>NC_047038.1:70181856-70859356 GCF_011762595.2 Tursiops truncatus
AGTAGCCATGCTGAGCCTAGGAACATGCAGTCCTTTTCATGTAGTTAATCTTTAATGGTATTTTTCCATCACTAACCAGCAGCAAGTTTGTTGTAATCCAAATTTTCACATAGTAGTAGTTTGCTGTCAAACTAAAAATGAAGTTAGGAATGGAGACTAATAAAACCTGTGTAAACTATAGTTTTTTTTTGTTTTTTTGAATGAAATAGTCTTCTCCCTACCTTTAAGGACAGAAGCTCATTCAGGAGTAGTATATCCAGGTCTAAAACATTCTTTCTTGTTCCAAGTGATAATTGACCTTTAAGCACTTCTTGGTATATTTTAAAAATATGTGTTTTGTGTTAATTCTCAAGGCAGGGTTCCAATCAGTGGCAGAGTATCAGGTCCATGAAACCATCTGGTTTATTAGCAGAAAACCATGACAAGTCAGCTCTTCCCGGAGTGGGTTAAATCTTAGAATTACGAGTGATGTTCTTGAAAGATCCTAAAAATGCTTCACAATAAGTTGCTCATTGGAGCTTTTGTCCACAAGGTTGCTCTGTTTACCCCTGGGAACAGTTGAGAGTATTGCTCTGCTCAGCTAGTTGGTCGCCTGGCAGATTCTCCAGTTCAATGAAGAGCAAAGTTGCTAAAGCTGCGTGTGACCACATGGTTGAGTGTGAGTTACATACCCTTGAAGCAATTAAACATAACTGAGTAACTGGGTATAGTCGTTACTATCAATACTATGCATACCAATTCTCAGTTAATATAAATACTGTAGTTGGGAGAACATTTCTCAGACTATTACCACAGTTGTTAATGTTTACTTAGCACTTACTCTGGTTCACACCCTGCTCTAAGGGCTTTACATATATTAACTCACTTAATCCTCACAACAGTCCTTTGATCAAGGTTAGGTGGCAAGTGTAGGTCCCAGGAATTTATGTCCGTGTCTGGCTCCTGAGTCTGTGCTCTTAATCACTAATATACGCTTATTGGTCTTACAAATCTAGAAGGAAAGAATGATTTCCTGAAAAAGTCTTTCAGGCCTGGAGGAGCAGATTCCTTCTATTAATAAAGGTAGAATGATGCAGTCACAAGCTGAAATTGACGGCTTCTGTTGCCTCAAACTTTCATCTTTTCCTTTTGGGGAAGGAAAGCCAGGCTGAGCCGTGAAAGAGGAAACACGGTGTTTCCATTTCCCATACTATTACTTTTCTATAAAATTCAGTGATCGATGGTCATTTGTTGATCATCCTCACTTTGGCCAAGCATTAGACTCTGTGGCGTCTGGACAGGACTGAGCTGTGTTCCCTGACTTTGAAGAATGAAGCTACCTGCAGCCCACTGTAGCAGGAGCAGTGACTGAGCCGTGCTCAGGACTGTTATGGTAGCAGAGAAGGGAATGCCCTATTGTATCTCCTGTGTGGATCCTTCTCCATCTCCCCTACTCTAAGGTAAAGCTAAAATAGTCTAGAGGGTGAAGAGAGGCTGGTGTGGTGAGTGGGTATATGACTGATGAGCCTGCTAGGAAGAGAGGGCAGCATTTGCACAGCTGCAGGGTATAGGTTACACTTTGCAACCTCCTTGATAAGTCACCTGGGTACTTATTAAATTCCACATTCGTGGGCCCCATTCTATAGCCTCTGAATCAGAATCTCCAGGGGAAGTGCCTAGGGGACTGTGATTAACAGGGGGGAGCTTGGAAAACACCGCACAAGCGGAATACAGTTTGTTCACAAACATAGAATGAATTTTAGAGCAAACGGTTGAGGATGAGATCAGGTGGTCTGAAGGTCAGTTTATGTCTTGCTGTTTTCTGTGATTGTTTGGATTTCTATTTGTAGCCTACTGAATGCCGCTTACTTCTCAAGTAGCAACAGATAAATAGAACATTTACTTAGACTTGGACAACTTTAATTTGCAAGCAGTGTGTTGAAAGTTCGGATTTCAGCTCAATTTACGGGGTTTCCAACCTTGACTTATTTATGCTGAGAAACAGGCAAGGAGAAGAGTGGGGAAAAGAATGAACATTGTTCATCTGCAGTGTGCCCCATGACTCTTAACAGCATCGCATTTTATTCACTAGCAAGTTGAGGCTAGGAGGTCAGTTACGTAGGCCACAGAGCTATTAAGTGATGTAACCGATGTTCAAACCTGGGTCTATAGAGCAGGAGGAATTCGATTTGTCAAAAAGTGGTGATCAGACTGCTCATTCACTCAATTAAAATAGGTGAACCAGAAAATGCAGGGTTAGGGTCAGGGGCCGTGGTGAAAAAGCTTCACCATTTGTTACCATGTGAAAATATGTGCCCAATATTCTGTATTTTTTTCTTTTTAAGAGAAGCTAATTATCAGTATGTTATATAAATTTGTTTCCATTTTAAAATGTTGGTCCTATATTCAAAAAATGTAAAACAATGTGTTTGGCAACACCGTGATACAAAATACATCATTGGGTAGAATTTTGCTTAAGGGCTACTGGTATGTGACTTCTAGATTAAATAATCTCTAAAGTCTAAGCTTTAAAATGTCATGATTCTTTGATTCTTGATGAGGTATGATTTACTGTGATTCATATGTGATTCATATCTTAAAGAATTTTTTCTGAATATTTATGTGAAATGTTAATAATGAAGCCTTCTCTAAGTATCAGTATACTTTTAAGTTTGCTGGGGTAGATGGGGAAGGATGAAGAGGCTACTTCTGGCTTCTTGCTACTGGGAAAAGTGTTGCCCTCCCCTGAGCCTTCTAGTCCAACTGCTGTTTTTCAGTGCCTCTCTACTATCAGAGGGGCTAAAAATGGCTCTGTCCACTTCCATGTATGCTTTCAACCCATGTGGTTCCACATGCAATCAGTGTCTCTCCAAAGTATGTAGAGCAACACATTAGTGAACCTTGAAACCAATTCAGTGCAGCTTGACCAGTGTTAAAATGAGAGAGACTGGGCTTCCCTGGTGGCGCAGTGGTTGAGAGTCCGCCTGCTGATGCAGGGGGCACGGGTTCGTGCCCCGGTCCGGGAAGATCCCACATGCCGCGGAGCGGCTGGGCCCGTGAGCCATGGCCGCTGGGCCTGCGTGTCCAGAGCCTGTGCTCCACAACGGGAGAGGCCACAACAGTGAGAGGCCCGCGTACTGCAAAAAAAAAAAAAAAAAAGAGAGAGACTGAGAAACAGAATAGAGTAGAATAGAAGATGCATGCATGGCAAGTAGGAAGGGCAAGAATTGTTCTGTACGACTTTGTTTTAGCTGTATGTGTGTATGTGTGTGTCTGTGTTCCAGGTTGCATCATAAAATGTATTTCTTACTGGCGTGGCAGTTAACAAATTTTGTAAGCACTGAGCTAGAGTGACTAAATATTGATCCTTGGTCGTTCCTCCTCGATCTAAGATGGTATAAATTCTAAGCTGGAAATTTGAAAGAATTTTTACCACATGTTAATTACCTCCACACTTGGTCCTTTTTGTTCAATCCCTTGAAAACATTAACAACTTCTCTATCTCAGGGGTCCACAGACCCCTCCCCATCCCCGGGCCAGAGGTGATACACCATGAATTACCTGAAGTTAACACCCCCTACATGCTGTATTTGTTTAATTATTTCTAAGTTTGAATTCTGAAGAAATTGTATTCCAAAATGTAAAAATCTAAGTAGAATCTAGATTGTCGTGTGGGACTGTGGACCCTAGAGGGATACACACTCCTCTGTCTTAATAAGAATTTAATTGCAAATGAAAACTTCTCTTCTAACGTTTCCAGAAATAATATAAAATTGTACTAATTTCAACCTTCTAAAAACTGTGAGGTTTGTCATAATGGTCACCTGATGGGAGGAAATGCATGAAAAGCCCCTAGTGCTTATGTTAAGTATTTTACATTATTTATTGATTCATTGATAAAGCACTATCTTACATCCTTATTCTGGGGAGATTTCTGAATATGTTATGAACTACTTTAATAACTCTAAGCTCTCATTACTAGTTATAGATTAAGAAGCTATTTTTATATGCAGTTGACCCTTGAAAAATGCAGGTTTGAATTTCAGGGATCCACTTATACTTGGGTATTTTTCAGTAGTAAATATTACAATACTACCAAATCCTAGTTGGTTGAATCTGCGGGTGCCTAAGGAACTGTGGAAATGGATGGCCAAGTACACGTTATGGGTAGATTTTCTACTTTGAGGAAGGTGGGCACTCCTCACCCCTACATGGTTCAAGGGTCAACTATACCGAAGTGAAAACGAGACTTTTCAAATTACTTCAGAGACAGATTTTAAAAACATTATATTGAAAAGATAGGATTATTTTGACCAGTTTACATTGATTTAGCTCTCTGGACAGATAATTGAGAGAGCAAACTCCAAAGGGCAGCAAACTGATGGGGGTAGAACTTTTTTTGTATTGTTTCCATTACTAGTATAAAACTGATAAAACCAACTTTATGGGTATTTTCTCTAACAGTAGACGCTATGTATTGTGGATCCAGGCACAAATACACACCTTTGGAGGCCAGTGTATTCTTCCCATTAAAAGTGACTTTCTGCCTGTTGTTTGTTTGCTTTAGATCATATAAATTTTAAAGATCTGATGACTTCTTGTGAGATTGTGATTCAACTTATTTTCTGTAAATACAGTGATAAAGTGATGCTATATAACTGTAATCCCTGGAATTGCTTAAAGACCAGTATAGAGTAAACAAGTGTATTAGCTAGAATGGATTATTAAAAATAGTGATTCACTAGAATTACTAGAATAGGACCCAATCTTTCAGTGCTGCTAGGTAATGATGTATGATTTCAGATCCATGAATGCTGGATACAGTTTTAACGTCCTTAGGGGGAAACTGTTAATTTCCGATTAGTATAACACTTTAGAGAAAATAATCAATAGACGTGTTATAAACTTAAAATGAAGCTTAGGAAGGAAGCAAGCTTAAATAATTTGCCCAGGCTATTTCAGTGCCTTGAACACTATTTTGCACTTGGGATTGCATTTATATATTTACGTACCTATGGCCTCACCTAGACCCCGAGATCCTAGAGATGAGGATCCAGGTCTTAATCATCTCTGTGTCCCTAGCCAGTGGAGTTTCTAGCACATAACCTAGTTTTTCTGCAAATGCGGTCATGGACCGCCTGAATCAGATTCATCTGGGGAGTTTTGTTACCAATTCATATTATCAGGACGCACCCACAGATTTACTAAAAATCTCCAGAGGTGCACTCCAACCTAAAACGATCAACTAAACGCAATGACATTGATAAAGCAAGGATAGAAAGTAAGGCCTCCAGACCTTGCCTCCACACGCTTGCTGACATGCTCAACGCTCATAGCCTGCTGCATGAACTTCGGGCATCTGCTAAGTGCCAGCTACTCTGGATACAAAGTGAAATGAAGCACATTAACAGCTAAAAGGAGGCTGCTGAGTTGGAAAGATTTGATTTGAGTCAGCCTTACCTACTTATTAATCACGTGAATTTCGGTACGTCACTAAACTTCTCTAAGCCTGTTTCCTCTTTCGTAAAATGGAAATAACGACTTTGTCATAAGGTTGATGTAAATACTAGATACGATAAGGCACGTAAAACGCTTTGCAAAGTGTTTGGAGTAGAGTGTGCTCTTAATAAATGTTAGCTTTTTTTTTTTCCTTTTTTAAATTAATGGACATACGTTCTAGTCAGGGCTGAATTTCTCGGAAAATAAGAAGCACCTGAAAATGAGGAAAATAAGGAAGAGATTAGATAGGAGTTAGGTTTGTTTTCTATCACACCACCCCCAAAACATGGTGGTGTAACTTGTACTGACTCAGTTTGGTGGGTTGGCAGTTGGGGTTGTGCTCAGTTGGGACAGCTCATCTCGGTGCTAGATTGTGTCCTCTGGGCACACTCACGTGTTGGCAGTCAGTGGCCTCATTCATATGTTGACAGGAGCAATAGTTGCTAAGTGGGTCAGGAGTACTCATCATCTAGGAGACTGGCCTAGACTCAGGCATGTGGTAGTGGGAAAAATGGAGTCAAGGAAGTCCCGTGAGCAAGCACTTTTCAAGCCTCTGCTTGTATCCGGTTTACTAGAGTTTCATTAGCGAAAGCAAGGCACATGGGCAAGCGTAGCTGCAATGGGTAGAGAAGGACTTCACTACTTGATGGGTGAAAGGATGTGCATACAGGAATGGAAAGCATTTGTGGCCATTTTTGTTATCTGCACAGAATGGTTTTTACTGACTGCTTACTCTGTATCGGGGTTTATGCTAGGTGATTTACATGTTATTCCCTTAATCCTCACAACAATTTCTTGACATGTGTGGCAGTCCCATTTCATGGATGAGAAAACTGATGATAAGTTAAGAGACTTGTACGTAGTAAGCCCAAATTATTTGCCTCAAGTTGTGGAGTAAGTAGCCTTTTAGGGGCTGTCTCTTGTTGCTTAGGTGATCAGCCCATGAGGCAGAAGGTGTATGCTCTATTTCATAAAGATCTGGTTAAAACAGAGTTCCAGTGACTCGCTTTACTCTCACATTGATACCTTGAGCCATTGAGTCATTTGTTTATTTAATATAGAAAAAAATTTAATTTTACTATTATGACTATTCTTTAAGACTTTCCAGAAGCTTATGAGAAGTATTTCAGTGGGTTTTTCTTTGTTTGTTTTGCCAGATTACCTACACAACCTGGATCTCATCGCATTTGGACATGACTGAGCCTCTTCAATGGGCCAGATACCACTGGCAGCGGCCGACTGGCGGTGAAAACAGGGACGATCATGAGAGGCCATACAGCTATTCCTCTTTACTTGCCTTCAGGGGCAAGTCCTCCCAGACCCCCAGACTGGCAGGAAAGCACCGGGTGGTTGTTCCCCACCTCCAGCCCTTCAAGGACGAGTACGAAAAGTTTTCTGGAACCTACGTGAATAACAGAATACGGACAACGAAGTACACGCTTTTGAATTTTGTGCCAAGAAATTTATTTGAACAATTTCACAGGTACTTTTATTTTTTGGGAAAATAATCTTAGAATGTTCTTGGTCATTCTAATTGATGTATAAGATTTTTCATTTTCCTAACACTGTAACCTAAGCCTAAGGCTTGTGACATTATCTTTGACAATTCTGGTAGTCTGTTGTGGAACGATGACCTCTTACATTCACATAACACGTTATAATTAATAAGATGCTTTCTCATGACAAGAGACGATATTGTTACCTTCATATTACAGATTAAGAAACTAAGTTTGGCACAGTGGTTTAGCCAGTGTGATGCCGAAAGCAGACGAGGGGCTATAGCCTTGAGTCTTCTCACTCTTGCTTTGGTGTTTTTTCCATTAAACCATTTTGATTTTAATTTTAATTTTTTAATTTTAATTTTGGTGTATTTTAATTCTAGCTTTTTCTTCTTGATAATAGAAAATAGAGCTCTGAAGCAAATTCAGATGTAAGCTGTAAGGTTAGGTGAAACAAAGACGTAATTCAGAGTAATATGTATTTATGGAAGCTCTCCGATCAGGTTAGGTATTGAAGGGAATGCAAGGCTAAATGGTGCTTCTTTCCTTACAGTTTTATATTTAGCAAGGGAAACAAGATGTTTATACAGTGAAAAGGCGTAGTGGATGGGATGAGTGTTATACGGTGCTACCAACTAGGATGGAAACCTCAAAAAGAGAAATAATACTACTAGCCAGAGCAATAGAAGGGAAGTGGCACGTGAACTTAATGATGAAGGTTAAGATGTTCAAGGCAGAGGTGTCTGCAAAGCCCATTTCAGATGGAGGAAGGAATATGAGTAAAAGCAGAATGGCTGTAGCATAGAAGATTTGCTGGAGGCCTGGGAAGTAGTCCTCTGCGACTAATGCAATTAGAGGCAAATTGAAGGCAGGAGAAAACATCTAGGAAAATGCTGCATATATCCCGGAGAGTTGTAATGGAGACCTGAACTTAGAACAATGTGGGGATAAAAAGGAGGATAATCTATTACAGATACTATGGATTAGATGTAGGGAATTAAGTGAAAGGAGTCAAAAGATGATGTGAACAAGTTGAGATGTGATGACCAGGAGGTTTAACAGAAAAAGGAATGACAGGGGTAAAAAGAAGATCAGCTAGAAGATTATTTTGTTTTTGTAGATGATGAGTTTGAGATGCTAATATCAGTGTAGAGAGTCTCAGCATTTATTATTCATTCCACGTACATTCATTCTCATTTTTCATTTTATATACATTCCATATACATTCATGGAACAGTGGATATGGTTAAAGTACAGATGTGAATTTATTGAATTAATGGCTTTAACTGCTGTGGGTATTTCTGTCTATGGGAGCTTGCAATCTAGTGTCCTTGATGGAATTAGAACCTGGAATTTGAACAGAGTTCAGGGCCTAGCCCTATAGATTTGGATGTGGTTCACATGGAAATCATTGAAGCCACAGAAATAGCAAAAAGGGCTAAGAAAAAAATTTCAGGGTAAAAGGAATTAGAGGTGAGGAAGGAGGGGTATGTGTAGATTATTCTGAGAAGTTTGGTTATGGGAAAAGTATGTGACAAAAATTCAAGGAACCATGCAAGATTGAGATTTTGTTTCTTTCTTTTAAGGAAAGAGGCCGCCTGAATTTGCCTTAGGGTCCAGTGGGGAAATATTTGAATATGTAAAATAGAGGAATAGAGGAAGTTCCTTAAAAAATTGGTTCTGAGTAGCATAAAAGCAGAAATGGAAACATTGATCTTAGCGAAAAGCAAACCCTCGGGCTTTTCTAATTATTGGGCTGGCCAGAAAAGTTGGTTGGCGTTTTTCCATAAGATGTTATGGAACTTTTTGGCTGACCCAGTATTTTGAGCCTTGTTTGAATCTTATGTTTGGACAATCAAATTAACTTCTGAAAGTTAGAGAGTTGGTTTTTGTTGTTGTTTTGTTTTTTGTTTTTACAACACATTAACTCTGAATTTCCTCTTAAGTTTTTTGAACTGAAAATAGTACTTCCTACTGTGCTTTATATTTATGTGTTATACAACTCAAGACTGTCACATTGCAATATTTACTATAATATATGCAATAAATACCTCACATTTATTAAAGTATGCTCAAGCCAGATGTCTGGGGGGGGGGGTAATAAATTGTTCATTCAGGTTTGTTAGATTTTGCTAGTTCTCTCTGTTTTGTAGCATCCAAAATCAGCTGATAGAAACTTGTAGGAAACACCGTCAGGTCTTTTGCCTCTTTCGCTGCAGGCTTTTACATGGTATGTTAATACCTCCTTGTGTGTGTTTGGGTTGCAGAGTCGCCAATTTATATTTCCTGTTTCTAGTTGTCCTGAACTGGGTGCCTTTGGTAGAAGCCTTTCAAAAGGAAATTACGATGCTGCCTCTGGTGGTTGTCCTTACAATTATTGCAATTAAAGATGGCTTGGAAGATTACCGAAAATACAAACTTGACAAACAGATCAACAACTTAGTAACTAAAGTTTACAGTAGGTAAGTGTAACAGGAGCTGTGCTGGGGAATATACAGGCATCGTTTAGAAACATGCAGAATGTTACTTTTTCCCCCTTAGGTGTGACTAGGACACTTGGGGGGTGGGCGTGTTTTCAACTAATATTTATTCAAGTCCTACAGGGAATTGAATTCAGGCATCATAGGAAAACAATGTGTAAGCCATTGTCACCCCAGGAGTTGATAAAGCAAGAGCTTCTATAATTTAGGCATAAGTGGAATTGAAAGGATTAAACTTCAAACCATAAGAAGGAAAGCAAGCAGTATAGTTTTTAGTCCTAGATGTTACAATTTGGGATTAAGAGAGGATGGGATATGAAAAACATGAATGAATATGGAAAAACAACAGGAGATATGAAAAAAGAGAAGATGAGCTTCCTGTGGAGGAAAGGAATTGTGAGAAATGGAGAAGTGTGTTCTTTTTTGTGCACAAAGCCAGCAGCCTATAAAACCCTTCCTGCTGTGGCAACAACAGAGGGCATTCGTAATAGGAGGTCTTTTCAGAAGCACATTTGCTCTGTTGGAGACTTGTATTTCCAGTATTTATGAAATAGAAAGCCAAGAATAAAGTCCATTAAGGTGAGTTTTGAACTCTGCTGTTTATGAATGACTACATTTATGAATGCTAAAATGCTAGTGTCCAGAGACAGTTATTTATCACGCTGGGATGTATTCCTTCAAGTCATGTGCATATTGTGGTAGGGGTAAACCCATGGGGGACGGTTTACAAAATTGGGATTGTGCTACATATATTTTATTCTAATTCTTTTAGCCTAATATTACACCGTAAATATTTCCCATGTCTTTAACCTTCAAGAAAGTACTTTTAATAGCTGCATTGTCTATAATATGACTCTAAGGTAATTTAACATTTCCCATATTTATATAATTCTGAGAATGTATGTTTCAGTGAGTATTCTTATACAAAAGTGTTGAAGATCTATGATTATTTCAGCATTATAATTAGAAATGGAATTACTAGATCAAAGAGGAGGAATATATTTTAAAATTTATTTTACTGAAGTATAGTTGATTTACAATGTTAATTTCTGCTGTGCAGCAAAGTGATTCAGTTATATGTATATACATTCTTTTTTATATTCTTTTCCATGATTTATTACAGGATACTGAATATAGTTCCCTGTGCTACACAGTAGGACCTTATTGTCTATCCATTCTATATATAATAGTTTGCATCTGCTTATCTCAAACTCCCAATCCATCCTCCCCCACTGCCCTCCCCCTTGGCAACCACAAGTTTGTTCTCTATGTCTGTGAGTCTGTTTGTTTGATAGATAAGTTCATTTGTGTCATATTTTAGATTCCACATATAAGTGATATCATATAGTATTTGTCTCTTTCTGACTTACTTCGCTTAGTATGATTTCTAGTTGCATCCATGTTGCTGTAAATGGCATTATTTCATTCTTTTTTTATGACTGAATAGTATTCCTGTGTGTGTGTGTGTGTGTGTGTGTGTGTGTGTGTGTGTACTTTACCTTCTTTATCCATTCATCTGTCGATGGACACTTAAGGTTGCTTCCATGTCTTGACTATTGTAAATAGTGCTGCTGTGAACATTGGGATGCATGTATCTTTTCAAATTATGTTTTTTTTCTGGATATACACCCAGGAGTAGGATTGCTGGATCATATGGTAGCTCTATCTTTAGTTTTTTAAGGAACCTCCATACTGTTTTCCATAGTGGCTGCACCAATTTACATTCCCACCCACAGTGTAGGAGGGTTCCCTCTTCAAGAAGGAATATATTTAAGTCCTTATTTGGGTATCTTTTGTGAAAATAAATTACAGCGTTTATAATGTTAATTCTCTGGAGTTCCCTTTCATGAGAAATGTATCTACTTCTTAAAAAGTCATCATTAGGAATAGATTTGTGAAATTCTGAATATGTTAACTGCTTTACAAGTAAGGGTTTGGTGTTACTTGTTTTCATTTCAGAGTTTGGAAAGCTTATGGAATATTCTGAGGTTAGTGAGTGTGGTAACTTGGCCTGAGGGGAGTAACCAAGTTAAGGGGCAGTAATCAGAAATAAAAAGTTAGAGAGGGAATTTGAAGCCTACTGTTGGAGACACTCCAATGACCAGGATACTGCTTAGACATTGAGTAAAAGAGTTCTCCAGAGAAACAGAATCAATAGGAATAAGATTTATTTTAAGGAATTGGCTCATGGGATTGTGGAGGCTTAAGAGTCCCACTATCTTCCATCGGCAAGCTGGAGTCCCAGGAAGGCCAACAGTGTAGTTTGAAGGCCAGAGAGCGATGGTATAGATTCCAGTCTGAGACTGAAGACCTGAGAATCAGGAGTGTCAAGGGCGGATCAGTGTCCCAGCTCAGTCTGGCAGGCAGAGAGTGAATTCAACCTTCCTTCACCTTTTTGTTCTATTCAGGCCCTCGACGGGATTGGATGATGCCCACGCACACTGGGGAGGGCCATCTGCTTTACTCAGTTCACCAATTCAAATGCTAATCTCTTCCAGAAACACTCACAGACACACCTAGAAATAATGTTGAACCAAATACCTGGGCATCCTGTGGCCCAGTGAAATTGACTCATAAAATTAACCATCACAGATATTTTCCTTTAGTGGTAGAGAATGCATTTTTTGAGTTAAGAAGTAACATGGTAAAGGTTGTGCTTTAGGAGGCTTGGTCCTCTCAGGTCATGGGAATGGCTTCTGTATAGATCTGCCTCTACTAATCAGTCCAGGGTACTATTGGGAGTAGATGCTAAGTACAGGAGGGGATTCATAGAAGAGATACTATGAAGAAGAACCCAGTGGAATTTGGTGAACTTTTGTGATTTTTTTTTTTTTCTGCTTTGGAGGATAAAAGTACCACTGATAGAAACAGGGAGCATTAAATTCATCTCAGGTAGAGTGAACTGTAAATGATAGTAAGACAGGCATCTGAGTGGAAATGCCCAGTGGGCAAATAGGGCACAAAAAGCTACAGAGAGAAATTTCAAAGTCATCAGTCCCTTTACGAGTTAGGAGTTTGACGTGAATCCTCAAGGGAGAAAATGTGAAGAGCTAAAAGACTGAGCTTTGAGCCCAAAGGTAGGCACCTGTTTCAGCCTTTGGAAAGACTTCAGAGGCTCCACTGGACAGATGCTGTCACTATTCTGAGATCTCAGAGCATTTGGCATATTTCTTGGGTTGATTTCAGTGCTCTGATATAGACTCAACTTTCATAAGACTAATTCTAAATTTGTCAGACTAGAGATTCTGTTCTATTCTAGTTTCCAAGTCAGAATAAATGATATCTAAGTTTAGAAGTTTAGTTTTATAATAAACAAGTATATTCTGAACAAATTTAAGTTCACTTGACTGACCAAGGGTTCAGCCAGATGACATAATTTTGTTGTTGTTGTTTTGGGAGGACAGTAACTCAAAGCCTTGTCCTGATGGTGGACATTTGTTTTCAGTGTTACGTGAGCCAATGGTTAGGGAAGACTCCTCTGAAGAAGTGATATTTAAGCCAAAACCTGTAGGATTCTGAATTTTGTTCATTATTAGAATTCTTTTTTTTTTTTCTTTTTTGGCGGTACATGAGCCTCTCACTGTTGTGGCCTCTCCCGTTGTGGAGCACAGGCTCCCGACACGCAGGCTCAGCGGCCATGGCTCACGGGCCCAGCCGCTCCGTGGCATGTGGGATCCTCCCGGACCGGGGCACGAACCCGTGTCCCCTGCATCGGCAGGAGGACTCTCAACCACTGCGCCACCAGGGAAGCCCCATTATTAGAATTCTTCAGTGGCTTTCCCCAAATTGATTTTAAAGACCTATTACAGAAAACAAAGTAACTTTTTTCTCTTTTGTAAGACGATGTGAACTGTACTTAAATAAGGAAAAATTAGTTCTTTTTTTTTCTTATACTGATGTCTAATCTAAAGGGAACCAGAAAAATTGATGTATAGAAAAAATGAAAAAATAGTTCATGGTTTTTATTTTAAAGTCATAGAGCACTTTACTGAAACAGTGCTGTGAATCATTTGATGACATTTAAATGCTTATTATGTGCCAGGGATAGAGAGGTGAAATGTTCATATAGTCTCTGCCTTCAAAAAATAGCTGTAGGAAATAGGATTTTACAGTGATTATACGATGAACAAAATCCATATTTTGACCAATTTTAAGATTGCTCAGCTAATGCCAAATTTAGCAAATGGAAAGAATACTTACATGTATTTTTAAATACAAATTCTTGTACATAAATAATTGCTGATTTTTAGTGCTAGTTTAGAGTTGTTACTGTGTGTTTGTTTGCTTTTTTAGCTTATTCTAAAAAGTTCTAATCCTGATTCCTTCACTTAGTAGCTGTGTAGCCTTGGGCAAATCATGTAACTCCAGTTATATTATTATAAACTCCAGTTCCCTTCATTATGAATAAAATAGTATAAAACAGTAAGCATAGTACCTAACCCTTTCAAGTGCTAAGTAAAGGTTAGCTATTATGATTATTGTAAGTTAATAATGACTATAAGCTAGAGTTTGTCACATGATCAAGTCATTTAATTAATATTTGAGAACTTGTTCAAACATTGTATGATTTTATAACTACTAAAATTCCCTAATGGGAAACCTGGTATAATTTTTTTCTCACGGGTCCCTTTAGACATAGTTTGGATCTGTCTTAGATGATCTGCATATAAACGTAAAGATGAGATGCAATATTCTTTTCCATTGTTTAAGGTCTAGTCCAAGATATCACTTTATGATTGCATTTCATAATAGAATTGGGTAGCTCTTTGTCTTTTTATTATATTCTATGTAATTTGCTTTTGTTTGGTATAGAAGAAATAATGCTTACATTCTAACTCCTCGTCCCTTGTTCTTGGAACAAATTATAAGGATATAAAGAAATAAACGTAGGCTCTAAGACCATGTCTTGTTGATTTAAGTTAATGTACTAACTTAAATTCTTATTAAATACAAAGAAATTACTTTAGAGGACAAATTATTTCTCAGTAAAATTAAGTTGAAAGTATGCAGCTGTTAAATCTTGCAAGCTTCCGGAAGAAGCATATTAACATTTCTATGCAGATAATTTGGTTCTTATTTGTAATAATATGTGGTCTTTCACGAGATGCCTAATTTTCTTTGGGAAAGTATCATAGGGAAATAACAAACGCCAGAATAGAAATTAAACATTTAAACCCTATTACACCGCAATTACGTTAGAATGAACTATTATTCCAAAACCTGACTTAAGGTTGAACTATTATCCAAAACCTGCCTTTAAAATGGCAGCCATTTGTAAGGTTTTAAGGTTTGCTTCAAGGATAACTGAAGTGTGCTGAAAATAAAACTATTAATCATCCAGCAAATTTAAGTGCCTACTGTGTTGTAGGCACTGAGAGATTTGGAGGTTTAAACAAAAAACAGATAAAATGCCTGCCCTCCAGAAACTTACACTGTTTTCTGATCTTTAAAAATCACCATATTGTTGGTGTTAGGAGTTTAAAAATACTAGCTAATGTTAATATTTTAGAATTATCTCATAAATTCATAGAATTTCATGATTCTTGAAATGAGACTAAATATCAGTGGCTTTCTAAGATATTAACCTTATCGATGTGTGACATTTTCCAAAGCAGTGGTTCTTGAAATTCACTTTCTGATACACAATTAAACCATGTTTTGTTTGGTGGTCATTGGTAAGTTACTATAGCTGGGAGTAAAGTCTAGTATTTGAGAGATGGACTCTGGAGCTACCTGCCTTGTTTCAAATCCCAGGAATACTAGGAACTGTGTGACCTGGAGCTAGTGACTTAACCTGTCAAAGTCAGTTTTTCTCATTTCTAAGAGGTGGGGGAGTGGGGCATAGTGCATTCATCGTACCACCCACATAACACTGTTATAAAAATTAAATGAATTGATGAATATAAAGCATCCAGTAAATCTTAGCTATCTTGTGTCCAATGATTATTCAGTATTTGTTTTTAGTGTTTTATTGGAAAAATACTAAAGAACATCAAAAAGAAAAACTCATTCATAATCCCACTCTTCCTCTCTTTCAATTTGTTAAAGTAGGAAGTGGAAGTCCACATTTTCTGTCTTTCCACCTCTCTCCTTCCAACCTCCACCCCAGTGGAATCACTATTGATAGTCCAGTGTATTCTTCCCAACTTTCCCCAGTGATTGTGTATTGACATAAAAGCTGTGTGACATTGAATTCTTAAAGAAGCAAAATGGGTCTAGAAGTTTGCCTGAAGAATGGATTTATAAGTGCTATATCCTGACCAGTGAGAGTAATTGCAGAAGCACAAATAACCAAGTAGATACAAGAAATTCTAGTTGTACATTTAGGCTGTGGGAGAAGGAGAAAGTTCTTTTACTACTTTTAATTCTATATCCGAGAAGGAAATATAACCTCATGTTGAGTCTACCACAATTAAAAATTCTCAAAGCTAGTTAAAATTGGCAATGAGCATTTGTCACTTAGCTTGTAGTTTCAAACATCATGCTCTTCTCCCATGCCCTATGGCATTGTGCCTCCACTCTCACTCTGACTGATACACTGTCCCACCTTTCTTCACCTGACTCACTCTAGATCATCCTGCAAGGCTCACCTCCTCCAGAGTTAAATGTCCCAACTGTTTGCTCCCATAATACCCTGTGCATACCTCTCATAAAATTGCTGTTTGTGTCACTTTTTCAAATTTTGACCATAACTCCCATAGGGAGATCACCATATCTTAATCACTTTTGTATTCTTAGCACCTGACATGGTAGCTCACATAAATTAAGATCAGTATGTGTTTAATTGACCTGAACTAGCTACCTATTGGGAAAATTAGTTACTTAAAAAAAATGCTAGTATGGACTCCAAATGGGGAAAAGTTAATTTAATTGTAAAATTGACCTCATTTGAATTTTGTTCCAATGTAGAGTAAATAAACTTGTCCCTTAGAGGAATTCTATTTCTTCTGTTTGAAAGAAAAATAAAATCCTTAACCCTAATATCAAATCGGTCTTCTCTCCCTACTTTTACAAATTCTCAGCAAATTTCCTTATAGCTTTCTTCATAGAAAACGTAGAGGTCATTCAGCATGAATTAGGTCCTTCAGTTCTTTCTTACATCATCTACATCTTCACCTACTTTCTTCTGACTTTACATGAAAAGGTGACTCCCTGCCTTGTAATAGTAATTCTTTCATCTGCATTCTTAATTCCATTCCTTGTTACTTCTCCATAGCCTCAAACAGCACCCTCCAACGCTGTCCTCTCTTCTACCTTGCCTTCTCCATGGGCTTCTCCCCTGCATGCTACGTGCATGCCCAGTTCTTTCATCCTTACTGTCCTTTGCCTTACCGTCCCTTGCAGTGGCTGCTTTCACCCTTTATTCCTTTCAGGGCTAAACTTCATGAAATATTCTACTTCTTCAACTTCCAATTATGCCTTAATTCACTGGAGGTCTCACTTTCGTCTTCACTCTCCGCATCAACAGTTTCATGCTATCAACTTGATAGCAGACATTCTAATAACCACATATCACAGGCATGACCCCTTTGTGGCTTTTGTTACTATGATGGCTCCCTTTTTGAAATGTCCTTCTTTTTTGATGTCTCTGACATTTCCTCTTGGGTCGTTACCTTGTGTCAGCTGCCCTTTATGTACCTAGGACTTGCAAGTTTATATTTCTACTCATGAACTTCTGATCAAAACCATCAAAATGCTGGACCTCTTCAATTTGATATCTCACTTCAAATAAAAACTTTCCAAACTAACTTTATTATCTTCACCATGATGCAATCAGTTGCTTCTAAAATCTGGGACATGGTGAAAGGCCCCACTCACCATACAAGTTAGATACCATAGTGTCACCCTTGATAACTTTGCATGTAATAAGTCAGAATACTTGTCTCTAGTAACCAAATATGTCTTGACTTAATCTCCTTTCATCCATCCTTTTTGCTGCCTTAATTCTAACCATCTTTATCCCTCCCCTGAATTATTTCAATAACTTTCCATTGGTTCCTTGCCATTCCTATTTCTAACCAGCCTGCCACCCAACAATTCATCCGTTACTCTGTAGCAGGAGTTAGCAGGTAGAAATAGAATCATATCCTTCTGTGAACCTTCAGTGAATATCCATTTTCTATGGAATGAAATCCCTACTCCTAGGAATGGCAGTAAGACTGAACCTTCAAAATATGACTCCTGGGTTCCTTAAGAAACTACAAATAGAACTACCATACAACCCAGCAATCCCACTACTGGGCATATACCCTGAGAAAACCATAATTCAAAAAGAGTCATGTACCACAATGTTCATTGCAGCTCTATTTACAATAGCCAGGACATGGAAGCAACCTAAGTGTCCACTGACAGATGAATGGATAAAGTAGATGTGGCACATATATACAATGGACTATTACTCAGCCATAAAAAGAAACAAAATTGAGTTATTTGTAGTGAGGTGGATGGACCTAGAGTCTGTCATAAAGAGTGAAGTAAGTCAGAAAGAGAAAAACAAATACCGTATGCTAACACATATATATGGAATCTAAAAAAAAAAATGTTATGAAGAACCTGGGGGCAGGACAGGAATGAAGACACAGAGAATAGACTTGAGGACACAGGGAGGGGGAAGGGTAAGCTGGGACGAAGTGAGAGAGTGGCATGGACATATATACACTACCAAATGTAAAATAGCTAGTGGGAAGCAGCTGCATAGCACAGGGGGACCAGCTCGGTGCTTTGTGACCACCTAGAGGGGTGGGATAGGGAGGGTGGGAGGCAGACGCAAGAGGGAGGAGATATGGGGATATATATATATATATATATATATGTATATATATAGCTGATTCACTTTGTTATAAAGCAGAAACTAACACACCATTGTAAAGCAATTATACTCCAATAAAGATGTTAAAATAAATATATATATATATATATATATATATATATATATATATATGACTCCTGCCTACCTTTTTTGTCTTCTCTCTGTTACTTCTCGCCATGGAAGAGTAAACTGGTGTATACTAGAAAAAAATTGTTAAACCATTGATTTACATTTCTTGATAAACGAACAAACTCTTTAGGTAAATAAGGAATTCTTTTAGTTGGATTCAGCCTGGTGCATAAGATATTTTGGGAGAATATGTCCTGAAAATGTTCTTCTTAAGTAGCCCTTTGAGCTAAGTATTTCTTGAAATAACCAATGTAATTCTGTATAGCAGAAGTTATACAAGTATTGGCTTAAGGTAGCATTTCTATTTAATATGATGCATTCATTTTTAATATATAGGTCATATAGCTTAGAATGTAACTATCTCCCAGGCTTCTTCAACAATGAATTTGAATATTGAGCTCCAAAAATGTAATAGAAAATAAATCTTTACTTATAAAATAAGTGCATTTTTATGACAAATACTAGTTCTTTGCAGATATTTGGGAGGTGATAGGGGGATGAGACAGACCTTCCTAACATTTGTTGGCAGTATTGTGTGTGAAATGCTGCTTAACTAGTTATATAATAGTCTATGCTACAAATGTCCTAATTCTTCTCTAAGGACAGTGCTTTGTGGAACTTAATTCATGCCATTGGTATGAAAAGGCATGAGAAGTTTGGCAAAAACTTTAACGTAAATCAGGGCATTTATGGCAAGTCAACCTCAGTTCATGTGCCTTTCCTTTAAAAAGAATTGAATATATAGATTGCGAAAACTACACTTTTGAAAAGAGTTAAAATTTGGCGTTCTCCTTTCTAGGGATCCACTGCAGCCAACACAGGACTACTTTAACCAGTATTTCAATTAAATGATAATTAGGGGTGTTAATCTGGTGGTATAATGATGTTTAAAGTGTTGTGTCTGGGTAGTTATTTCTTTTGGGTTTTCTTTAATTTCTCCATCCTATCTGCCAGATACGAAGCTCTCTTGAGAGCAAATAATGTGTCTTGGGTACTTTTAGATCCTTGATTCCTGACCACAGGATAGCACGCAGGAATTGCTTCCTATATGAATAAACCCATCCAATGTTAATTTTAATTTTATTCAAGAACTACCTCTCACAGGAAAAGAGAATTGATGTTTTGGCAGCTTAGTAACTAAATTTTCAGGTGAAGCAAGTTGTGGAATTTAAGTGTTACCAATTCTCTGGCTTCCCCTTTTAGCATTTAACAGATTAAAATTCACCCTAACACTTTAAATTATATACTAAAATTAAAAAAAAAACTATTATGTGTGTTTTTGGCTTGAGATTCTTTTTAAACTCTTTTTTTTTTTTTTTTCTATTTTAGGAAAGAGAAAAAATATGTCGACAGATGCTGGAAAGATGTTACTGTTGGGGACTTTATTCGCCTTTCCTGTAACGAGGTTATTCCTGCAGATATGGTTTTACTCTTTTCCACTGATCCAGATGGAATCTGTCACATTGAGACTTCCGGTCTTGATGGAGAGAGCAATTTAAAACAGAGGCAGGTGGTTCGGGGATACACAGAGCAGGTAAATGATGTGTTCTCCATTGGTGACATAAACGTTTTCTTTACAGAAGATGTTTGAGCTCATTTTCACATGTACAGATAAAGAGACTTTTTAAACTCATTTTTACCTTTACAAAATGGAATTCTAGAGAGCTTAATCCAGTTCCAGATATCAGTAGAGGTGTGCTATGTTTTATAGATAATAGGATTTAATGACTTCGGAGTTCAGATGTTTCAGTCTGACAGTCATATATTTCTGGGAATTGAATTTAAGAAACCCAACAAATTTTGCAATTTGGAAAATTCTTTTGCAATAGAAACAATCAACTTCTAACTTATTTTTCTTAAACTTAGATTTTTATATGTTATGTCTGATTGAAGCTGGAGATATCAATCGGTCATTGTTCCTAAAATCTGTGATTACTTATATACCAAGGCCTTTTAAGAAATTTGTAACTTTTCATGCCACAGAGCTCTGACCCTTCGCCATGCTGTGGTGAGGTAAACAAGACCTTTGAAGTTATATTAACACGAGTTTGAATGAATCCCAGCTCTGCCGTTTAATTACTGTGTTACTTAACCACTTTATGCCTCAGTTTCTTTATCTTAAAATGGAAATGATGATATTTGATCTATTAGAGAATTTTGTGACATATTGATATTTAGCATATTTTAATTTTTTAAATAAAGTTTACTGAGATCAAATGCATACGTGCTCAGAGTACTCATATGTATACATATATGTGTGTATATATGTATAAATACACACGTGATCTCAGAAGCTACATATATGGTTAAAGAACAACAACAAAAGTATTTTCAGCTTTTCAGTGTCTTCCAGATAAAAGAGTGTGCCCTGTAGGAGGAGAAGCTCTCTCCTGCAGGAAGTCCTGCATGGATTCCAGTATATGATTCAGACATTCCCATCACCTGAAGATATTTATTGATACTCTGGGACCATTCTGATCTCATTTATTCATTTATAATTATGCCTATACTTTCCTTCATTTGGGCAACTTGTGACAAATTTTGTGACAAGCATGCCTTCGTTTTATCTTAACAATTGGTGAAAGGATAAACACTTAAATCTCAAGATTTAACATTGAATTTTTGTTTGGTGATTTTAAAAAATAAATAAATAATAAATAAATAAATATTTTTTAGGACTCTGAAGTTGATCCTGAGAAATTCTCCAGTAGGATAGAATGTGAAAGTCCAAACAATGACCTCAGCAGATTCCGAGGCTTCCTGTGAGTGATACATGACTTACCTTTGTGGGTGTGAGTGGGACTGTATGTTGCAATTATGCTTAACTCAAAAAAACTTTTGTGTACTTATACCAAGTTAAATCACTAAAGGCTGTAAGTTAAGCCACCTATAAACTTGGCTTATTTTAATTATTTGATATTTACCTATGTATATTTTTAAAACAAAAAAACCTTGTTCTTAAAATAATCCTAGACTCTCTTTCAGTGGTATGTGAATGACTTAACATGAGCTTCATGTTAAGCCCAAGACATGTTAGTTATTGGGAAGGAAGTGTTTGGACAGACAGGGCAGCTTAAGTGACATGATAGGCTGATGGTGTCCTCCTATCCTATTAGAATTAGAGTAGGTGGACAATTCAGTTGGTAAAGTTAGCCAATGATTTTGAAACACATCTAAGAAAAAGTATGGGAATCCACAACAGTGTTCATTCTGGAGGCTTCCTGTGGCATCTACATCCCTTTCCAAGGGCATCTAGAATTTAGGGTCTTATCTGATTCAGGCTGGCTTGTGCCACTTAAGTGCTTTATTTTTTGAGCCAAGTTACTTTTTTTATCCTTCCTTATTTTTAAGAGGAGTTAGTTAGACCTACTTCATAGCGGTGATCTTGTGAGGAAATGGCAGAGAAGAAAAAAGTTCCTAAATCATTTTTTGATACCATTACCCTGATACCGAAAGAATACAGAGACATTTAAGGGAAGATTAATATCCCTCATGAACATAGATGCAAAAAAATTTACACAAATTATAGCAAATCAAACCCAACAATATATAAAAAGGTTAATACATAATGACTCAGTAGGTCTTATACCAGAAATGCAAGATTGGCTTAACATTAGAAGATCAAACAGTGTAATTCACCATATTAACAAACGATAATTAACAAGTGAAAAAGAAAAACCAGGTGACCATCTCATGGATATAGAAAAAGCATTTGACAAAATGTAACTTCCGCTTTTGCAAACTGGAAATAGAAGGGAACTTTCTCAACCTGATGAAAGGCATCTATAAAAACCATACAGCTAGGATCAGACTTAATAGTGAAAGACTAAGTAAGCATTTTTCCCCTAAGATCAGGAACAAGACATGGATATTGTCTCTCACCACTTTTATTCAAGATTGTACTGGAGAGCCTAGCTAATGTAAAGAAAATGAAATAAAAGCATCAAGTAATAAAGAAGTAAAACTGTCTTTTATTCATAGATGGTATGATGGTCTTTGTAGAAAACCTGATGAAATCTACCAAAAAAGCTACTAGAATTAATAACTGAGTTTAGCAATGTTGTAGGAAACAAGATCAATATACAAAAATTAATTGTATTTCTGTACACTAGCAATGAACAATCAGATACAGAAACTTTAAAAATCAATTTATAATAGCATCAGAAAAATTGAAATACTTAAGAATAAATCTGACAAAAGATATGAAAGACCTGCATACTGAAAATCACGGAACACTGTTGGGTTAAACTAAAGATGTAACTAAATGGAGAGACATACGTTGTTCATGCGTTGAAAGACTCAATATTGTTAGGACATCCATTTTTTTCGCAAATTGATCTGTAGATTCAGTGTAATCCTAATTGAAATCCCAGCAAGGTTTTACTTTTTACTTTTATTTTTTTTAGAAATTGGCAAGTTTATTCTAAAAATTTATGTGGAGATAGAAAGAACCATTTAACTAAAACAACTTTGAAAAAGAACAGATCTGGAGGGCTAATACCACCAGATTTTGTTTTTGGCATATAGACCAATAGGTCAGTGGAAGAGGTTAGAGTCCAGAAATTGATCCAGGCATTAATGGGCAACTGGATTTTGACAAAGATGCAAAGGCAGTTTAGTGGAGAAAGGTTAGTTGTTTCAACAAATGATGCTGCAACAATTATACATCTATACTTTAAAAAAACACTTTAACTTAGACCTCTCGCCACTTAAAAAGATTAACTAAAACTGGATCCTGTACTTACTTAAATGTAAACCTGAAATTATAAAACTCCTAGAAGAAAACATAGGGGAAATCTTTGGTATCTTGTGTTAGCCAAAGATTTCTTAGATATAACACCAAAAGCACAAACCATAAAAGGACAAAAATAATTAAATAAAAGAACTTCATCAAAATTAGAAACTTATTCTCTTCAAATGACACTGCTAAGCAAATGAAAACATATCTTCAAATGACACTGCTAAGCAAATGAAAACAGAAGTCACAGACTGGAAGAAAATATTTGCAATGCATGTTTCTCATATAGGACTTGTATTCAGAATAGAGAAAGACATCTCAAAACTCAGTAATAAGTAAACAAACAATACAGTTTTTTAAATGATCAAAAAAATTGAACAGACACTCCATCAAAGAAGATACATGGATGACAAATATCTGTGTGAAAAGATGCAAATTAAAACCACAGAGCTACAACTGCTAAATTAAAAGAACTGACTATACCAACTTTTCACAAGGATGTAGAGAAACTGGAACACTCATGTACTGCTGGTAGGAGTGGAAATGGCTACAGCCACTTTAGCAAATAGTTTGGAAACTTCCTAAAAAGTTAAATTCACACCTACCGTGTGATCTGGTTTTTCCACTCCTAAGAAGTTACCCAAGAGAAAACATTTATCCAACATATATCCATATACCCAAGAGAAAACATTTATCTATATACTAACCTGTACACAAACATTCAAAATAGCTTTATTGGTAATAGCCCCAATTAGAAACAACCCAAATGTCCATCAACAGGTAAATAGGTAAAACAAATGGTATATCCATACAATGAATGCTACTCTGCAGCAAAAAGAATTCACTGGTGGTACATGGAACAACGTGGATGCATCTCAAAATAATGTTGAGTGAAAGAATCCAGACAAAAAAGAATATATACTATATGATTTGATTTATATAGTCTCTCAAAAAAGAAAGCTAATTTATAGTGATAGAAAGCAGATTAGTGGGTGCCTGGGAGGGGGAAGGTAGGAAGGAAAGATTGCAGAAAGACATAAGGAAACTTTGGGGAATAATGGATATGTTCATTTTCCTGATTGTAGCGATGGTTTCACAGGGAAAACGTCAAAACATCAAGTTTTACACTTTAAATATGTACAGTATATGTATTATGATTTTTATTAGTTATTCCTCAGTCAAGTTGTTTAAAATGTTAGAGTCATCATGGAAGGAAGTTTAGAACATCGTGGTAGCATCTTTAAGTAGCACCTGATACAGACAGGTGTTTGGGCAGGCACAGGAAGCTATGCAATGGGAAAAGGGAATAGGCTTGGTCCAGGTAAAGAGGTAATGCTAGAATTAAATCATCAAGAATGAGAAGATACCAGGCAGGCAACTAAATGCAAAGAAAGGCTGACATTCCAGGTTAAGGGAGCAGCAACACAGGTAATGGTGTAGGGGCCTGAGACCACAGTGCATTTGTGGAGTCATAAGTGGTTTAAGTATGTTTGGAGGGTAGGTGAGCAATATAATCATAAAGAGGCGAGATGATAAAGGGACGTTAGCAGATATTCCTGTCATCAGAAACGTGCTCATAAGCCATCTCTTAGGATGAGTCATTTGCTAGTATTATTTTCTCCAGCTGCTGACTATTTACAGAATTTCCTCTTGTAAATGTCAGATTTAAGGGCTGACATTTTTTGACCTGGACCTCAGGTGCTGAGGTTTGTACAGCCTCTTACTGGGAACGCTGACTCCCCCTGACAAGGTCAGTCTTGCTTCTGGCACATTTCTAGACAGGAAAGAATAGGAACTTTAGTCTATCACTGTGTGGTTTGGAATATAGAACTCTGCATAGAATCTGACTCAGAGCCTGTATATTTAGTAGAGTCAGCCCAGGACGATACAGTAATTTTTTGTGAAATTGTTTTTATCTGCTAAACTAGCTCCTTATCCTCTTCCTGCTGTGTAGCCTATTTTCTAAAATCAACAAAAATTGAGATGTTCAAGCTCACTCTCTGTATGAATGATGGCTTCTCTGGTCTTCTTACTCTCACGTAGCACTGACTTCTTCCCTATTTGTGCCCACATCGTATGCTGAATATCAGATTTCTGTAATAACACCTGTAATATTTTTATTACTTACATGTCTCTATATCAGTCACTTCCTGTTAGACCACAGGAGGCAAGACTGTGTAAGTTTGTTTTTCTATCCTCAGCATCTGGGTGGGTGTGCTGGGCGCATGGTAGATATTACATAGGCTCTTGAATGGATGAGAGCTCCATGTGGACAGTCAGTGTCTCACATGGAATCTGAAAGTCCCATGCTATAAGTGCCAAATACACACCCATCAAGTGCAGGACATGTTTAGAGTTTGGAGCAGGTGCAACCAAGATAGAAACTGGGCTTTG
The DNA here is from genome assembly GCF_011762595.2 of Tursiops truncatus. Classification (NCBI taxonomy): domain Eukaryota; kingdom Metazoa; phylum Chordata; class Mammalia; order Artiodactyla; family Delphinidae; genus Tursiops; species Tursiops truncatus. The sequence goes on from NC_047038.1 coordinate 70,207,384, forward strand.
ATGTAATGACGGTAACCTAGAGTGATGTAATGGTGAAAAATAAGGATCCCTTATTTGTATTAAGTGTATCTTAATACGCTAAGGAACTTTGGAACCTGGTTCTTTTGTATATTATAAGGATCACTTATTTGTATTAAGTGTATCTTAATACACTAAGGAACTTTGGAACTGGTTCTTTTGTATATTCTTTTGTATATTATATCTGTTCTGTGAAGGTTCTAGGGATAACAACTGCTATATTCATGAGGAACCAAATCAAGACTGGGATGCATGCCTGGGAATGCTACATAGAAATGTGAATGTTGGGATTTAATTTCCTCATCTGTAAATCCAGAAAACAGAATTAGGTTAAACCCAAGGACACTGCTAGTTCTGACCATGACCCTATGGTTTGCTCTTTGTGCATAAACCCATATAAATGAAGGAATGTAAGCACACACCTCTTAGAGTGTTTTACAAATTAGAGGAGTGAAATGACAAATCTATTTTCCTCCTTTGTGGTAGGAAACCTTTTTTGAAGAGCTTTTCTTTTCCTTGTAATTCAGATAGCATGGGTAGCAGATACAATGACAATCTTCCTATACTTAATAAAGAAGAAACGACTTATAGACTGAAGTGTATTGCTTAAAAAACAAACTAACTTTAATGCTGAAATTAAGAATGCATTTTCACAAAATAGGTGAAATACGTTGCATTTTTAAAAATTTTCCAATGAGTTTGCTCTGTATTTTTGCCACTATAGTAATTCCATCAAGTAATTACTTTGATAATTTTAAAACTGTTTTACAGAAGATTTCAAACATGCAAAATTAGGAAGAAAAATGTAATGAACACCCATGAGCCCTCACCCAGTTTTAACTATTTCATAATTTTGCCAACTTTGTTTCAAATATCCTTCCACTTCCTTCCCTGCACCTACATCACATCATTTCAATGTCAATACTTCACTATGAATATACAGCAGAAAAAAAACTTAAAAAAAAATACCCATAACATCATTATCACATTTAACTAAATTCAGAACAATTTCTTGATAGCATCTAATACCTAATCTTTGTTCAAATTTCTCCAATTATCTCAAAAAAATTTTTAGAGTCAGTATATTCTAACCAGGATCAAAACAAAGGTCTACACATTGCATTTGGTTGATATGTCTCTAAATTTCCCCTCCGAAGAAATGGGGTCATTTAGCTTGTAGAATTTACCACATTCTAGATTGAGCTGATTGCGTCCTTCCTGAGGGTGGAGTCCCTCTACCACTCCTTTTGCTCCCCCCTCCTCATTCTACTCACTTGTTGAATAGACCAGGTCATCTTGCCCATAGAGCTTACCACTGCAGATTTGGCCGACTGCATCCTTGCATTGGTGGTTAACATGTTTCTCTGGCCTTATTTCCTGAAAACTGTCCAGAGGCACTTTCAGAATCTGATGAAAGAAATTCTCTCCCTAGAAAATGACAAATGTATATAGACGCACACAGGGGAATATTGCATACAGTTTCAAAGGTTTCACAGTTCCCCTGATGCCACAGACCCCTGTTTGATTTGCCCTCTTAGAGCCTTGATTAGGTTCCGAGGGAGATGAGCAATTTCTGTCCTCGAACTTCTGGAGGCTGGAGGCCAGTGATGTCCCCTTGTCCCGTTGGTAGTTATGTTAAGATTGGTGTTGTCAGCCTTATCCTTTCATTATAAAGTTCCCCACCAGCCTTCCACCTAATGATTTGAGCCACTGACTATCATTGCCTAAGAGTAATCCTTGATTTCACCAGGGTCAAAAATGGTAATTTTCTAATTCCAAGAACTTTTCCCTCATCAGCTATTAAGTTACCCCCAAATACAGTTTCTACTAGAGGAAATAGTTTCCTTATTTGGAATATTTTCTAATTTTTGTGGCATCAATACTAGAATTTAACAATGAATGGTAGAAAGCAGTGTTAGAAACCTGTTGTGTCTTTTTTCTCCAGCTAAAGTGGGTAACTGAAATAACAAAAGCAAATGCATCAGAGATTTGCATCTTTTCCTGTGAACTGCCTAACTTCATACTGTAATCAAGAATATTCAAAAATCATTTTTATTTTTACATGCCCATTTTTGCTGTTTAAAAATAAACTTATATGCTGTCTTTCTTATAGAGAACACTCCAACAAAGAACGTGTGGGTCTCAGTAAAGAGAATTTATTACTTAGAGGATGCACCATTAGAAACACAGAGGCTGTCATGGGCATTGTGGTTTATGCAGGTTGGTTATACTTCTGACTTTTCACCATCATCTCCTCTGTGCTTTTCTGCAAGTTAACATTTTCCATTTACTCAAAATGTAATCTCTAGAAGCAGAAAGGAAATTTTGTCTTGATAACCTTAATCATTGGTCTCTGTTTTTCTAAAGAGATCACAAAAAGAAGCTAAATTAACAAAGTATGTTGCATAACTACTTTTCATTAAATTGTCTGCCAGCGAGATATAAAAATATGATATTTGTTACCTGGCTTTAGTTTGCACATTTTCTCACATACTGTGTTACCCATGTAGGCCATGAAACCAAAGCAATGCTGAACAACAGCGGACCAAGGTATAAACGCAGCAACTTAGAAAGAAGAGCAAATACAGATGTCCTCTGCTGTGTCCTGCTGTTGGTTATAATGTGTTTAACTGGTGCATTGGGTAGGTAGAATTTGATTATTTGCTGACATCTTTTCAGCAAGATATTTATTTAAAAGTATTTTCAAAATGAAATTTATGAAAAAGTTTGACTTTTGTAAGGGAGGTTTTATTTGCCAATAATTGCTTTCTTCACATCTTTGTCTCTCTCATTCTCTAACCTGAAAAGCATTAATATTGATTATATCCAGTTACACATGGCCACGGTACTAAAGCGAGCTGGGAAGAGATGTAAGGAGTGAGAGAGACAGAGACAGGAAAATGTGTACCGTTTGAATTTGAATTTGTTTCTTAAACGGTTGGTGTTCAACCAAAACCAATACTCTTATCTCTCTTTCTTTAGGAATAAAGTTCTATATTTGCATAATATATACATAGCATCCTTTTGATGTCTGTACATTTTTTGAAAGGTCATGGAATCTGGTTGAGCAGATATGAAAACATACCCTTTTTTAACATCCCTGAGCCTGATGGACATGTCATATCACCAGTGTTGGGAGGATTCTATATGTTTTGGACCATGATCATTTTGTTACAGGTAATTTCTATTGTACTCATCATAGAATATTAAGATCTTGGCTACTTATCCAGCACTATATGGTTTTTCATCCCTTCTTTTCCACCTTTAACATTTTTAAAATTATTTTGCTCTTCTTAGGTTTTGATTCCCATTTCTCTCTATGTTTCCATTGAAATTGTGAAGCTTGGACAAATATATTTTATTCAAAGCGATGTGGATTTCTACAATGAGAAAATGGATTCTACTGTTCAGTGCCGAGCCCTGAACATCACAGAGGATCTTGGACAGATTCAGTACCTCTTTTCTGATAAAACAGGAACCCTGACTGAGAATAAGATGGTTTTTCGAAGATGTAGTGTGGCAGGCTTTGATTACTGCCATGAAGAAAATGGTGAGTGTTGGGTTTCTGTGAAAACCAGCCTTAAGGTTGGTCGTTTTTGCACCCACTTAATGACTTGGTAATTCTAGCACAGAAGTGCTGTACTTAATCATTGAGTACTTAACTCCTCTAAATGCGCATTGTTTCATTGTTGTCCCTTTAAAAGTTAGGTCAGAAGTTAGTAGGTCAGGAGTTAGTGGGTCAAAGTCAAAGATTCTACTTCCATGGTTTCTTTTCTTTCCTTTTTTTTTTTTTGCCATGGTTTCTCTGAAAGGAAAGTAAATTACCAGTAGTCGTAGAAGGTTGGGGGTTGGATTTGGTGACAATGATATTGCATTATAGATATTTTTGAGAATCTAATGAAACTATGGACCATCTCCCTGAAAAATATTTTGAAAATAATTCCAAAGGGACAACAGTTTCCCCAGACCCCATCATTCAGCCCATAGGTATTCATTGGTCGTTGGCTGAGAATACCTAGTTTAAGAAGAAATAAGATGAACTGAACTTCTGAGGCTAAGGAAGTAAATATATAAATTGTAAGTTTCCTTTAAAGAATTGATCTTCATTAATTTTGTTATTTATAAGAGTAAGTGTACTCCTATGAAAGTAATTATGAGAAATGTCCAAAACAAATTAACCTAGAAGTTAACCACCATTAATCATTTGGTGAATATATAACCATCCATTTCTTTATGCATATTCCTGTATATGTGAAAATACATATTTGCACATTTCCCCTTTTATAAGTTATAATATGTTGTAATAATGCTTTGCAGTTTGCTTTTTTTATTCCTCATTATCTCATGGACCTTTTTCCAAGTCAGTTCATGACTTCACGTTAAGTACATGGTATTGCATTATATGTGGTCAAACTTAGTTTGCTTTTATAACAGTACTTGCAATTAACATTCCTTATTCATTCAACAGATATTTTGTGAGCTCCTAATACGTGGCATGAGTCCCTGATCTCATGTAGCTTAGCGTTTAAGGCAAGAGACAGACAAGATTAAAAATTATGATATACAAAATAAAATTCATCATGCAATATGCATTTCTCTACATACATATTTGTGCAATTATTTTTATAAGATACATGTCTAGCAACTGGATCCAGAGGTTTGCACATATAAAATTTTTATAGATCCTACAAAATTTATCTATAAAATACTGTGCTAATTTATGTTCTCACAACCCAGAAAAATAACACCTATTTTTCACACCCAGCCATAATGGGATGAACTTATTCTTTTTAATTTGTGAGTTTTGTAGTCATAGTTAGCACTTCATTGTCTTAATTTTTCTTTCATTAGTAATGAGATGTTTAACTGTTAACTTTTTATATGTTTCTGGCCATTTGAATATCCTTGGTAGAGTGATCATGTCTTCCTATTTAACAAATGAGTTTTTCTTATTCTTAGTAATCTGTAGGAGGGTTTTATCTATTAAGGCAGGGTTGATGTTCAGCTTGTATGCCCCAGTCTAGGTTGTCTGTGGCCCATGTCTATTTTCGTTTGTGCACTTGTATTGAACCAGTTAAATAATTTGAGTATCAACCTTGATATTATCCTTTTCTTCTGTAGGTGGCAAATATTAATACTTTCTTGGTTCATCATTTATCACTGTATTAGTTTTCTATTGCCACATAACACATTACTACAAATTTGATAACAAATTACTACAAATTTGATGGCTTCAAATAACACAAACATACTGTCTCACAGCTTCTATGGGTCAGGAGTCTGGGTGCATGTAGCTACGTCCTCTCTGAGTCTCTCACCTGGCTGAAATACAGGTTTTGGCTGGAGCTATGATCTTATCTGCGACCCAGGGTCCTCGTTTTGGTTTCCTGGTTTTAGAGTTGTCAGTGTCTTGAGGTTGTAGGACTAAGGCCCCTGCTTCCTTGCTGGCTGTCAGCTTAGAGCCATTCTTAGCTCATAGAGGTGGCCTACCATCCCTTTGCCATGTGGCCTCTCCACAGCATGGCAGTTCACTTCTTCAAGGCTACCAGCCGAACCTCTAGCTTTGAGTCTCTGACTTCAGGTAAGTTGTGGCACCTCTTTTTACCTGATGAGGTCAAGCTACCTAGGATAGGCTTCTTTTATATTAACTCAGATTCAACTGGCTAGACACTTGATTATATCTGCCAAATCCTCTGACCTTTGTCAGGTAACATAATTTAATCATAGAAGTGAGATGCTATCCTGCAGGGTGTGTACACAGGGGTGGGGCAGGAATCTTGGGGGCCATCTTAGAATTCTGTCTACCACAGCCTCTTAACTTTGCTTAGGGTGTCACTTCTTGTGAGAAGTTTTATATTTTTATGAAATCAGTCTTATCAATTATTATGTCTATTATTAAGACTACAGATATTATGATTTCTGCCAGTAGTGTTCAACTTAGACATCCACCTGCCCAGAATTTTAAAAATATACTATATTTCCTCTTAGGTAAATATATTTTAAGCCAGCTTTTGTTGTTACTTGTGTGTATGAAGGATAAAACATTGAGTATCATATAATCACTATACAATGTGAAAAATAGCTAATCATACTGGATATGATATTCTGCATTGTTCCATATTTTTTATTGCATTTTTATTACAAAAGCAATATTTTAGAAAATTTCAGATAAGCCAAAAAAGAAAATTTTAAAGCCATCAGTAACTCCCACCAGAGCAGAAGCAAGAAGAACTACAGTCCTGTAGCCTGCAGAAAGAAAACCACATTCACAGAAAGATGGACAAAATGAAAAGGCAGAGGACTACGTCCCAGATGAAGGAACAAGATAAAACCCCAGGAAAACAACTAAATGAAGTGGAGATAGGCAACCTTCCAGAAAAAAGAATTCAGAATAATGATAGTGAAGATGATCCAGGACCTTGGAAAAAGAATGGAGGCAAAGATCAAGAAGATGCAAGAAATGTTTAACAAAGACCTAGAAGAATTAAAAGAACAAACAAGAGATGAATAACACAATGACTGAAATGAAAAATACACTAGAAGGAATCAGTAGCAGAATAACTGAGGCAGAAGAACGGATGAGTGACCTGGAGGACAGAATGGTGGAAATCTCTGCCATGGAACAGAAGAAAAAAGAATGAAAAGAAATGAAGACAGCCTAAGAGACCTCTGGGACAACATTAAATGCACCAACATTCGCATTATAGGGGTCCCAGAAGGTGAAGAGAGAGAGAAAGGACCAGAGAAAATATTTGAAGAGAATATAGTCAAAAACTTCCCTAACATGGGAAAGGAAATAGCCACCCAAGTCCAGGAAGCGCAGAGAGTCCCAGGCAGGATAAACCCAAGGAGAAACACGCTGAGACACATAGTCATCAAATTGGCAAAAATTAAAGACAAAAATTATTAAAAAGCAGCAAGGGAAAAATGACAACATACAAGGGAACTCCCATAAGGTTAACGACTGATTTCTCAGCAGAAACCCTGCAAGCCAGGAGGAAGTGGAACGATATATTTAAAGTGATGAAAGGGAAGAACCTACAACAATAGTACCCTTGCTGGGTAGATCCAGCAAGGATCTCACTCAGATTTGACAGAGAAATCAAAAGCTTTACAAACAAGCAAAGCTAAGAGAATTCAACACCAAAAAAAACAGCTCTAAAACAAATGCTAAAAGAACTTCTCTAAGTGGGAAACACAAGAGAAGGAAAGGACGTACAAAAGCAAACGCAAAACAATTAAGACTGGTAATAGGAACATACATATCAATAATTACCTTAAATGTGGATGGATTAAATGATCCAACCAAAAGACACAGGCTGGCTGAATGGATACAAAAACAAGACCCGTATATATGCTGTCTACAAGAGACCCACTTCAGACCTAGGGACACATACAGACTGAAAGTGAGGGGATGGAAAAAGATATTCCATGCAAATGGAAATCAAAAGAAAGCTGGAGTAGCAATACCCCAACATTGGGGTCATGTACCCCAATGTTCATTGCAGCACTATTTACAATAGCCAGGACATGGAAGCAACCTAAATGTCCATTGACAGACGAATGGATAAAGAAGATGTGGTAGATATATGCAACAGAATATTACTCAGCCATAAAAAGAAACGAAATTGGGTCATTTGTAGAGACGTGGATGGACCTAGAGACTGTCATACAGAGTGAAGTAAGTCAGAAAGAGAAAAACAAATATCGTATATTAACACATATATGTGGAATCTAGAAAGATGGTACAGATGAACCAGTTTGCAAGGCAGAAATAGAGACACAGATGAAGAGAACAAATGTGTGGACACCAAGGAGGGAAAGCGGGGGGTAGGGGTGGCGGTGTGATGAATTGGAAGATTGGGATTGACATGTATGCACTAATATGTATAAAATAGATAACTAATAAGAACCTGCTGTATAGCAGAGAGAACTCCACTTTGCTGTACAGTAGAAACTAATACAACATTGTGAAGCAAGTATACCCCAATTTAAAAAAAAAAAAAAACTCCCACCAAACTGATTGGACCTCTATTAACCTTTTAGCACATTTCTTTTGAGTCTTTTTCCTGTAAACATTAATATATATGTTTTTTAAACAAAATAGCATTACAGTGTGCTTTGACTTGTATAACCATTTTTCTTAAGACTTCATCATGATCGCCTTTCCATTCTCTCCTTATTTTTCTAATGGTTATGCCATATTGCACTGTAATGACTGCCAAAATTTATGTAACTAACCAACCATTGTTTAGGTTGTCAACAGTCATCTGCTGTGGCAAACAATGCTGCAGTGAACATCACTGTAGGTAAACCCCTCTGTCCATTTGTGAGATTATTATTTTCCAAGATTATCTGATTGTAGATCCCTGTTTTTGAGAAGTATTTTACAGAAGTAATGTTTCACAAAATATATGGCAGGAAGCACTGCATTATTTTTTATATTTGTTGGGTTTTAAATTTTGTATTTGTAGCATCTAAGAGTGCTAATACCAGCCCTCTCCCACCCCTGTCCCTGAATATACACGCTCCTGCCCAGTGAGTACTTCTCTGTGGCCCCTCGTGCAGGGAAGTTACTGAGTGACTGAGAATTAAATGCCATCCGGGCTGAACTGTAATTGATGAGATAACTGTTTGTGAGCCATGGAGTGTTACATACACCACCTCTATGAGGTGCTGACTTTGCCTCTGAACACTTCTCTACCACAGATACATCCAGAGCTCCTGGTCTCTTGTCAGTAATGGTTTTAAAACAAGTATATGTACACAAACACACAAGCACATGCTCTCTCTCTGTCTCTCTCTGTCTCTCTCTGTCTCTCTCTGTCTCTCTCTGTCTCTTTCTGTCTCTTTCTCTAAATGCTGGAGTTAGTAATGATAGGGGCTAGTTTTCCCCAGATTTAACCCTGAGACATTATTTCACTGAAATGAAACTTAGTTAAGCTTTCAGGATTTTTTGGCAAAAGAATTGACTAGGAGATATTTCCATTTAAAACGTTGCTGCTGGGAAATAACCCCTTACCCTTATGCAGTTGAACTAAACACATCTGATGACACCATTGTTTGTTTTAAAACCTTGTAACTTATAAATTTGGTCCATGGACTAAGCATCATCAACACCCAGGTGTGTATTAGAAATGCAGAGTCTCAAGCTCCTATTTAAAGCTTCAATTAAAATCTTCATTTAACAATATCCCCACGTGATTTATATGTATGTTAAACATTTTTTAACCTCCTTTAAAAGATTACTGAAAGTTTTTTTAATAATAAACTTTTTAGTTTAGAATGGTTTTAGGTTTACAGAAAGTTATAAAGATACTATTGAAAGTTCCGGTATGCTCCCTTGCCCAGTTTCCCTTGTCTTAACATCTTACATTAGTCTTAAGATACGTTTGTCATAAGTAATGAACCCATATTGATACTTCATTATTAACCGAAATCCATATTTTATTGGGATTTCCTTAGTTTTTACCAAAGGTCTTTTTCTGTCCCAGGATCCCATCCAGGAAATCACGTAACACTTAGTCATCATTTCGGTGCCTCTAGATTTGACAGTTTCTTAGCCATTCCTTTTTTTGGATGACCTTAAGAGTTCTGAGGGGCATTATTTAGGGATTTTGTAGAATGTCCCTCAATTTGGGTGTGTCTACACAGTGCTTTTATGATGCAGTTTGTGAATCTGATGTACATGGTGGCATCATTTAGTAGTTTCCAAGAACAAGGATTTGGGGATCAAGCCTTCTGAGTCTGATTCCCATCTCCACTGCCTGCAAGCTGTGTGACCCTGGGCAATTTATATAATTTCTCTGGGCCACAATAAAAAGGATCAGTAATAGATCTACTTCATGGGGTGGTTAAGAGATAAGAGAAGATAAATCATGAAAGCACTTAGAGCATGGCACAGAATAAATTCTTTGTAAGTATTAGCTGCTAGTATTGTCATAATTATTGTTGTCAAAATAAGAAATAGGCTTGTGTGTTGAGGAACTCATGGTCCAATGTGGGAGACAGGCATGGAAACATAATATCTTTTTAAGTGCTGTACGATTAAGGTCAGTGTTCTCTTTCCATATTGTTTTGATTTTCAGGCAGTCAGTTTTGGAGGTGGATTTGCCCTGATCAAGGTTTGGGGCTTGGAGATACTGGACAAATTCCTGGAATGCTGGAAATGTGAGGAATTAGTTTAGGATGAAAGGTTTTGTGTCAAGGATATGTGGATGATACAGTTGAAAGAAACTCAGCTGAGTGTGCTGTTTACAAGCAGGTGAAAGTTGGAATGCTGGAAATGTTTGGGGGATTAGTTCATAGCAAAATGTTTGATTGAGGATATGCGGATGATATAGTTGAAAGAAGTTAATCTGAGTGTCCTGTGCTGTTCACCCTTGTGTTTGGCCCTTTGGAGAGCACATTGAAACGTGTGGTAAATGTTTTGTTCCAGAGTCTCATGCTCACTTCTTCCAGATATCAAATAAATGTAAATTATAGGCTGTGAGCAGGTTACTGGATATTTGAAGAGGGGAATTGGAAGAGAAGAGAAAGATTAAATAAGAGAGAAATAAAGTAGTCAACGTAGTACCTACCTTGAGACAAAGGAAAGATTACAGACTTTGTATATTTTCTCTTACGAGCTGGAAAGCAAGAATTCTTTTGCCACTTTGAGGCATTCATGGAACTAACTAGAATCTACTTTACGAGACATAATAAAAGTCTTGATCATTTGCATAGATTTTGTTTATCAGTATAATAATAAACCTCATACCCAATTTTTAAAAAATTTTTCAGAATCTAAGAGTATGGGTCTTAGTAGCTGTGTTTTCTGAATCACATTGTAACTTTACTGATTTATTTCTCATAGCTTTCCACAAAATTATTAAAGATTGAGTCACTCCAGGTCTTTCTAAATTTCTCTCTTGCAGTTCTACTTATTGAGCAAGTTTGTCCTACAGTAACAGCTCAGCCATCTGGCCTTATACTAATTACACAGTTGCACGATGACTGGTTCCCTAATGATGGCTATGGGAAATTCCTAACGTATAGCCTTCATGTTTATATATGTTGTGTAGCATTCTAATTATTTATTCTTAAAATGCTATCACATCATCAGTAAATTTCTTTAGCTGCTCAAGGATTGATCAGCATAGCACTATTGACATTGTGGGCTGGATGACTCTTTCTTATGGGGAGCTGTTTAAGATGTTTAGAAGCATTCTTGGCCTTTGCCCACATGCCAGTAGCACTTCTCCCCAAGATGTAACAACCGAATTGTGTACAAGCATTGCCAAATGTTCACTGGGGGGACAAATTCACCCCTTGCTGAGAATCACTGAGCTAACCTCTTGTATACAAGTAACTGCTAAGGACATATAACACAATGGATACTTGTACTGACTCTGGAGTCACGAAAACCCAAATTCAAATTCTAACTCTACCCACCCAAACTGTTTACTGTTTTACTTTTCTCAGATGCCAAGTGGAACAGTGATAGTTTCTAGTATGTACAATAGCATTATTTTAAAGATAAAAACAAAATATATATGGATACAGTTATATATATAGTTGTTTATATAAAGAACCTAGCACAGCCCACACAATCAAAGACAGTGGTCCTGGCCAGGTGGCCAATTATTATCAAAGTAAGCTAAAGGAAGTGTGAAAAAGGAAGGGGAAAAAAAAAATAATAAAAAGTTAAAAAAAAAATAAAGGACCTAGCAAGGTTCTTGATGAAAAGGAGATATTCAATAAATGTTAACTCCCTACCCTGCAACTTCCCCTTGATGCTAAGGATATTATTCATATGTCTATTCATACATTTACTCATTATTCATTACTCATTCATTTACTCATTACTCATTATTTAAACTGCAAAACATGTACTCATTGAAATCGAGCAGGGGATATTGACCATGTGAAATAATAAGGAATAATACATATTAACTTTTGGGGCTACATTTAGAAACAATATAGCATGAAGACTCATAGTGCTGGCTGTAGATTTTAATATAACTGGTTATAAGACTGATCTGTTTCACTTTTGTGAGATGGGGAAAATTACTTAGTTTTGATTTCTTTATTTCTGAAATGAAGGTGTTAATAATATCTACCTCCGAGGGTTGTTATAGTGATTAAGTGAGACAAATGCCTGACACATAGTAGCATTCAGTAGTACGTGGAAATTGTGGTACCAATATGGTACCACTCAGTGGTACCAATGAGTGGTATGGATGAGAGCCAGTGTAGTTACAGAGGTCTTCAGTGAGGAACTGGCATTTGAACCAAGCCTTTAAAGATGTGCAAGATTGATGTAAGTAGAAAGGAAGAGAACGGACATCCTGAGCAAAGGCACAGGTAAGAATGGAGAACTTCAGAATGTCTGGGACGCAATAAGTGTATCTGTTTTTGAAGCTGAAATGTCATACAGGGAAATAGTCTGTACTTTTTAGGCAGAGAATATAATGAAACTTACAGAACTGCAGAACTGGAAAGGATCTTGAAGTCATTGCGTCCAGATTATTCATTCTTCTAATAAGAAAACAGAGGCCTAGCAAGAGCAAGTGATTTGCTGAAAAGCCACTTAGTCTTTGGAAGAGTTAGTTCTAGAACCCAGAATCTTAGCCTTTCCTTGTCCTTAAAAAGTATAGACAAAAACTATTAAATAGGATATGCAAATATTCTTTACTTTATAAATTAACTTGCCAAAAGCTATACTTTATTCAGTAGCTAGACTTAGCCTGAATACAGGCAACTAGCGATCCAAACAAGCACATATAACAAGACAGACAAGGCCCCTCCTCTCGTAGAACTTATATCGGAGAAAATCGTCACAAATAAATTAATTTTTACATAAAAAATATTAAATAGTGAAAAGTGCTATGCAGAAAATTATAATGGGGTGATATAATATAGAATGAGCAGAAGGCTACTTTGGATGGTTGAGCAAGGCTTCTCTAAGGGGGATATCAGAGCCTAGATCTGAATGACATGATCTTTGAATTCAGGGGTAAAAGCCTTCCAGTCAGAGGGAGCAGCTAGTATGGGGTCCTCAGACTGAAATGAGCTTGGCAATATTCAAAGTAAAGAAAGAAAGGCCAGTGAGGCTGGATTTAGTGCAGAAGAAGGAGCGGCAAGAAAGTTAGGTCAGGGGCTTCCCTGGTGGCGCAGTGATTGAGAGTCCGCCTGCCGATGCAGGGGACACGGGTTCGTGCCCCGGTCCTGTGCTCCGCAACGGGAGAGGCCACAGCAGTGAGAGGCCCGCGTACCATAAAAAAAAAAAAGAAAGGTCAGCCTAGGCTGGATCATTTTGAGTTAGGTACACCAGGATAAGAAGGTCAGATTTTATTCTAAGGGAACTGTGGAGCCGCTGGAAAGTTTTGTGCAGGGAGTGGTCTGCTCTGCTTTATGTTTTAGAAGATCACTCTAGCTACTGTTTTAATGATGGTGGCTTGGATTAAGGTAATGGAGGTGAAGAGAAGTTTAGATATTCGGGATATATCTTGGATGAATAATAGACAGCTATTGGTGATGCTCTGAATGTGGGGGTGGGGGGCGGCGTAGGGAACAAAAAACAAATCAAGGAGAATCTTCAATTTCTGGTGTTAATAGCTAGGTAGATATTTAGGTACCATTTACAAAGATGAGAAAGACCAGAGAAAGAGTAATTGAGGCGGGGGTGGTGATTTGGAGGAAGAGAGGAAGCAGTCTACATTTACCATATACCAAATTTAAGATGTCCATTGTTTATTTATTCAACAAGTATTTATTGCGTATGTATCACCCCCTTCTCTGGGCTTTAGGAATATCAGATTAACAAAAGACAAAATTCCTTGCCCTTTTGGAGTTTATATTGTAATGGATGATTCAAAAAATTAAAAATAAGGTATATGATGTGTAGATGGTGCTAAGTGCTGGGGTAGGATATGTAACAAACAGTGTGGTTAGATCTGGGAAGGCTTCATTGACAAAGGGATACCTCCAAGTCTCCTTGAAGTTGTAAGGGGGTGAGCCATGCAGATATCTGCTGGAAGAGCCTCATGGACATCCAACTGGAAATGTCAAGTAGAGAGTTGGATGTCTGAGTCTAAATTCTAATTAGAGGTTAGAGTTGAAGGAATAGGTTTGGGGGTCTTGTGCACAGAGATGATATTTCAAAGGTGGGGGGGACCAGATGACATCACCAAGAAAGAGTATATAGGTAGTGAAGGGAAGGAGCTCCTGCAGCCATCCAGTATCTGAGGACTGAGGAGAAGAGGAGACAGCAGGAGAAACTAAGAAGTAGCCGCACTGAAGCAGGAGGAAAAACAGTACACGTGGTATCAAGAGAAACCGAAAGAGACATTTGAAAGGAGAGGACGTTGGATATTGCTAAGAATTCAAAAAAGATATGAATAGATGCAGTCACTGGGTTTGGTAACTTGGAACTAGCTCATTGACAACCTTGACAAGAGCAGTGTCCGTGGAGAGAGATAGAAAGCCATGAGGCTAGTTGAGAGACAACGTAAAAGAGGGGAGAGTTGTTAAGAGTGAAGCGCTTGAGAAGGGCATGCAGATCACAGTGTGAAGGGTTTGGTGTTTGAAACTTCATCCATAGTAGTATGAGGGAGGGCAGAGGGTTTGGGTACAGATGCAGATAGGTTGGTAGATTTGACAATGGGGAGAGAAGGGAGTTCCTCTCTGATTGCTTCTACTTTTCTCAATGATGTAAGTCCATTCACTCAGTATTGGAGGAGTTTGGAGGCCAGGTTTAAAATGGGAGGAGATGGTGTGAAATAGCTGTTTAAGTAAATGCCTGACATACTCAACCTGCAAGAGTTTCCTCTCAGGGAATGACCCGGTGTGATTTTTATCCCCCAGCCAAGAGGCTAGAGTCCTATCAGGAAGCTGCCTCTGAAGATGAAGATTCTGCTGACACTCCCAGTGGCTCCCTCAGCAATATGGCGAAACCAGGGGCCCCCAGCTGCAGGATGGTTCGCAGTGGACCTTTAGGAAGTATATCCTCAGATCATCTTACTGGGAGCTGTTTTGCTCTAGGAAGTGGAGCCAGTGAAGTCCCTCATTCCAGACAGGCTGCTTTCAGTAGCCCCATTGTAAGTGTGAATGCATGACGTGAATCTTGTCTGTCCACGGTTAATAATGAAAGAACATCCTCGTAATTAGAATAGAGCCAAACGCTGTTGTCTTTTCTACCTGAGAGGAGACTGCATAAGTGCAGCTCAGTGTGACTGCCACATACAATATCCTAATTTTGGAGATAATTCAGTGTTGAGAGATAGTATATCATTTCAGAAAAAACCATAATATTTCTGGCCAGGGTTGATAGCCTGGAGAAAGTAGCCTTGGTTTAAGGATCATGGCTCACTTTCAGAACCAGCAAAACTACCACAGAGGAATCTATAGACAGGTAAGTGTGTCTAACTGATAGGGAAGTTCAAAAGCCTTTTGGTATCCTCCAAGGCCTTTTTATCTCTTTGCAGTCTTCCCCCAGATCCACCAAATCTGTGCTCTCTTCCCCATTCCTAGTCCTGAGAAGGTAATTTTCTAATATTTCTATATCAGAGCTCAACAGGGTGTGTTCTTGAGTCCTGAGGGGAAAACATAGAAAAAGGACCATGTGGAAGATGGGAAAGAGGAAAAATACTCGTGTGAAAGAATTAGAAATCAAACGTTTTGCTATACTTAAAATTCTATAAAATTTCAACTGCCTTCCACGTTTCATTAACTCTTGTGTTAACCAAGATGAAGATTCCCCAGCTGTGAGACTGGTAAGCAGTTGGTGACCTCTGAAATAAGTTACATAACAAGAAAGAAACAGCTTTGGGGAAACTTTGTGTTTCTCCATTGAATTTATATAGAATTTCAGAGTAGAGATATGATCTGAATAGACCCCAGGGATCTCATTCGTCCTGGAAAGGCCTTGAGGGGAATCTGGCTCTTTTCAAAGTTCCACCAAATGTACAATTTCAGCAACTAGGAAGATCATTTCACTGCAATTCGTCCTGTGCATTTCTGTGGCTCTAAGGATATCATACCTGTTATATTCTATCATTGCCATATGTCAAGCTATGCCAAACATCTGGACTTAATTTTTCTCCAACTTCTGAAAAAAAAGGGTGGGGGGAGAATGCACACCACCTCTTCTCTGTACTGATTTTCAGGCTGTATCAGAAATAGGTATCTATTTTCTTCTATTTTATCAATTTTGCCCATTCCTCTGCTGATCTTTTTTTTTGTTTTGTTTTGTTTTTCCGGTACGCGGGCCTCTCACTGCTGCGGCCTCTCCCGTTGCGGAGCACAGGCTCCAGACGCGCAGGCTCAGTGGCCATGGCTCACGGGCCCAGCCGCTCCATGGCATGTGGGATCTTCCCGGACCGGGGCTTGAACCCGTGTCCCCTGCATCGGCAGGCGGACTCTCAACCACTGCGCCACCAGGGAAGCCCTGGTGATCTTTTATTTCCTACCCACCTGAAGTTAACCACATAGTGACACATGTTTGGTTGGAAGTCAAGGGTATTAGCAACCAGGTTGGACTGTGCCATGGTCTCCCTCGTGGTTTCCTGATCCAGCCTCACGCTCTTCCTGGAACAAAGGATTGTTTCCTAGGTTAAAGTCATTATGGTTTTTGTACCATTTCCCATTTAAAACTTATTCTCCCCTCACTGCCTACCTCTGTCTACCAGATCTGATGAAATACTTCCTTCTTTAAATATCATTTCTCCTGAAGATTTCTCAGACTGTCTTTTCTAAGTTCTGTTTACACAGTCCCTCCTGCCCTTCAGTCCCTTAGTCCTCATGACATTGGCCTTGTTTCTGCCTCTGACATAGACCTTGCTCCTTGAGAGCAAGGACTTAAATCATCTTGAATCCCCGGCATCTGAGGTCAGTGCCTTGCATGTCCACTCTCAATAAGGTATCGTGAAGGTGGTTATATGAAACTGCTCAACAGGCTCAGTCTTCCCATTCAGTTCATGTTTTCACTTGCCCTGTACTCCAATGCCATGTGTCATGCTGATTATATAGATGCTCTGGGATTGCTGTTCTGTTTTGTGTTTTCAATACTACACCCTTACATATAGGATAAAGAGGTCTTCCTTGAATTATGAGACCATTTCTCACTCTTACTGTAGACAAGCCGATTCTATCCTTCTTGGAGACTAACGATTATTTTGAGAAAGCTATAGATCCTTTGACCTGAAAAATTAGCATCTGTAAAAATTGTGCATATGATTCTAAAAGTCCATCCATGGAGCCCAGGTTGAGAACACCAGCTTGAGAGCACACTGAGAGCTGTGATGTCCAGAAGTGGAAGGTTGGAAGATGGCGCCCTTCATGAGGGAGGCAAGGTGAGAGTCAGAGAGCGAGGATCTGAGGTCAGGGTGCCGGCCAGGGTGCGCCGGCTTTGGGAGTTAGAATGTCATTGAGGACCGTGAGTCCCGGGTTCATGTGACCTATTTTAGAAATAGAAGCCTTAACTTTCTAAGTCAGTGTTTTTATGCTTCTTTAATCCTCTAGAAGTTTTCATTCAGCAAGCATGCTATTCATTCTACCTGGAGTGTTGTCCTCTTACATCTTTATATGGCTGTTTCCTTTTTTTTCACTGAGGTCTCAGCTCAGATGTCACCTCCTCAGTAAATCTTACCTACCACGCAATCCAAAGTACATTCCATCCCTCCCACTCTTGTCTCAATCTAGAAGCAATTTACTTATATGTTTAGAGGTTAGTGCTTCCCCTACCTAGAATGTGAGTGCCACATACCTGGG
The DNA here is from genome assembly GCF_011762595.2 of Tursiops truncatus. Classification (NCBI taxonomy): domain Eukaryota; kingdom Metazoa; phylum Chordata; class Mammalia; order Artiodactyla; family Delphinidae; genus Tursiops; species Tursiops truncatus. The sequence goes on from NC_047038.1 coordinate 70,225,153, forward strand.
ATCCCATCTCTTCTGTGCACCCCTCTTTCCTTGAGGAGTGCCTGACACCATAGATCAACAATAAATGTTTATAAAAGGAGTGAATTAATGAATGGACTAATGGAAGACAATGGCATAATACTAGACCAGGGATATAAATGAATAAAACATGCCCCCAGCCTTCATCTTTGTTCTAGGTAGAGGAAGCAGACATATGAGTAAATAAAGATAACCCTGTATTAAAGATGCAGTAATGGTAGTTAATTCAGAGTATAGTGAGGGCACAAAGAAGGGAATGATCAACTCTACAGGGGCGAGAAGAGATCAAGAAAGGCTGCAAAACAGAGATAAAACGTAACTTATGATTAGACTAATGAGTAGGGGGTTACACAGTAGAAAATGAAGGAAAAGCACTTGGGGCAGACAGTGTGTAGCATGTGCAAAGGCTCAGAACCACAGAACTGGGGAGAACATCGTGTGGAGGAGGAGCTGTCCATGTGCAGTTATTGGCCTTTGTCTTTTTTCTTCAGGTCTGTGGTATTTAGGAATCTGAAGGAGAAGGCATTTGTGTCTATATTTAAAGTGAGGATGGCAGTGGGAAATGAAATAAAACCCTCAGGTACAGGTGGAGCTAGGGGAGGAGTAGGGCACAGTATTAGAGCTTGGTCAACTTGATCTCCCACGCGGAGTATCTTTGTCCATTATTAAACCGTGGACATTTTAGATTTCGCATAAACAATTAAAATGCGTCCTAATCACTCAATTTTAAAACAAATTTAACATTCAGTATATAGTAAGGCTACCCAAAAGCTTTGGCAGACACTATGAGATGGCAGAGAAGTCTTGGCCAACATTTGCTTGTTTAATTTGGATTTATATAGGGTGAAAAAAAGAAAGAAAGGAAGGAGTGGGGGGAGGGGGGGAGAGAGGAAGAAAGAAAGGTGAATGTGAAATCTGCAAGCTGGTAGGAAAGCATAATATGAATCATGGGGGTAAATCTAAAATTTCAAGTAGCCAGATGTTATCTAAAATGAGGACAAAGATGTTGGACTCCCACCATGAAATAGATAAGGCTTAGTTCAGTTATGGGAAGCTGTTCACATTGTGTTCTGTATTCCCTAATTAGGAGTACACATTTTCAATGCATTAAAAAAATGTCTATTTGAGGTCAAGTGGGAGGGGTTTATGTATTTGCTTTCTAAGGAGTAACATCTTTTCAATCTGTTTCTCCACCCCCTTCTTTATGGAATATAAAACCAGCAAGTGTCTGATAGTAATGTACAGCAATAACATTTTGTGGCTTATCCATGTACCAGTTACTGAGTTGGGGATCCAAAAATCTACGAGAAATGTTCAGTCATAAAAAAGAATGAAATAATGCCATTTGCAGCAATGTGGATGGACGTAGAGATTATCAGAATAAGTGAAGTAAGTCAGAGAAAGACAAATATCACATGATATCACTTATATGTGGAATCTAAAAAAATGATACAAATGAATTTATTTATGAAACAAAAATAGACTCACAGACAGAAAACAAACGTATGGTTATGGAAGAAGAAAGGGGAAAAGGTTAAATTAGGAGTATGGGATTAACAGATACAAACTACTATCCATAAAATAGATAAGCAACAAGGATTTACTGTACAGCACAGGGAACTATATTCAATATCTTATAACCTATAATGGAAAAGGATTTGAAAAAGAATAGATATAGATACAACTGAATCGCTTTGCTGTACCTCTGAAACATTGTAAATAAACTATTCTTCAATTTAAAAAAATGTACAAAAATCTATAAGATATGGTCCTTCCTTTAGAGGAACTTACACACCCTGTGGGGAGAGTACATATGCATGGAATCATTTAAAGCTGGATGGTTTGGGCCTGGTTCTTGGAGTAATCGGAGTTCAGAGAAGGTAGGATCTGTCCATTATAGAAAAAAGAGAGCAAAAGTCAATTTTGTAATAGAAGGTCTCCATGGGGAAAATTTGGATCTTAGGTAAAAACACCTGTGATATAATCTTACAGATAAGAATTGCATGTGATAACACTATACTTTCTCCTCAATTCAGCAACTGAATATCTTAGTCACTAGGGATTAACTTATTTTAGAGACAGCAACTAAAGTGGAAGAACATTCTGTTCCTGCAGTTTCATTTTGACATGTATCTTTCCTTAAATCTTCTTCTGGGCTCTTCTTTATATTATTTTATGATGCTTCTAGGGTCTTGTATGGTCCGGAGTTTCTTACATTTATTTTGACAGTACTTTTTATAAACACAGTTTTGCTGACCAGAGCCCCAGCTTTGGTCAGCTCCAGGATCTCTTTTATTCTCATGATCACAGCACAGGTTCTTCAATTCCCCAAATGACTTATTAGATTGACTTATGTCTTTGTCACAAAGACAGAAGTTACAAATCTTCATTAGCCTTAGAGTAACTTCAAAATGCAGTAGAGTCCTTATGTTCTGAAGCCAGTTATTAGTCAATGCGGAGATCATTGGCACAATGAAATCACTATTTGCTTCTAAGGTCCCTAACTCAATCCTAGTCATGTTCCAAAGAGCAAACGTCCCTAAAAAATAAAATTAGGGAGACCTGCACATACTAGCCTCTTCTTGGAGATTCCTGGTACCCATTAAACGCTCTGAGAAGTGCTACAGTAAAGCACTGTTTAAACATTTCTTAAATTTATTTCAGTATGGAACTCCTTGGGGTTTTGCTTAATTCGCATAAACATTCTGAGAAGGATGCCTCTGGAAATATTGCTCCAACCCATGGCGTCTGTCACACTCACTAGATGACAGTATCATCATAGACCTTCATTAATCCTATGCAACAAGGTTCCTGAGTATCGAGTGAGAAAGAAGTCTCAGATGTTGCCACTCTCTTCTGCTGACTTTGGCAAGGGGGTCCTCAAGGAAAGGGTGGTTCTCTGAGTCACTGAGGGCCCAGCACAGGCACTGGCTCAGTGTTACTATGTGTGAGACGCGGGAGGAAATGTGGCCAACTCGTTAATGAACGGCCATCAGATTACAAGTGCTTACGAACTCCATCAAACTGCAACAGGGTTCAAATTTTGCTAAGTCAAATATCACGGAGCAAGAGATGCTGTTTTTAGATAGAAATTTAAGAATGCCTTGTGACAGCAGAAAACTGGGACCTTTGAAACCCATTGTTAGCCTGGTAACCTGCCCGAAGGTGAGTGTATCGTTCGAGAAGGAGAAGGAACATTAAATTATTTGGGTTTCTGTTGTGCTGTTCTCATGTCTCTCATTCTCTCATTTACTTTATACAGCCACCCTGTGAGGTAGGTGTACTTTTTACCATTATTCAGAAGAGGGAAAATGAAGCTCAGAGGGTTAAGTAAGCAGCCTTAGGCCCCTAGAGGGTATGCAGTGGGTCTAGGACCTGAACCCAAACCCATGTGATTCCCAGCCTGTGCTCTTTTCTTATTGAGGCTGTGCTACATCTCACCAAACTCCTAAGCATAAGATGCGAGCCACGGTCACTCTGAATCTAATATCACACATCTCCGTATTTTACTCTGTTCTCTCCATCACCTCTCCTGGCTTTTCTGCAGTCAGGACTCCTCTAGAATACAGTGGCACTTTTGTGAAAACTTGATTCAGAGGAGATGGCCCCTTTTTTTGACTCATCTGAAAAATTTGTAAAGCAGTTGACTGCATACTACAGATTTCTAGTACAACATTCTTTCATTAAAACTAGTACTTCTAAATAAGAATGAGAAGGACCGTGTTTAACGAAATGAAGTATTTTCCCCCAGTAAGCAAACTTCTTAAAGCCAGTTTGTAAATGGAATTGTACAAAAGAGAGGGGCATAGGGCACAGTTGCCAAAAATATTTGATGATCAGAAATCTCTTAGAGGGACCCTTGGATATTAGCGTCTTGTAGCATATTACCAGGAAATACGGATGAACTCTGTTAGCGTGCTTATAGTAATTTTATTTCGGAGGGTTGGTTTTTAACAATAGTAGTGCTTTGAGCTGTAAAATATTTTGTTAAAATAACATAGTATGAATAACGCGCTCACTTTTAAAAGAATTGATATTCATCAGTTGCTGTGGGATGAATATATGCCCAAAGTAGGTAGACTCCTAGACACAATAAAATAAAGCTCTGCCCTGTGTATTTCAAAATAAGAAAACTCACTCAGCTAGTTTTTGGTGAAAGGCATTGCTCCTCTCTTGCTTACTTTGAGTTAATAGTCAAGGTAGTCTCCATTCATATTATGCATTCTGAATTTTCTATTTAATTTTTTTCTCTTTTATTTCCCTATTCTCACATCCCATGACACCATGTCCATTAAATCTTTTTTAGAAGAATAAAGTTTACTGTCTCATGCTTCACAGATTCTGGTTAGAAAAGCTCACGTAGATTTAAAACTCGTATTTTTAGGTACTTATTGTAACAACACGTTCTCTTTTTGGATCTTCAGGAAACAGATGTGGTACCAGACACCAGGCTTTTGGACAAGTTTAGTCAGATTACACCTCAGCTTTTTACCCCACTGGATGAGACTATCCCAGATCCACCACTGGAGACTCTGTACATCATCGACTTCTTTATTGCTTTGGCAATTTGCAACACAGTAGTGGTTTCTGCTCCTAACCAACCACGGCAAAAGGTGAGTCTCTAATGCAAACAAGGGTCACCTTCCAGAAGAGAATTTTGGGTTTAAATGTACTTGTTATGTTGTCTTATTATGTGGATCGTAATTAACAATAGTAGCAGGTAATATTTATACATTACTTAATCTGTACTCTGAACTTACGATGTTCTAAGTGATTTACTGGTACTAATATGTTTAATCCTCCCAACAGCCCCATGAGTTAGGTGCTGTTACTCTACTGTTCCCCATTTTACAGGTGAGCTTAAGTAACTTGCCCAGGGTCACAGGACCAGTTTGTGGGAGAGATAGGATTGAACCCAGGAAGTGTGGCTCAGAGCTACTATACTATTTTGCCTCTAGGAGGATAGCTGATGAGAACAGTTCTTGGAAACTATGACTGTTCATTTTGCTTTAGTTTGCTTACCAAATTTGAAGCTTTCTGTGAAACTTCTAAAACCTCCAACATATGCACTACATCAAGCAAAATATAAAGTATTAAATTCATTATCATGTTTAATGATAATGTCCCTTTTCATGTACCAGTTGGGTAATGTAAACTCAATCGCTCTAAAATCCAATACATCTATAATATACCAAGGTTCTGCAGTTCCCACACAAGCTGGATTTTTAAAGTCTCTTTGTAGCTTAGAATCCATGGAAAATTCATTTTCAATTAAAAAGAAAAACTTGTTTTAGAGACTGGTGATTTACCGCTTGCTGTGCCATCTTCCTTGAATATAACTATCTCCCCTTTTGCATACATCTATTTAAAATTCAATTTGCGGCACAACCCAGTTAAATTTTAATTTTCTGTTAGATCATTTTCTCTTGGCAACTTCAGAGGTGGTCAGTTTTAACATAAAAATGTTTTACTTCCCATTAAGCTTTCATTTGATCAGAAACTGTATTTTTATAAGATTTCAACTAGAAATTTGCTCTTTGAAAACGTACATAGTTAGAGGATAACTCACTGGATGTTCTGTTTTTCTCCCCATGTAACACTTTTTCATATACATCTGTTTCCAATATAGACATCTTTTGGCGTTTTCTGTTTAAGAAATATAGTTGCCTTCTCCCCAAAGAATATAATATTCTGTAGCCTGAAAGAAAATCTCTGTAGACATATAAGAGCCTAAGCCTTATGATATTTTAAGGTAGTGACAGAAAGGCAATGAATAAAGAGTTAATCAGAATTCATGTGGAGTACAGAAACGTCATCTGTGCTTGAGTTTCACTTTTCATTTTTGAGTTGCCAGTAAGTTTGAAAATTGACCAGCCTGAGTCCCTCAAACTATCATAAAATTAATACTTATTAGGAGAAGATTCTTTAATGCCTTGGGCATTTCTAAATGAGAAAATTTTAGCATTCAATTAATTGGTCATCCCAATTAGTTATTAAATTCTAAATTTAATCACTGATAAGAGTTAAGATCTAGAAGAAATCAGGCTATGAACAGGAAAAAGTTCTATAAAAATAGAAATTTGAATTCCTATTATGCTGATAATTCTTCTGTGAGCTACTTTGTTTATTGGCCTACTTTGCTTAAAAGGTCACATTAACAACCTTTTTTAGAACCTGGAAAATAAAAGAAAAAAAATACATTTTGTTAATCTTTCGATTTACTTTCTTCCAGTGTTTTAAATGTGTATTATGATACATTTGTTTTTATACTGTTTTTTAATACTATTTTTTTAGCTTTTTCAATAGTGCCCTGTAATCGTTATAAACTTGACCTTTAAATGTTATGTAACATTTTAAGATGTTTCTAATTTGCTATTATTAAATCCTTGCTTGTAATTTTTAAATTGTTATTGCTAGGATGCATATAATAAAGATTATTAATTTTTTATAGTTTAAGTTATTTCATTAGGGAAATTTGCTATACGTATGCCCACTGCTAGCAATGTAGCATTTTATGTCTTTTGCTATCAGTTTTCTTCCTAAGTGGTTTTGAAATTCACGATGCCATCAACATTAGTGCATCTTTTTCATCATGGCTATTTTTATTAACGTTTCCTGTGGCATTTGTAAGTGTGAAGCAGGCTGCCATGTGAGGGAGTGGTAACTCTTCATATCTCCTTTTTTCCCCCCGTTTGACCTCACAGTTGTTACCAACTGCCTTTGACTGTATTATTGAGACCTTCCCATATTATCTTTCCTAGATTGGACTCTCTTCTCTGCATGCAATGCCCATTAAGTCTTTGGAAGAGATTAAAAGCCTCTTCCAGAGACTGTCTGTCCGAAGATCAAGTTCACCATCTCTTGCCAGTGGGAAAGAGTCATCCTCTGGGGTCCCAAATGCCTTTGTGAGCAGACTCTCTCTCTTTAGTCGAATGAAACCAGCTTCACCTGTGGAGGAAGAGATCTCCCAGAGCAGCAAGAGTCCCCAGGGCTCTGGTAACTCAGCTTGTCGCATAGAAACTGAGAAGCAAGACAGCAATGTGGATGTCACAAACGGCAAGGTGGAATCCCTCCCTGGACAGCCCTTGGCCTGCAGCCTGTGTTATGAGGCTGAGAGCCCGGATGAAGCGGCCTTAGTATATGCCGCCCGGGCTTACCAGTGCACTCTGCAGTCCCGGACCCCAGAGCAGGTCATGGTGGACTTTGCTGCTTTGGGACCATTAACATTTCAACTCCTACACATCCTGCCCTTCGACTCAGTAAGAAAAAGAATGTCCGTTGTGGTCCGGCACCCCATTTCCAACCAAGTCGTGGTGTATACAAAGGGCGCTGATTCTGTGATCATGGAGCTGCTCTCAGTGGCTTCCCCAGGTGGGTTCATACAGGACTGAGAGGGAAGTGATAGGAAGGGCTTGGAGATCGAAGGGCCACTCTCAAGGGATTTATAAAGGCAAACAAGCAGATCTGTAGGGATGCGTCACCCTTGGTGAAGTGTAGGGGAAGCTGCCTAGGATCTGGTGAGAAAGCACCTAAGTTTTGGGGTTACATAGACAGGGTTCAAATCTGGATTCTGACAGTAGCTATGTCTTGATAAAGTTACCTAACTGTCCTTTGCCTTCAATAGGTGGGGATTATGGTACCTCCTTTATAGGTTCCTGAGAGGTTTAATGATATACTGTATGCAATATATGCCGCGCCTCTGACCAGAGCCTAGAAAATGGTAAATGCTCAATAAATGACAGCCAGCATCCTTATAATCATTGTGACAGTCATTATCGATGGTGTGGGAATGGTGTTTGTATTAAGTTCTTGGTACTTTTCTCTCCCCAGGGAAAAAGAGACAAGGGAATGATTTATTCTGAGGGGTCCCTTTTATAAACGCACATTTGGGATTCAGAACTACAAGACCTTTTGTTTGTTGTGGGTTAAGTTACCATTGTTTTAAAAAATATGTCATTGGGCAAACTGGTGGGAACACGTGTGTTAATTATTTTAGATGGACCAGGTCTGGAAAAACAACAGATGATGTTAAGGGAGAAAACCCAGCAGCACCTGGATGCCTACACCAAGCGAGGCCTGCGCACTCTGTGTGTAGCAAAGAGGGTAAGGCTGCTCCGTGTTCCTGTCTGCTGGCTTCCTTCCTTCCTAGCTCCACTATCATTTAACGAAAACGAGTGCGTATCAGACCCTGATCCAAGCATCGGGAAAAGTTTTTGGGCCACTGGGCTCGATTTTCATATCGCTTCTTTATTCCTTATATATTGGTTGGTTGTAGTTTGTTCTCAAAGTATTTTGCCAGAAAGATGCCTGAAGTTATATTGTCTGAGTTCTCCCATGTTTCAATATATCCGAGTGCTTTTGTGTGGAAACTGCAGTATGACTGGGAATAAACATCCCTGGATCCTACTCTCTTTCTCTGAGTACCTTGCAAATATCATTCCTCTATCTTACAGCATTAAATGTGCTTTGAAAAGAATGAGGCTGGAGACTGGCCTTAATTTTCCACTTATAAGTTCTTGATATTTTTTCCTGGTGGGCTCATAAGTCTTTATCTGTAAATCCAGGTAAATTTCCTAAATATTATCTCAGTTTTTATCATTCTCTATTGAGAATAATCCTGGGACATAGTGTATCCTTTCTAGATAAAAATTTAAGTAATAAGAAAGAAGACAGAGCTCCAAGAAGTGATTTGAGGGGTGTTACTACCAGAACCACCCCTGGGGGCATGGGAGAAACAGAGATACGAAGCCTTTTAAGAGTGAATTGGTCAAGTTTTTTGTGCCACTTGGCCAGTGGGGTATGGCCTAGGTATTGACCAAGTCAAGCTGCTCAGCTATAATGAAGCTATATGCAAGGCCTTACACCCTTATATTACCCTCCCTCATTGATAAGCCAAGACGTCCCCAGCCCCATCCCTATAGCCATAGCCACAACTGCATCCCCAGCTGCACACCTAGATAGGGTTTCTTCCTTCAGTACAAACTCAGGTAACTCATTGTTTCAGAGTAGAGCAGTGGCAGGAGAAGGTGCGGAAGTCTAGTTAGGGTGGAGAAGGAGAGTCTAGTAAGGGCTAGTGCAAGAGAAGGATGTGCTTATGGGGGAGGGAAGGGAGTCTGTTGTCAAGATATAACAGAGCTATGATGAACATTGAAGGAAAAGAAACAGAACAATCAGATCAGCCCACATAGGGGAAATATTGGAGAAGAACCAGGGAGGCTACTCTTGCCAACTCTCTCCCTCTTCTCCATAACTACCTCCTACCCATTCTGTTGTCTTTTCCCTCCCTGGCTCTGAGCTCTACAGTTAATTTTTGCTGTGTTAGAAGCCAAAGTATCAATTTTCTCTCCTTCATTCTGGGCTGTGGCTGGTAGAGAAGACTGAGAGATACACGTAGATCAAAGTATCAATGCTTTAATGGCTGTCCAGTAGCACCCAAACAATAGAGCTCCTGGGAGAACTGAATTGGAGACTAGCTAGGACCTGAGGCCAATGTAGGCATCTCTCATTTCTTCTCCAAATTCTAGTTCTTGGGAACTGCCTTAGGGAAAGTGGGATCTGGTGTAGACTCTGAGGCACTTAGTCAACCAGCTGCATGGAGAATCAAAAGCCTGCCTCATACACAGTTGTAAGAAGAATGAAGAATTCAAGATCGAAACAGACCTTCTGCCTTTTCAGTGGAATGGTCCTGCCCTGATAAAAATGTAGCCCAATAGATGCCAGATTCTCCCAAATCAGATTACCTTGTGGGCAAGAATGAGTAGATAGAGAAATTGCCTCACCCCCTCTACTGCATGCTGCTTTATAAGAACTGAAAGGAGATTTCTCCCATTACAGTAACCTGAAGACAAAGGAAAATGTATCATTGGTTCCTTCTCCAGGAATTCCACTTAATTTTTTGTTTGGAAGAGAACTTCCTTGCTTCACCCATTTGGCCTCCTTTTTCTTTTAACCTTTACAGATAACTCACCCTATAAACCAACCATCAAAAGAAATCAAAGGTGCTGCTGGCTATATAATACCTGACATTGAGTACTGGACACCACTTTTTCAACTGCACCATTAGAATAACCCTGAATTTAACTTTCAAGTGGCTCCTTTCTCCCAACTGCACACTCCCTGGTTTAATTGATTAACCTACTTTCATCTTATATGGTGCCTAGAATTTCCCAGAGATTCTGAGCTACAGGGTCTATCCATCCTCTGTGTTACACTAGTCTGATCACAGAGCTCGGGAAGTTTGTGACTGGGTAGTGTGAGGATTTGGACCTGGCCTGAGTGAAGCCAGAGAAGGAAATACCATAGGCTCATCACATGGCCTGCCTCATAGCTTTTTTTCCCCCTCATAGGTCATGAGTGACACTGAATATGCAGAGTGGCTGAGAAATCATTTTTTAGCTGAAACCAGCATTGACAACAGGGAAGAATTACTACTTGAATCTGCCATGAGGTTGGAGAACAAACTAACTTTACTTGGTAGGTATTGTCCGAAGGGGGAATTTTCAAAAACACTTGATGTCTGTAAATTAGTTACTCACCAGTGGCTTTTTTTCACTTTGATCTAATAGATACATGTGGTTCTGCCCACCCTGTCCAGTTTGACTTCTACCCTGCTTCCAATCCTTTCCAGTCCATTTTCCACTGCAGTGAACTTAGACTTCATTTGTGGCAGGCTGGTCATCCTTAAGATCATTTAAAAATTCAATGCTTTAACGTAGAATACAAAGCCAATTAAATACCCTGGTTCAAGAGAGGAAAGCTCAAGTTTCTTGCCAGGCATTGGATAAGGTATTTAATATGTGTTGTCTTTTTGAATCTGCACAACAAATCTCTATTTTATTTAGAAGAAACTTGGAGCACAGAGCAGTTTAATGACTTGTTCAAAGTCACGTGCTAGTGGCTGGCAGAGCTGGGGAGAAGTTCAGATCTACCTCACTCCAGGGCCCATATTCTTTATTCTGTGCCTGCAACCGGGCTAATGAAATTTGTCTCTCTTCTCTTACTTCCTGGTTTCAACTAAAAGTTGCACACCTGACACCTCTTGTCTCAGAGCTGCATCTTAAAATCACCTGGAGCGCTTTAAAAAATACCGATGCCTGCCCAGGGATTCTGTTTCAATTGGTCTGATGTGTGGTGTGGCCATTTGAATTTTTCAGAGCTCCCCAAGTAGTTCTAAGAGGCAGCCAAGGTTGAGGAACACAGCCTTAGAGTACTAACACACCAAAACACCGGTCTCTGAGCTCTGTGCCTCTGCTTCAGAGAAAAAACAATGATCTAACTTGGTCTCTAGCCAGTAAAGTAATGATCTTCCTCCTGTCATTTCTCCGTGACAGTGTGAGTGGTACAGATTCACATTTCCTCATCTGCAGTTCCAAACTCAAAACTGCTTTGTGAGTTTAGTGCCAAAACTCATTTAGCAGCAAAATCAGGCCTGATTTGATAAGACAATTTAAAGTCTTTAGTATCCTAATTAGTGTGAATGTTGTAATTTGTAAGTTTTGCTAAAAAATACTAATGTGCGTGATTACCAGATATTATAAAATATGATACATATATCCTCTTACCTTTTAAAAATCTGTAAAACGTCTGAATTCTAAAACATAGCCTCAGTTGTTACAGAAAAGGGAATTATGGACTTACAATATGAAAGAGCATTACAAATAGATAATACGTGTTACTGACCAGAACAGTCTTTAAAAGCCTACCCTTACCCTCGGGAGTATCATGGAATTATAAAATTGAAGAGTAAGGATATATAAGTTACTGAATGAAACCCCCTCAATTTACAGAGAAGCAAGCTAGCCAGAAGGAGAGCAAGTAAATTTGATAAACTCATTGATTGCGAAAGCTTTCTTCCCAAAATATTACTTTGTATATGATTTTGGTCTGAGTCTTCACGCTTCATTTGGACCCCTTGAAGCTACTGGAACCTTTTGTGTAGTTCAGGATTGGGTCGGCTAACAGATAGGGTTCAATTATAGTTTAGATGAGCTTCAGCTGGCTTTTGTGTTTCTTACAAGCCCTGTTGCATTTTGGTTATTTTTTAGGTGCTACTGGCATTGAAGACCGTCTGCAGGAGGGGGTCCCCGAGTCTATAGAAGCCCTTCACAAAGCCGGAATCAAGATCTGGATGCTGACAGGAGACAAACAGGAGACAGCTGTCAATATTGCTTATGCGTGCAAACTACTGGAGCCAGAGGACAAGCTTTTCATCCTCAATACTGAAAGTAAGGTATGTTTACTGAGATCAAGCCAGTCTTTTTGTGTTTTCAAAGCCAACGGAATACTTGTGATGTGATGGCTACAAGGAGAAAGAAAAACCAATAACCATTAGCTCCTTGATAACTAGTGCTTCTATCCAGCAACCTAGCTTGCTTAGTTCTTCTAAAGGCTTGGAAAATATCATGATTCAAAGGAATCATTGCTGAATAAAGACCCTGAAAGAAAATTTCCTTTTTATTTGCCTTTCCCGCCCCCCCCCCACTCCATATTGAATTATCACTGATTTGACAAGATTTAGACCATGATGACAAAATATGTCAAGCTCTGGGACAGAAGTCTACCCCCCTTTCAAGCTGAGGAGAAGTAATGATTTCGGTTGGAGTCAGGTGAATAAGTATTTTCCTGGTAATTCTAAAATTAGGCTCAGAGGCTAATCCTGCCCTCTAGTGGTTAATCTTAGCTAGTGCACCTGAGAATATCAAAAGTTGGAAGAACTGTTTAAGGGCAGGGAAAAAAGGGATTTTGGATTTTTTTTTCTCCTTTTTTTTTTGAGGAGAAGGAATTTAAGAAATTTGGATTCAGCCTATTTTTCTAATACCCCTTCTTCCCTCCACCCCTGCCACTAATCTCTAATACAGATGTTCTAATCAATTAAACAGGCATTTTATTTTTTTCAGAAGATTCCTAGTATAGTGATACTGAGATTTGTGCATACTGTTTAATTTGCTTGGAAAACCTTCCTCCTTCCTGCCTCAGTTGTCATACTTTTATCAGTCACATCCATTCTGTCATAGCAACCTGCCTCAGAAATCCTCCGGAGCTTCTCACCTGGATCACATCTTGGGTCTTGGTCACAGGCTGCCGCGTTTGGTTAGCCATGTTTTTATGGTCAGGCCTCAGTCAATACCCAACTAGATGGTACATTTTGAGGAAAGAGAATTTTCCTTATTCAACACAGAGTGAGTTCTCCTTGGCAGTTGACAGTGGCCCAGGGACCCACAAGCATAGCCACCAGGCAGATCCCAGTTTCAGCTGGGGAGCGAGCACAAGAAAATGCTTGGTCATTTTAGTCACTAAAATGGAAGCGCCCTAAGTCTGGTAAGACCTGGATTCAAATGCTTAGCCTGCCAGTGACCAGGTATGTGACCTTGGCGAGTTACCCTCCTGAGTCATTTTCTTACCTGTAATGTGAGAGTAATGTCTATTTCACAGGGATGTTGTGGGCATGAAATGGGAAGATATAAACTGTTTAATGTGGTGCCTGGCAGATGAAAGGGGTTCAGTGAACTTTTAAAAGTAATAAATCATTTGTGTTCAGTTTTGACTATGCCATTTTTGTGAGCAGTAAAATCATTAGTATTATGAAATTTATTTATAAATACACAATTTATGGTTAAAGGTATTTAAAACTACCAACTCAAGCCTTTATAGAGTATCCACTGTGGACTGCTCTAAATACAAAAGATTTTTTTGCTATCAGTAGGTATTTCACCTCAATTTTTCAGATAACTAAACGGAACACAGTGAGTGAACATAATTTAATTGAGTTCTATAATGACTCAAGTCGATGCATATAAAATCCCAAGCACATAGTAGGGGCTCAGTCACTGTATTATTTTCTCTTTTTCCCACTCTCCACCCCTCATATGCTAAGAGTTAAAAATGGAATTGAAGGTCATGAGCCCAATTTGTCATTTAGCGAAGGACATTGCTCCTGTGACATTTTAAGTGGGCCACCTGGCAACCGATGGATTGTCCAATCATATCTATAGTGTAGTACCTCAACTTTACAGGTTTCCATCAACTTTGGTTCCTAAATTTGCAAATTAGGTTATGGTAAATGTAACCACTTACAAACCTTACATAATTTCTGTTCTCATAAATTTCGATTCTTTTTTTAATAGACTCATATCCTGGATTATTTACTCCCTTTCAGGATTCATCATTTAATTTTTTCAGTTTTATTTTCATTTCATTTAAAATTTTCTTCCGAGATAGTAACTCTTTATATTCATGTTTCTTAGAATCTATAAAAGCCTTTTTCATACATGATCTCATTTGACCGTTATAACTAGTAGAGCAGATAAAATTATCCCCGTCTTATAGCCTGAGACTCCAAAAGGTTGTGAATTGCCTAAGCACTGACAGCTGATTACTTGTCAAGCATGCTTTTGGTATTATGATACATATTATATAACCTATATCTATTTATCTGTATAAATACATTATTCATGGAGTTAAGTTCTATAAAGTTGCTGAAATACTGAAGTAGTAGAAACTGAACCATTGCCCCTATGGGAAATGAAGGATTAGGTTCCCGTGAGCCTCTGGTCAGAACACTTTCATCAACCAATCAATACATAACTTGTTGCATGTATGTTTCTTTTTAAAGACACCTTATTTTATATATATATATATATATAAAATCATATATATTATGTATATAATCATATATATTACATATATAATTTTGTATATATATTATATATAATCATATATATAATTTTATACATATTATATATGTGTAATTTTATACATATATAGTTGATTCATTAACATTGAACCCATGACCAACAGCATATAACTCAGGCTTGAACGAAGTTTGTCTCTAACAGCATATAACTCAGGCTTGAACGGAGTTTGTCTAACACACGTTTTCTACATAAGGCACATCACAGCGTTCCTGTACATAGGAACACTAGGCAGCATTGAAGGGCTACAGTTAGGGCCATTATAAACAGTGAAATCACCATCAAAAAGCACAGAACTGCAAAAAATGTGTCACTAGACGGAGAGTGAAAAGGGCACTTGTTTACAGCGTGGGAGCTGACCTAAGTCGGAGCATCATCACCTCGCTCAGCTTCAGCTGGAAAGGTGTGTGTTGCATGACTCAGATCTTCGGTCACTCTGCGCGTGTCCACACATGACCAAGAAAGCACCTTTATCGTAGGATTACAGGCAAAGTTTAGCAAGTAGGTGAATTTGCAAATATGGAATCTGCAAATAATGAAGATTGACTATATGTGTGTATGTATATTTTTTCTATAAAGAAAATATAGTTAATTTATACAACTAAACACTTTTGTACTCAAATAAGAGAATAAAAATATCTAGAATCAATCTACAGTCGTAAAACCGGGTAATTGACTTTCATATCTTGAAGGGCATCCAGTCAGACTGCACTCTGCAGTAGGAGCATATGAATGCTATACAGACTGTATTTATACGGTTGTATAGTATTATGGCTATATTTTTTCACTTAACAAATATCTTAACCATCATGTCATGTTAATAGAGGTCTTGATTTTCAGTGACTGCAGGGTATGTCACCTTCTAAATATACCATTTTAATGTAACCAAAGTTTGGAAGGTTTTTAAAAATATATTTTTACTATTCTATACTGAGCCTATGCTGAGCATCTTTGATTCATCTTTGTATACTTTTCCATGGGGGCTTTTGAGGTGTATGGGATCAGATTTATTCTCGTGGTAAAGGTTGCCAGGTAGCTCCAGTGTGAAGTTGAATCTCTTGTTTATAGTTTATGTGGTTGTTAAGTTTATGTGGTTGTTAAGTATTTGTTGTGTCTGTGTGCCTACATATTCATACCTACTTCCCATCTTATTTTGCTTTGGATTGAGAAATGCTTGATAAAATAGCATTTGAAATAAGAGTAAATGGCCTCTGAGTGTGAGGGGCTCTTTCGTGAATAAACTATTTCAGGCTTAGTGTATACACTTAAATGCACCGTTCCAGGATTTTGTTTGCCTCTGTCCTTAGTGGTCATTTGACACAATAATTTCTGTATAAGTTTATTGTTCGTGTTCTCGAGTAGAATTCATCTAATGAATATTTATTGGGTGCTTAACGTGGCCCTCTTTTAGGCCACGAATTTCGAAAGTAAAGTAAATTAAAAGTTTTAAAGTAAATTAAAACATTAAAAGTTTAAAAAGTTTTAAAAGTTAAATTAAAAGTTTTAAAGTAAATTAAAAGATTAAAAGTTTAAAAAGTTTTAAAGTAAATTAAAAGATTTCGAAAGTAAATTAAAAGTGCTGTCTGTCTTCAAAGAGCTTCCTAACAAGCGTGGGGTGAGGAGAGTGGAGGGATGCATGCACACCAAATGGGATAAGGCCACTAAGAACATCGACCAGAATGTTAACTCGGTGAGGGTGGGGATTTCTGGTTCATTGATGTATCTCCAGCACCTAGAATTTTTTCAAGTACACAGTAGCTTCTCAGTAAATAGTAAGTGAGTGAATGTGTTGAATCAAAGAAGAGAAAAATAGGGCTTCCCTGGTGGCGCAGTGATTGAGAGTCCGCCTGCCAGTGCAGGGGACACGGGTTCATGCCCCGGTCTGGGAAGATCCCACATGCTGCAGAGCGGCTGGGCCCGTGAGCCATGGCTGCTGAGCCTGTGCGTCCGGAGCCTGTGCTCCGCAATGGCAGAGGCCACAACAGAGAGAGGCCCGCGTACCGCAAAAAAAACACAACAAAAATAAAAAAAGAAGAGAAAAATAATTATTACTGTTTTAAATTCTGCTGTGTCATGCTTTACACTAGGAGCTGTGCATGTATTGGGTTGGCTCAAAAGTTCGTTTGGGTTTTTCCAAGACATCGTACGGAAAACCCGAACGAACTTTTTGGCTAACCCAATAGTGTTTCACTTATTCCTCACAATGAATTATAATGTAGACGTTTGAATTTTTCTCATGAGAAAGTTGAGGCTCAGAGGTTATATTAATTTGCTTAAAATCAAGCAGGTAGTAAATGAGAGAATGAGACCGAAGGGCTCTTGAGATTCATGGTTTGAGAAGGTAAATTGCACAAATAAAGAAAGAAATTCTAAAACTATTTTTTAGTTGTACAGTTGGAAGTGAGATGCACCCCATCCTTTTATCCTGTCCCCATATACACACAGAAGTCTCTGTGGAAGAGCGGTGAGGTCTTGGAAAGTAACCGATTATTCACTCCCTGGGGTTGACTTGATGAAGCAAATGTTAAAGAATAGCAATGATAAATATAGCTGGATGTGGCCAGCAGGGGAGCCCCAAGGCTAACTGTCTTTGCCTCTTGTTCCAAGAATGCCTGTGAGATGCTGATGGACACGATCTTGAAAGAACTTCAGAAGAAAAATCCAGCTTCTCCAGAGCAAGCATCAAGTGAGGCTTTCCACCAGCCTCCCGCGCCCCCGGACTCAGGGCTGCGAGCTGGACTCGTTATCAACGGGAGGACCCTGGAGTTTGCCCTGCAGGAGAGTCTGCAGAGGCGGTTCCTGGAGCTGGCTGCTCGCTGCCATGCTGTGGTCTGCTGCCGAGCCACGCCCCTGCAGAAGAGTGAAGTGGTCAAACTGGTTCGAAGCCATCTCCGGGTGATGACTTTGGCCATCGGTGAGTGGAAGTGGAACCCAGCCCTGCACTTCTCACTTTCATGTCACACCAGAGGCTGATCCTTTCTTCTGTACACATTTGCCCTTCTCTCGGTCTGTCCTTTTCCTCCCCCGCTTTCCCTCCCCTTTCCTCCCTTCTTTCTCCTCCGTCCCCTCACTCCCTCCCCTTTCCCCTCCATCACCTATTTGGCCTCCTCTTATGAACCAGGTGGTAGAGATGTGACATGGAAAACAATATAATAGGACTCTGTGGTACATGTCAGATCCCCAAATCATCTGGGTTAAGGAGGGTAATGTACTGAATCGGAGACCTGAAAAATTCATGAGTTCTGCCTTCGAGAAAGCTAAATTCAAGAATATGAACAGTTCATTTATTTATTCATTCAACCACTATTTATTGACTGCCTTCTATGTACCAGGCATTTTTCTAGGCAATGGAGATACAAGAGTGTACAAACCTGACAAAGTACCTTTCCTTAAGGAACTTACGTATAGGAGGAGGGTAATGCAGTAAAAAGTGGGGGAAAAAAAAGGGGTATAAAAATATAAGATCAGATAGTGACCAATGCTATTGAAAAAATAAAGCAAAGTCAGATGATGCAGAGCATTGGGGGAGGCAGAAGGGACTTCTATTTTAAATAGATTTTTCAGAGACAGTCTTACTGATAAAGTTGTGTGTAAGCAGAGACTTGAAGGAAATGATATGGGAGCCATAGGAGATCTGGGGGGGTGGGGGGGAACATTCCTGGCAGAGAAGACAATGGACCATGCTTGGTGTGTTCAAACCCAAAGTAGGTTGAGCAAAGGGAGGAGTTTTCTTCAGGTTAGTGAGGACAGAGAGGTGGCAGGTGACCAGGTCCTGTAGCGTCTTGGAGGCCATTAGGAATTTTGGCTTTTATCTGAAGAGACAGAGAGCCACAGGAGGAATTTGAGCAGAGGAGGGACGTGAGCTGCCGTAAGTTGAAAAGGATCACATTGGCTGCTGTGTTGAGAGGAGCCACCGGGTTGTAAGGACATAAGGAAGGAGACCAGTTGAGCGGCTATTGAAATAATTCAGGGAAAAGATGATTGTGGCTCGAGCGCGGGTAGGAGCAGAGGAGGTGGAGGGATGTGGTAAGATAATGGACGTGGTTTGAAGAAAGAGCTGCTGATATCTGCTGACGGATTGGATATGTTATATAATAGAAGGGGTCAAGGGGGACGTCAAGGTTTTGTCTCGAGAACAGAGGGACGGAGCTGCCATTTACTGAGATGGAGCCGGGGAAGCAGGAGTTGGGTTTTATACATGTTAAGTTTGAGAAATCCATTAGATGTCTAAAACAGTGAGTCAAGTAGGCAGCTGGAGATAAAGTCTGGAATTTAGCAATGAGGAATTGGCTAGAGACATAAATTTGGGAATTGTAAGTCTAATGGTGATATTTAAAGCCCCGATAGTATTATCAGTGAGATTACCAAAAAAATGAGTGTAAGTGGAGAAGAGAAACAGGGTGAGATTAAGCTCTGAGACACTCCAAAGTTCAGACATTAGCAAGATGAACTCAGCCATCTCTTATAGTCTCTGTTTCCACCTGGATTATTTTCAGTCTCAGGTAGCATCTCCCCTCAGGGTGTTGGTACAGCTACTGAAAATTCCCACCTTTATATCTTATCCTGTTAGCAACCTGAGAGAAAAGATAGCACCTCTTCTCAAGTTGCTGGAATAAAGTATCAGGATTAGGGTGAAATTTTGTTCAACTATCTTATTGAATGAGCATATACATGAGTGAATTGTTCAAGCCCCTGGATCCATCTGTCCCTGAGACTAGAGCCCTGGACATGTCAATTCTGTCAATTCAGCTGAATCACGTGCCTATCTCTGAACCAACCACTGAGGCCAGGGAACAGGCAGTGGTAATTGTCCAGGCCTGAGCCGGTTGCCCATCCCAAATCTGGTGGTTTGGGCTCAGAGACTCATGGACTCAGAGTTCCCAAGGAAAATCAGTATACTATTACCAGAAAACAAGTTAAGGTTGCTGGGCAGTTGGGAACAACAGATGTTCGTTACCAGCAGGAATGTCATACCTCCTCTAAAGAAGCTTCCAATGTGTTGGGAAGACAAAGAAATCTATAGCAAGCTTAATACCATGCTAGATATGATAGAGATTCGTAGGGTGATGCTTGGGGCCTAAGGAAGGGGCATTGAATCTAAAAGGAACATGAGAAGGACTTCCTAGAGGAAGTGATTATCTAAGCTGAGCGCAAGAGCCCTTGAAATCCACAAGGTGGGGCAGGGGTGATGAGGACGGTGTTATAAGAATAGAGAAACAGCATGTGCAGGGCTGGAAGGAGTAGGGTATATCTGGAAAATTGAAAGTAGAATGAGTGACATAGAGAAAGGGGAGGTCAGTCCAGGTAGGGGCTGTAGCATGAAGGACTTTAAGGTAGTGTTGAGTATGGAATTCTTCCCGATGGCAGTGGGACGCCACATTGCATTTGTGCTTAGCTAGCTTCCAGGCAACTTGGAGACATGGGATAAGCTTTGAAGGATTTGTTTGTTTGTTTGAGTGGCCACTGTTGATTTGCACAGTGGGCAGTTTTTCTTTGCTCCTCATATGTTTCTCACCTTTTCTTCCGTTTCACAAAGGTGACGGTGCCAATGATGTTAGCATGATACAAGTGGCAGACGTTGGGATTGGGATCTCAGGTCAAGAAGGCATGCAGGTGAGAGGATGTTGTGCACCCAAACACCACGAACTTGACCTGCCCATCCAAAGGCAGCATTCTCCATGGTCAAATCTCTGTGGTAGAGTGAGGCTGTCTGCGGCTAGCTCAGGAGTGGGTGGCAGGACGTTTAGCCATTCGTTCACTGATTACTTACTGGGTGAGTATTATGGTAATTTCCCTGGGTAATTTGAGCTCTGTGGCCCACTTGTTCAGTTTAAAAATATATAACTTATCTAAGTCATAAGGATATATATTTTTAGCGCCGCAATAGCTGTATGACTTTTGACACTGATGAGAGCTACTAAGGATTTGAATGAAATATCTAAAAATCCTAAAGAGAGAGGGAGAGGGGGAGAGAAGATAGGAGAGAATGAGGGAAGTGGGATTGTCCTGCTTTCGTGTGCGCACATGTGTGTTGAATAGTGTTTTAGGCACAAAATTCAGAGAGAAGCTTGTCCAAAAGACTGCTTGTCATGTATGGAGCTAGTGCTGTCAAAAGCAAGTGGGACGTGAGGCTTAGGGTTTCCCGAGAACGATGAATTACAACATCTCTCTAAAAGATGAGAAATTCAAATACCTCCTTTGCCTGCTACATTATACAGAGTCACATGAAGTCACGACTATATACTTTTAACATTCTCCTCATGGAGGAGAAGCAAATGCACACTGTAATGCGCAGAGTTCTGGGTAAGGGAGCTGCTCTCTAGGGAAGGTACACTTGCTGAAATTACATCATGAACGGTGACCAGAGAGAAGTTTTGTTTCATTGGACCACATTGGAAAACTGAGTGGTAACTCCAGGTAACCCGTTAAGGCTCTGTATTCGTGGGTTTTTGTTTGTTTGAAGGTTTTTTTTTTTTTTCTTTCCGGTCTTAGGTTTAAACCACATATTTGTCCAGTCTGAGCCTGCTGGCGGTTAGGCTGCCATGCTGCGTCTGTTCTAACATGTTCCATTGCTCAGGGTGACGTTCTCTTCCCGTTGCCTCTGCAGGCTGTGATGGCCAGTGACTTTGCCATTTCCCAGTTTAAACATCTCAGCAAGCTACTCCTTGTCCACGGGCACTGGTGTTATACCCGACTTTCCAACATGATTCTCTATTTTTTCTACAAGAACGTGGTATGTAGCTCCAGAAAATTCGCCCCCCTCCCTTCTCCCTTCCACCCCAGCTTGTGTAAGGGGTGAAGAGGAAGGGCCCGATGCTGAGCTCACTTTGCTTGTTGATGTTTGGGAAGCAGCCAGGAGCACTTCTGCTGTCTTACCAGGAATAATCTGGGAATGTGCTGTGTTTCAGCTGCTGAGAGCAGATTGCTAGGCTTGTCCATCTGCTAGCATTTTCTATTCCCTATGCATTTAAATTCAATTAAGCCCTGTCTGATTCGTTTAGAATCCAGTTTTTGACCTTCCATAAAAAGGTTGTGACAAGCAGAATTAGGAAATGTTTAATGCTTTCTGTCAGTGGAGAATGAAAAGGTTTTCTTCAATTTTATAGGAGATATAAAAACTATATATGTATATATGCTATCCCCAGACGGATGTCCCATGTGGTATATTGAACACACAGATACAGATGAAAACCCAGTATAGTGCCTTAGGCTGTAGCTGGCTAGCACTCCCAGAGGAAGAATTCTTTGGCAAGCCTGTAAAATGTGTTTGTGCTTTGGTAGCTATTGGATGGTCAAGGAACTTAATTTTGACCATGTAATTCATAGAACGGCAGAATTTGAGTAGTAGGATTCCTGGCTTCGAATCTTCAGCAAACCATTTAAATTTCAGTTTTCTCTTTCATAAACCCATGTGGACCTTAGATTGCTTCACCTAAATCCCTTCTAGGTGGGGTGATTATGTAAATATGTCATGATTTTCAGACCACATTTATTCTTGGTCTTTAAAGTGCCTGTGTAGCAAGTTAGTAGTAAACAGAAATTTACATCACTCTGTTGAAATGCCATCTTTAGGAAAAAGATGACTTTAATGGGTCATTTTTAGGATATCCCAAATATGTAATTTAGATCGGTGCGTGCACGTGTGTCTGTCTGTCTGTCGGTCAGTCAGCAGGAGCATTTTTTTCCCTGTAGCAAGATGAACTTTTCAGGAAGCTTTCAGTACTTTCCTAATTGGAATTAGCACACTCAGTCAAAGTTTAAGAAAGCCTTGATACTGTATGAAAATATTTGAAATGTATAATATCTCTGTCCGTGTGATTCTGGGGAAAGCTGTGATTTGTAACTTAAAATTCTAGGACTTAGTGGTCAATGACTTTTAGAGGGGAGCCCATCTCCCAGGTTTTTAAAATACCTTTGCATTTTTCTACCTTCTCTTCTATTATGATGCAGTCCACTGCATCCTCTCCCCCTTCCTTTTAACTCCATATTTCTAACTAATATTAGAAAGAGACCAGGACATTATGATAAAACAAATGTCCAACTGTTGTTAAGTATTTAAAATTTTGTCTCATGGAAAAAAAAAAAGATGCCACATGCAGTTGGAGAGAGGGGGTGTTTATTAGTAGAGAGAACGTCACCAGGGAGCAAGGACCCTGGGGCCGTTGTAAACCCTGATGGCCTCACACTGAAATCCTCCTGACTTGTTTCTGCCTCTTTCTTGCCTAGCCAAACAACAAGTGGTTTGTAAACTATGGAGAACAGGGCCAGTATCAGAAGCCATTCGAATAGCTTAGTTTTCTGAGACTACGGTTCTTGCATCTTGGGCAGTTTTTGAGATAGTGATAAGGACTATGGATTCATTCCCCAGAATAGTGCCCCAAACTGCATATACCTAAAACCCGTACATTTTCAGGAGTGAGGCATAATGCATATCCATGGACCCTAGACTAAGAAACTCTATTCTAAGGATCGTGGTCCCCATCCTGAGGTGTTTCAGTGTATCTATGGTGCCAACAATAATATCTTAATCAATTAATTAAAATCGATCAAAAGGCATTTTTCAGGTCATGAGCAGTTGCTAACTGGATCTTGATACTAAGACCTGATGTCGTATAATTCTCCTTTTCCAGACATAGAAACCAAAATTCATAGAGGTTATTAAAATGACCTAAAGTCATACAGTCAATAGGAAGTTTCCCTAGGACTTGAAACAAGACCCCCTAATTCTAAGCCTTTCCTGTGGCCTGCCTTGCTTCAGGGCACAGAGCTTTTGCTATCATGGACTTACTCTGTGTGAGACAAAATAAGAAACTATGTATGTGCCTGGCCTCTAGCATGACCACCTGTCCTGGTTTTCCTGGGACTGTCCTAGTTTTTATAGTAAGAGTACCATGTCCTGGGAAATTCCTCAGTCCCAAGCAAACTGGGATGGTTGGCCACTCAACCGACACCATCCCATTTCACCAGGAGAAAATAATTGTGAACCCAGAAAGCAAGAGAATGAACACTTGTTGCATGGCTGCCACATACCAGGCACAGGGCTAGATTCTCTTCATCTGGAGCTAGAACATCTGCATTTGAATACTGACTCTGCCACGTGTTAGCCAGGTAACTTTGGGCAAGTTCCTTAGCCTCTCCGTGCCTTACTTTCCTCATCTGTAAAATGGGAACAAGAGTAATTCCCAAGTTGTTACTGAAATTAAATGTATTCTCTTTAAAGCTCTTAGAACAGTGCCAGCACCACATAGTAAATGGTCTGTGTGTGTGTGTTTTAATTTACCAAAAAAAGCTGCAAGGTAAGTTGTGGTCTTCCATTCTGTGAGTGAGGAAGGGAGGGGCTGAGATCACACGGCTCAGGACAGCAGCGTGTGGCGTGTGCGGTCCTAGCACGCATTGCTGACTCTAAGACGCACATGTTCCTCTTTGTGTCCCTAGGCCTATGTGAACCTCCTTTTCTGGTACCAGTTCTTTTGTGGGTTTTCAGGAACATCCATGACTGACTACTGGGTCTTGATCTTCTTCAACCTCCTTTTCACATCCGCCCCTCCCGTCATTTACGGTGTCCTGGAGAAAGATGTGTCTGCAGAGACCCTCATGCGACTGCCTGAGCTTTATAGGAACGGCCAGAAGACAGAGGTGGGTGTATGGCAGAAACGCAGAGACCGATACGTAGCTGCTGTCAGAGCCGCTCAGCTCCAGTGTTGTCGGGTATTGAAAACTATTGGACTCCTCTGTTTGTTTCCAAAGATCTCTACTAACACAGCAGCTGTGAAGTCGGTCGCTTCTGAGACGAACACAAATAAAACTGTGAAAGATCTTAGGTATTTATAAGCAGAAATCCAGTCCTCAGACCTTACAACTGATAATATCTAATATTTACTAGACCCCACGGTGCTGCCTTTTGCACACACTACTAAATGTCCCCAGTCCCATTTATCTTCACAAAGCGCTTTGAGAGAGGACGTGGTATTGTTCCCATTCTAAGAGAAAGAATCTGAACTTCAGGGGGGCTGAATAATTTTTCCAAAAACCTCACAGCTAAAAAACGGCAGAGCTAGGATGGGAACCCTTATTAGTCTGGTTCTAAAGCCAAACTTAACTTCTTCAGGTTCTGCTGTCACGCAGAATAGTGCTGTGAACTTAACGGTTCCCTCTCCCTGAACGCATGTCGCACCTCCCCTTAACTCAGTCCTGTCCATCCACCTCTGATATGTCCCTTATGTCTCATTTCCTCTTATCTATAGTATTGTAGTTGCCGATTCATTGGGCTAGCTGTCTTAAAAGCTTTTTTTTTCTAATTTGTCTTTTACAAAATTAATAACCAGCATTGAGATGGTCTTATGAACATTTATGTAATGCCAGGCACTGTTATAAGTCCTTAACTTACATAAATCTACTTCTCAAAATGATCCTGCAGGGTAGATGCTGTCGTCATCCACACTAGATGAGGAAAGTCAGGCACAGGGAGATACTTTAAGTAATCTGCCTGGGTCACCAAGCTCCTGGGTGGTACAGGGAAACCCCGGTTCCCGATCCCCTGCTGTGCTGCAGAAAGAACACTGATGCTATCTTTGGTCCTTGGGTGCACCCCCCCACCCCACCCCTTCGCTGTTTAATGGCCAGAAATCCAAAGTGCTCTCCTAAGGACATTGCCAGGATCACAGAGACTGAGGTGGACCAGCAACCTGTAGACACGTATAAGCGGACAAAGCTGAGGGGTCAATCTGGTCAGATATTCTAGCCTTGAGAAAAGGACTCTGTTAGTCAGGACTCTTTCCGTTGCAAGTGACAGAAAACGAGCTCAAATTGGCTTAATGAAAAATGGAAATATATTGGCTCTCATAGCTGCAAAATCCAGGAGTAATGGTAGACAAACAGCATTAGTCTTAAAGCAACTGTCAATGTGCTGGTTACAACTCCTTGGCCCAGCTTGAGTCCCATGCCTTTGCCTGTGCTTATCATTGTGGCTAGAAAGATCATTTTCTCATTGACTAGGCCTGGGCCATAGATCATTCCTGAGGACAGAGCTGAACCCTACGGACAGGATTGGGAAGGAGGGTTTCCTGTAAAAGGACTGGAGAGACGAAAATGAGACCCATCATGAGAAATCCATGGGTCGGACTTGACTGGCCTCACTGTTCTAAAGACGCTGACCCAGAGCAGCACATGTTAGAAATGATGGGTGATGTTTAGCCTGAGTTTAAATTCTGCTTCAGTGGTATGTGACCTTGGTAAGGTGTTTAACTTGCCTGTACTCGGTTTCTTTACTTTATGGAGATGGTGTGAGGATTAAGTAAGATTGCGCTCTCAATATTGTTATTTTTACCCCACCCCCAACTCCAGATTTAACCAAAAATTCGAGGAAATCCTGAATTTAAAATGATGCATTGGGCTTCCCTGGTGGCGCAGTGGTGGAGAGTCCGCCTGCCGATGCAGGGGACGCGGGTTCGTGCCCCGGTCCAGGAAGATCCCACGTGCCGCGGGGCGGCTGGGCCCGTGAGCCATGGCCGCTGAGCCTGCGCGTCCGGAGCCTGTGCTTCATGACGGGAGAGGCCACAACAGTGAGAGGCCCGTGTACCGCAAAAAAAAAAAAAAAAAAAAAAAAAAGATGCATTTATTTTCATCAATCCAATTTTATTATGGGTTGAACTGCCTTTTGAGACTGGAGGGTAATTTAATGTCCTTAGGCTCATGGAGCAGCATGGAGAAGTCAACTTCCAGGGAGGAAGAAATCCTTACAATCCTTTAATATCATCCAACCCATTCAGATCAAAGAACCACATGAGGTTTTCCTAAAAAAGTCCAATCTGACTTAAAGCTCAAGGCCAGGGTGCAGGAATATGTGGTTGATATTAATGACGATTGTCCTGTACCCTAGGTCTAAGTTAAATTCCAAGTCCATTGGGGAAAGAGGGGTAGAAGCAGACCTTTAACGTTTTCATAGCTTGGTGTTTTAAAAGCCCATTTGTTCAGCCTGAAGACTATAATTGGTCTTGACCCTTGGAAGAGTCGAGGTCATTGTTTCCTGTTGTTGAACGCTGCTGTCAAGCCTTTGCACACGTTGTTCTGTTAAGCTGGCCAGTTGTATAATACGTGGTAAAGCAGGCAGAGTCCCAGCATGTGGCTATTGATAAAAGGTAATTAATTTCATTGACGTTACCTTCCGGAAGAGTTGTCCTTCCTTTGAACTTGGCCTCCAAACAAACTCTATTTTATGCTTGGGCCATTTCCTGTCTTTGGTGTCATGAAATATACTTCCCAGGGTTATAGCATCTCTCTCCTTGAAAGGAGATGAGTCTGGAAGGCTGCAGCCAGGAGCGTCCCTTCCAAGAAGCAATCGTCTATTACCCATCTCTCATCACCCACACAGCCTTCTTTCCTGGCTTTGACTTCATGTCCAGATCTTCCCTCTCAGTTTCCAGGAGATCCCATGAGTTGCTCCCTTCAGCCCTTCATTTATCCATGACCCTTCTCTACCCCTAATTCTCCTTGCTCACATTACTGTGGAGAAAGTGTGCTTGTTAACCTTTTGGCTCTAGGTTTTTTGAGCAACCTCTGTTCCCCCAGAAGCATGAAGCTGTATTTTAACTTATCCTGAAAGTGTTCTCTCTTGTCCAGTGACATTTTGGTTGCCCCTTTGACTCTGCCACATTTTCTTCCACCATTTGATTGTGCTTCTGCTTAGAGTTTATGGACACTTGGATGAAGAAAGGCAGGTAGAAGATTCCATCATTTCCCATGACAAAATTGTAAAAGAGGCTACAGGGAAAAGTAGACTGGAAATGATGAATCTTCATTGCTTTGATTTTACAGAGGACAAAGAGATAAAAAAGAAAAGATGTAGAACTTCTAAGTGTAATCTCTTGAAGGACAGAAGAATTTATATGGAGATGTTGTATATTTATAAAGCTTTAGGAGACAGTTACACATTTTCAAGAAAATTTCAGTTTCTTTTTGCATTTGAAAGGAAATAAGACTATAAACACGTTAAGAGAAGGGAAGACTAGCTCAGGGATATGATGCATGTGTTGTCATTTTTGTTCATGGCAGACATCACTAATACACTGTAGCACCCCATCCTTCCTACTGGGTCTGAATGGAGCCTCAGAATCCTTTTGCACACACATTACTATTTGATCAGAATTATCTTTTATTTGAAAACCTGTTTTCAGTCACTTGACTGGTATCTCTACTTGATCTTTCTCTGTTTCTACAAGCTTCTGGTAGGAAGCAGTTTAGCACATGAGAAGTTATATAAGAATAGTTTATTAATCCAACAAATATTTGAGTACCTGCTATGTACCGGGCACTGTTTTAATCACTTGAATAAGAGAGCCCAGGTCCCACTTTATGAAGCTTGCATTCTGTTGAGAGAAACATAAAATCATTAGGTAAACAAATAAGATTATTTCTGATGGTGATGAGAGACTTCTGAGGATGCCATGGTAGTAAATGATTAAGTGGGCATGACTTTTAGACTGGTCTGGGGTCTGTGCCTCTATGAGGAAGTGATATTTGAGCTGGGATATGAATAGTGAGGAACTGGTCATGTGGGAGGTCCAGGAAGAATTTCTGGCAGAGATGACAGCGCAGGTGAAGCCCTGAGGAAAGAAGGGATTGGCATATTTGAGAAATAGGGTGAAGTCTGTGTGTTGGGAGGACGGTGAATGACAGAACAGGTGGGTGGCCCTGGAGAGCAGGGGCTTCCATGGGCAGACCATGCAGGACCTCCTAGACCATGGGAAGGAACTTAGATTGTATGGGAAATGCAGTGGAAGTCATTGGAGGAATAGGAGGGGGGTCAGTTTGATTAATTAGGGAGATGGCATGACCTGATTTACATTTTTTAAAACCATCTGGCTGCTGTGGGAAGATTGGATTAGGGCTGAGAGAGGAAGCAAAGAGGCCAGTTAGATGGCTCTCCCATCATTCATAGAGAGTTGATGGTGAATTGGAATGAAGGGAGTAATGGAAATAAAGGTGGATGGATTGGAGAAGTTTTTGAAACAGTGTTTTCTGATCAATGGGAAATGGAAACTTAGTACTACTATCCTTATTTGAGGTAGATTTAAGATTGATCCAATGATAAAAGCAATACGAGTTGAAGAAGAGTTCCTTCAGGGTTTTTTTCCCCCGTGAACTCATCTCATTCAATTATCACCCCCTCATTCTTCCACTACTACTTACAAATCACTACTACTTACAAATCCCACCTGTTTTGTGAATGAGAGAATGAAGGAATAGAGTTTTCTCTCAGAGAAGCAAAAACAAGTACTGGCTTGTGTTGTTCCTTGATCTTGCTTGACTGTTACTAATCTTACTCCCTCTCCAATATCTGTTTCATTTTCAGGCACACTTACCACTCACCTTCTGGATCACCTTGTTGGATGCCTTTTATCAAAGCCTGGTCTGCTTCTTTGTGCCTTACTATGTAAGTCCTTGTTCGCTCAAAGGATTTGTTGTTAATCAATGGTACTTCTTTGTACTCTGTCACCAGTATCAGCATATAGAATGGGTATATTAGGGTAGTTTGCTCATATAATCACGTTGATTATTTACTGACTAAATTATAACCCTCCTCCCAAATATGTTAGGTAATGGGTTAAATTTGGAGAGAAGTGCTTAGCTGAGTCCTCTTGGGTCTCTTTTTTAGCCCTGTACTGCTTGATAGTTTTCATCCATGACTTTAAAGTTGAAAGCCTGGCTTATAATTAAATGAGTCAGAATCAGAGAGGCAAAGTCAGAATATGAAAGCCGTTATTAGTGAGTGCTGGGCTAATTCTACCAGGATGACATTCAGAGTATTAAATTTAAGTAGGCTCCCCAAAACTAAAAGAAAAAAAAATTGTTATACAGGTAAAGAATGGAAGAAATGTGACTAAGCAGAGAATGTGTAAATGAATTTTAAAATTTAGGCCAACACAAAGCAGCATGATGTAGTTGCCCATTCACACACACCCCTCCCTGGAAGAAAACACTAATATGATCATGGATGGTTAACAAAAGTTCAGTAATAAAAAGGGAAAAGGTAATAGTCTCTAAGTTAATCATTTTCATTCTTTATTCAAATAAAATTACTTGAATTTACCCAGCTAGAATATTCTAGGTATACTGCATTTCAAGAGGTATATAGATAAGGCAATCTGAAGTGTATTTAGAAGAGAATGACTAGAATTGTAAACCATCAGAAAATTGTGTCATTTGCGGAATCCTTTAAGGACTTTGAAGACATAGGCGTATGAGAGGGGTGGATGTTTACTTAACCGAGGTATAAACTCAGGTTAGCCATAGTACCTGCTTCAAAGATTTTCAGCTCTGTTAAGCGGAACATATTTGATCTTTCTCTATACCTCAAAGAGTTGGAAGTATAAGTAAAAGGATCAGGGAAAATGAATTATGATTCAGAATAAAAAGGAATTCCAACCAAAAAGTTCAAAATTTAGATGGCCTGTCTGGGAGAGAGTCTCTTTTTCTAAAAATGTTCACGTTTATCCTAAATGATCAGTTATCAGGAACACTGAAGAAAGGGACTCAGTCCTCACTTGGGCCGTGGAATAGAGTGATGAAACTGATGATACTGTGCCACTGAGGGTGCGCAACTCTCCAGGATCACCAACTTTTATTCTTTCTTTGTAGACCTACCAGGGCTCAGACATTGACATCTTTACATTTGGAAACCCCCTGAACACAGCTGCTCTGTTCATCATTCTCCTCCATCTGGTCATTGAAAGCAAGAGCTTGGTGAGTCGTTTTCCTGCCTCTGAAGTAGCCTGAAACTCACTGGGGGAATTGTCTTCATGCCTATAAGACAAGTGGTCATAAGAAGAGGAATGACTCCAAGGAGTAAGGGTGATCCCCGACCACTCTTGTGGATCGTTGAGTGCCGTTATGCTGAGGTTAATGTGCCGCCCGGGAGAGTGGAGAACACCTGCCTGGTCCCCTTGGTGGTATCCACGGTGTGGGTGGTTAGTGGAGGTGAGTCAGGCTGGGGAAACAATTACACTTCTACGGACAGCATCCTTCAAGACCAAGCTGTTGCCTTTCAACTAAAAGGAAAACAGGTGTCATGCCGTAATCCTGGTATACTGACTTTTGGAAGTGATGATTGGATGCTTTTCTCATAATACAAAAAAAAAATTTTTCTCCCTCTAGAATTTTTACCATTCATTTCATTTACAACTAGGTCTTTTTGAACTTAGTTGCCAGCTTAATGATAAAGTTAAGTCTTTTCATGAAAATGATTGCACGGGGGCTTCCCTGGTGGCGCAGTGGTTGGGAGTCCGCCTGCCGATGCAGGGGACACGGGTTCGTGCCCCGGTCCGGGAAGATCCCACATGCCGCGGAGCGGCTGGGCCCGTGAGCCGTGGCTGCTGAGCCTGCGTGTCCGGAGCCTGTGCTCCACAACGGGAGAGGCCACAGCAGTGAGAGGCCCTCGTACTGCAAAAAAAAAAAAAAAAAAAAAAAAATGATTGCAGGGTATCTCTACAGCAAAGCTAAAATGAAGGATTCAGATAAAGAGAGCTTTACTTTAAACCTTTTTCTGCAAGTGAAGAACATCCCACCCATGTCTGGCAAGTAAACTGCCTTAGCACAGACCATATCTTCTGATGGGAGCATTCCTGGTCCACTTTCAGATCCCTGTACTCTACCCAGCTCAAATGTTATTTTAGGTTTCAGCAAAAAGTGCTGCTTCTCCCAAGAGCCCTTCCCTAACCATCCATTTTTTCACACCATCCTCTTGTTCTTATTCATAGTCCTAATAATAACTTATAATTCTTCATTTAATTATGTGATTATACTATTTGTGTTTCTCTTCTACATTAGACTATAATCTCTTTGAGGACAGGGTTCATGTTTATTTTGTTCACCACTGTATACAAGTATCTAGGACAAGACTGGCACACAGTTTGTGCTCAAAAAATATTTGAATGAATGAATGAGTGATTAAATGACTAACCAGTGTTTGGGGTATATGTAACATGTTGGTGGTGATGCATTTCAAACAGGAAATAGCTGAATGAGGTTATAGGTTTTTTTTGTTTTTGTTTTTTTGCGGTACGTGGGCCTCTCACCATTGCGGCCTCTCCCGTTGCGGAGCACAGGTTCCGGACGCGCAGGCTCAGCGGCCATGGCTCACGGGCCCAGCCGCTCCGCGGCATGTGGGATCTTCCTGGACCGGGGCACGAACCCGTGTCCCCTGCATCGGCAGGCGGACTCTCAACCACTGCGCCACCAGGGAAGCCCTGAATGAGGTTATAGCTTTAAATGTTATACAAAGTTATATATTATTTATAATTTCTTAAGTAGGGCTGAATATTTTTGACATCACCTGCTTTGCTTATAACCTGCTATAACCAAACCTTACAAGCCTAAAGTGTTGTAAAAGGGTAATATCTGCAAATACTAGATGGGAAGAGTAAAGAGAATTCTAGAACTAAAATACTTGGGGTTGTTTAAATATCTATTGAATTTCATTTTTAAGCAATTATGTAGATACTTTTGCTACTGCCTAAGGAAGTGTCTGAAGTTCTGACACTGATTAGTGTTCCAGAGGCTCTAACATGTCAAGCGTCAGTTTGGGTTCAGTGGTTATGAGCAACAGCAATCTATTTTGACTAACCTGAGCAAATGGAAAAGTTATTCAAAATATATTGAAAATCACGGTCAAACAAACAAAAAAAAAACATCCCGAGGATGCAGAGTGGCTCCAGAGATCAGGGAACAGAAACCAATGGACAGGCTTACCAGGCTGGTACTCTGGTCTGAATTGGCCCCAGTCATTTTCTCTCTGCTCTTGCCTCATTCATTGTGCTCCAGGTTCAGTCCCTGGTGATAGAATTCTGTTTCCTTAGCTCCAGCCATAGGCTTTGGCGAGAGGAGGAATAGTTTACCAAGACTGTGCATAGCACTGGGTGTCTTCACTAAGAGAAGGGGAGTGAAAGCTAGGTGCCGAGAACAGTGACTACTCCATAAAGGATACATCATTAAAGAATTGTTTCTCACACCAGGGAAGGCTAAAGCTCATGGCCTCTGAAGGTCTGTTGTCAGTAAGAGTCAGTCATTCTGAGAATATGAATTGGGTTCCTTCACACTTTTGCGCACCATCCCTTTGCTACCTCTCCCACCTCCCGGTCAGTTTTTACCCAGCGTCCCTTGACTTGCACTGCATCCATTTATTTAAACGAGTCAACTCCATCAAGTCACATCTCACTTGCCAAAAGTGCTTCTTAAAGGAAAAAAAATTCAGGGCTCAGTGGGAAGCAAGAGCATTTGAGGAAAAAAAAAAAAATGGGGCCAACATTTTCTGAGCATTTTGTGTGTCTTTATAACACATGAGCAGCCTTTGTGACTCCTGTGAAGCTATCTACCCTGGAGAAATACTTTGCAAGGTTAAGAGGAAAATGGAGAATATTGGGTCTTGTTTGAGAATTATAGCCCTAGAGAATGAAAATGATTAACAAAAGCAGTCTTCCCCCAAAAGAGTAATACATACCACCATGGTATACACAGTGATTTTAGGTGGGACTGTACACTGCACTAAATAACACTGACTACTGCACAACGTGAAGGTGATTCATACTTCAGATTATGTCAAAGAAGAATTCTGTTTGGAGCTGTTACTTTTTCTCGCGATAACTGTTGCTAATTTCCCTTGGTAACAAAGACAGATCAGACCCCAGACTCATCACTGTTATGACAGGTAATGCTGATATTACATTTAAGGTAGTGATCTGCTTTTCTTTGTAAATAAATTTACTTAATTAGATAGCCAGTTTACAGAAAAATTTAAAAAAATAATAATGCAAGCTCTATGTAGATATGAAGGTGGATAGGTTATAGTGTGATATACAGAGATTTATTTCTTGCTCATGTAAAGTTACTAAGGTTCCAGACAGCTCTAGAGAAATTATCCTCTGAGAGGTGGCTCAGTGACCCAAGCTGTGTCTTGTAGCTGTACCACCTGGAATTATCCCCAAGAAGAACTTCTTGGTCAAACGTGGAAGGAAAGGAGACAGTATGGAGAATTGCACACCAGCTCTTCCATGCTTCTAACCAGAAAGTTTTGCACATCCCTTCCATTCACGTTTCATCAGTCAAAGCAAGACATGTGGCCATGCTTAATTTCAAGGGGGTGGGGAAATGCAATCCTCCGAAGTGCTTATTAGAGGAAGAGAATGAGAATATTGGTGAGCAACAGTAATGTCTACCACCTACTTAAATGGATAAAGTTTGAGGTTCACTGGATTAAGCTATTACCTTAAAGAAGAAGTAGACCAGTAAGTGACTATATGGAAAAATAAGAAGAAAATCCTAACACCTCATGGTGCACGGACAATACAAAGTAAACTAGGCACCAGAGTTACTTTTTGGTATTTGACGTAGTTTTATAGAACTTAAACACTGATATGAGCGATTCACAAAAGGTGCTCTTGCCTCCTCGCTTCAATATTTTGTGTTTTGTTCACTAAGGTTTGTTACACCATTCACCCACTGCTTGGAGTGTGATGTCTCTTCAACAGAGCAGATTTTGCCAGGCTGCAAAGTTATCAGAGCGTGTTCATCTCCTCTGCTTTTCTTATCTTGCAGACTTGGATCCACATGCTGGTCATCGTTGGGAGCATCTTGTCTTATTTTTTCTTTGCCTTGGTTTTTGGAGCCATGTGTGTAACTTGCAACCCACCATCCAACCCCTATTGGCTTATGCAGGAGCACATGCTGGATCCAGTGTTCTACTTAGTTTGTGTTCTCACAACCTGTGTTGCTCTTCTGCCCAGGTATGGTGTTTATTTTATCATCAAGAGAGTAAGTGAAGTCATAGGCTTAGAATTCATCAAGCGACTGCTAAGAATAGACAGTAAACCATCCTGTTTAGTAGTGGAAAAGTCAGTCTGTACTAGTTAAAGTATTGGTTTTAACTCTTTTGCCAGGGAACAGAAGTGGCTTAAGCAAATGAAAAAATTTATTTCTCTCTCAAGGAAAATCCTAGTCTGGTTGATAGTCCACAGGGATAGGGCAGCTTTGCTTCCACAAAGGTATTCGAGGACCTAGATCCTTTCCTTTCCTCTTTTTCTTCTGCCGTCTCCCAAGGGCGTTGCCCTCATCTGCGTGACTAAAGATGACTCACCACCAGCACATCCAGGTCCTGGGTCCCTGCATCCCTGCATCTCCGCCTGCAGGAGGGAGAAAGAGAAGATGGAAGGCATGCAGCTTTCCATCTTTCTTCTTTTTTATTCTTTTTTGTATTGTCATGACCCAGATGTGGTACACATCATTGGTCATATCCCATTAACTAGAACCTGGGTGTGTAGATTCTGAATGGCTAAAATCTGGGGGCTTCTAAAAGGAAGAATGGGTACTGAGGGACACATATCTCTGCTACGATCTATAAACACTGAAAACTTACCTCCCTTCTCTGACTTCAGTTTCTTTCCCATTTTAGTTTATCTTGATTTCTCATATCGTATGGGATGGAAATGGCTAAGAGATATGCATGCGTTTCTAATCTATAGATCTCTTGAACTGTTTAGAGCTCTTCCCTTTTATAGTTTTACAAAATCTATCTGTTTAGCTGAAAACACTATAGCAAATAGCTGTTCTACCTTTTTAAACATGATAGGAACATCAAATGGTGAGTCAATATTATTCTCTAACAGGGTTGACAAATTGGCTCACAGGCCAAATCTGACCCACTGCCTGTTTTTGTAAAGTTTTACTGGATCATAGACATACTCACTAATTTAAATATTGTCTATGGCTGTTTTGCACTACAACAGCAGAGTTGAACAGTTCCAACAGAGACTATTTGGCTCACAAAACCTGAGATATTACTGTCTGGTCCATTGGACAAAAGTTTGCCAACCCCAGTCTGCAACACAATCATAAGGCACAATGGGCACAAATCCTTAGTTGCTGAAAGACATCCGTTCTAGAAATGCATAAGAAAAACCCACCTGAGTCATTCTGTGGTGGTTACAGTTGTATACTTAATATCACTGGTAAACTGAGATGGTTCTGTAGTGTTCACTGTTATTACCAGCTTTCAGATTAAAAACTGACAAGATGAACTTTTAGAATTTGTGAAGAAACAATTACTTTTAAGTTATAGCCTGAAATTTTTCTTCAAGAGCCTTAATGGTACAATTTTATCTAATATTGTTGTGGTGAGCTGAAAAAACTGACCCCTAAAATACATCTGTGTCCTAATCCCTGGAACCTGGTGAATGTTTTATTTATTTAGCGAAAAAAGGAATTTGCAGATGTGATTAAGGATCTTGAGATGGGGAGATTATCTGGCTGGGCCCAAAATGCCCTCACAAGTGTCTTTATCAGAGAGAGGCAGGGTGAGATTTGACACTGACAGAAAAGGAGAAAGCACTTTGACCATGGTAGCAGAGATCTCTGGGTCACAAGCCAAGGAATGCCTGCAGCCACCAGAAGCCAGAAGGAGCAAGGAATGAGTTCTCTCCTAGAGCCTCCAGAGGGAGCATGGCCTTTCCAACACCTTGATTTTGTTTCAGTGAAACTGATTTTCAGAATTCTTGGCCTTCAGAACTGTGAGAGAATAAGGTTTTGTTATTCTAAGCCAGCACATTTACGGTAATTTGTTACAGCAGCTATAGGAAACTAATACAGACTTTGGTATCAGAAAGGTGGGTGCTGCTGTAACAAATACCTAAAAGTGTGAAATAGACTTTGAAATTAGATAACGGGCAGAGCCTGGAAGAATTTTGAGGCACATAATGGAAACATACTAGACTCCCTTAAACAGACTGTCAATAGAAGTATGGACATTACAGTGTCTGCTGGTGAAAATTCAGAAGCAAGGAGGAAGCATGGGCAGAGAGAGCCATATCATCTCGGAAAACACGTAAATGATCATAAATAGAATGTTGCTAGAAATATGAGCATTAAAGGCACTGCTGGTGAGGTCTCAGAAGGAAAGGAGAAACATGTTATTGGAAATTGGAGGAAAGGGGATCTTTGCAATATAGTGGCAAAAAACTTAGCTGAATTGTGTTCTACTGTTATGTGGAAAGCAGAATCTGTAAGTGATGAACTTGGATGTTTAGCTGAGGAGTTTTCTAAGCAAATGTTTGAAGGTTTGGTCTGGTTTCTTCTTGCTGCTTACAGAAAAATGTGAGAGAAAAGAGACTGAGGGAAGTACTATTAAGCCCAAAGGAACTAGATTTAGAAAATTCTCAGCCTATCCAGATTTCAAATTTGCTAAAATTAGGAGATTGGCTGTTGGGAGTATGCTCTGGAGAGAAGGCCCAGAGTGTGGCTGGACAGCCTTTGCTAGTGCTGAAGAGATTAGGTGTGTGACTCATGGATCCTCTTAGCCATCTCAGCAGTCACCAAGGAAGGAGATGGGATATACAGGAAAGATCTGTGGAGGACCCTCTTATCTAATGGTGTAAATACCCATGATATACATTGGAGACTCACAAGGTTTTTGTGAATGCTACAGCAGCATAAATACTGTCAGCTTGGACTGAAAGGGACACGTTTGTGATAATTTGCTGCAATAGCCATAGGAAACTAATAGCTAGCATTTAAAAAAATACTCACTGTGTGCCAACGCTTGGACTGCTTTATATGTATTATCTCATTTAACTTAACATTAAGGCTGTAGCACTATTGGTATCTCTACTTTTACAGTTTTTATTTTTTATTTATTTGACAATCAGGAACTCACTATTTTCTCAGTGTTTCACAAATACTAATTTAATATTGTTATATTTTCCATTTTATAATTCACTTATTCTCCCCCTTTACCTCAAGAAGGGTCACCAGACACTTCTACTTTTTCTAATTGGTGAGTACTTTTTGTGTCCCATAATGCATCTGAGGTGAATGTAATTCTGTGATGCTTTTTGTAACCTAGGTTTATATACAGAGTTCTTCAGGGATCCCTGTTCCCATCTCCAATTCTGAGGGCGAAACACTTTGACAGACTGCCTGCAGAGGACAAGACTGAAGCTCTCAAGAAGTGGAAAGGGGCTGGAAAGATGGATCAGTTGACAGATATCTAAGTATTCTGACCACTCCACTGTTAAGTCAGAGAGAATACCCATTTCTGACCCTTCTGCTGTCTTTGCAGTGATGTCGGCAACTTCTTGCGCTGTTGAGCAAGGAAATTTATCTGTATGTGAAACTGCTTTAGACTCAGACTACTCTGAAAATAAGGCCTCAGGGATGGCTGGACCCTCAAAGGATTAAAAGAGCAGAATACCCTCCTTGGAGTTGCAAGTAGGCCTTCAAGTTTGGAAGAGGGCCTTTGAAGAGGTTCCTCTACCAAACCAGCATGACTTGGATTTTTCCTTAAGGGACAAGAACATTTTACTGGGCTTGGAAAAGCCAATGTGATGACCTTTACTGTATGTTTGTAGACATTTGTAAAGGAGGTTAGAGTTTGACCTGAACAGAGTTTAGAGAAGTGAAATATTTAATTCAGAATCAAATGCTTTTAGGAAACTTTTTGGATTTTGTAAAAGCATTTTAATTGTTCTAGACATGCAAATATTTTCAAGGGAATTCATTTGAGACATATATTTATTTTACTATCTGCTCATTTCAGTGTTCTCCTGAGGTGGAAGGCTTCACTGGTAAGGGGCAGCAGGGATGCCAGAGTTCCATGGAGATGTGTTCTTCTCTCTGCTTCCTGTCAACAGAAGACTTTTTATGAGTTATACCTCTGTGCAGATGTTTTCAATTGGGAAACAGAGGCCATAGGTAAGGAATACAAAATCAGCTGAGTCTAGGGGCCCTTTGTCAATTTCCCATGTTCTAAAACTGACAATAGCCTAAGCAAAATGAGACAATCAATTTCAGAACAATCTTAGGGAGATCATTTGAGGGTTTATAGTTTTTACAATACCCTACAACTTTTCTGCTTTTGCAACCTCTAAAAATGAGATATTATGGAACTGACAGTAATACAGGTGGTTCTCAGGAGGATTCCATGAGGTTCTTAGATTTGTTTTTTAATACATTTTAGGACAAGAATGTCTATATAAAGTTAATTGCTGTTGCAAATCATGTATGCTGGTTTTAGTTGGAACAAAGAAACTAGTTTCTACCAAAACTGTGAGGTATTATTTTGAGATTATATATTCTTGTTGAGTTCTTTTAAAAGTCTATATCTGTCCATCTGAAAATTGTCGGCCACCCAGAATTTCCTTCATGAAATTTCCATGCTAATGTTCCATGTCTATATGAAGCTCTTCTTAATGACTATTCAAGTATTATGCTCAGGGCTTAATCTTCTACCTGCTACCTACTGTCCTGGTCTGACATTTTTTGTAGCCTTCTGATGTTATTGCAAATGGTCTTTTATACAGACTGATTTCTAGAATATTCAGAATCCCATATGGCTAATGGAGGTAGCTTTCTTCTTTCTTAAGATTTTTTAAAAATAAACTGTTTAATAAATAACATATACAAAAAGCTGTCATTGCTCCTATAGATACTCACCAAATCCAACAGTAATTGGTACCAGAGCTTAGAAGGAAAATCCCAAAGCACACCTTTTACCAGAATACTGTTTTGACCTTTTCTTACATGGAAAAGTCAGTGATCCTCATAGCAGCTGGCATTCATTCCTTGAGATCATCATCTTCCGATAAATAAAAATTTAGAGATATATTCACTTGCAAATAAAAGATTAGAATCTAAGGATAAAAAGACTGAGTCCAAAAGACTAAGAGAAAAGGTCAATCCCCAGGATGTAAAACATCTGTACACATGAGTAGAGGAAAGTCTTGAGTCTTCATGTTATGGGTCTACAATCTCTTATCCACAATTCCACAGTCTCAAGAACTCTGAAAACTGAAAAAGTTTTCATAAATTAGGCATAAATTCAATGTGTTAAACAGATGTAAGGCTATTTATTTATTTAATGTAATTATTCATATATTTTGCTACGAAAATATTAGTAGATTTTATACTGGGTGCTAAACGTAATATTATGCTTTTTAAATTTTTTAAAATTCTGGATTCTGAAACATTTCTGGCCCTCAGGCAAAAGAGATTTGGGATCTGTATGAAGCCTTTAAAGGGTCTTATCTACAATAACTCTTTTTACACAAAGTTACCCAAGCTGATGTGGTCTGTTGCATTTCGGTATTCAGTGTATTTCACCAAATTTGGGGGAGCCCAAATCTGCTCCTAGTAGCCAAAAAAAAAAAAAAAAAAAAATTAACAGTATACATGTGTGATACAATTTTACCCATAAAGATTTATAAAAGAATTGGATCAGATTCCCAAAATGTGCTCTAGACATGAGAGATCCTTGCCTTCTTATCAGGGCTGAAGTTTTCCTTGGACCCTCAATGGGTTATTGGAGACTGCTAGCAACCTCTCATTTCAGACTAATCAAAGAGCCATCTTCCATCTAAAATAAAAGAGTATGTTCCTGGGGGAGTGAGATATAAGACAAGAAAATTTTGATTGGTGGGAAACTGGATGCCAACTATAATAGTGGGAGGCACCGTTTTCTGGGGCTTGCTCCATGTTTTATATCCATAAAAAGAAAAGATTATACCGTTTTATTTGTATTAAGGGTTACTTAAAGTAAGTACAAGATGTATATTTCACTGAACATAAGTTGAGCATATGTTGTTACATTATGTACCTATAATTATAACAAAACTGACATGTGTTCTTAAACTTTCATACAGTTGCGACCACAATTCGGTTGCCGGATTTTACATTCTCAATAGGTTTATATAAACTACAGAACAAGAGATGAATAATGTGGAAAGTGTCAAGACAACTTTTCAAATGTCACCTACGCACACATATAGAAAAGAGTACAAAAAAGACACGTATAAAATTGCAGGTAGTCTCTGGGGAATGCTGAGGCAGCCCAGGTTGCTGGTGGAGGGAATTCTACTTGTTCAAAAGGCATTTGGATGTTGCAAAATGGATGCCTGACTAATTGAAGTAGGTGCATGTGAAGATTTGTGTTTTGAAGCTTTTTTGCGGGGAAAAAAATACCGTAACCACTAATTACTTCAAAATTGATGTGTGTAAAGTGGCCTAGTGCTTAAAAGCATCTTTAAATTTTTGTTTTAATTATCAATGGGAAGAAATGGCAACACCAGATATTAAACGTCTTTCAAGGACAATTACAAAATGTTTTTCTCCGTGCAAAGTTTTACTGTGCTTTCAGATACATTTCTGTGACTTTATTGGTATGGATAAACACAAGAAAACTGGAAAATACTTAATTAGGGGTGGGGTGCAATTTTCTTTTGAAAAGATTGCATCTCTCTACTCTAAAGCAAATCCTCCTATAGCAAAGTTTAATCTCAACTTCATTGTCACATAGGCAGAATGAAATATTTCCCACAGGTATTTTCCTAGTTGTCAAAATCTCAATTGGCTAAGTGATACACAGTGAACAAACCCCAGCTCTAGGAAGGTTCTTTGGAGACTTTCTGTAAAATTACAATCTTGATTTAAATTCAGAATGGGCAGTCCAAGCATGTCAGGTGCTAATATGGATGTCAAAAGAGCTTTGTGCTCAATGTGATTTGCTATTTCAGCTACCTAAACGGATGCTCTGTCTTTCATAAGTTCTCAGCATTATGCAAACCTTAGAAGAGTAATAGTAAATAACTTAAGCATGTAAATTATCTTGGCTTTTAATAAATCAAAAGCAAGTCTCTGATGTTAATATTGTAATTTGCTATTATGCTCTTGTGCTTGAGAAACAAAAGCTGGCAAAGATTAGTCAGCCTGGATCTCAATGTCCTTTTTGTGACTGGACAAAAGGGAACTTTCTCTAACCTGTTACACTCTTCTCTTTCCAGAGTGGATCATTTCATGTTATAGTTAAGGTTAGGCCTGCCTGGCAAAAGAACAAACTCTGTTTTGCTTTGGGTTTTAAAAGATTTTCATTCAACTTGATGTAAGAGAAAAATAGAATTTAAAAAACAAAAAGCTGCATAAAATTAGACCAAGACAAACATGAACATTTGCAGTGCACTGTGGAGCATTACTGTCCATGAAAGTGCTTCCACACAGCTCTCTGCAGGAAGTCCTCCACTATCGAGAAGGCTATTTGCTCTGAGTGTCGCTGGTAAAAGTCTCTGATCATCTTTGGAATTAGTTTAGGAAAAAGGCGTGGATGTATATTTGTCTTTCAATCCATTTGACAAAGTATGTCACGTTGCTATAAACTCCAGGTCCCAGGACTTTGGAAAAGCAGACAGAGCCCCATGAAGTTAAGCCAAATAATGTCCACTGTCCTCCAGGCCGCTCACAGACCAGAGGCCCACCACTGTCACCCTGTAATGAAGAGCAGTGGACGTTAGTCACTGGTATGTCAGAGACCTCACAGTGTCCATGCTATCCTGAGGGTAAAATAAAGCCAAACCCAGTTTAACCAATATCCTGAAAAATTTCAGCAGACCTCTCATTGTCAACCTGAGAGCTTTCCACTACATAAACAGAACTTTCAAATGAACATTTTAAATCTTGATCTTTAAAAGAATAGAAATGACTTGGGAAAGGACTATATTCTTTTTTTCCAGGAAATCAGAGGACTTTTTGTCATTTCCTGCACTTAATGAAGATATCAAACTTTTTAATTTAGCGTATCAGAACTGAGTCTCTCATAATTGATTTCATTCTTTAATTTTGATCCATTTTATAAATGTAGAACATACCCAAAATGGAACATTCAAGGATAGTTTTCCCACAAAAAGTGCTAGAAAAATACTCTAAAGTAATTCATTACTTTCAAGATTCTTGCTATGTGAATGAATGCATTAAATAAGACCATTTACTGTATTTAATAGAAAAAAATTAGCATGCTTAAACAGAAAATACCACATAAGAATTAATTATAGTAAAACATTATAACCTACATTTTATTTCATATGCATAGTAGTGGTTTTCATTCTTGATATTTAGGTGTTGCAGGCGAGTTTTACTCAGTTTTTTGATCCACATATAATTAACAGAAAAACGCTGTGGCTTTTAAAATGCTAATGTTTGCTACATCTGAAAAGATGAGAATGAGAGATGTATTCTGCATGGCCTCAAAAGAGAAGGACCGATACCCTAGAAAATAAGTAAGTATGTGGACTCATGGCAGAAATTTACAAATACTCCTTGCCCTGCAAGAATTTCAAACTTGTAAGTACATCTATGGTCCTCCTACTTTGTAATGTCGGGGAATAGTAGAAATCATGTTTACTGATGCTCTTCTAAACACTTTCCCTGTATTAGTTCATTTAATCCTCATGAAATCCCTACAGGTTAATAATAATTATTATTATTATTTACATGTTATTACTTATATAATTATTTAAATATATAATAATTATAACTGTTATATCTACTTTGGAGATGATAAAACTGAAGCACAGTTTTATAACTTGTTCATTAGCAGAGCTAGGAGTTAAACCCAGGCAGTCTGGCACATGACTCCAACTTTATAACTACTAGGTTATCTTGTTTCTTACAAATGCTACTGAATACAACTGCTATTAAAACAAAATTGACTTTATGATTGTGGTGTATGCTTTTGTAGAAGTGGTGATCTGTTTTTTTTTTAATTGAAGTTTAGTTGACTTAGAATATTGGGTTAGTTTCAGGTGTACAGCAAAGTGATTCAGTTACATATTTCTTCAGATTATTTTCCATTACAGGTTAATACAAGATATTGAATATAGTTCCCTGCACTATACAGTAAATCCTTGTTGCTTATCTACTTTATGTATAGTAGTTTGTTAGTGCCATACTCCTAATTTATCCCTTCCCCCCTCCCTTTCCCCTTTGGTAACTATAAGTTTGTTTACTATGTCTGTGAGTCTGTTTCTATTTTATATGTAGATCCATTTGTATTATTTTTTAGATTTCACATGTAAGTGATATCATATAATATTTGTTTTTCTTGGACTTCACTAAGTATACTATTCTCTAGGTCCATCCATGTTGCTGCAAATGGAATTCTTTCTTTCTTTTTTTGGCTGAGTAATATTCGATCGTACCACATCTTCTTAAGCCAGTCAGGTGTTGTGGGCACTTGGGTTGTTTCTATGTCTTAGTTATTGTAAATAGTGCTATGAACAATGGGGTGCATATATCTTTTCAAATTAGAGTTTTCATCTTTTCCAGATAATATGCCCAGGAGAGGGATTGCTGGATCATATGGTAACTCTATTTTTAGTTTCTTAAGGAAGCTCTGTATTCTTTTCTTTACTGGCTACACCAATTTACATTCCCACCAACAGTGTAGAAGGGTTCCCTTTTCTCCACACCCTCTCCAGCATTTATTATTTGCAGACTTTTTGATGATAGCTAGTCTGATCAGTGTGAGGTGATACATCATTATGGTTTTGATTTGTATTTCCCTAATAATTAGTGGTGTTAAGCACCTTCTCATGTGCCTGCTGACCATCTGTATGTCGTTTTTGGAGAAATGTCTATTTAGGTTTTCTGCCCATTGGGTTGTTTTTTCAATATTGAATTGTATGAGCTGTTTGTATATTTTGGATATTAACCCCTTGTCAGTCACATCATTTACAAATATTTCCTCCCATTCTGTATG
Source organism: Tursiops truncatus (assembly GCF_011762595.2). Lineage (NCBI taxonomy): Eukaryota > Metazoa > Chordata > Mammalia > Artiodactyla > Delphinidae > Tursiops > Tursiops truncatus. Next base: position 70,269,424 of record NC_047038.1, read on the forward strand.
TTGTCTTTTTGTTTTGTTCATGGTTTCCTTTGATGTGCAAAAGCTTTAGGTTTGATTAGGTCCCATTTGTTTATTTTTGCTTTTATTTCTTTTGCCTTGGGAGACTGATCTAAGAAAATCTTGCTACAATTTATGGCAGAGAATGTTTTGCCTATGTAATCTTCTACAAGTTTTATGGTATGTCTTACATTTAGTTCTTTAAACCACTTTGAATTTATTTTTCTATAAGGTATGATTTACGTGTAGCTGTCCAGCTTTCCCAACACCACGTTTTAAAGAGATTGTCTTTTCTGCATTGTATTCTTGCCTCCTTTGTCATAGATTAATTGACCATAAGTGTTTGGGTTTATTTCTGGCCTCTCTGTCCTGTTCCATTGATCCATATGTCTGTCTTTGTGCCAATATCAAGCTATTTTGATTACTGTAACTTTGTAGTATAGTCTGAAGTCTGGAAGGGTTATGCCTCCAAGCTTTGTTCTTTTTCCTCAGGATTGCTTTGGCAATTCTGGGTCTTTTGTGGTTCCACATAAATTTTAGGTTTACTTGTTCTAGTTATGTAAAAAAAATGTCATGGTATTTTGACAGGGATTGCATTAAATCTGTAGATTGCTTTGGGTAGTATGGCCAGTTTAATAATACTAATTCTTCCAATCCAAGAGCATGGGATATCTTTCCATTTCCTTGAATCATCTTCAGTTGCCTTTACAATGTTTTATAGTTTTTAGTATAAAGGTCTTTTACTTCATTGGTTAAATTTATTCCTGGGTATTTTTTATGTGATTTTAAAAATGATTTTTAAATTTTCTTTGATATTTCATAGTGTAAAGAAATGCAACAGATTTCTGTATATTAATATTGTATTCTGCTACCTTGTTGAATTCATTTATTAGCTCTAATAGTTTTTGTGTGGAGACTTTAGGATTCTCTATATAGAGTATCATGTCATCTGTAAATAGTGACAGTTTTCTCTCTTTCCCTCCAACTTGGATACTTTTTATTTCTTTTTCCTGTATGATTGCTGTGGCTAGGACTACCAATACTGTTTTGAATAGAAGTGGTGAAAGTGGGCACCCTTGTCTTGTTCCTGAGTTTAGCAGGAAGGTTTTCAGCTTTTCAGCATTATTATGTTGGCTGTAGGTTTGTCACAAATGGCTTTTATTATGTTGAGGTATGTTCCCTCTGTACCCACTTTGGTGAGAATTTTTATCATGAATAGATGTTGAATTTTTTCAAATGTTTTCTCTGCATCTATCGAGATGATCATGTGCTTTGTCTTTCCTTTTGTTAATCTGGCACATTACATTGATACATTTTTCATCTATATTCATCAAATATATTGACCTGTAATTTTCTTTTTTTGTAGTGTCTTCGTCTGATTTTGGTATCAGGGTCATGGTGGCTTCATGGAGTGACTCTGGGAGTTTTCCCTCCTTTTCAATTTTTTGGCATAATTTGAGAAGGATAGGTATAAGTTTTTCTTTGTATGTTTGGTAGAATTCCCCAGTGAAGCCATCAGGTCCTGGACTTCTGTTTGCAGGGAGTTTTGTTTTGTTTTCTTTTACAGATTCTATTTCACTTACAGTGCTCAATCTGTTTAAATTATCTGTTTCTTCTTGATTCTGTTTTGGTGGGCTGTATGTGTCTAGAAACTTGTCCATCTCTTTTAGATTGTCCAATTAGTTGGCATATAACTTTTCATAGTATTTTTTTTTTTGTATTTCTGTGGTATTAGTTGTTATTTCTCCTCTTTCATTTCTTATTTTGTTTATTTGGATCCTCTGTTTTCTTCTTGGTGGGCCTGGCTAGAAGTTTGTTGAGTTTATCTTTTCAAAAAACCTGGTCTTGATTTTATTGATCTTTTCTATTGTTTTTTTAATCTCTATTTTATTTCTTCTATAATCTTTATTATTTCCTTCCTTCTGCTGTGAGTTTGTTTTTGTTCTTATTCTAATTTATTTAGCTAGTAGGTTAGGTTGTTTGAGATTTTTCTTATCTCTTGAGGAAGGCCTTATTGCTATGAACTTCCCTATTAGAGCTGCTTTTGCTGCATCCCATAGATTTTGTAAGGTTTTGTTCTCATTTTCCGATTTCTTATTTGATTTCATCATTGATCCATTGGTTTTCTTAGTGGCATGTTGTTTAGTCTCCATGTATTCACTCTTTTCCTGTTTTTCTTTCTCTGGTAGTTTCATACCATTGTGGTCAGGAAAAATGCTTGAAATGATTTCTAAATTTGTTGAGGCTTGTTTTGTGACCTAGTATGTTGTCTGTCCTGGAGAATGTTCCATGTGTGCTTGAAAACAAGTACAACTGGTCTGTTGTGTCATTTAGGACCTCTGTTTCCTTACTGATTTTCTGTCCGGATGATCTGTCCATTGATGTCACTGGGATGTTAAAATCTCCTACTATTATTGTATTCCAATCAGTTTCTCCCTTTATGTCTATTAGTATTTCTTTTACATATTTATATGCACCCAATACAGGAGCACCTATGTTAATCAGTATAATAGCCTCTTTTAGTATTGATCCCTTTATCATATGATACACTTCTTTGTCTTTCTTTATGGCCTTTGTTTTAAAGTCTATTTTGTCTGATATAAGTATTTCTACCCCGGCTTTCTTATTATTTCCATTTTCATTAAATATTTTTTCCATCCCCTCACTTTCAGTCTGTGTTTGTCTTTCACCCTAAAGTGAGACATTTTTAGGCAGCATATTGTAGGTTCATGTTTTTTATTCAATGTATCATTCTGTATTTTGATTGGATCATTTACTCCATTGACATTTAAGGTAATAATTGACATGGGAGGAGACAAGATGGTGGAGTAGAAGAAATTGAGCTCACCTCCTCTCACAAAAACACCAAAATCACAACCACTGAACAACCATCAATAGAAAAGACTGGAACCTAGCAAACAAGATATTCTACATCCAAAGACAAAGAAGAAGCCACAACAAGATGGTAGGAGGGGCACATTTGCAGTAAAATCAAATCCCATATGCACTGGGTGGGTGACCCAAAAACTGGAAAATAATTATTATATCACAGAGGTTCTCCCACAGGAGTGAGAGTTCTGAGCCCCACCTCAGGCTCCCCAGCCTGGGGATCTGGCATCAGGAGGAGGAGAGCCCAGAGCATTTGGCTTTGAAGGCCAGCAGCACATGAGAAGGCCTTCAAAGCTCAGGAGCTCCACAGCACTGGGGAAAAAAGAGACTCCACTCTTGAAGGGCCCACACAAGGTTTCACGTGCACTGGGATCCAGGGCAAAGAAGTGACTCAATAAGAGCCTGGGCCAGACCTACCTGTGTATCTTGGAGGGTCTCCTGGGGAGGTGGGGGTCAGCTTTGGCTCACTGGGGGCAAGGACACTGGTGGCAGAGGCCCCAGGGAGTACTCATTGGCATGAGCTCTCCTGGAGGTCAACATTTTGGCACTGAAACCTCAACAGCCTGCAAGGTCCAGTGTTGGGATGCCTCAGGACAGACAGCCAACACAGCCCCACTTACAGGCTGCCTAAAGTCATCCTGAATGCACAGCTGCCTCTAAACACACCTCTTGAAACAGCCCAGAGGGACAAGAACCAGCTCCATCCACCAGTGTGCAGGCACCAGGCCCTCCCACCAGGAAGCCTGCACAAGCCCCTGGACCAACCTCACCCACCAGGGGGTGGACACCAGAAGCAAGAGGAACTACAAACCTGCAGCATGAGAAATGAAGGCCACAAACACAGACAGACAAGATGGCAGAGAAATATGTTCCAGACGAAGGAACAAGATAAAACCCCAGAAGAACAAGTAAGTGAAGTGGAGATAGATAGGCAATCTGCCTGAAAAAGTATTCAGAGAAATGATAGTAAAGGTGATCCAAGATCTTGGAAAAATAATGGAGGCACAGCCTGAGAAGATACAAGAAATAATTAACAGAGATTTAAAGAACAAACAGATGAACAATACAAAAATTGAAATGAAAAATACACTAGAAGGAATCAATAGAAGAATAAATGAGGCAGAAGAACAAATAAGTGAGCTGGAAGACAGATTGGTGGAAATCATTGCTGCAGAACAGAAGAAAGAAAAAAACTGAAATAAGGACCGTCTAAGAGACCTCTGAGACAACATTAAATGCACCAACTTTTGCATCATAGGGGTCCCAGAAGAGAGAGAAACGGCCTGAGAAAATATTTGAAGAAATAGCCGAAAACTTCCCTAACATGGGAAGGGAAACATGGACTGAAGTCCAGGAAGCACAGAGAGGCTCACACAGGATAAACCCAAGGAGGAACATGCCAAGACACATATCAAATTTTCAAAAACTAAAGACAAAGAAAATATTAAAAGCAACAAGGGAAAAGCAACAAGTAACATACAAGGAAATCTTCATATAGTTATCAGCTGATTTTTCAGCAGAAACTGCAGGCCAGAAGGGATTGGCATAATATATTTCAAGTGATGACAGGGAAAAACAGACAACCAAGAACACTACCCAGCAAGGCTCCTGTTCAGATTCAATGGAGTAATCAAAACCTTTACAGACAAGCAAAAGCTAAGAGAATTCAGCACCACCAAACCAGCTTTACAACAAAATGCCAACAAACTGCTAGAGGAACTTCTCTAGGCAGAAAAGAAAAGGCCATCATTAGAAACAAGAAAATTATGAATGGGAAAGCTCACCGGTAAAGGCAAACATACAGTAAAGGTAGGAAGTCATCTCCTTGCAGGTATGATATCAAAACCAGTAATCATGAGAAGAGGATATTGGGTATAGGATATTGGAAATGCATATGAAATTAAGAAACCAGCAACTTAAATCAATCTTTTATACATATAGACTGCTATATCAAAATCTCATGGTTGATTCAAAAGGATACATTCAGCATAATGTTCATTGCAGCAATGTTTACAATAGTCAAAACATGGAGCAACCTACATGTCCATCAACAGATGAATGCATAAAGTAGATGTGGTATATCTATACAATAGAATATTACTCAGCCATTAAAAAGAACGAAATAATGCCATTGGCAGCAAGATGGATGGACCCTGAGATTATCATACTAAGTGAAGTAAGTCAGAGAAAGACAAATATCATATGACATCACTTATATGCAGAATCGTAGAAGAATGATACAAATGAACTTATTTACAAGACAGAAACAGACTCACAAACTAAGAAAAGAAACTTGGTTACTAAAGGGGAAATGTTGCGGGGGAGGGATAAATTGGAAGTTTGGGATTAACATACACACTATTTAAAATAGATAACTAATGAGAACCTACTGTATAGCACAAGGAACTCTACTCAATATTCTGTAATGACCTAAATGGGAAAAGAATTTGAAAAAGATTGTATGACTGAATCACTTTGCCCCACACTTGAAACTAACAACATTGTAAATCAACTATACTCCAATATAAAATAAATTTTTAAAAGCTTCATGGTAACCACAAACCAAAAATCTACAATACATACACAAACAAAAAAGAAAAAGCAATCCAAATACAACTCTAAAGATAGTCATCAAATCACAAGAGAAGAGAACAAAAGAGGAAGGGAAGAAAAAATGACCTACAGAAACAAATCATAAACAATTAAGAAAATGGCAATAAGAATACACATATCAATAATTACCTTAAATGTAAATGGATTAAATGCTCCAACCCAAAGACACAGACTGGCTGAATGTATACAAAAATAAGACCTGAATATATGCTGTTGACAAGAGACCCACTTCAGATCTAGGGATAGATACAGAATGAAAGTGAGGGGATGGAAAAAGCTATTCCATGCAAATGGAAATCAAAAGAAAGCTGGAGTAGCAATACTCATATCAGACAAAATAGACTTTAAAGACTGTTACAAGAGACAGAAAAGGACACTACAGAATGATCAAGGGATCAATCCAAGAAGAAGATATAACAATTATATATGCACCCAACATAGGAGCACCTCAATACATAAGGCAACTGCTAACAGCTGTAAAAGGAGAAATCAACAGTAACACAATAATAGTGGGGACTTTAACACCCCACTTACATCAATGGACAGATCATCCAGACAGAAAATTCGTAAGGAAACACAGGCCTTAAATGACACATTAGACCAGGTGGACTTAACTGATATTTAGAGAGCATTCCATCTGAAAGCAGTTGAATACACTTTCTTCTCAAGTGCACTTGGAACATTCTCCAGGATATATCATGTGCTGGGCCACAAAGCAAACCTAGGTAAATTTTAGAAAATTGAAATTATATCAAGCATCTTTTTTGACCACAACACTATGAGATTAGATATTAACTACAAGAAAAAAAACTGTAAAAAACACAAACACGTGGAGGCTAAACAATATGTTACTAAACAACCAATGGACCACCAAAGGAATCAAAGAGGAAATCAAAAAATACCTAGAGACAAATGAAAATGAAAACACAATGATCCAAAACCTTTGGGAAACAGCAAAAGCAGTTCTAAGAGGGAAGTTTATAGCAATACAATCTTACCTCAGGAAACAAGAAAAATTTCAAATAAGCAACCTAACCTTACACCTAAAGCAATTAGAGAAAGAGAAAACAAACACAGCCCAAAGTTAGTAAAAGGAAAGAAATCATAAAGATTAGAACAGAAATAAATGAAATAGAGATGAAGAAAACAACAGAAAAGATCAATGAAACTAAAAGCTGGTTCTTTGAAAAAATAAAATTGATAAATATTTAGCTAGACTCATCAAGAAAAAAAAGGTATGGGGCTTAAATCAAAATTAGAAATGAAAAAGAAGTTACAACAGACACCACAGAAATACAAAGCATCCTAAGAGACTACTACAAGCAACTACGCCAATAAAATGGACAGCCTAGAAGAAATGGACAAATTCTTAGAAAGGTACAATCCTCCACGACTGAACCAGGAAGAAATAGAAAATATGAATAGACCAATCACAAGTACTGATACTGAAACTGTGATGAAAAAACTCCCAACAAACAAAAGCCCAGGACCAGATGGCTTCACAGGCAAATTCTATCAAACGTTTAGAGAAGAGCTAACACCTATCCTTCTGAAACTATTCCAAAAAACTGCAGAGGAAAGAACACTCCCAAATTCATTCTATGAGGCCACCATCACCCTGACATCAAAACCAGACAAAGATACCACAAAAAAAAAATAAAAGGAAATTACAGGCCAATACCACTGAACATAGACCCCAAAATACTCAACCAGAATACTAGCAGACCAAATCCAACAATACATTAAAAGGATCATACACTAATCCCAGGAATGCAAGGATTTCTCAATATCCACAAATCAATCCGTGTGATACACCACAATAACAAATTGAAGAATAAAAACCATATGATCATCTCAATATGTGCAGAAAAATCTTTTGACAAAATTCAATGCCCATTTATGATAAAAAAAAAAGCTCTCCAGAAAATGGGCAGAGAGGGACCATAACTCAACATAATAAAGGCCATATATGACAAGCCCACAGCTAACATCATACTCATCAGTGAGGTGCTGAAAGTATGTCCTCTAAGATCAGGAACAAGACTAGGATGTCTACTCTTGCCATGTTTACTCAACATAGTTTTGGAAGTCCTAGCAATGGCAATCAGAGAAGAAAGAGAAATAAAAGGAATCCAAATAGGAAAAGAAAAAGTAAAACCATCACTGTTTGCAGATGCCATAATAACTATACATAGAAAATTCTAAAGATGCTACCAGAAAACCACTAGAGCTCATCAATGAATTCAGTAAAGTTTCAGGATACAAAATTAATACACAGAAATCTGTTGAACTTCTATGCATTATCAACAAAAGATCAGAAAGAGAAATTATGAAAAAATCCCATTTCCCATTGCATCAAAAAGAATAAAATACCTAAGAATAAACTTACCTAAGGAGACCAAAGACCTCTATTCAGAAAATGATGAAAGAAATCGAAGATGACACAAACAGATGGAAAGATACACCATGTTCTTGGCCTGGAAGAATCAACGCTGTCAAAATGACTAGACTACCCAAGGCAATCTATAGATTCAGTGCAATCCCTATCAAATTACCAATGGCATTTTTCACAGAATTAGAACAAAAAATCTTAAAATTTGTATGGAAACATAAAAGGCCCCATATAGCCAAAGCAATCTTGAGAAAGAAAAACAGAGCTGGAGGAATTAGGCTCCCTCACTTCAGAATATACTATAAAGCTACAGTAATTAAAACAGTACGGTACTGGCACAACGACAGGGTTATAGATCAATGGAACAGTATAGAAAGCACAGAAATCCACACACCTATGGTTAATTAATATATGACAAAGGAAGCAAGAGTATACAATGGAGAAAACACAGCCTCTTCAATAATTGGTGCTGGGAAGACTGGACTGCTACATGTAAAAGAATGAAATTAGAATATTCTCTGACACCACACACAAAAACAAACTCAAAATGGATTAAAGATCTAAATGTAAGACCAGATACTATAAAACTCTTAGAGGAAAACATAGGCAGCACACTCTCTGACATAAATTGCAGCAATATGTTTTTGGATCTACCTCCTAGAGTAATGAATATAAAAACAAAAATAAACAAATGAGACCTAATTAAACTTAAAAGCTTTTGCACAGCAAAGGAAACCATCAACAAAACAAAAAGACAACCTACAGAATGGGTAAAAATATTTGCAAATGGTGCGACCAACAAGGATTAATCTCCAAAATATACAAACAGCTCATATGGCTCAATATCAAAAAAACAAACACCCCAATCAAAAAATGGGCAGAAATCTAAATAGACATTTCTCCAAAGAATACATACAGATGGCCAAAAGCCACATGAAAAGATGCTCATTATTACTAATTATTAGAGAAATGCCAATCAAAACTACAATGAGGTATCACTACACACTGGCCAGAATGGCTATCATCAAAAAGTCTATAAACAATAAATGCTGGAGAGGGTGTGGAGGAAAGGGAACCCTCTTACACTGTTGGTGGGAAGATAAATTGGTACAACCACTGTGGAGAACAGTATGGACGTTCCTTGAAAAACTGAAAATAGAGCTACCATATGATCCAGCAATCCCATTTCTGGGCAAATGTCCAGAGAAAACCATAATTTGAAAAGATACATGCACCCCCAATGTTCATTGCTGCACTATTTACAATAGCCAAGACATGGAAGCAACCTAAATGCCCATCAGCAGAGGAATGGATAAAGAAGATGTGCTACATATATATAGTGGAATATTACTCAGCCATTAAAAAGAATGAAATAATGTCATTTGCAGCAACATGGATGGACCAGGAGATTATCATACTAAGTGAAGTAAGTCAGAGAAAGATAAATATCATATGATATCACCTATATTTGGAATCTAAAAAGATGATACAAATGAACTTATTTACAAAACAGAAATAGACCCATAGAATTAGAAAACAAACTTATGGTTACCAAAGAGGAAAGGTCGGGGGTGGTGGTGGTGGATAAATTAGGAGGTTGGGATTAACATATACACACTACTATATATAAAACAGATCAACAAGGACCTACTGTATAGCACAGGGAACTTGACTCAATATTCTGTAATAACCTATATGGGAAAAGAATCTGAAAAAGAATGGATATATGAATATGTATAACTGAACCACTTTGCTGTATACCTGAAGCTAACACAACATGGTAAATCAACTATACACCAATATAAAATAAAAATTAAAACAAATAATTATTGATAGGTATGTACTTATTGCCATTTTAAACCTTGTTTTCCAGTTGTTTTTGTAGTTCTTCCTTGTTCATTTCTTCTTTTTGTTTTTCCTTTTGTGGTTTGATTATTTTCTTTTGTAGTATGCTTGAGTTCCTTTCTTTCTGGTTTTTGTGAACCTACTGTGTGTTTTGATTTGTGATTACTATGGATTTCAAGTATGTTGACCCATTATTATATCTTTAAACTGCTAGTCATACAAATTCAAACACATTCTAAAAGATCTACATTTTTATACTCCACTCTCCCACATTTTATGATTTTTGATGTTCTATTTTACATCTTCATACTTATTCTTTCGCTGTTAATTGTAGTTATAATTGCTTTTACAAAAAAAATCTTTTTTGTTTGCTTTTTAATCTATGTAGTGGCTTATTTAAGTGATCTTCAATCCTTTTACATATTTGCTTCTCCTATTATGATTTTTTGTTTCCAATAGATTCTTCCTTCTTTTCTAGAGAAAGAAGAAGACCCTTCTTCAATATTTAGAGAAGACCCTTCAATATTTCTTTTAGGGTAGGTTTAGCGTTGCTCTATTCTTTTAGTTTTTTCTTGTCTGAGAAATTCTTTATCTCTCATTCTATTCTAAATGATAATCTTGCTGGATAGAGTATCCTAGGTTGAAGGTTTTTCCCTTTCAGGACTTTGAATATATCACGCTCCTTCCTAAAAGTGGTGAACATTGCATTCATAATTTACCAATGCTGTAAACCTAACTAATAAGCATAGATTTTGCAAGAGGCTAAGCTGTTCTGTCTGAAAGCCTAATTGATTTTTTAAGCAAAATTTACTGGAAACAATTTTATTAGACATATTCCACAATTTTTTCATCTCCTCTTATATAAAAGAAATACTAAGATACTGACTTATTTAGGTTGAGCTACTTATTATGCCAGAGAGTGATTAAAATGGGATATTTACAGGTCAGCATCTCTACACTTCCAGATCAGAAACTTAGCCACGTAATTATTTAGCATCTAATTTTTGCAAGATTCTGTGCTACAGTCTACACAAGTAAAGAGCTACTTTTGTCCCCAGGGGGCCAAAACTCCACTTGGGTAATGAGAAAAACTTTACATGAAAGCAAAATCTAAGGGCTATAAATAAAGGAGTCTTCAAAGGAATAAGTGATTACTTCCAGCCGGAGGGGAACACAGGGTCCCCATAAGAGTGGGTTTTGAGCTAGGCTTAATGAGGCAGGTGGACATTTGTTAGTTGGAAAACAAAAGGTGAAGAAGCATCAATTCAAAACAAAAGGGGGATACAGCTAAAGGTACAAGTTGTCTGGTTTTTGGTCCTCTTTTCTTCTTCATAATATTGGGCTTTAGGCCAAAGTTTATGTTTGGTTTCAATACTGAGTTCCATGATTTCTAGACCTTAACAAAGGACCCATGGCTTCCAATGTGACCTGTTGATGCAATTAAGGAACGTAATGAGAGGTTCTGGTGCATAATCTTGCTCCAGACTTGGTAAAAAGTAGCTATTGTTTGTTTTGTGTTTTGTTTTCTACCTGGGGTTGTGTTAGAGAGCATCTGGTATGCATTTAAGATATCCATAGTGCGGAATTCCCACCACTAAAGAAGTTGGCAGGACCTGTTTACTATTAGACATTACGATATGAACATGCCTATGCCTGTGGCTGTGTTGGACCTTCATTTCTCTTTCAAAGAATCACCTTCTATCCCCTCCCTTTAGCAGTTACCAAGAGATGAAGAGGGACTACTTTTTGGTAGACGTCCAGATCATGTTGGCAACAGGGAGAAATGTATTCACATTAATCATTGCTTCTAGGATAGTGTAGTGACCAAGCACTTGAATTCTGAAGCCAGGCTGCCTACATTCATATCTTCATTCTACCACCTTAATGCTGGGTGATATGGGGTAAATTACTTAACCTCTCTGGTCCCTTGTTTTCTTGATCTGTAAAATAGGAAAAACACAGATACTGCCACAAGGATGACTGTGAGAATTAAGTGAGTTATTAGAAAGTATTTAGAAGAGATCCTGGAACACAGTAAGCACTAACTGGTAGATGTTAACATTCACATTGTTGATATTCATTGAGGGCATATGCCAGACGTCATATACAGATATTGTAAAATATTGGGACATTAACCCAGTTAATGCTAAAGATATGCTGCAAATCAGACAGAATCAGCCCCATCTTACTTGGGAGAAAATATTCTACAGAGGTTAAATAACTTCTTCAGGTCACATTGTTCTCACTGCCAGAGATGGGAGCCAACCCAGACCTTTCAGGTTGCAAATCATGTGTCCTAGCCCTGACACCATGCTGCCTCCTAGTCACTTTTGTTTTGGCTTTGGTCTATCAAACCTAGGCCTCTTGCACGGAAGGCAGGGGTTCCTCTATCACTGCCCACCTCAGCTGGATGACTTGGGGCCAGAGGACAGAAGGGAAGGTGACTCACTGAAACTTCAAGGGAGCCTGCCTCCCTCTTTCCCATGACAACTGTCTAAATCACCACCAGGCCATTTCTGTTGTGAAATGGACAATCAAAAATGTCATCTTATTATGTTGGGTCAGGGGCAATAATATTGTTGCATCTCTTCTTCAATTCTAAAACTTGGGGGCAATTTGATCTACTCCAAAGCAGTGAAATAACAGAGATGCTTCATAGCACTGTCGTGCGATAACTGCCTTCCCCACTCTGTTACAAGCTTCTTTAAGTGCTCGCCCTTTTCCATCCTCCCCTGGGAGCCAGTCCAGTATAATATGCAATGAGTGTTTATTAAGTAAAAATGCTTCCCTGCCGGGGGGGGTGGGAGTGGTGGTGGGATGAATTGGGAGATTGGGATTGACATGTATACACTGATGTGTATAAAATGGATGACTAATAAGAACCTGCTGTATAAAAAAGATAAATAAAATAAAATTCAAAAATTCAAAAAAAGCTTCCCTGCATTGCTCAGTCAGCATACTCTATGAACTGTTGTGACCAGAAATCCTGAGTCTAAAGGTTGTGTTCAGTGATAGATATTTGAAGACATGCTGGCAATCACGTGCAGCCCCAGACAATGCCAGTGTGATCAACTCCTGAGACGGAGGCGGGTCTGTCACACACCCTGGAGATTGGAGTGTTGTATGTGCTTTAGTGCCATCACCCCGATGGTTGAATATGCCCTTGGTGTCTGTCCCCTGCTTCCTGAGGCAACCTGGTTGGAGCTCTGGTTACCACTAGCTGCTCTCAGAAACTTGCTTGTCCTGGCCACTAAAATGGTCCAAGGAGATGGACCAGAACAATCGCTTCTCCTCCTGTTGCTGGCCCAGGGTGCTGACCCCATGCAGGAGGTGAGAAAGCAGAAGGCAACCTGAGTGGGGGGCATGGAGGTTACTCAGGGCGTTGCTTGGGTCCTGAATAAAGGAAGACACCCTGTGAATAATTAAACGTTTGGTAATAAATTATTTTCAGAAGATGTTCCCAAAGGGCCACACATGAATACTAATGAGCTTATATGGACCCATTGAACCTACTGCTGAACTGAATCTCCTTGGTAACCAGAAAGCAACTTACCATGCACGAGTCAACTGTACCAGACTCATAGCCGGCACAGATCATCCGGGTGGTGATGGTCTTAGTGTCAAAGTAGGACTGACACTGCTCCAGAGAAATGATGCGGACTTCTCCCTCTTGCAGCTTAAAAGGCACTGGATTTTTTAAAAAGAAGAAGAAATAAAATATATGAGGGTAAAATGACTCAAAAATGAGGCTAGCCAAATATGAAATGATAACATTTTTATATCAAGAAAACCATGCTCTTAAAATGTCATTTCAAAGATGAAGCTCATTTGAAATCAGAATTTTCCAATTATAAGTGCTGACAGCAATCATTTAATCAAACCCCTTCATTTTGTTAATGAGAAAATTGAGGCACAGACTGGTTAAGTAACCTGGCTCATGCTTTCCCTCTCTTATTATGTGTAGCAACGTAAACAATAGCTACTACAATGAAAAGGAAAATAATCAAGCCAGAGCTCTGCTCCAGGTGGGAGGCTGCCAGCTCTGTGACAGCTCAACATGTGAGCCGTGCTCTGCTAGAAGTTCAGACTGCCTGTTCAGACTAACAGAGGAAGGGTTGCCCTATCCTTGGTTTGAACAATGTGTCTCATCCTGTGCTACAGTAGCCATCATTTGAGGTCGGAACCTTTAATCCTAGAGGATGCATCAGAGAGATGTCAAAGGGAAAAGCCATCCCTTAGTGTCAGCAGAGAGAACATGTGAATTTCATCTTGCTCCAAAGTTCTCACAGAATAACAATGTATTTCTCAAAGCCAGCAGCAAGAATCTCTCATTGTTCAGCCATTCTACAAAACATACACACTGTTCTCCTTTTAGATAGTGATGGTGAAGCAGTGTACATGTACAGGGTACCTTAATGGAAGAAAGAATACGTTTTCCAATACGTTTGGAAAAATCAATGCAATGCAGACAGTGGAAGTTCCCCAAGTTGTCGAAAGAATGGTAAAAAGAACCATCGCTAAGGTTTACTGGGTACCCACAGTGGGCCAGGCTCCTGCACTCAGCATTCTCTGGGCCTATTTTCTTTAATCTTTACAATAATCCTGTGAGTTAGACAGTTGCTATTATTTTTTCCATTTTATAGTAAGCTAGAAAGTGGTGTGGTCAGTGTCAATCAGATCTTTTCAATGAACTCATACCCTTGCTCTTCCTACATTTTATACGTGGTGTGTGCCACATGTCACACGATTACTCTGAGTTTAATGTGGATACTGGGAACAATACAAGTAGAGGCAATATAGATTCTGCTCTCACATATCACAAAACTAATTATAGCTTTTAAAAACCAAGATTAGCAGGCATGGTGACATCATATGTCTGACATTGCCTTCATATTTCTTACATGTTAGCTTTTCAGAAGTCAACGACTTACTACTGTCTATTTTTCTCAGTTGATCGTATAGAAAGGAAAAGAAACTTAGCTCAAAACGACTAAATTTCAAGAAAAACAATCGTCCTTCAAATTGGCAGTTGCTAAGACAGATAACAGGACACAGATATATATCATCATCCCTTAGAGCTGCAGTACTACACCTGATGTAGTTGGCATGGTCAGTGCCTACCATTAAAGAAAATATCTCATCGATTAAGTTCTTATTCTAAACTTTTAATAAGTCAAGCAAAATGAGAGAGTCCTTTATGGGTGGCTGAGAGTCAGCAGTACTAATTTTTTAATTTCTATATGTTTTATTAATCATCTAAGAACCCAAACTATTTAAACTAATTTGAATAGGTAAATAGCTAACCAGTTTTCCTTCTAGAAAGACTTACAGGTTGTGTTACCGATGTTGATAGGACTGAATCATAACAAAGAGTTGGAAATGGGGCCGTCCAGCTTGACTGCAGAAGGGGAACTACCTAACTGCTAGACAGAGGCTCCGAGTGACGTTGCCTGAAGTGAGTGCAAATCATCAATAGAAACAATGCAAGGGAGGATGACTGATAGGTCTCGTCTTGCGTGCCAGCTCTAAAACATCAGGAGCGGCTCCCTGGAGGAAGACTGAGATGTGGAGAAGGATTTCTGAGGTTGTATCTGGGCTTGGCAGGTTTAAGTGCGTTGACATCTATGATTTGCATGGAAGGGAGAGTGACACATAATGCTAAGTATTTGGGCTCTACTTTTATAAGTGAAAATGGGAAATGATTGCCAAAGGCCAGGAAGTACCCCATTGTTTTCCAGTTACAAGCTGAAAGGCAAGTGCTCCTGAGGATCCTGACTTACTTTTGTTGCCCATGTGTCCCCAGCCTGTGATATAGCAGTAAGTATCAGGTTCTAATGACTGCTCCGGGCTGGGTAAGCAGACGGGCCGGACGTAGCTCGTTTCATTGATGTCCTCGCTTAGCTCCACTATGCTGATGTCATAGTCTACCACTGCTCGACTGTAGCGAGGATGCAGGATGATGGTTTTCACGAGGCGCATCTGCATGAACGTTGATGGGTGGTCTAGATTATTGACGCCAAACACCACTTTCCAAACGGCAGCATTCTCTCTCCTAAAATAATAATTCAAGAGCTACTGGCATCTTAAACTCAGATTTATCTTTTAAAATTTACATTTTATTTTTAAAATATTTACTTATGTAAATAATGGCTCTTTCCATGCCCATCTCCCACGTATTCATATAAGAAGCATTTATATGACCCCTGAGCAATTTGCAAATATTGCACTGTTGTGGAAAGCAAAGCCCATGCTTCCTGAATGGGGCTATTCTGGAAAATAACACTTGTTCGCCTTGAAAGGCAGGCAGCGTAGTTAATACTTGCTTCATTGAGTGGGAAAGATGACGAAAAGACGTGAAGAGAAAAGAGACAAGAGAAAAAAATGAAAGAGAATGAAAAGCTGAGGCTAAGAGATCCCTCCAAGAAGGAGCCAGGGCTTCAGAAATGTCAAGTTTTCAGGGAAGGCTTCTGAAAATTTCAAGCTAGGGGCTTAAAAAGGCCACCCACAACTTCTAATGGGCAGTCTTAGACTTCATTGTTTTTGAAAACTTGTCAGCAATAGTCTAGTCAATTCCACCTTAAAACACTTTTCCACTCGACTTCCAGCACTCTCCAAGTTCCAGAATTTCCTCCCATCTCTGTCTTTGCTGGATACTCCTCCTCTGCTCTCAGTGTCTATATTGAAGTGCTCCAGGCCGCTGCCTTCAGTCTTCTCATTCTACACTCACCCCCTAGAAGATTTCACCTAGTCCAATGGCTTTAAATGCCACCCATAGCCTTGTACCTCCCAAACATATATCTCCAGCTCCATCCTCTCCCTTGAGCTGCAGACTTGTACATCCAATTATCCACTCACATATTTGCTTGGATGTTTGATACTGGCTAAGATTTATGAGTGCTAACTGTGTATGTGGCAATGTTGTTAGCATTCAGAATTCATTGTACAGTTATTTAATATTTATAGCCACCAGTTATGCAGTTGAATCATCTCTCTTATACGCAACAATGATTGCATTAGCAAGTCTTCACTACTCTGCTTTCAAATATATCCTGAATCTTGTTGTTTCTCCCTCTGCCACCACTACAATCCTAATCTCCCAAACATGATGAGCTACTCTCATCTCCCAAATGGTGGCCCTTCTTCTACTCTTCGCCCCTGTAACCCATTCTCCTCACTGTCACAGAGTGATCATTTTAAAAATAAAATTAGATCAAATTCATTTTCTGCTCATAATTCTCCAAGGACTTTGAATCACACTCAAGACAAACTGTAGACTCCTATCCATGGCCTTCGAGGCCCCACATAGCCTGCTCCATTCGAACCCCAGGGACTTTCTATTTTTGGACATGCCAAGGACATCCACAACTCAGGACTCTTCCCTTTCTGTTCTCTCAGCTCTCACGTGGCTCCCACACTGATTCCTTCTCTTTACCCAGGTCCCAGCTCAAACATCACCACCTCAAAGCTGTCCTCCGTGACTGCCCAGTCTAGGCTTTACCCCATCACTCTCTACTCTTGACCCAGCTTTAATTTTTGTCTCACAGCACTCATTGATACCAATGATGATATACTTCTTTGTCTGTTCTGTGTCTGGTCCCCAGACTGTAAGTTCTGTGAAGGCAGGGACTTGGCTGGTATTCCCAGGACCTAGTACCTAGCATACATTGGGTTCTTAACATGTACTTGTTTAATGATAGTTCAACAGATGATGTTTCAAAACATGTATTAGGGCTTCCCTGGTGGTGCAGTGGTTGAGAATCTGCCTGCTAAAGCAGGGGACACGGGTTCGAGCCCTGGTCTGGGAAGATCCCACATGCCGTGGAGCAACTAGGCCCGTGAGCCACAACTACTGAGCCTACGCATCTGGAGCCTGTGTTCCGCAACAAGAGAGGCCATGACAGTGAGAGGCCCGTGCACCGCGATGAAGAGTGGTTCCCGCTTGCCACAACTAGAGAAAGCCCTTGCACAGAAATGAAGACCCAACACAGCCAAAAAATAAAAATAAATTAAAAGAAGGCTCAACATTAAAAAAAAAAACAAAAAACATTTATTAGTGGCCAACTCCAACCACCTAAGCAAGGTCTATTCATCATCATGGCCTCCACCTCCTCCTACATTCTCAGTTTCTCTTCCTCCATAGTGGGCCAGGATCAAAGGTGTGGGCATTTAGTTGACCAGTGTTGGAATGTGGAGCTTTTATTGTAGATATTCCCTTACACTGTGGTGACATGTCAGCCATGCCATCACTGCCCTCATTTGCAAGCTTCCCAACTAAGCTGATTTGACCAGCTAGACCAGTTGTTTTTCAACCCAGGCTGAATACTGAATCATCTGAGGAGCTTTCAAATACTGATTTTCTGGGCATCATCCCATATCAACTGAAAGTTGGGCTGGGGTCTGGGAATTAGTATTTTTAAGAGCTCCCTAGGGAGTCCCTGACAAAAACCCACCCACCCTCTTTTTTTCCTTGGCACGTCGTTCTTCACCATTTTCTCATGCATAGAAAAAAATTCAAAACGCTGAGATTTTAGGAGGGTTAGGAAGAAGTATGCAAGGCCAACATTCAACACATGTTTTTAGCATTGTTGGATTCCTAGACTAGATTCTACTAAAAGAGTCCTCTATATAGTCCACACATTCCATCCTTTTTCCATTGTAAAAAAAAATAATTTTAGTTCTATCAAAATTGATGTCATATGGAAGCAACCTAAGTGTCCATCAGCAGATGAATGGATAAAGAAGATGTGGTATATATATATATATGACGGAATACTACTCAGCCATAAAAAAGAATGAGATGTTGTCACTTGCAGCCACATGGATGGACTTGGAGGATATTATGCTAAGTGAAATAAGTCAGACAGAGAAAGACAGATACTATATGATATCATTTATGTGTGGAATATAAAAAATAAACTAGTGAATATAACAGAAAAGAAACAGGCTCACAGATACAGAAAACAAACTAGTGGTTACCAGAGGGGAGAGGGAAGGGGGGGAGGGGCAAGATAGGAGGGGGGTTAAGAGACACAAACTGTATAAAATAAATAAGCTACAAGGATATATATATATATATATATATCCCCGTACAACACAGGGATACAGTCAATTTTTGTATTGAAGTATAGTTGATTTACAATGATTCAGGTGTACAGCAAAGTGATTCACATATATATTATATATATATTCTTTTTCATATTTCTTTTCCATTATAGGTTATTATAAGATAGTGAATATAATACCCTGTACTATACAGTAGGTTCTTGTTGTATAGTCAATATTTTATAATAACTATAAATGGAGTATAACCTTCAAAAATTGTGAATCACTATATTTTTCAAGTTGTACACTTGAAACATGTAATATTGTACATCAAATATACCTCAATAAAAAAAATTGATGTCACTATTTGAAAATATATATATATATATATAACATCTATATATAGAGAAATATATCTATATAGAAATATATAGATATAGATACAGATATAGATATAGAACTGGGGATTTCAATAATAATCAAGAAAGACATGATCCCTGCTGTACAAACTTTAGAATTGAGTGAAGATGGACACTTAAACAAACATAATAAAATTCAGGAAGTGCTGTCTCATGAACATTACAGGATAAGGTTACAGAAGACTATTTTTCATTAAATAAAGCCATTACTCAAAGAACATGCCTTTCTTTCTCTTTCTTTCTTCCTTCCTTCCTTCCTTTCTTTGTCTTTCTTCCCTCCCTTCCTTCTTTCCCTCCCTCCCTTTCTTCCCCTCCCTCCCTTCCTCCCTTTTTTCCTTCCCTCCCTCCCTTCCTTCCTCCCTTCCTTCCTCCCTTCCTCGCTTCCTCCCTTCCTTCCTTCCTCCCTCCCTCCCTTCTTTCCCTCCATCCTTTCCTCCCTCTCTTCCTCCCTCCCTTCCTTCCTTCCTTCCTTCTTTCCCTCCCTCCTTCCCTCTCCCTGTTCCATTTTTCAGTCTAGAGGAGTAAGTGCATAACCATCTGAGAAATTCAATACTCACTTGAGATTCTATTGTTTAAGATATTTGAAATCAAACAATTATTGATTTCAAATGTGTCTACCTATTTAATAGCTTCTTGCCTCCAGTCAGAGCTACTAAATTTTGGTTTCAAAAAAAATACTCATCTATCTGCTTAAATCACAAGCAGTATGACAAACAGTATGCAGTTGAACACTGCAAATTATTGGTAACAAAATGAAATAGTGTAAACTTTTCGGACTTAATTACTATACTGGGGTTAATCTAATTCTAACAGTAAAACATAAGTATCAATAAAACTGCTAAATGTTATTAACTTGTATTCAGTAGCCTGTTGTGACACAAGCTACTGTCCTTAAGGCATTAATATCCACCAAAAGCAAAAAAAAAAAATATACAGGAAATTCACATACTTTTTTATATTCAGTAAGGAAACTGTTTGTTCTATTTTCTTTTTTGTTAAGAGTATAAGGGGGAAAATAAAGTCTCATTAAATGTTTTTTCCCAAGTCTGGAAAAAACAGGAAAAACAATAACCTGTTGTTCAAAAGGGGTACATGAAGTGAGGGAGATATGTATAAATGGTATATTGGTATATTAAGCATGTTCTAGAAAGAATAAGTCACCCCCATCTGGGTGGAAGCAAAAAGAGGAAAGAAGACTTAGGGCTACATGAAGGCCACATGAATCTAGTTTCAGTAAAAAGTACCCAGTAGAGGAACACATAGGAACAAGCTATGTTCATGTGTCCATTTTAGTGAAGAGTAAATTGGACTACAAAGATAAAAAGCCATGTATAGCTGCTGAAAATCTTCAGCATCAAGGGGATTTTTTTCTCAGTGCTGTCAGACTTCAAAGCAACAGCAAGGAGGACTGGTGCATCCTTAAAGAAGATTGTGCCAAGATCCTCAGGCTCTGAGAGTGAGGAAGCAGGCAAGGTGAAGCCAGCTGAAAATCCACCAGTAACAATAAAAGTGGCTGAGGAAGATGTTAAGAGACGTTTTTCTCCTTTCATTCTTGCTCTACATAGTATTTCATTACCAGAAATTCTTATTTAATTTGCTTCATGTTTATGCTCCTGTTTTAATGATGAATATACATTATAGATAATGTTGAGATGATATGATTTCAACTTCTAATTCTTCAATTATCACTCTAGAGAGAAAACACAGCTACTTATACACCTCAGATGCATTATGACATCCAGGGAAGTTTATACAGAATTGAAGGCACAATGTCTCTGACACAATAACCAGTTTCAGTTTGTAATTTGCCACACTCAGCTCTAGTTTAGACATAAATTTGCCACATTTTCACTTAATTCAGCTGGCCAGGTTTAGAGATTTTCTTCTATCTTTATCTTTTCTTAAGAGCACAAAAATTTCCGTTTTTTCACCCTTTCTGATTTTACTTCGAATAACTTATATTTACTATTGATCTTTTTTACAGAAAATAAAATTAATATTTATAATTAATCCCTGTGATAGAAATCACTATTTTATAAGACTTACTCCAGAAATGGTACAGCCATGTGGTGACTTGGAAGTAATTTGAAATTTACCATATCTGCACTAAGTAAGGAAATATCACACAAAAGCATCATTTCTGTTTTACAAATCTTAGGAACCTCTTACTTTTAATATTGCATCTGCCCTTGGTATGTTTAAAGAATTCTTTCTAATACATGCAGTGACTAGATTCTACAATGGGATGACCACAACATAAATGCATAAAGGGGCCGAGTATAAGTCAGTAAGTAGTGGGTGTCAGACCAAAAGACTTGCCCATCTCGAGGGCCATCTGCCTCTCAGCTCCTGCTGATGGCTGTCGTATTGGAATATCCAGTGTGAACTGACCTTCTGATTGTTTCAGGGAAGCCAAAATTCTGGATTTTATGTAAAGTATACACAGTTTGAACTGCTGGCTAAAGTTTTAAAATGTATCTAACAAGCAAAAGAGATCAGAGCTGGATTCTTCTTTTAGTATAAAATCTCTATAGTTTCCAAGTATTTCTACATATCAATTCAATCATCTTCTCACCAATTATGAGGTATAAATAGGAATGCTTATTACATTTTAGAGAAGAGAAAGCAGTGACTCAGAGCAGATGAGTGACTCGTCTAAAATCACAGAGATACTAAGTGATGGTAGCAGGCCAGAAAGCTAGTCCTTTATACCCCTACACCACAACCTTTACACTAAACTTCTCTGAAACAAAGAGAAGGGTCCACAGGTATCAACACAAGAATCAGGTACTGGCCACAGAGGGCAAAGCATGCAGGATGAGTGGAGACTGACTGGTGAGTGATAGGATGGCAGACAGAAGGAAGATACCTTCTCTTTCCTGAATGTATCCCCCAGATATGATGGGGAACTAGCCACCAGTAATGAAATTACAGAAAGTGAGCAATTCTATTATCCCAGGGTCCAAAAAAGCTACAGAATGGATAGTCAGATACACATCCTAGAGCTTAGAGAATCAGATTTAAGAATGTTTTGGAAAAAAGATAGGACAATGTGTCCAGACACTCTTAAAACAAGTACGGCTAAACAGAGATGGGAGAGTTTGAGTTCCAAATTCTGATTTACCATCACAAATGACTGCAGTAAGAAAATGAAGAATCATCCAAAAAGTAAATGTTACAACATAAGAATCTCAGATCTTTCAAACTGTAAAGTTTATCACAGAATAGTGGCAAGAAACTGTAGCAATTGTCAAAAAGTCTTAGTCATAGAACCCTCCTACACTGTTGGTGGGAATGTAAATTGGTACAGCCACTATGGAGAGCAATATGGAGGTTCCTTAAGAAACTAAAAATAGAGCTACCATATGATCCTGTAGTCTCACTCCTGGACATATATCCAGAGAAAACCATAATTTGAAAGATACATGCACCCCAATGTTCATTGCAGCACTATTTACAATAGCCAACACATGGAAGCAACCTAAATGTCCATTGACAGATGAATGGATAAAGAAGATGTGGGGTGTGTGTACATACACACACACACACACACACACACACACACACACACACACACACACAATGGAATATTACTCAGCCATAAAAAAGAATGAAAGAATGCCACTTGCAGCAACATGGATGGACCAAGAGATTATCATACTAAGTAAAGTCAGACAGAGAAAGACAAATATGATATCACTTATATACGGAATCTTAAAAAAATGATACAAATGAACTTATATACAAAACAGAAATAGACTCACAGACATAGAAAACAAAATTATGGTTACAAAAGGGGAAAGGGGGGAAGGAATAAATTAGGAGTTTGGGATTAACATATACACACTACTATATTTAAAAAGATAACCAACAAGGACCTACTGTATAGCACAGGGAACTAAACTCATTATTTTGTAATAACCTATAATGGAAAAGAATCTGAAAATCTATATCTATATATATAACCGAATCATTCTGCTGTATACCTGAAACTAACACAACCCTGTAAATCAACTGTACTTCAATAAATTTTTTTTTTCTGTGGCCATGCTCTGTGGCTTGCAGGATCTTAGTTCCCTGACCAGCGATCGAACCCAGACCCCTGGTAACACCTGGACCACCAGGGAAATCCCTATACTTCAATCAATCAATCAGTCAATAGAAAAAAAGCAGGAAAAATAAAAATGGCTTCTCAGCAAAATTACGTGTGGGAAGAACAAGAAGAGGATTTCTATCTGGGGCAAATAATTTAATATAGTAGTCAACTAAGACAAAGCTGAACTATTTAAACTTTCCTTTACTTCTAATATCTCCATTCAAGGAGAATGGTCTCCAGGCAATATCCAAAAGACTCATCTTCCATGTGATAAAACTTATAAGTGCTTAATACATTGAAATGTTGAGTTGATGTCTGGTCTAAGATATGGGAGGGGTCAGTAAAAGATCACTGACCTTCTGCAGAGGAGTTAACATTTCTAGTTCCAGAGAAATTATAGTTCTAACTACTAAAAGAACTACAGATGTCATCACTAACACCGAGAAGGGGCTGGTTAGTCAGTTAACAAATATTTGATTGGTTGCTATATTCCTTGCTGAAAGAATTGAAAATACAGAGGTGAGGAAAACAGACAGGGTTCATGCCCTCATAGAGCTTTCATCCTACTGGGCTAGCCAAATATATATATAAACAAATAAGATTATCTCTGGTAATTAGGAGGGGAAAAAAATAGGATAATGTGATAGACAGATGACTGATGGGGGGGGTCATTTTAGCTAGGATGGTTAGGGCAGGCCTTTGACAAAGTGACACTTAAACTGAGACTTGAATGAGGGGAAGGAGGCAATTTTGTGACTCCATAGGAGGGTTCCAAACTGCAGAAGCAGCAAGTAGAAAGGTCCTAAGGCAGGAATGAGATTGGGGGATTTCAGGGACAGAAAGGCTACATGTTGGGAGCCCAATGAGTGATGAGAGAATAGGGGGAGATGCAAAGAGGTAGGACTAGATATTTAAAGGCTATGATGAGAAATCTTATTCTTGTTACAATGAGAAGCTGTTGTACAGTTTTAAAACAGGTGGTGACATGGTATGATTTACATTTTAGAAAGATCACTGTCTCACTGTGGGTAGAATAGACAATAAGTGAACAAGAGAGTAGTCTAAAAAAAAAAACAGATAGGAAACTGTTTTAAAAGTTGTTATGGATTGATTGTGTCCCCCTGTAAAATTCATATATTGAAATCCTAATCCCCAATATATCAGAACAAGATCTTATTTGGAGATAAGGTCTTTACAGAGGTAATCAACTTAAACTGAGGCCAGTATGGTGAGCCCTAATCCAATATGACTGGGTATCCTCATGAAAAGGGGAAACTTGGAGACAGCCATGCACACAAAGGGTGAAGATGAAGACAAAGATCAGAATTAGGCTTCTATAGGCCAAGAATGCCCAAGATTGCCAGCAAAACACCAGAATCCAAGTGAGAGGCATTCTCTCTCACAGCCCTCACAAGGAACCAACCATCCCAATACCTTGACCTTAGACTTCTAGCCTCCAGAACTGTAAGACAATAAACTTCTTGGCTTGTTGAAGCCACCCAATTTGTGGTGCCTTGTTATGGCTGCCCTAGGAAGCTAATACAATAATCCAGACCTGATATGATGGTGGTCTGGATTAGGATTATAGCATAAAGATGATGACAGGCAGTTGGGTTCAAGCTATATATATATATATATATATATATATATATATATATATATATTTTTTTTTTTTTTTTTTTTTTTTTTTTTTTTTTTTTTTTTGCCGTACGCAGGCCTCTCACTGTTGTGGCCTCTCCCGTTGTGGGGCACAGGCTCCAGACGCGCAGGCTCAGCAGCCATGGCTCACGGGCCCAGCCGCTCCGCGGCATGTGGGATCTTCCCGGACCGGGGCACGAAGCCGTGTCCCCTGCATCGGCAGGCAGACTCTCAACCACTGTGCCACCAGGGAAGCCCCAAGCTATATTTTGAAAGAAGATCCTACAGAACTTACTGCTAGAGTAAAAGTGGGAGGAATTAAGGATGACTCCCAGGTTTGCATTAGCAAACCAATGGATAAGGATGCCTGTTACTGAGATGGGGAAAGTTTGTGAAGCATACGATTATTGGCTCAGTGGGAGAGAAGAGGAATCAAGTTTTGTTCTGGCCATGTAAAGTAGAATGTTTATTACACATTCAAATGGACACTTCATCTAAGCATTTAAATATGTTTGAGGTTGGTGGGTTGGGAGAAAATCTGGGCTGTGCTAGAGATATAAATTTGGAAGTTATGAATAAATATTTGATATTCATATCAATATTTGATATTCATATTTGTTCATATATAGACAAGCATTTGAAACCATGTGATTAGATGATTGTAGACAGATAAGAAAGCCAAGAATTAGGTCCTTATCTGATCATGGGCTGCTATAACAAACTATCATAGACTGAGTGGCTTAAACAACAGTTATTTCTCATAGTTGTTGAGGCTCAAAATCAAAGATTAGGGCACTAGCATGGTCAGGGTCTGGTGAAGATCCCCTTCCTCGTTTACAGATGGTGGTCTTATTGTTGTATTGTTACATGGCAGAGGGAGAGAGGGTAAGCATTCTTTCTCTTCTTATACGGACACTCATCCCAACATGGGTTTCACCCTCATGACCTCATGACCTCTCAAGGGCCCCACCTCCTAATAGCACCTTATTAGGGGTTAGATTTTCAACATGTGGAAATTAGGGGGACACAACTGTGCAGTCCACAACACACCTGGAGAACTAAAACATTTAGTGGCCTAAAAGAGGAGAAGCTGCAAAAAAAGAAAGAGAAGGGTAGGTCAGTGACATAAGAATTTTTTTTTGTTATTTTAAAAGAAAAGTGAAGGAAGTATTTTAAGAAGGATGTAGTAATCAGATACTAGGGAGGGTTCCTGTGAATTAGAAACTGAAAATCCACCATTGGATTTGGCAAGATGGAAGTCACTAAAGACTTTGGTAAGTGTCATTTCTGTAGTGGCCTTGATGACAACCCAACTGGAGTGACCTGAGGGGCATACAGGAAGTGTAAAAGTGGAGACAGTGACTGTAGGAAACTCTTTTAGGAGTTTTACTGTGAGTACTAGCCAAAATGGGCCAAGAATTGAAGAGGGATGTGAAGTCAAGAGAAGGGGGTTTAAGTTGGTGACACTAAGGCATGTTTGCTGAAGGGAATGATCCAGCAAAAAGAGAGAAATTGACGAAAAATAGAAATGATGATTTTAAAATAAAGTCTTTGACGGAATAAAGACACAGACCTACTAGAGAATGGACTTGAGGATATGGGGAGGGGGAAGGGTAAGCTGGGACGAAGTGAGAGAGTGGCATGGACATATATACACTACCAAATGTAAAATAGATAGCTAGTGGGAAGCAGCCGCATAGCACAGGGAGATCAGCTTGGTGCTCTGTGACCACCTAGAGGGGTGGGATAGGGAGGGTGGGAGGGAGGGAGATGCAAGAGGGAAGAGATATGGGAACATATGTATATGTATAACTGATTCACTTTGTTATAAAGCAGAAACTAACACACCATTGTAAAGCAATTATACTCCAATAAAGATGTTAAAAAAAATAAATGCATCTAAAATAAAGTCTTTGAAAGATGAATGGACATGTGATTGTCCTTAAAAAGGAGCAAGGACACATCCTCCACCGTAACTCAAGGGAAAGGAGGGAACGTGGCCACAGATACAGGTAACTTGTTGGAATTAGGGGTGAGACAAGGTAAAACATATAATGATGTCTATTTTCTTCATAAAGAATGAGGTGAGACCAGAGAAGGGTGAAGGAGATTTGGGGAGACAGGAGAAGATGTCAAATAGTTGAGGATGGAAAAGTGGCTTTACTGTGAACATATACTGGATGGGTGCCATATTGTTAGATGCTCATTTGAGATTCATGATCATACATTTGACATGAGGTCAGTTAGCAGTCTGGGGTGTGATATTCGCCAGCGATGACCAGCCGTTCAGGCGTAGGTGCAGGGTACGTGGATAGTTGCAGGACAAGAAGAAACAAGTAAGTAACTACAAAGATTAGAAGGGGAAGAACTCCCAGTTTCTGTGAGCCCCCAAAACTATGGGAATTGGCCTAACGTTTAGGCCAACTGCTGGCTACATCCTAGACCCAGACATTTTTCCACTGGAGCAGTGAGGATGCAGAGAATGCCTCCCTAGGGGGCAGGGCAGTGGGGAGCATGGAGTCAGGTCAGGGTCACCACAATTGCTCACTCACCGGTGGTGCTGGAAAAAAGCACCCCAGGGGAGGTATGGATTCAAAATGGAGAATTCCTATTTTAGTGGACATTAGTACTTGATGGGAATGGATCAAATCTCTCAAGTCGACAGACCGGAAAGAAAACATTGCAAATGAATGGCATGGTTTATATGCACCTAGAAGATAAAGAAGTAACCATAAGAACACGACATGGGCTCAGTAGTAAAACGTCAGACCAAACCTCTCACTTCTTTTCCTGACTGTATTAAAAGACTGTTAGATCAGTACAGGTGGTAAGTCAATGGTTTTTTTCCGTGGAGAATGAGAAAGGGAGCTGTCCAGAAATAGGTGAAAAAGTTATTGAGTAATATTAAGGGTCCAATGGATGCTGAAAGTCAGGCATGACACTAATCTGCATCCTTGGGTAATGTTCTCCTCAGTTCGGAAGAGCATGAAAATAGGATAGAAAACGTGCTCTTCATATTGACTCTTAGTTGGAGGTCTGCGTGGTGTGTATGGCAGAAAGATCTAGGGGCGAAGAAGTTGAAGGTCCTGGTGAGAGGACTGAAGTGATGATCCCAGTGCACTAGGTTACCTGGGGAAAGAAACCAGATGAGGAGGAGACAGATGGGCTGAGACAATAGGAGGAGATGCGCAGACAAGCAAACACAAGTCTTGTTAGAGTGAAGAGCTGGTGTGGTAGAAATTAAGACATGGGTGACCTGGCAGGGTTAAGGGTTGTGATCATATAGTAAAAGGATAGTTTTTCATGCAAATTTCCTGGAGAGGAATCAGACACTTCTTATAATCACTAGTTGTGTGCCAACCTAGGAAGTTCATCCTTAAGTCTCTTGGAGGTGAAAGAAGGCAGGGAAATTGCTTGTTAAATTACCCCTGAAACTCAAGGTCTTTCTTCCTTAGAGCTGTGGAAGTTGAATTGTTACCATGGCATCTGGGACTTCATCTGATCAACTTAGTACCTCATGTCTTTAATTTTCCTTTGGGATTTTTAAATACCTCTCCATGCAGGAGCAAGACATGTCCTTTTTTCCCACGAATATAATTAAAAGAGACAGGCTTGCAAAGAACTACAGATGGGTCACACTGGCCCTTGCCAAAGTATGGAATCAGGATATGAAGTAAATCCCATTAATTGCAGCAATTGATGGATCCTACAGAGAGTAAGGCTTACGATTAGAGGTTCTCAATAGCTTTCAGGGCCACTGGAAAGATTGTAAAATAGAACCAAAGTTATTAGCACATATTCAAGCAAAGACTTGTTTGAAGTTGGGCAATTTTTAACTTCTTATGGATAGGCCAGGCCCCACTTGACAGTTCTGTGAAGTCTAATGTTCCATGAAATTTTACCAGGGCCTTTGATAGAATATCCATTTCCTTAATTATAAACACATTTCTTCTCTATTGCAAGGTTTCTCCTTAACTTCACAGATCTGTCAGTGAAAGACAAAACTTGGATACCACATATGGAAATGACAAAAGTGGTGCATGAACTGGATGAATTAGCATATAAAGGGTGTTATTCCCTTAAAGAGCTGTTGGATTCATTTAGGTAATCGTCTTTTGATAAATGTACTCTTGCTAGTACAGTCTTCTGCTTATCATGGAGTTATAAATCAGAACTGGAAAAGACATCTGGAAACATCTGGCCCCTTCCAAAGCAATAACATTGCAATGTATTTCCTGACATACTACACAGACTCTTCCAATCATTTGGGGTCATTCTTACACATTAAAAGTTCTCAAGAGGAGGTTCTGGTTTGATTTTTTACATTATATTTCCCCCAAAAGAGCAATCATATAGCTAGATATACAGATTTCCATTTTATAATCACTTCTCTTATTCTAATTACTTGTTTAAATGTCTGTCTCCTCACTAGGTTAGCATTCCAAGAAAGTAAACATATATTCATTTCTTTAACTCCCATATGGAGATGAATATACGTTCTGGGACTCTATTCTGTAGAAACAAGAGTACCAATAGGTGAATAGCTTTGCATAAGAAGATGTATTGCAGTGTTGTTAAAGTGATAGCAAACTGGAACTAACGTGAATGTCCATCAACTGGGGAATAATAAAGTATGGTGAATCTCTATGATGGAATATCATTTAGCTTTGAAAAAGAATGAGCTAGAGCTACATCAATTGACTTGGAGGGGATGTCCATTATATACTGCTACATGAGAAAAGCAACTTACAAACAAAAGTATAGCGTGTGATTTCAAATTGTAAAAATAAATGACACCCTGTGAAAAATATGTGTTTATAGCTGTGGAGGAACAATCACTAGGGGTGACCTTGAGGATGATGAGAAAGTAAAGGAGAGAGAGTATGGAAGGAGATAAAAATTGAGCTAGCAAAATGAAAAAATATTCATGCCATAATGCTAAGGGAAAAGTCAGAATGCATGTTTTTTTTGTTGTTGTTCTTTTATTTATTTTTGGCTGCGTTGGGCCTTCATTGCTGTGCGCAGGCTTTCTCTAGTTGCAGTGAGTGGGGGCTACTCTCCATTGTAGTGAGTGGGCTTCTCATTGCGGTGGCTTCTCTTGTTGTAGAGCGTGGGCTCTAGGCACACGGGCTTCAGTAGCTGTGGCTCGCGGGCTCTAGAGCACAGGCTCAGTAGTGGCGCATGGACTTAGTTGCTCCGCTGCATGTGGGATCTTCCCGGACCAGGGCTCGAACCCGTGTCCCCTGCATTGGCAGGCGGATTCTTAACCACTGTGCCTCCAGGGAAGTCCCTGAATGCATGTTTTTAGTAATGATATTTTAAAAAGAAAAATTTACCTTTATTGATGTCTTACTGATTGGTATCAGGCATGGTTCTTAAGGTTTTACATAGGCTATCTCACTTGATGCCTGCACCAACCCTGTGAGGTAGGGACTGTTATTTCCCTCATTTCATATATGAGGAAACTTGGCCCAGAGAAGTTCATAAATTGACACAGTAAGTGGCAAAGCTGAGAGAAAATAATAATAGACAAAGAGGCAAAAAAATGAAATTGCATTTTTTTCTACAAATTAACCTGGTAAAATGAAAATAATCAATTTAATGAGGTGATAGAACTGTGAGTTATTTGTGTTAAATTTTTGCTATTATTTATTATTACTTTAAAATAAAGTAAAATTATTAAAAATAAAAAGAAGAAAATGGGAAGTATGGTGGTTTTTCAAACATGTCCTCAAATACTTTGCCACTCCTCTCGCCGAGAGAAGAGTTCTATGTTTCTTCCCTTTGAATCTGGGTGGGGCTGTGACAGCTCTGACCAACTCCATAGTGTAAGTAATGTTGTGCGTCTCTGGAGGCTGGATCCAAAAAGGCTTCCTCCTGGCTCCCTTTTTGGGACTCTCACTTTGGGGGATGCTAGCTACCAAGCTGTGAGTCTCACTTGGAGAGAAACAAATGCCCCTGCCAACAGGCAGCATTCACTGCCAGCCTTCAGGTAGTGCCAGCCCCTAGAACCTTAGTACCTTCCAGCAGAGTCCCCAGACGTTGCTGAGCAGAGACAAACCACAAGCTATTTCCTGTCTAGATGTCTAATCTCCAGAATCTTCCATGGGCATGAAAAATGGTTGTTGTTTGTTGTTGTTATTTTGTTATTGTTTGGTTAGGAGTCTTTTTTTTTTTTTTGCTCCTAAATTATACAACAACAGTCGAAATAGATGAGGACCTTCTGCAGTGATGTTTGTCAACTTGGGGTAGGTTTCCCCTTGGTCTTATTTTTCTGCTCCCTTTAGGTATTTTGCGATGATTAATTTTATGTGCCAAGTGGCTGGACCATGGTACCCCAATATTTGGCCAAACATTTTTCTGGATGTTTCTGTGAAGGTGTTTTTTGGGAAGAGATTAGCATTCAAAATGGTAGACTATTAGTAAAGCAGGTTACCCTCCATAATGTGGGTGGGCCTTACCCAATCAGTTGTAGACTTTCATAGAGCAAAGACTGATCTCCCCAGAGCAAGAAGGAGTTCTGCCAGCATGCTGCCTTTGGACTTGAACTGCAGCTCTTCCCTGAGTCTCCAGCCTGCCTGCCACCCCATCAGACTTTAGACTCACCAAGCCTCCAGGAACGCTTGCCAGTTCCTGGAAAACTCTTTCTCTCTCTCTCATTGGTCTGTTTCTCTGGACAGCCCTGACTAACACACATATTATACTTTTCACTCTACTTCCCAAACTCCTCACCAATTCCTCCAGCATCCTAACCTCACTGTAGTATCTATGTAACTCAGCTCTGTTTAACTTCATATGCATTTGATGTATTTAAGAGGGCTAGAAAAGAGACTAAAGCTGGCTAGAGAGTCAATCTTCTAAACTTCTTCCTCTTCCTCCCTCCTTAGGACATAAATCATAAGCAATATACATCTGTTGCCAATAAATGAGCAGCACCTATATAGGATGATAACACCAAGGGTAGAAAAATCTAAGCAGGTAAGGACCTGGGAAGGAGATCAACTGTGGATTTTGCACTGAGTTACAGAATGGCATATGGGCACATACGCTGAGAAAACCATAATTCAAAAAGAGTCATGTACCAAAATGTTCATTGCAGCTCTATTTACAATAGCCCGGAGATGGAAGCAACCTAAGTGTCCATCGACAGATGAATGGATAAAGAAGATGTGGCACATATATACAATGGAATATTACTCAGCCATAAAAAGAAACGAAATTGAGCTATTTGTAGTGAGGTGGATGGACCTAGAGTCTGTCATACAGAGTGAAGTAAGTCAGAAAGAGAAAAACAAATACCGTATGCCAACACATATATATGGAAACTAAGGAAAAAAAAAAGTTCATGAAGAACCTAGGGACAAGTCAGGAATAAAGACACAGACCTCCTAGAGAATGGACCTGAGGATACGGGGAGGGCAAAGGGTAAGTTGTGACAAAGTGAGAGAGAGGCATGGACATATATACACTACCAAACGTAAGGTAGATAGCTAGTGGGAAGCAGCTGCATAGCACAGGGAGATCAGCTCGGTGCTTTGTGACCACCTAGATGGGTGGGATAGGGAGGATGGGAGGGAGGGAGACGCAAGAGGGAAGAGATATGGGAACATATGTATATGTATAACTGATTCACTTTGTTATAAAGCAGAAACTAACACACCATTGTAGAGCAATTATACTCCAATAAAGAGGTTAAAAAAAAAATACCCAAGTGACAAAATGATCAGGCAAAGTAAAAGAAAAGGTGCAGCTTACCCCTCGAAGCAGTGGGCGACTGTCAGAACCCACTTCTTGGCAATGAGGACACAGCCACAAATGTGACCACTGGGTTCACTCTGCAGGGAACACTGCCAGGGCCACCTTCCTGGGCGACTCGTCCGACCCCCAAGGATCCTCTTGTTCATTCGGGCAGCAGGGCGGCGCCCACAGTCTACCAAGGAGCAGGAAACAGTATGTGACTCACTACCAAAACCAGCTAGATGCTTGCATCTTTGCTGTCACGTACAAGTGATCATTTTTTCCCTTGAGCCAATCCAGTTAAATTAAGTTCATATCCCATTGTTACACCGCTAATTCGCTCACCTTGTTTAGTACATAGAAGAGAAATCTTACTTCTGCTGTGACAGGACTGCCTAGATTTGGAAACATAAAATGGCATAATATTCAGTTACATATTTATCGTTCACTTCAAACACTTTACCAGTGAAAGGCAAGAAATAGCTTATACTTAAGTCAGGAATTCTCAAGGCAGGGCTGTGGTCAGATATCACCTTAGAGGTGGAGGTATATGAAGGATGTACTTTTTTTAAGTGTATTTAATATCATCATTATACACTTTCACATTTGTGGGAAGAGAAACTATTGTTAGCAAAGGTCCCCACATCATCTTGGCTGGTGGCACCACCCATAATACTGACTCAATGATTTTCAAAGGAGGGAGAGGAAAAGGAAAGGCATTAGTCTGCTTCCCAGAATGTATGGTGAGGAGGGAGCATATCAGAGTTTTATGCTTATGGAGAGGACATGTATGGCCAAAAGAAGCTGAGAAATAGCTTGAGAGAAAAAAAATATTGCTTCAGAAAGTTAGAGAACAGAGAAAGGAATTGAATATTAGACTAGAAAAGAATCTTGAGACTTTTATTATCTTTTTTTTAATATAGTTGATTTACAATATTGTGTTAGTTTCAGGTATACACATAGTGATTCAGTTTTTTTCTGATTATATTCCATTATAGGTTATTATAAGATATTGAATGTAATTTCCCATACTATACAGTAAATCTTTATTGCTTATCTGTTTTATGTATACTAGCCTGTATCTGTTAATCCCATACTCCTAATTTGTCCCTCCCTCCATCCGTTTCCCCTTTGGTAACCATATATTTGTTTTCTATGTTACTGAGACTTTCAATGTTAAACTGTGTATCTATGATTAGCTGACAGGAAGAAGGGGATTAAATTCATCCCATGTAACTCTAGATGGCAGGATCAGAATCAGTAGGGAGAACTTATAGAAAGAGTGCATTCAGGAAAGGAAGAACTTTCTAAAAATTAGAGTTTAGCTTTGAAGGCAAGAACATGGTTTAAGCATCTATCAATGTGGCTGCACAAGAGAATTCAGCTGAGGGTACACTAAGTTTTAACCACAAAGTCTCTTCCAAGCATTTATTCACAATGCAAATTTAAAAGAAAAAAACCATGTTGGGACTGTCAAAAATACTATGACATGCTTAGAATCCTAGATATGTCAGAAGAAAGAAAAACAACCCTATGTCATTTCCACATTCCTTTTTGAAGATCTACTGTATTTTCATTCCTTGCTAAATTTGCATGGGGATATGTGTATACAATAAATTATATAATACAGAAAAAGCACATTTGTGTTTTGCCTTCTCACAACCTGAAGTCGTATCTCCTTCTCACTCTCTATTTCGTTATCCTTAGTTTGTTTGTAACACTTCCAAATATCTGAAATTCATTTTGTTTATTACTAGCTTAGAGTCTCTCTGTCCACCTCTACAATGTATGTTTCCTGAGACCACAGTCCTTGGCCTCCTCATCCACTTCTACATCCCTGCAGAGCTTAACAATGAACCCAGCATAGAAGAGATACAAATAATTAGTTGTTATTTGTTAGATCTTAAAGTCATAGCTTTTAGGAATAGGAAAAGACCAAAGACTATGTGTCTCAACTCTTATTTTAAAGGAAATTGTGGTTTATAGGATCACACATCTAGTTAGCAAGCCAGGACTAGAACAGGTCCACCAACTCCCAACTTAGAATGAGTTTATCTAACTATCTATCTATCTATCTATCTATCTGACCTGAAAGGGATTTTCTGGCAGTCCCAGTTTGGGGAAACAAATCACTGTTGAAAGACTCAGGTCATTGGAGGAAGTGCTTCAGTTGACAACTATTCAGAAATTTGGTTGCAAGTTTGGTCTATGGGGAAAATGTCAAGACATTCTGAAGAGAAATGGCCCACCTTTAGTTTTACTCTTTAGAATTCTTATGTACTGATTTCTCTAACATTTGTTAAAAGCTTTGGAGTCAGATAAACTTGGTTTGAGTTCAGAGACTATCACTTATCATCTGTGAGCTGTGAATTTTGAGCAAGTTATTTAAATACTCTATAGCTATGTCCCTATAATGTAACAAGCACTAAATGAGTGTTAATTCCCTCAATTTACCTTTCTCCTGCACCCCTACCCAAGATGAGGGAGGCAATGTTGCCATGATTTTTTAGGGGAAATTTTTCAGAAGTGTATTTTCAAGGTTACTTGATTATAATTTTATTTTGTGTCTGTTTTTTTCCTCAGGCTCTCCAAGTTTTATCAGTTGCCATTATTTCAATTTCTTCTGTTAACTAGTCCCATGTAACATCTGTAGAAAGTGTAGATATTAAGAATTTATTTTTAATAGGATGTGAAAAAAACTCCAAGATTAGAACCCAAGCTCCTCCTCCTTAACCACGATAGTTTCTGCAATCATCATTAAAGAAAAATGTAATTAGCCAAGAGAAAAAGATCTATGTCTACAAAGAAGAAAAAAAGCCAAATGATGTCGAAATATAAAGGCCCATAGCTATTCTATGGAAGCTCTTTTTTGACGTGACAAATGTGGATTATCTTAAATTAGAAACAGAAGGGCCCTGATGATGGATGTTTGCTCCATAATCCACTCTACACAGCTCTAGTGATGGGTGTCTTACCCTTTTACCAGTAGTTCATGCAAAGTGGTCCCATTAAGGCTTTCCCAGTCGGAGTGCAATGTCAGCCACTGCTGGTCTCGCTCCTGTTCCTGTATCACTTTGGTCACAGATGGTTCTCTGATAGAAGGGCAAATACCAGATAAATATTCAAAGTACAATGACCTTTGACCAGGCGATATCATTATTTAGCACTTACTCTCTTATAAAAAGAAGCATTAAATCATCAGCCAATATTTCAAGAGGGGGATTAGTATTGGAAGAAGTTTGGCATGTAATGTGATCAGCAAGAGGGGAAGTTACTAAAAGTATCCTGAAGCAACAAACGTCCACACTGTTACAGCTATTTTAGTCATTTTCTCTGCTGACATGTATTTGAACTTTGTGAGGTGTCGGAATTCTAACATATACGATGTAGAAGTTCCAATACCTAAAAAACAAGAGCAACTTTAGGCAGGGATCAAAAGTAAAATAAAATTTATCTGCCTGGAGTATTTTTTCCTTCACTTTTCTTGCCCAATGTATTCCTGCAATAAAGCGATACCTTAAAATAAATAATAAGTAAAGAGAATCAATGGCCATGTAGTGCCTGTTCAGACAGTATAAAACTGTAAGCGGAATTTTTTCAACATACTGCAGAATCTTTATGCACTAAAAATTAGGAAGGTCTCTAGAAAGTAGAGACGGGAGTTAGACAACATCATTTTGCTGTTTACCCATATTCTCACTCAAACTCTACCAGTACTTTCCTATCAATGTGTCATTCAATCATCAAATAAATATGCTTGTACCCAAGATGTAACCAAGATTTAAAACCTTAGGTTTCAAAAGTGTTTGCGTTTTTGTGTAAAATAGCCTATTCCTCATGAAATAACTGGTTTACTTAGGCAATCCATATTTGAAGAAAATCTTTTGGATTTTTATCACCTGATGCTATTAAGGGTAGCAGAGGTAGAGGAATTCATTTTAGATAGGAGGAACGAGGGCTCCTTCTGAATCTGGAAGTAGGAGAGAAGGAAGCAGGTACTTAGTTGGATTTGGAGATGGGGAGAGAATTCAAGAGAATTCATCAAGAGAATTCAAATCAGACAATCCGATAGTCTTTTCTTTTCAAGTACGAGGGGGGCTCCTCGAATGAAGGTGGCAGGGTGGTGGCAGGGGTGCATGATGGTTAGGAAAGTGATGTGTATATGAAATTGTTCCCTGGTGGAAGTATTTGGAGAAACACATCAAAGATAACTTCAAAAGAATGGCAGGCAGTGCTAAGGATTCAAATGAACCTGGAAATCTTGAAGTTGTAGTAGCATCAAGTCTGTGAGCTTAGTGACTTTCGTTTTTTGATAATGGAATGCCAATTTTTTGTAAAAAGGGGGGGCACAGGAAGGGAAGAAAAGTTAGCTTCAGTGGCATTGAAAGAAAAATGATCACTTCCCCTGGTCATCGATTATTTTAAAACTACTGTCATTACAGAATAGAAAACAAAAGAAACAAAAACCTCCCCAAATTCAGTTATTTTAAAAAGAATAAAACCCTCTAAAGAGAAGACTTGAGGATTGAATAAGAACCAAAGATTAAAAACAAAACAGAGTCCTTAAGCATGGATGAATTCTAATCATTTGATTTAAAAACAAATGGCATAAACCCTGCCCACGCTTTAAGAAGCATCGCACAAGCTTTAATTTATTTAGATACTTGAATGAACTGTTTTATATTTGAAGATGTCACAAAACCTACTGCAAAATGAGAATTCTTTCCTGCACCAAAATGAGGCTCTGGCTTTAATCCCAGAAGTGCTGTATGCAGAGGCACAGTGGGATGGAAAATACAAAAATCAGAGACCACACACACCACTCATGGTGTTTCTCTTGATACCTGCATCCTGAGAATTCCTTTCTGCAGCAGAACAATCTGTGGCCTCCTAAATCCAGGCATTTTACTCGCAAAAAGCCAAAGGAAGATCAGCTTCAGATTTGTTATTTAATGAAATCATTCTTTAGGCAGATATTTACAGGGCAACAGGGACTTGCATGGGGACAAGTCAGCACAGGATTTGCACTGATGCTAGATAGGAAAATC
This sequence comes from Tursiops truncatus, assembly GCF_011762595.2. Taxonomy (NCBI): domain Eukaryota; kingdom Metazoa; phylum Chordata; class Mammalia; order Artiodactyla; family Delphinidae; genus Tursiops; species Tursiops truncatus. The sequence continues at coordinate 70,307,140 of NC_047038.1, forward strand.
ATTGCAAAGGACGCTTCAGTCTTTCAACTCCCGAGGTCCCTTCAGTCACCTCAAGGGATGTTTTTGCATTTCATTCATTAACCTCCAACAAGAAAGGCAATTTAGCCTGAATCTCTCAGTTACACTAAGTGGAAAATCTAAGAAATTCATCATCAACAAGAAGGGAGAATCATTACAAAAGTTAGTTTCCCATGAAATTCTTAAACCCTAGCATGCTTCTCATGCACAAAAATAAATCTTTCAGCCCTAGAAATGTCATCTTATGGCCCATTAAAAAAATATCAGCGAATCCATATGTCGGCTTCTGCCATTATACAGAATCTGAGCATCTGTGTGGTTTCAACTTTTATTTTTTTCTTTAAATAATTTTTAAAATCATGAAAGTAATACTTATACATGGAAAAAACCCAAACATTATAAATGAAAAAATGTCCTTCCCATCCAAGATGTATAAAAACCATCACTGTAAATAGCATTTGAGTATTCCTGCCAAGCTTTTTCTGTAGTCCTTGTACATACACCCCTCTTTTTTTAGTCTATACACGTTGTTCTGGGTGGTGTTGATGATGCTTTCGTTTAATGATTTATCTTGGAAGTTTTTGCATAATAATAGCTAGATAATAATAATAACAATGATATTATTAACTAATAACTGTTTTCTGTAGGGCAAGCACTAAGAGATTAGTAATTTGTTTTATATTATTTAATCCTCTCAACAACTTTGTGAAGTATGCTTTATTATTATTCCCCATTTTGGAGATGAAAAAATTGAGGCAACGCGAGAATAAGTAATTTTCCCGAGGTCACACAGCTCTGGTATTGAGTCCCTTTGGTCTGACATCAGAGCACCACTTCTAACACTATGAACACTATGCAGCCCTCCTCTATTAAGGGGACACACCGTGTTCTTTCCATAGCTGCAAAGTGTTCCATTATATGGATGTACATTTACTTTACCAATCCACTATTGAGGCTGTTTCCAATTTCTGGCTATAACAAAAAAGCAGCTGTTAATACTCTTGACCATTCACCTTTGCTTACATGCACACATGTGACTTGAGGATGAATTCCTAGAAATAAAATTATTGAATCAAAATGTAAATTTTTTATGAATTTCCCCTTCAAAGAGTAATGTCAATTTACAAACTTATCAAGAGTAGGTTTGTCTATACTTTTTAATTTTTGTAACTACGTACATAATGTAAGTCATGCTATTAAAACATATCTGGAACTTAACTGCTCAAATTTTGTTTAACAGTTGGTGATGCATTGACTTATCTTTTTCCATATTATATCAAGAGACAAATCCTGTTGGGTAGAGAGCAAAAGAGCAAAAAAGCATCTTGCTAGTGATGAAGTATCAAAGTATCACTGTATCCTAAGGGAGTCTGAGCAGGGAATGCAGTCAGACCCAAAGGCTTCTAGAGCAGCTATGAAATCATATACAGAGAAGGAAATTTAAGCAACAATCTACTCCAGTGCCCTCTTCTGACAGTGCGAGAAAACTAAGACATAGACCCAATCCCAAACATTTGAGGAGCCCAGAGCGAGAGTATAAATGGAGGCCCATATACTATATGTCTACATATTTAGATATTATAAATCAAGTTAACAAGCTGTTAAAGAAAACATATTCTATCTTCCCATCTTGATTAATATATCTTTTAGGTTCAAATATAGAATTCTTGGACTCCTTGGAACAGTGGTTTTCAAACTTTAGCATTCATTAGAATCAACTGGAGGACCAGTTACAACAAAGATTGTTGGCCCCATACCCAGATTTCCAGGTTTGATAAGTCTGAGATGGGGCCCCCAGTTTGCCTATCTAACAAGATGCCAGGTGATACAGATGCTGTGGTCTGGGACCACACTTTGAAAACAGTTCACCAGGCTCCAGGTGGGCATACCTCTGGTGGGCAGACTCTTTGCCCCATGAGGTGAGGCACAGCTAAGAAGAAAGACCAGAGTGGTCCCTCTAAGTCAGGGTTTCTCACCTTTGGCACTACTGACATTTTATGCCAGATAATTATTTGCTATGCGGGGCTGTCCTGGGCACTGTAGGATGTTCAGCATCACCCCTGGCTCCCACACACAAAATACTAGTATCACCACACCACTCCTGGACTGACAATCAAAAAGGTCTTCAGACATTTCCTAAAGTCCCCTCGGGGCAAAGTCACCGCTGGTTGAGTTCTGGGGTCCAGGGCAAGGCCCCTCTGCTCTGGGTCTAAAAGCAGTACTGCACAAAGAAGCAAGAGAATTTCGCTCCAATCTGCTTCCTGAAATGTGTGGCCATAAGACACATATAAAAAATGTATAATTCCCCCATACCCACTGAAATGAGAAAACAGAACATATCTAGAATTCTGAAACATCCTGATATTTTGAAAGGCAGTCTATATTTTAAGGCTTAGGTGAACAATCAGATCTCTAGACAACTTGGCTTATTCTTGTCTCACTCTCAGGTCACTTGGTGTTGAGTAACGAGGCATTCCATGCTTGTATTATAATTACGTAGGGGCTGCTTACCTAAAAAATGAAAGGCAGCACAAATCCCACAAAGCAAAGGGCTTCTTTACTTTTGTCAGCAAGACAGTAGTGCAGGACTTACCTAGACATGCCACACATTCCAGTGGAAGGACCAGGTCTTATTCTATGGCATCTATTGCTTGGGAAAGTCATGAGTCCTCAACCTCAGTACCGATGGTTAGTCTTGAAATACAAATGCCTTGTGTAGTGGATAAATTACTTGCAATTCTAAATATCCTCCTCAGAACCTGGAACCTTTCTGTTAAACATTTCGTATCTGATTTCAAAAATCTTATCTTAAACCCTGTCATGTTATTGTCTCTGTTTGGTTCCTATAGTTTAGACATGTTAATATTAAAAGCTAGTTAAATGATTTTGCCAGGTAGAAGGAAGACCTAGAAATATTGACAGAAAGGCATCATAGGTTGCAAACAAACACAAGTGAACATGACCATAGAATCGTTTGTCTGGTTAGATAGCTCAGCTTACACTTTATACAGCAAAACTCCCGTCAATAGAAATGTTTCAAAGAAAAGCATAAAGTCTGAGCTTATTTTTCCAGTAAAATAAGTATTTAAAAATATTTTTTATTGTAATCTTAACTGAAAATATATAATTTTATCCATTTATCTACCTCAAAGGTAGAGTATAATAACTGTATTAGGCCATGATTTACAGGTACAAGTGACAAAAACTATCTCAAAGAAAAGAGAAGCTATAGATTATAAAATTAAATTATAGACTATTCATATTTCATAAAAAAATCAATGACATAATTCATTTCTAACATACAATAAATTGAAGACTATAGCTATTAAATATATATTCTCATTCTCATATAAATTAGAAAATAAAACTAGTAAAGCACTATTTAAAATAAACATTTCATTAAAGATATAAAAAATTAATCAATCATAAAATTAAAATGTCATTTGATCATTTACAAGATTTCAATCTTATATTGTAAAACAAACTCAATAAATGGTGTTAGGTTGTAAGTATATTTTTGAGCAGTAAGTATATACCTCTTTCAGAATCTACAGTAGTCCAAGTATTTCCTTCTGGCTATTTTATCTTCAAAAAAAGATCCCTTTTCTTTTTTGATAACTTGGAGGAAAACTTTGGGGACATGTTTATTTTAATTTTTAAGAGACAGAGACAACATTGTCTTGAAAGAAACTTATTTAGTTGTTTAGAAAATGTTTCCTGTTTGTCTTTACCTTCTTTTAGTTCATCAGTGTAAAACTAAAGATTACCAGTTTCAATTACAATATGCCATTTTTTATTCCACTAGTTCAGAAAGTCTTGGAACCAAGGTAGCATTTAGTTTTCTTATAGAAGCTTTGCTTCGTCAATTGCTCTTTTCTTCCTCATCTTGATATTATAGTCATAGAGAAAGTGCACATTTATTCAATTCAAACTTTTAAGGCAGAATATGACTCTCTGGGTACATTACAAAATAAAATAATTCAAACTTCAGGGCTTTAAAAAATATTCAGTTAACAGTATTACACCACCAACAACAACAAAAATCAGCATTTTAGTACCTAAAATAGTGCCCGAATATCTGAATATCAAAAAGTAGAAATGTAATCAATCACTAAAGGGATGTGGATGGTCTTCAGGATGGCTGGTGCCTGGGGACCAAGCACCTTCACAACTCTCCATCTCTCATCTCCACTTCCTTCAGTGGGAGGGAGGAGGACGAGGTGGGAGGTGGCTTTAATGACCTCCAAGTGACTTTTCCACAAGCTAGAGGACAGGCTGTCTGCAGCTCTAAACTCAAATCCTTCATCTTTGTGACCAAAAAGGGAAGACGTCTTCTCTCCCCAGTCCACTTAAAACAAATCTTATTGAAAAACTTTAAGTATCACAAAACCAGTCACTGTAGCCCAGGAGTGAGGTCCTTGGATTAGTCCAGCTTGGGTGAGGTATTACCTACCCCTCTACCAATCACTGAGGCCAAGAAAAGTGGGTCATGTACAAAGATGGCATCCCCCTTTGGGATCCCAAGGATAGAATGGGAAGTGAAGCAAGTCCCAAAATGAAGGGATGCAGGTCCCAAAGGAAAAGGAGGGAGACAGAGAGGCAACACAATAAATGTCTGCTACAAGTGACTTTACTTGAAATTTTTTAGTTCAAAAGATTACTATGCCTCAGAGTCAAGATCTACATGTTCTTTTGTTACTTCTGGAAGATGTAGGAAGAGTACAAGATTGGGTAGATATTAGACTTATGTTCATGAATGACACAATGGGTTAATCAGTGAGTGTTCAGTGAACTCAGTTTACTCATTGCCAAAGGAATATCACCTTGGCAGAATTTAAACAAATGACACAGTCAGATGGGCAAGGGTTAAAACTGATGATTAATAAGGTTAATAAGCTGGAATGGAAATGGAGACAACACACTGGTGTTATATCAGATGGAGTCCCTCCCTAAAGGAGTTTCAGTGAGAGGAACAAATTCCAAACATGTGAAAAAATAATTTCTGATACCAATAAATGCTTTGAAGAAGACAGAGTAAGCAAATAGAGAGTACCTTGGTGAGTGCGGAAGCTGCTCCAACTAGGGTTGTCAAGGAAGACCTTTGTAAATAGTTGACATACAAGCTTACAGACACGAATGATGAGATGGAGGTGATCCTGTTAAGGTCTAGAGATCAGCCTTCCAAACAAGAGGAACTGTGAAGCCAAAGCTCCCGAGATGCGAATGAGTTTGCAGCACTGGAATATCAGCAATAAGGTCAACGTGTGTAACATTTAGCGGACAAGTGGAGAGTGCTAGGAGATGGGGTCAGAGAGTGAGGCAGGGGCCGGATTATGCTTTACAGGCCAGAGTAAGAAACTGGATTTTGATTCCAAACTGTAAAAATAAAATGAAAAGACGAGTGGAGTTGGCATTTAGATAATATCATTACTATCAGTCCTGTCTTGGGGGTAAAAAGCAAGCCAAATTGCAGTAGGTTTCAAAGAAAACATGAAGAAGTTAAGTCATCACCAGGAGTCTCTGGTGTAGTTCCGAAAGGGGGATGCTGCCATATAAGGACTTCTAACAGAAATAACACAGGTCTTTCTGGTTAATTTCTGGTGGATTCTCAAGTTGTAAATCATGCTCTTACTTACCTAGGACCCATTCATATTCCTGCCAATGGCAATGAACTATGATGACCAGAGAATCTGATGCCCCCAAAGACTTCACAGAGATTGATTCTTCCCCATTCCAAGACCTTCTTGCTCACAATTAGCCCTGATATTTTTGGTGGGAAGGTGTGTTTTGACAATTCTGGAGAACTCATGGCAACCATCTTTGATTTTATAAATCCTGATGTGAATCTATTTTTTAATGGTGAACATTTTTATCACAAAATGGAAGGGAAGAGAGTAAAAAAAAATGTGCTTAATCCAGGATCTAGCATAGTTTTATTCCAGTTAATAACGGTGAATTTCCCTACACCACTGAGAAGTTTCCATTTACTTTCATAAGTTATTCATTAACCCAACTGACACAGTTTGAGATTCAGTTTGCTAACAAATAATCCGAATTCTTCGCAGAGCTTGCTGATAGTGATCATGTGGAAATGCTCTTAGGACAACTGGTAGACTCACCTTCCTCTTGCTTATGAAAGCCTCATACCTAGTGGTCTCATGGAAGACCTTAAAAAATATTTCCTCTTCCTTTAGGATGTAGCACTTTTTCAGGAAAATTCTTCTTCTTCCTTACCTCCGAACAGCATGTACCAGAGAATTCTACACTCACACATTGGACTTTATGATTTTCTTCTCATCCAGGCACTCATTTAACTAGCAGCTTCTTGGGAATGTGTTAAGAAATTAATTTCTCATGCCCAAACCACATGTCTGCCAGAGAAACTACGAAGCTGCATGTGAAAGAAAACAACACTTCGTGGATTTGCCTCAGCTGACGTCTACTTAGAATAAGACAAGCATGTACTTATTACTATATGTCTTTTCAAAAAGTGAAAAACAGGGCTTCCCTGGTGGCACAGTGCTTGAGAGTCTGCCTGCCGATGCAGGGGACACGGGTTTGTGCCCCGGTCCGGGAAGATCCCACATGCCACGGAGCGGCTGGGCCCGTGAGCCATGGCCACTGAGCCTGCGCGTCCGGAGCCTGTGCTCCGCAACGGGAGAGGCCACAGCAGTGCGAGGCCCGCGTACCGCAAAAAAAAAAAAAGTGAAAAACACTTAGATCCTGGTCGGGCATGATGAATTTCCACCACCACCACCTCCTCACTGCTATCCACTTAAAAATCCTACAATAAGATCACAAGGTGATGTTAAGATCTACCACAAAACACCTACATAAAGCAATACTAAATGGGGTTTACGTTTAAGAAGCTGGTTGGCCACATCAGTCATGGCATTTTTACTGAAGAACTGGGTGCCATAGGGGATCTACTCCTAGTACCCAAGAGATCTCTTCCACTTGCTTGGACTTACATCCTAGCTCTGTATTTTTCTGCAAGTAGCAAAGTTCCTTGGCCTCTCTAATCCTCAGTTTCCTCGTACATAAAATAGAAATAACAATACTACTTGTCTTATAGGATTACAATGTGGATAAACTGAGATAATACTTATCAAGTACTCAGAACAGCCTGGCACATAATTAAGGTTGGCCATTATTATTTTTTTATTATTATTATTTTTTTTGCAGTACGCGGGCCTCTCACTGTTGTGGCCTCTCCCGTTGCGGAGCACAGGCTCCGGACGCGCAGGCTCAGCGGCCACGGCTCACGGGCCCAGCCGCTCCACGGCATGTGGGATCTTCCCGGACCGGGGCACGAACCCGCGTCCCCTGCATCGGCAGGCGGACTCTCAACCACTGCGCCACCAGGGAAGCCCAAGGTTGGCCATTATTATTCTCTGTAACCTATTCTGGGAAATAAATGAAGAATCAAAAAATATATACAAATGATATACAGCTGTAGAATTAAGAGGGATATCGTGTAGTACTGATTTTTAAGTACCACAGGAAATTCAGGGGCAAAAGAGGTCAAGGAGATGAGAAAGTCTTCGCAGAAGTCATGAGCCTTGAGTGAGGCCCTGAAGAATTTGGATAGGGAATGTAAAAACAATGCATCTATGGACACAGAGGCAGAAGCAGGAAGGAATGTGTCTACAGAGCACAGATAAAAGACCAGACAGTACAGAAGGAGCAGAGGAGCACATACAAGGATATGAAGTTGAAGAAAGACGAGCTAGTTTACGGCACGTCTGCCAGTTGGGAAACTTATTTGGTTAAAAAAAATGTCAAATGAAAAAAGACCTTTGACAGAAAATGATTTATTTCTGCCTTAGTCCTTTCAGGCCTCTATAACAAATTGCCATAGACTGGGTGGCTTATAAACAACAGGGATTTATCTCCCATAGTTCCAGAGGCTGGAAGTCCAAGGTCAAGGTAATAGTAGATTTGGTGTCTGGTGAAGGCCCATTTCCTCAGTCACAGACAGCCATCTTCTTGCTATGTCATCACATGATGAAAGGTGAGAGGAAACTCTGTGCAGTCTCTTGTATAAGTTACTAATCCCATTCTTGAGGGCTCCATTCTCACGTCCCAATCACCTCTTAAAGGCCCCGCTGCTTAATACCTTCACACTGGGGGTTAGGATTTCACATATGAATTTGGGGGGGACATGAACACTCAGTCTATAGCAATCGAACATGATGTTTGTATTACAGCCGGTAGGGCTCTATTAGAAATTCAGTCATGGGATAGTGAGAGCTTTTAGGGAAATGGAGGGACCAAAGATCTCCTAACCCTATTTCCTTCACCAGTCACTGCTCATCCTTCTTTGCTTCTCTTTTTGGCAAAATTTCCCCAAAGAGTTCTACACTTACTGTCTTTTCTCTCTTCCTACTATCTCTTAGGTGTTTGCCCTCTCACTCTACTGAAACTGCTCACATCAATGACATGCACGTTGCTGAAACCAATAGTCATTTTCAGTCCTCATTTTACTTCTCAGCAGCATTTGATAGAACTGACCCTCACTTCTTCCTTTATATGCTTTCTTCAATTGTCTTTCAGGATACCACATACTCCTACTGCACTAGTTGTTCTTTTTCATCTCCTTTGGCTTGCTGCTTCTCTTCTCTGATCCCCTTAATGTTAGGGCTCAGTCCTTGATCTCCTTATCTTCTCTCTCTCTATTCCCTCTCTTCGTCACCCAGATCAAAAAATGAACAATATCATTTTTGAATACAATGAATGCAGACCATCAAAAATATGAACAAGAACAAGTGTTGGTGAGGAGATGGAGAAACTGGAACTCTCATGCATTGCTGGTAGAGTATAAAGTGGTGTGGCCTCTTTGGAAAACACTTTGGCAGTCATTCAAAAAGTTAAACATAGAGTTACCACTTGACCCAGTAATTCTAGTCTTAAGTATACACCCAAGAGAAATGAAAACATATGTTCACACAAAAACTTGTACATGAATGTTCATAGCAGCATTATGCATAAGAGCTCCAAAGTGGAAACAACCAAAATGGCCATCAAATGATGAATGGATAATCAAAATGTGGCTCTATCTACCCAAGAGAATATTATTCAGCCGTAAACAGGAATGGCGTACTGATACATAGTACAACATGGATGAAACTTAAAAACATTTTACTAAGTGAAAGAAGTCAGACAAAAAATAGTTTGCATGATTCTATATGTGAAATGTGCACAATAGGCAAATCTATAGAGACAGAAAGTCAATTAGTACATTTTAAGGGCTGAAGGGAAGGAGGAATGGAGAGTGACTGCTAATGAGCATGGGGTTTCTTTTTTGAGTGATGAAAATGTTCTGGAATTAGACAGTGATGATGATTACAACTATTTTGTGACCATACTAAAAACAACTGAATTGTACACTTTTAAACAGTGAATTTTATGGTATCTGAATTATATCTTAATTTTTAATAAAACAACTACAAGGTTCTGAACTTCCTTTCCATGGTTTACACGTACAGGACCAGCAATCTGGGCTAGACTGACTACTACAGAGGACTGAATCTGTCTCCGAGCATCATGGAAGTCAATCAATAAGGAAACCGTCCTGGATTAAATAGTTCTTACATGACAAATGAAATGTGAAGTTAGAAACTTTGTCCTGGGAGTACATGTTAGGAAAAATTACAATGTAAATCCTTATATCAGGGACTATTAGGTAATATAATAGATACCATCTTTGCGGTTTTGCCCAAGACACAGAAACATTCTTTGGAAGGATGTTTCTTCTGTTGACAAACTCTAAAAGATTAGGGCATAAAATAAAATTGCAACTAACTCTACAAAGGAAGTTTTGCCAAAATAGTACAGCCTATTTCCAGATGATCTAACTTTTATAGCTTAGGAGGCCAAGAGACACAGAGAATCACATTCCCTTAGACCAACTTCCTCAGATACCAGATGTCTCAACTGAACATTTGGCAAGTATTAGAGGGCAGTCTAAATTCTGATTTGTACTGTTGATTAAATAAATGCCCATATGTTTCTGATACTGGACACGCAGGTAGCAAAGTCAATATACTGTCATGAGAATTTAGGGGCTTGATTTATACCCTTGTCTAATCAAATAGTCATCATATTTCCAGCTGGGGTGAACTCTAGAGATACCTGCAGATGGGGGTAAAATGTTTTCAGATTCAGAAAAGAACTCTGAATCCTCTCATTTGGACAAGCACTTAGTTGATAGCCTAGCATTTCTGCTGTTAGACATGGAAAGCATGATTTAGGTCGGAAAAACTCTAAGTGCAGGTGTTTTTAATCAGCTGCTTCTATCGTGAAAGCATCTCAGTAGAATCCCTGCAAAAACATGTAATTTGGTGTAGATCTTCATTTTAAACAAACTAGCTACAAAATATACCCCCTGAAGTAGCTGAGTGATCTATTTGGAGTTAAGGTATGTTCGTTTTGGATACTATGTGACAGTGCTTTTCTCTTAAATGTTTACTGAATGATTTAATGAATTTATATTATAGTATCAAGATAGTATGTCTTCCCCACCACATGATAAGCTCTTTGATGATGTTATTCACCTGTGCATCCTCCACACAGCGCCTACTCCTGTATAAGACCCACAAGCTGATGCTCAAAAAAACAAGGAGGAAGATACTGAATAGAATTAGTTGGGGTTGTTTTTAAAACTTCAAGTTTTGGATGCAGAGTATGTTTGACAGTATCAAGGCAGGCCCATGGAGTGGACACTCCACTCCAGAAGCTAAAAGAGGACAACTCATGCCTCTCCCCTCCCTCTGGCAGCTGGAGTGTAGGTCAATGTCTAGCCATGGCCAAAGAGACACTCCTATTAGGGACTTCGAATGTGGAAGAAATGACTCAAAGGTGCAGGGTTACTTAGAGTTAATTTGAAGCACCAGCGGCAGAACTGTGAGTCTGCAGCACAGCAACTGGTCTCCAGGGACAGTGGTGACAGCAGCTTCCTAAGCATCCCATTGCCACAGCAGGAATTTGGCCTCGTCTTGCCCATTTTCTGTGTTCCTGCCCTAGCCTGGTTCTCCAGATCTCTGTCAATTCACGAGCCACCCACGTAAACTGAAGAGTAAACGTGCAGGCAAGCCAGAAATACAAAAACACTAAGGTTACCTTTTGTTCTCATTTACTTTGAAGGTGAATCACTTCTTACCCATTAACTCAGTCAAATAACAGTTATGGTTTTCCAACCATACTGCTCTCTCAAATTTTCCTAGCCCTCCTATGAAATAAAGTTATCTTTAAAAAATCTACGTCTATCTTAGATTTTAAATAGCTAAGATATTGCAATGACATTTTTCCACTATGTTAAGGAAATGGAGCAAAGAGATTTTTTTCAAAATCCAATATGCACACAGTAGCCAAAGGTAGAGACCACTAAAATGGAGGAATTCATCAATGGATGAACAGATTTAAAAATATGGTGTATCCACACAATGGAATATTATTCAGCCATAAGCAGAAATAAAGTACTGATACATGGATGCATGAAAACATTATACTTAGTGAACTAAATCAGAAAATGGTGATGGTCGCACATTATGAATATACTAAATGCCACTGAATTGTACACTTGAAAATGGTTAAAATGGTGAGTTTTATGTCGTGCATTTTACCACAATAAAGAATTTAAGTCCGATATTCAAAAAAGTAGAAGAAATATAAAGTAGAATATTTTAAACATGATCCATTCCATTTTCAACAGAACAAGGTGGCTTTTGTCAAAAGAATTTTCTGGTTATAAAATCTTTGTAGTTCCGACGCTCCTTCAGAACTCTCAGTGAAGTTATCTGTCATTACATAATCAAGTTTTCTTATTAAGAAATAACCTTGTTGGGAATGTAAATTGATACAGCCACTATGGAGAACAGTATGGAGGTTCCTTAAAAAACTAAAAATAGAACTACCATATGACCCAGCAATCCCACTACTGGGCATATACCCTGAGAAAACCATAATTCAAAAAGAGTCATGTACCACAATGTTCATTGCAGCTCTATTTACAATAGCCAGGACATGGAAGCAACCTAAGTGTCCATCGACAGATGAATGGATAAAGAAGATGTGGCACATATATACAATGGAATATTACTCAGCCATAAAAAGAAACGAAATTGAGTTATTTGTAGTGAGGTGGATGGACCTAGTGTCTGTCATACAGATTGAAGTAAGTCAGAAAGAGAAAAACAAATACCATATACTAACATATATATATGGAATCTAAAAAAAAAAAATGGTTCTGAAGAACCTAGGGGCAGGACAGGAATAAAGATGCAGACGTAGAGAATGGACTTGAGGAGGGGGACACAGGGAGGGGGAAGGGTAAGCTGGGACGAAGTGAGAGAGTGGCATGGACACATATACACTACCAAATGCAAAATAGATAGCTAGTGGGAAGCAGCCACATAGCACAGGGAGATCAGCTTGGTGCTTTGTGACCACCTAGAGGGGTGAGATAGGGAGGGTGGGAGGGAGACGCAAGAGGGAGGAGATATGGGGACGTATGTATATGTATAGCTGATCCACTTTGTTATAAAGCAGAAACTAACACACCATTGTAAAGCAATTATAGTCCAATAAAGATGTTAAAAATATATAATAAATAAAAAGAAATAGAGTGAGATGCAAAAAAAAAAAGAAAAAGAAATAACCTTGTGTCTGGTGAGAGGAAAGCAAAGCTCCTTCAAAAAGCTTTTAATCTATCTCTGATCACAGTCATATCCCCTTTCATTTAAACACAATAAGGAAGTGGTGAAAATAAAGTATAATTTAATTGATCTTGGCAAATATAATTTTTCCACTCTGGCAAAGTTTAAAACTCCCTTATTATGTCATCAGTTACTCAATTTTCCAAAGATGTGGGACTTTACATGGGAAAAATGGGCTAAAGATGCTGGTATTTACGTAATTCTTCAAACTGGGATAGCAAAAATGGGCTACCAGTTGCTCTCCCATAATTGGATGGCTCATTACTGTAAAATTATTTCAAGTTTGCTCTGTGGAATCCTGGGAAGTGACATTTACTCAATTTTTTATTCTAGAATTTTATAAATCCTTTTTCTTTTATTTCCATCATTTCTATATTTCCCCCAAATCTCACATCCATCATTGGTAAAAGAAAAAAATATATGTGTGTGTTTATATGTTTATATGTATAAACACACTCACATATATATTCTAAGACCTTTCAATTATTGTTTTCCAACCCCAATAGAACTAGAAAAGAAACCCTGCGCCAAGAATCCAACTTTAAAAGTATTGATTTCAGTGTGTTTGTATCAAAGCCAGAGTGAGTGGCTTTTCATTCTAAGAAGCAAAAATGGTGAACTCTTTCTTAATTTACATTTCCTACATTACACAGGGTAAATTGAAATACCAGCAACTTCAAGTTCTATTTCTCAACTTATTAAAAAGATTTGTGTTGCTTAAAAAGGAATATTCAATAACCTCTTGGGGGCGGGGATTGCAAGATTTTCCCATCCAGTTTCCTCAGAGGAAACCATCTTAATGCTTTTTTAAGTAATAAAAGCATTTCATTTCACAAGTCCTTAAAATACAATGACTTCATTTACTTTTAGAGGCTTTATCAAAGTAGGTTTTCAGAAACCCGCACTCTTGAGAGCAGGTGCCTGTAATCAAATACAGTTCTCTCACCTGATCCATTTCCCATGCTTTGGAGGGCTAGGTTTGAGAGCACTAACTCACTCTGCATTCATAAGGAAGATATTATTGCCAAGTTCCGTGAAGCCCTCTGAGAAATTCATCAGGGCTACAAACTACTGACCTTACCCTAAACCCATCTGCTTGCAGGCCAGCTGACTCAACGTCTCCTGCCAGCCATCCGCACACACGTGGTGTTCCATGGCAGATCTGTGAGCAGTCAGGAATGACGAGGAGTTCACATTTGCAGAGAGGGTCACTGAGGGGAAAAAGGGGGGGAAACCCTAATTTAAAACATTTCTTCTCATGACACCGAATGATAACATGCTTTTGCTTTACTTGCAGACATTCATTTTTATTTCTTTTAGCTAAGAACCATTTGGTGAGTTCTTACCCTGTGCCAATCACTGATTGCCGTGTGGCGGGGGATGGAAAAATGAATTAGATGTGTTCTCTGCCCTCCAAGAACTAGAGGCTCTGGTGAAAGAGACAGGCAGTTCTTAACTTTTCATTATGAGTTACAAGACGGCCACAGGCAGGTCCCATTCCCATGAGTTTACCCAAGGACTTGCATAATTAGAAGGAGCCAGTTGTAACTTCATTCAAATCATTTCCTTTCAAGAAAGCTTGTGAGAATGCAAGTGTGTGAGAGTGATGTGTTAATTTCGGATTAATTTGGCATATGCACTAATTCCTCTTTTATCAAAGAGCATCCTCTGTACTTCATACACCATAGATTGTTCGTGGAAACACTGCACAATTAATGACAATATACATCATAACCGTGATTTGGCCAGATGATGCGAAGGACTGAAATAAGGGCCAAGGGAATGGAAACAGGGATGAGTGTGGGACGATAGAATGAACCAAACTCAAGATGATAAACTGCAACATTGGGATACTGGTGAGAGATGCCTTTAAGTCCTGTCCATGTAAGGGAGTAGATAGAAGTCTCATCTGGATCTGGAGCGAGAGTCCAGGGAAGATGGAAGACCACTTCAGTATCCTCTTCCAGGAGGTGTCAATGATACAAGAATGACTGACTATTGATAATTTATTATGGGTGATAATAAAGCGTTTTTAAAAAATTATATTCAAATGAAAAGTTATATCGTCAAAACAATTTGAACCCAAATATTTTTACAAATAAGATAGACATTTCAAACAGAGAAGTAACTTGTGAGGAAGTGTTCTGTGAGTTGGAAATAACATGTACAAATCACCACTGGCAGCTTTTATAATAGTAAACCAGAATAGATGAACTTCGTAAGATCTGTGAAACCAGTTAGGATTCATTTAGCTTAAATGGCTGCCAGGCATTAGAGCATAGAGCAGATGGCAGAAACAAGCAGCTCACCACAGTCCCATTCGTCGGAACTGTCTATGCAGTCGGCTTCCCCGTCACACCACCGGTCACGTGACACACACTCGTGGTTTGCACATTCTAGCTCATCATCTTGGCAAAATGCTGGCAAGGGAACAAGAAGTGAGGAGACAAACATTTTAGGAATGAATGTGATTATCACTAACAGGCACATCATGGTTTGCCAGCAGGAGCATCTGAGGAAGACAAGATGTGGTCACCCACGCCTCCAAACAGGTGTCAAGACCGAAGAGCAGAACTGATAAAATCTCCTTTCTGAGAGGTCCATCCATACAAACAGCAAGCATTTAAACAGAACTACTGTCTCCAAGTGATGAGATTCTCTAGTTGTAACTACAGGATTGAAGAAGTGGTACCCACAGCAGCAGAAATACCAAAGATTAGAACATAGGGCTAAAATCTGAAGTGGCGGGAACAGAGCACTGGGCATGAGCGGACTGAAGTCACCCTAGGATGAAAACCAGCTCTGTCCACATTTATGGGTAATTTTATTTTTTTTAATCTCTAGTATTAAATGACTCTCAGAGTCACACACTAACTCTCTCGGGTTTTTAAAAACTATGGCAAAACTCCTTGATTGCCTACCTAGCATCTATTACTTTTCTTCCTCCCTTTTAAAAAATGTATTTATTTTTTATTGGGGTATAGCTGCTTCACAATATTGTGTTACTTTCTGCTGTACAACGGAGTGAATCAGCTATATGTATACATATATCCCCTTCCTCTTGGACCTCCCTCCCATGCCCACCCCCAACCAGGTCACCACAGAGCACCGAGCTGATCTCCCTGTGCTCTACAGCGGGTTCCCGCTAGCTATCTATTTTACACATGGTAGTGTATCTATGTCAATCCCAACCTCCCAATTCATCCCACCCCACTTCCCCAACCCCCGTGTCCTCCTTTTTTAAGGGAACATGAATTTATTCAGGCCCGCACACCAGCCCCTGCTCCATGGCAAGATCCTGATTCGTTTAAGCGAGACATGGCATTTTTCTGGCTACAATTTTTTTTTCTCTGAGTACAGTTATTAGTCTAGGAGTAAAGATGGGATCCGAGATCAGGGTCTTGGTCTGTGGTTTTATAGGCTGTGCTTTCCAAGGAAGTTCCTGCTCAAACCCCGCTGTCCAGGCCACGTGTCCTAGCCTGAAGAAACAGCATCTTTTTCTAACTGGTTCTCCCTAAAGATGCTTCTTTTTGCAGTTCAGCTGTTTAGGTGGTGTTTTTTGGAATCCACACAACAATAGCTGACTGCTAGCTGGGACCCAGCTCAAAGTTGGCCAATCTGAGTGAAGCCCTAAGTGATATTCCAGAGATGAGGGTGAGGTTCTCTCTCCTTCCTAGTGGCTATGACCAGGGAAGCATGGCACCCCAGGTGCTCTTGGCAGCCATTTTTAGACTCTGGTAGGAGGCAGCTAGAGGTCAGGCAAACGTAGAGAATCCCAGAAGAGGTGCTGAGCTCCTGTATCTGGCCCTACACTTGATTTTTTATATGATAATATAAGGCATATGCAAAACACAGGATAATAAAAGAATAATAATAAAGAATAAATAAAGAATAAAGAATAAAAAAGAAAATAATAATTCTTCATTGCTTAAGTCTGTTTGAGTTGGGCTTTCTGTTACTAGTAGGTAATGCATCTTAGGAGATTTTTTTTCTGATTCTAAAACTACTGGCCATTCATTCAGAATATGTAGAAAAGACAGAAAAGCACAAAAACTTAATAATTCCACCATTCAGGGATTACAACTGTAAACTTTTTATTATGCCCTTCTGATCTTTTTCTGTGTGGTTATATGTACTTTCAAAACTCAGCACAATAGTACACATAATTCTTTATGCTTTGTTTTATTCATCTAATGATATGTAATGAACCCACGAGAAATTATCCTTTTAATTTAATTTTTAATGTTTGCATATTATTTCATTTTATGGTTGTATTTTATGTTCCCCCTCTTTTTGGATATTTGGGGTGGTTTAATTTTTTCTGTGTTATAAATCATGCTAGACTAATATCATTATGCATATATTTTACACGTTTGATTGTATTCTTGGCATATATTTTTACAAGTGGAGTTTTGATCAAAAGGTCTGAAAATACAAAAAGCTTTTGATACATATTTCCAAATTTCTCACTTACATTCAAAATGAGAGGTAATTAGTGTTTAAAATAAAACAGCACATTCACAAATTCACAGTAAGCACTTACAGCAATTTTTTTCATCCATGTTATCAGGGCAGTCTGGGAACCCATCACAGATGACTGTGTGCTTCAAACATTGCTTGTTAGATGGACACTCCCAAAGATCTCTCTCTTTACATCCTGGAGACAGAAGGAAAGGTTATTTGCAATAGATGTGAAGGTGAAAATAACAATGGCTTTGATCAAGCAATGTAAAAAAATGACAATATAAAGGTATGATTTCCTTTTTCTTAACGAGTTTTGACTCCTGTATACCGTGGAAAATGTAATTTTGAAAGCAGAAATGCTTGGTAATCTCCAAACTGCATTATAAATAGTACAGCTCTCCCAGGAGAAGATCAAAAGTGACATATGGGAAATCGGAAAAAAAAAAAAGAAAAAGCAACTGTACTTTAACGTTCATCTTTAGCTGTTCCTTTTGCTTTCTGAGCCAATTTGCCAACACATAAGACTCATCTATAAAATGATGAGTTAACGCTTTTAAGCAAATATGCCAAAACCTAGCGATCTAAATGCATATTATCTTAAAATGTAATTTCAATCAACAAATGGCAAGGCCATCTGTGTGTTTAGCACAAGAGGCTCCTCCCATATGCCAAATATCTGCAAAACTAGCTCAAGAGCCATTACTTCAGTAACGTAGCCAGAAATCTCAGGTTAGAAACTTGATCAGTTAACCTGAGAAAAGAACATAATTTGCCTAAGACCAGGACTATAAGCTTGAACTGTAATTTGCCTGTACAATCACAAGCTCTTACAATGAACTTAATAAATGTCATCTGCTTCACAGGCAGTGCATTTATACGTCCGCTAGAACATGCCAAGTGCCTGATGTGTTCTTGTCACTCCAGTTGGATCCATGACCCTCACCAGGCTGTGAGGGGTGAGAAGGAAGAGACCACATGTATTCATCTTTGAGGATCCTGAACCCCCCTGCCTGGAACAGCAGCTAGCCCTCAGCAGGACCTCGATACACGTGAATCTTAAATGGAACTTCATTTCACGTAAGGAACGAAAAGTCTCTCATTCCCAGGGAAAGGTAATTTAGTGTAAGGTGAATGAAATGCCAAGCAGTGATGAAATAAGGGGTTTCTTTTTTTTTTTTTTTTTTTTGCGGTACGCGGGCCTCTCACTGCTGTGGTCTCTCCCGTTGCGGAGCACAGGCTCCGGACGCGCAGGCTCAGCGGCCATGGCTCACGGGCCCAGCCGCTCCGCGGCATGTGGGATCTTCCCAGACCGGGGCACGAACCCGTGTCCCCTGCATTGGCAGGTGGACTCTCAACCGCTGCGCCACCAGGGAAGCCCTAAGGGGTTTCTTTAGAGATGCTATTTCTCATCTGATCTGGTACAAATCATCCAGAGAAATGTCATAGATGACTGACTCAGGTTTCTTGGAGTCCCTTATGAGAAAATAATCTGCTTTACAAAAAATTCTCATTGAAAAGTTATCAAAATAAGTCCCCAGAAGAGAAATTTTTACTATGGGATAAAATTAGATTTAAAGTGTTTCACCATTCAAAAATATAGGACAGCAGTAGAGTATGTGACTGCAAAACTGTAGGAAATAAATAGTGAGAGGCCTTCACTAGCTGACCATCTAGAATGGTTTTAGGCCCAGGGACATCCATTCTAGGAACGCATGGGAATATAATCTGGAGTTTTCAGCTAACCAAGAATACATCATCTGGGGCTTCCCTGGTGGTGCAGTGGTTGAGAGTCCGCCTGCCGATGCAGGGGACACGGGTTCGTGCCCCGGTCCGGGAAGATCCCACATGCCGCGGAGCGGCTAGGCCCGTGAGCCATGGCCGCTGAGCCTGCGCATCCGGAGCCTGTGCTCCGCAGCAGGAGAGGCCACAGCAGTGAGAGGCCCGTGTACCGCAAAAAAAAAAAACAAGAATACATCATCTGGAACCAAGAGACATCATCTGGAATGTTCTGGCAAGGAGACTCATCACAAACCACATCACTTGCTAGTAGATGATGAGAGAAAACAGCATGAGTCTTTCTGACTGTTCACAAGGTACATTCCTAAGAGTACAGAGAAGAATGTGGACACTTGGAATGAAATGATAAAAGATCACAAAAGTCGATCTACTGGGACATAAGACCTGTATGCTCACAGATGGTAATAATAAGAGATAACATTTATTATCCACTATAAATCCACCTTCTAGATATTAGTTTTAATTCTTACAATAATACCATCATGTCAGAATTACAATCACCATTTTCTAAGTAAAGAAACTGAGATTTAGAGAAAATAAACAGATTGCTCCAAATCCAGCCTTACAGAGAAAGATCCAGTAGGGAAGCAGGTGCAAGCCTCTAGTTGCTGTCCTCAGTATGCATTAGAGGTAAGAGCAAAGGAAACAACGCTTAGAGTCAGACATCTGGATTTGAACCTTAGCTCCAAATCTCATTAGCTGTATGACCTTGGATAATAAGTTCCTTAATCTCTCTGAACCTCAGTTTCCATATCTCTGAAACAGTAATAAGAACGCCTGCTACAAAGGGTTGCTATAAAGACAAAATGAGTACTCTATAGGCAGTAATTTCCCTTCTGTATCTTCTCTTTTCTAATAAAAGTTTGCGTGGCCTAATGCCTCCTTTGTGGAGTTATGATGAACATAAATGAAGTAGGATGAAAAGGTCAAGACACGAGGCACATGGAAGATACCATTATGATTTTGTGAAAAAATCATTCTCTCTTTAAAGTGGCATTTTTGGTGTAATTATGCTTTAAAGGTATGCTTTAAAAGGAAAAGGGTATGACTCCATTAAAAATTAAAACTAGGTATGGATAGGATGAGATATTTAATGCAGCTGTAGGTTATGAAACCAAATAATTGTTGATGTCAGTATAACTGCCACCTCCCCCCGTACAGACATAATGGCTACGCCCACTCACAGAGGCCACCGTGTATTGCTAAAGTGACCAACTCATCCCAGTTTGCCTGGGACTTTGCAGGTTTGAGCACTAAACGTCCCTGCTTCCAAGAAACCCCCCTCAGTACTGGGCAAAGCATAATGGTTCGTCAACCCTAAGTGCGCTAAGCGTTCTGCTGGGTTCTTCACGTTCTCTCTCTGTTTCACAAAATCTCTGCGAAGCAGGCTTCCGTCAGAGGCAGATCCCACCTGAACTGGGGCACCTTTTTCTCTATCAAAACAGTTGTCATTATAGGTGAAGAAGGCAAAGCACCTTAAAGCAGATGCTTCTTGAACTCTAAGAAGCTTTCAGTGATGCCAGTACAGAGTAAGTGGGTCCACTCATCAGGGCTGCTAACTCGAGCTACATCAAATAAAGTGTTGTCAGGGTAGAGCTGCTCGTCTTCGGCCAGCAGCTGCCCCAGTGGCTGTGGATGTGACCTCAGAGCAAATCAAGGGAGCTGAGCAGTGAGGTTCAGGCCTGGCAGGTGTGACGGCCCCTCCAGAGCCTGTGACCCTGGGCCATGGAGCCCAGATCTCAAAGAACAGCCGCAGCATCTGTGGTAGCAGCCTGAACAAAGGAGCTGCCTCCCTCCCCGAACTCCGGGCCTAACCGTCAGGGGCAGCAACGACAGCACAAGTCACAGAGCTCCCATCTTTGACCAGAAAGCCCCAGTGGACCTCCCAATTCCTTAGTCACACCCCTTTTCGGGGCATCATCTTCATGTCATCCTCTTCAAGACGTGCTGTCTCAGTACCCTGTGAAGAGGCAGGATGAAGACTTTGAAAGGGCTTTAAATTGCAGGGTGGGAGCCACCCTCAGGGACCGTAATCCTGGAGATGGGGACATCCACCACCAAAACAAGCACTACCTCAAGGACGAGGCTCCACCCGGATGCCCACATTCACTATGGAAATCAGGGACTCTGCCCAGCCTGTGCTTTGGACGTGACATGCCAGTCTGCCCTCCTCTGCCATAAATAAGACCTTGGTCTGTCAGAGCTAATACCAAGCTAGACAGGACTCCTTCCCTCAAGGGACATCCCTGAGGTGACCTGTAAGGGGACTTGCCTCCTGGATTTCCTAGCACTGTGGCAGGTGGGCTCTTGTTTATTGCCCTCTGAGGACTGAGTAAGGCAAGTTATAAGCATTCCAAGCTGTGCGGGATAAAGCGCGCTTCTCTAAATGTTACAGGTGAGAAAACTGAGGCCCAGAGAAGTTAAGTGACTGGCCAAAAGTCACACAGCCTCTAAGTGCTGAGTCTGGATTTAAATCCAAGTCTAGGTCTACAGAGAGCACTCTACCATTCCAGGCTGCCTGCCCAAGACACCAAATGAGATAGCGAAGAGTTAGCCAAGTAGCAAAATATCTAAAGGGAAGGAGAATGTCTCTTCCGTAGCACGAAGGATTAAATGTGATCAAAGATCAATCCTAAAACTCCTTCTGAAAGTACATTTGTGGGTATGCGACATGAGATGAACACAATGACCCTCACTCTGTCTTCTAGTCACAGAGCAGGAAATCAGTCTCTTCCACAAGCAAAGGGACAAAGAGACTGGCTCTCTGGAGTATTTAAAAGAAAAACACAGTAAAGTCCTTCTCTGTGAGAAATACACAAATACTATTAAGGAGTCCAAACAGGGAAAAAAGTCTTTTGGAAAACTTTAAAATCAAGCTGTAAAACCTATGAATATCAGAGCCAGAGGCTTTAAACACAGCCTAAAGGGGTTTTGACTCCAAGAAGAGGTTCATGTTATAAAGAAAGATTTTACTGCATTTTATCTATCACCCCAGAGGAGATCGAAGGTAGATGATGAAATGGTTTTTAATTATTTGAAGATAAACAGAAAGGTCCTTAACGACCCTCCCATTTGTATTGTCTACCTTTCTCTGTATGTTGTATACCCTTTTATGCAGAAGAGTGATCAATTAGTAATTGTGATGTTATATTCATGTAATGAAGGGTTTTATTTCTCCAGTAGATATAAAAAAACTGTTTGAGCTATATTCCCATTTAAGTGACCCACTGAGAAGACTTGCTGCTCCCATCACAGCTCAGGTACCACCTTGTTCCTGCTGGTATAGCTCATCCAATTGTGGACATAGGCCTAGCAAAAGCTAACTTCAGTCTCACAAACTCAGATCTATAGCATGAAGGCAAAGCTCAGAAATATAATCTCATTGTTATTTTCTTTAGCTCGCCTTTCCTTTATGCCCTTCTTGTTCATTTCTCTGCCCAGATCTGCACCTTTTTCTCCATTGATTAGATATCAATGCTTGGTAAATGTCAGATTGAAAATAAGCTTCTTTCATCCAGTTGCTAGATCTACAGCCAGCTTCATCTACATAGTAGATGTTCAATTAATGACAAACTATCACTTTAAGACACGGAAGTGCTTCTGTACTGACGCAGTACTGACTCTGTAAATCACTCCTATCTTTTAGACTTCTCTCCCATGAAGCGATTCTGGAATGATATGTTCATATTTACATAATTCTTCCAAACACTTGCTGAAAACTTTTCTAATAATGACAATACTTCCGACTGTTGTTTACACTAACAATTATACAATCAGTACAACTTCAACAACAAAAATTTACCACAAGAGCAGGAGACACTTCAGAACAACATTACTCCCAGCCCAGCTGGATGGCTCCTGCAAAGAAGGGAAGCGAGAAGAAGAAGGGCTGGCCCGCCATCAATGAGGTGGTGACCAGAGAAAACACTGTCAACATTCACAAGTGAATCCATGCAGTGGGTTTCAAGACGCGCACCCCTAGGGCATTCAAAGAAATCCGGATATTTGCCATGAAGGAGATGAGATTTCCAGATGTATGCATTGACACCAGGCTCAACAGATCTGTCTGGGCCAACGGAATAAGGAATGTCCCATACCATATCCATGTGCAGTTGCCCGGAAAACATAATGAAGTTGAAGATTCACCAAACAAGCTCTATACGTTGGTTACCTATCCACCTCTCGCCACTTTCAAAACTCTGCAGACGTTAATGTGGATAAGAACTAACTGTAGATTGTCCAATAAGGTTATAGAACTGCCAAAAACAAACACTACTTACTGCTAAATGTTTAACGCATGTATTTTAAAAGTGTATTTACAAATGGTGTGCTTTGACCTCCATGTTTTCCTGCTGCAGAAGTGTCAGAGAAACAGCGTAAATTTCCAACACATCAATTATTTTATAATTAAATTAAAGAAGTACTGTTTTGAGGGGAAAACCCAATAATGTTGTTAAAATTTTGGAGGAGCTACAGATGTGTGAAAGTGAATAGTTAATAGTCATAGTATTCAGGAAAGCCCAAGCATTTAAGTGCATTCCACTCCACAATGGACGGAATAAATCAGAAAGACAGGAAGCTTGGAGTGAAACCCAGCTTTGCTGGAGCTGGTGTTTGCATTACCAGATGGTACGCCTATCCACGCCCATGGAAACAGAGGGACAAACTGAGCAAGTAGGCAAAATGGGAATCCGAGGATTTCCCAGTAGTCCTCCATTGGGCCTTCCTCTACTGCGTGACTTCTTCATTTGATTTTAACTGCTGTGTTCTCCCAGAGCATGGGACATGCCCATTCAAACGCGTGCGTGTGGCCCAGTTGCTTTGGAAAACTTAATGAGAATTCTCTCATAGATTAATACTGTTGGGGCAATTAATGTTCCAAATGTATTAATTTATTACTGACTTTTAACTTTCCTTAACCAGAACTCTCAATAACATCGTCAGTCTTTTGAGTGTTTTATAGAGATTAGACAATTTATTCGATAGTTCTCATGAGCCTTTAATTGTGAGATTAAAGTACTGACAAAGACTCATTACTTAACTAGAAACCTGACATTTTAGGATCACTTGTACCCTATAGTGCTTTAAATTTCTTTTTTACAGAATATACTCTAGAACTCAGACCATTTAATCTTCATAAGACTCTTTTTGAGACTAAGTTTTTACATTTCTCAAATATTTATTCCCCTACTGCAAATTTCGGTCTAGCCACCCAAGGAAGTATCATGTAACCTCTTTGGACAATCTAAGATAATCTATTTTAATTTGCATCTCAGAATACCATAACCCATCAAAGCTATAGTGTAGTGAAAAAATCCAATAGATTTTTTTTTTTTGCGGTATGCGGGCCTCTCACCGCTGTGGCCTCTCCCGTTGCGGAGCACAGGCTCCGGATGCGCAGACTCAGCGGCCATGGCTCACGGGCCTAGCCGCTCCGCGGCATGTGGGATCCTCCCGGACCGGGGCAGGAACCCGTGTCCCCTGCATCGGCAGGCGGACTCTCAACCACTGTGCCACCAGGGAAGCCCCCAATAGATTCTTAATAAATCATTTATATAAGGGATATTCAATGAGTTTTGATTTATTTCTTTACATACAGACCACAAACAAAGCAAACAACAGTAGCTTCTCAAAACACTGTATGTTCCTCCCTAACAAAATTACCATCATTCTGACAGTTCTAATTTTCTAGAAGATGCACTTATCCATATTTATAGTAGCTGATAGGATTTCAGTTGATTGCTTGTGACATTTTGTCTGGACCAGAAGGGCAGTGTCTACTATGGAAAACTCATTTTGGGAAGCAAGGCAATATCTCATCCCTCAAAGGCCAAAAGAATAAAATGATTTCAAAAGATGCATTGCCTCATGTGCTTTCAATGGCAAAAAGTGTCAGGTTTTTTAAGCAGAACAAGCTAAATAATCATAACCAAACTATTCTTTGGGGTAGCCCTTCAATCATTTTGCTTTACTCTAAAATATTGCTTAGTAAAGAGCGCTGTCTGTTTTCTATTCCCTGACACACTTTGAGGTTACAAGTACAAAGGTTTGCAGGGAAATAAAATGGGAATTAGCTCCACTTAAATTGCCACTGGCATTTCTGGCCTTTCCATTGGTGATTTTGGAGTTCAAAGGCAGAAATGTCAGGAAGAGTTTTATGCTTTGCTGACAGAGACAAAAATCAGAGAGGGCATGAAGATAAATCCCAATTAAATTTGAATGTTAGAGCCTGCACTCTGTCTTTGTGTGTTTAGATGCCTATTTAAGAATATGGGAATCATAGGCAAGGACACTATTATTCTGACCTTAAAACAGATGACAACTGCTTTAGAATCTCTCAATAAAAATAATCTCTTACATTTGTGAAGAGCTTCTTCTTTTACTAAGAGTTTGCACATATGTCATCAAGGTTACAAACAGAAGTGTAATTTAGGGGCAATCAATGGAATTAACAGGAAAAACACTTATAATTCATGTTTTGCCCTTTGATAATTTAAGAAGTAAATGCCTTAGCATTCAATCCTAGTCACTACTTACAACCGTCAGTAAACAATGGACATTTTTTAACACAATCCCTTTATCCTAACGAGTTATTAGTGTACATTCAAGAAAAGTGCCATCTCACATACGTACCACAGTTTTCTTCATCACTATCATCATCACAGTCAGCCTGGCCATCACATCTTCTGGAAGCCAGAACACACCGTCCTGAGCTGCACTTGAAGTGACTAGGTGAGCATTCTGTTAAAAGCAGTGGGCCACATTACTGTCAATAGACAGAAAACCCAGAACCATCAGCTAATTTATCCATTTACATGTGGGATGTTGTGGAGAAGTTATCACTGGACATAAGGATGGACCTTCACAAAGCTGAAATGGTCAAAGTTTACTTGGCTTTCTTCTGTCTGCCTATCAGCATCTTTTTCCTTCATCCTTGACATCACCTCTTCAGATCAGCTGTTTTGTGTCTCTATGCTTTCCAGCAATGAACTCTCTTTCCGAATGGAGAGCCTAACAATTGCTGGAGCCTGAAATGTCCTATGAAGTCAATGCTTCTAACTACCCAGCTGGCTTTCCTTTAATGTGTCACATTGTTTCCCATCCTAATCTTTCCACCTAGTGGGCAGGTCCTTGATTCCATTTCTCTACTTGATTATCCTACATTGCCAAGGTCTCTGAATGCTTTGCACTTGAAGGAACCAGGGCATGATGTTCACCATTACCTACAGGGGCCCTAGTATAAAAGCAGCATCCCTATATAATGGACTCTGTGAGTTAAGTGTGTTTAAAATAAATACCTAGAGTATTAAAGTCATCTCTGCAATTTACTTTTTAAATGAAGACAATGTCTAACAGATGGGCATCAAATTCTTCAGTGTAATCAAGTTTATAGATTCACCACCTATGCAGCCTTTCTACTGGTAACTAAATACAAACAATAACAACAGAGAAACTTCTAAAAGTAGCTGATGTATTCATCCATGTTAGATACCCCATTGTAATTAATTTAAAAATTAACCTTCCACATCGTCATCAGGCATTAGACAGGTTTGACTGTCTGAATTTTCCTCTGGAAATTGATTGCAATCTGTGTCTTCTGGCCATTGTAGGCCCACAATCCCAAGAACAGACTCACAGCGTTCTTTGGAATGCTCACACAGAGCTCTAAAAGAGCGAGAAAGACAAAATATTACAAGCGGAAACAGCTACACCTGATGTTAGGCCTCTATGTAGGGTTTTAATTCTGTATGGCTATGGGTTGACGTGTATATGTGGTGTGTGTATGCAGTGTGTGTGCGTACCAATGTATATATATGAATGCACGTATACACACTAGACATTTGGGAAACCAAATTGAGTAATATCGCTACAAGGGGGATACGTTCCAGAAACATACTTTCACCAAAAGAAACTCTATTGCAGAAATGGAAATAGAGATGTTCCCAGAACACGGATTCCCTCCTCCAATTTGCCTTTCCCATTTTCTCTTCTTTCTTTCAGGCAGACACACTCCAGTGTCTTTTGTTTTAAGCAGGGAAGCCCCCAAAATCACTTGGACAGTCTGCCACCAAAGGTCATGGAATCTACACAACACCCTCAGCCTCGGCCCCCTGTGGTGCCCTGGGATGGGAGCCATTTCCTGTGCCAACCTGGCTTGCCTAAGGCATTATTACTTCAGCTTACACCAAACCCATCTGTGTTGAGCTCAAGTCGGTAAAAAATGAAGTTTGTTGGTCTTTGTTAAAGAAAAGACATACTAAGCATTGTACTAGGTGCTTTTATGTGTATTATCTCATTTGTACCAGAATATTTTAAAATTGAGGTATCAGCGTGTCTCAAAGAAGATGGCTTTACTTCCTACGGGGAAAGAAAAAAACAGTTTGCCTCAATATATTACCAAGAAATTAGTTACGGATTTTTTTTTTAAGTAGACATAATGAAAGTAAGTTCCTAGGCAAATTTTTTATTTCCCTTTAAATACATTCTCATTTCTTAAAAGTTTCAAACATTAAACCACTAAGTTAATTTCAACAGGTAAGGAATGGTTAGCAATTGAATGGAGACGTTTCAGAAAAGGCTCTGTCTAGATTTAAGTCTGTCTACATTTAAGTTAAGATAGAGCATAACTTGATGCTGGTTTAGCCTAGGAATTGGGGGCAAAGACAAAGCCATGGCATTCCCATATTAGGTTTGCAAAAATGGGAAGCTCAACGGTGTTTAATAACTCTCTGTTGGACTGAATAGTTTTGTTGCAGATTAATATAAAAATGTATATAACTCAATTGCTGCTATTTTAAATTAACCAAACGATACCTAATTTAGATGGAAGTCAGGTAGTGCCTGACTCTACCATTTTTTTTCCCCTATAAAATGGAAATACAATATGTGGCACTACAACTCCCTGGCACACCTGTTCTTATAATAATCTGTGCAGTGCTCAGCCATAGAGACAGCAGTCCTAAAAGGTTATTTTGAGGATGATAACTACACTAAAGTATTCAGCACATTTTAAGAGCTCAAGAATGTTAGATATTTTCCAATTCATAGCTTAAAAACTGAATTTTAAGATCAATAACCAAGCTTGGCAAAAGGAATTATGTGTTACCCCATGAGCGTATCAGTATATTATTCTTGCCATAATCCAAAAATTTTTCTTACAAATATCAGAATGTAAAACTCACTTTGATAGCCACTGGAAATGAAAGATGTACGTGTATGTGTAAACCTAAGAAACAAAACTCAAGTGTCTAGAAGTTCAACACTTTATTCAAAATGTTTATTCTAAACATTTATTCAAAATGTTTATTCTAAACATTTATTCAAAAATGTTTATTGAATAGTATTTCAGGATCAGTCTTATCTTAGGCATTTTAGTATGAAACCTAAGTCCTAAAATTATCAATCATATGTGGATATAAGTTTGTTTCAGAGAACACTGCAATAGGGAAATTCTTATACACATATGAAAAGAAAGTCAAATACAAGAATTTGTTAAGTACTATTGAAAGTAATTATTCACTATCATCAAGCTTGCTTAGGAAAAGTAGAATAAGATTTATAACTTGTTAACATAAAACTGGCAGACGTTTTATTAGTGATACTTTAAAAGGCATTTAATAGAAATGTTCAGAATTATGTTTGCACAGCCAACATTAAATTTTACTCTATTTGTATAATTTGTTTAGTTCCCCCAAATCATTTTTAAATTTTGCTTCCTGTCCCAACTCTATAGATGGCCCTACCTTGTCATCCATTTGATATTTGGCATATAATTTACTGTTTTCCCATCTGTCCACTGTATTGATATTCTTGCTTTTTCTTAAAGCTCTGAGTGACTTCTGATCCCAACATATGGTTTCCATAGTTACCACTCACATTTAGGCAGGCACATCTGTGTATTCACCCCTTGATGGAAACCAGCCCTGAGAAAAGCAGCCCTCACCTCTGTGACAGCCACCTTGTAGGTGCACATTCTCTGGCTATGACCCTGAACACACAGCATAGAAGAGGGACCAAATTGCCACAAAGCAGTTAGTTGCGCTCCTGTCCTAACATCAGAGCTTTGTTTATTCTGGGCTTACAATCAATGGGCACCACTTTACATTTATGTACATTCATCTAATCTCACAACAACCCAACCCAACCACCACCGCTATCCTGATCTTACAGGTAAAGAAACTGAGGCTGGGAGAGACTGAGGAACCTGTCTCAGGCTACAAGCAGCTACAGAAGAGCCAGGATTTGAATCAGGAGGTGGACACCAGAGTAATAATCTTAACCCGTAGGGCATCACTCATATCCTAAGTTCAAGCCACACTCTTGAAATACCGTCCTGTATTTCATCTAACCAGGTAAAAAAATAGCAATGTCCATCCCCCGTCCATCCTGTGAGTTTGGTGTGATGACTCCTTCAGCCCACTCTTTGTGTAATGTCTCCTAACTTTTGATGCTATCAGAAGGCAGCATTTAAAATACATCAACACTGCTAGAGAAACAGGCAGACACACCCCTACTGCTGACTCACATTTTAAAAACCGCTTCCTGATCCAACAAAATGAAACACTTGTGATTTCATTTGATTAAAGTCCATGAATTATTATAAAAGGCAGTTCATATCTCTCTTGTTTGGTATTTTACTGATGAATTCTTACTCAGATATTAATTTTAGAATGCCTACTTCTTTACTTTTTAAATAGGTAATTTGTTAAATACAGGACTTGTTGGCAAAGTATGTACTTTGTCTAAACTCAAACGATGTCTTCATTCCCTTGGTTCTCCTTGAGGGAAAATGAGGATGCCTGGGGGAGACCCCAATGTATTACCTGCAAGGAGGGATACGCTGGCTTGTATTCTTGTCACACTTTGGTACCAAGATGGTGCAAGCAAAGAACATGAGGTATTTGTAACAGTTGGTTTGAACAAGTGCAGGGAAAAGAGAAGACTCCCAGCTGATGGATGCCTCCTTTTGAGTCCTGTGGCCGAGGTAATTTGGATAATTTGTATGGTTGTAGGGCAAATTCATGCAGAGTTCCAACGTAATTGGTTCACACCGACCTAACAAAAAAACACACATACAGATACATATTATATTTTTAAATTTCACCTGGAAAACAATTTCTTTAAAACTTACAAAATTAAAGTCTAGGGCTTCCCTGGTGGCGCAGTGGTGGAGGGTCCGCCTGCCGATGCAGGGGACACGGGTTCGTGCCCCGGTCCGGGAAGATCCCACATGCCGCGGAGCGGCTGGGCCCGTGAGCCATGACCACTGAACCTGCGTGGCCAGAGCCTGTGCTCCACAACAGGAGGGGCCACAGCAGTGAGAGGCCTGCGTACCGCAAAATAAATAAATAGATAGATAGATATATAAATAAATAAATAAATTTTAAAAAGTCTATCGTACCCTCTTTCTTGGAAGCAGCTAAGACTAGATGTAAGTAGTATATGAGATTGCCATCAAAAGGTACATAGTGTGGCCAGAGAAGTGTCTGGACAAACCAAGGTTCACTTCTGTATACGGAGCTGCCAGCACACTGTCCAGAATGCACGTTTTAGAGTCTTTCTCATTTTTTTCCCTCGGCTCCACTTCTCTGATTCCTTTTACTCACTTTAAGTCTTCTGATTTATCCATTACTTCTAAACTAGTGTATTCCCCGCCACCTTCATAGCCATTTAAAAAAATCAATGAATTTGGCTAAATAGGCAATTAGATGACTTTTTTCTCTACGTTTTATTGTTGATCAGTGTATAAGGCTATACAATTTCAGGGCAAGAGGAGGCTGAGATCCGTTAGCCATCCATTGCCAATGAGATAACCCCTAACCCTTTAGCTTGGCATCCCAGCCTATTTCACACTCCAAATCACAGCCTAACTTCCCAGCCTCGTCACCCATGACTATCTCGCCAGCAATATTTCCTGGGCGACACCGGACATTTTAAGAATTGCATGCGTCCTTTGTGGGTCCTGTTAGCTTTTATCCCCTTCTTTCCTTCACACACTTGTAATCACTCCTCAAATGCAATCATGGTTCTAGCTGCCAGGTACATAGGGCAACTGCTGATTGGAATCATCCTTCCCCATCCTCCCCTCTAAGCTAATTTCTCCATGTTCTGCAGCACTCAGCACAAACCCCTCTTCCAGGAAGGCTTTCTGGCCAACCACTCTTCCCCTTCCACTCCTAGTAGGAGTCTCCGCTGAGCTCCAGAGCACCTCCAGGGTGTGCATGCCATGCACTCATTGCCCTCTGCTCTATTCTTTACTTACTTGCCTTCCCCATACGATTTGAGAGTTTTGTGAAATGAGACCTCATCTCTTTTTTTTAATTGAAGTACAGTTGATTTACAATGTTGTGTTAGTTTTTGGTGTACAGCAAAGTGATTCATAAACACACACACGTATATATATAAAATTAATTCTTTTTCAGATTCTTTTCCATTATAGTTTATTACAAGACATTGAATATAGTTCCCTGGAGAACTTATTTCTTGATCTCAAAGTCTGCACCAGGCATAGTGTGAGAATTAAGGAAGGAAAGGAGGGGGGAGGCATCAGAAACTATCCTAGGCACTTTAAAATGTAAAAATAATGCAAAATAGAGTCCCTGGCACTGAAGCACTCCAAGTCTCCAGAGGAAGAAAGACACATGCAGGTAGCTGCGGTATAACATGAACAGGCTAGGCTAGTGGGACTGAACAAAATGCTAGAGCCCGGAGAGACAGGGTGGATAGGAGCAGTTTGGGAAGCCTTCCCAGGATAAGCGGGGTTTGGGCAGGTTTGGTGGAATGCGGTGGAAAGGCTCTCTGTCCCCTCTCTGTCTGAGGTGGACGTGTTTCATTCCCAGAGGAGAGAGGAAATCAAGGGAGTGTCTTGGTAGAATCAGGTCAGGTCCACCAGAGATTTCATGCCTTATTAAGAGTAATTATTCAAATTAAATTTAATTATTTGACTAGGAAATGGTATGCAGGCAAACAGATTAGCAATAAGGACTGCAGTGAAATATTAAAACAGCTCTGGGACTATTTCGTAATGTAAAGAGTCTGAGGGCTTTGCAGAGATTATGCTGATAAGGAGCCTGATACTGGCCAGACTGAAAACTCTCACGGACCAAGTATGTAAGACTCTCAGTTTATTGAGGAAGAAGTAACACTCTAAAGCTGGCATAATCCTGAGGACGCCTACAGGGTGGAGAAAAGAAAAAGAGACGGAGGAGGTATGGGGTTGGTTCAACTTACCACTTTGATTTGTGAGAGAGGAGAAACACTGAAATGTTTTGAGTTCAGATTATACACAAAAACTGCATATTCCTTATAACAATGAAAACAATACAAAGACACATATAGGAAAAGCTCTTCATCTCCCCACCTCCCTCTCTCTTAACTTCCCTCAATGCCAAAAGATGGGTTTCCTCTTCAGCTTGCTTTTGTTGCTTGATTACCTGTCACGACCATCTTACAAATCAGTAGAGGCAGCTCACACTCTATATTTTTCTTAATTTCTTTAATATACTTAAAATTTTACAAAAATGGGATCATTCACACATATTTTGATGCAGTCTTTTTTTTCCTGTAGATGTCTTTTCTTTCTCTCTTCTTCCTCAACTATCCTATCAAGTTTTAACTTTTTATCAGTTTGTTTCCTTGAGATGATTAATAGGCATATCACATGCATAACTTTTCTCTCTTTTGATATGTGGGATGTATCGATTTTGATTTAGGATAAGATATAGGCTTTAAGTGTCTCAGAGTCAAGGGAGATGAAAGGATTAAGTTACGATCATATATTATTCTGAGACCTTTACTGAATGCGGTGAGGTTGTTTTGTTTCCTTCATAAAGGTGTTCTTCACAAAGTGCTAAGCAAGAGAAACTCTCAAGTATCTGGCAACCTCAAATCCTGTGGTTTATGGTATCAATAAACTTTTATATCTTAAGCAGTAGACTCACTGACAAGCCTGACTGACATTAGCCACTAGAGGGCGATCACGTCACAAACATGTGAGGACGTTTAGCTGTTGCAGGGCTGTATAATTCAGTGTGAGCTTGAGGCAGTGCCTGGCATGGCATTCTGAGGACAGATGAGGTTTAATAAATATCTGTAGAAAAAAAGATCCTGATGGAGTCTCAATGATAGCCCACCTTTCAAAGTCTGAAACAATATTTGATAAATTCAACCTAAAGAAAGGACTGTTAACTAAACGATGTTACATCTTCATCATGATGCAATACCTGAAGCCAATGGAAATCATGTATTAGATTGATGGTCGTTTACATGAGAACATGTCATTTCCAACATCCATTGGCATATATATCTGAGATTCATCTTTGCGTCAAAACTTTAAAGCTCTCTTTATTATTATTTAGTTTTTAGAATTTGAAGAGCTATTATAAGGTCAACACCCTTATACCTACTACCCAGGTCAAGCAATTGAACTCTGCCAGACATCCCACGTACCCTTCCATATCCCCTGTCTTATGTCGACCTTCTCCTTCCCCGACAAAGTAAATGCTGAGTTTCAGAGTCATCACTTCCTTGCTCTTTTTCATAGCTTTATTACATAAGTGTGCACCACATCCTACACACTACAGTTTGGCTATCCATTTTTGAAAACCAAATTGAAGTCTCTTATACTCTCTATGTTCCCCCTCCCCTCCATCTCTTTATTTTTCTTTAATGTTTAACTATTGAAGAATCCGGGGACTTGACCTGTAGAGTATGCCAGAGTTTGGATTTTGCTAATTGCACACTCGTGGGGAGGCTAAACATGTTCCCCTGTCCCCCTTGTCTCCTGAACACTGGCAGCTGAAGCCAGGGGGCTGATTAGGCTTCATCCCTTTGGCAAGACTAGGTGCTGCGGTGTTCTTTCATCAGAAGACACATCCGTCTGATTTCTTTTTGTGACTTCTACAGCTCTATGTCCATGCGCAGTGCCTTGCCCTGTTAATTCACCTGGTTACCAAATGGTAATATTCGAATTCAATCATTTATCTTCCACTTACTAGCTGGGAATGCTTTTAGAAAGAGGTTGTTCCTCTCATCTACTATTTGATCCTGAGAACTGAAGTCCTTAATCATTACAGCATATGGCTTTTTGACTACACCCCTATACTATCTGTTCCTTCCACCTAGAGATTGCAAGGAGAGGGCAGGAAACTGACAGACCACTGGGAAATTATTTGAAGAACAAAGCTGTTCATTTCTTCCTGGATATAACTTTTCAGTGGGGGGGAATCATACTGCCATCTTCCCACTCATA
The DNA here is from genome assembly GCF_011762595.2 of Tursiops truncatus. NCBI lineage: Eukaryota > Metazoa > Chordata > Mammalia > Artiodactyla > Delphinidae > Tursiops > Tursiops truncatus. The sequence continues at coordinate 70,341,385 of NC_047038.1, forward strand.
TACACGACTTTGGTTTTCCTTTTCTGTTCTTCAAATACACTCAGACAGTTTCCCTAGCGTCTCACTGTCTCATCAGCTTCCTCTTTCATCACAGGTGTTCTTGCCAGGTTCCCTCCATATATATTCAGCAAACATTTGAACACCCCCTCTTCTGAGTGTCACGCCCTGGGCTAGTCACTCGTCCCCATTCCTTCTCTGTTATTAAAAATACGTGTTGGAAGAAAAATGTACACAAGTAAACATGTAGAACTAAAGGTTGATGGAACACTATGGGAAACCTGGGAGGGTCCCTGAGGCATGACAGTCACACCAGGCTTCATACAGCCATGGCGATCGTGGGCGCAGGGAGGTGGGGAGAGACACATGCCCAGGAGCTGCTCTCTCCGCCAGGTTCCCCCAGATGTCTGGATTGCACTCTACAAGGTACAGGTGATGGATTAGTCCCTCCACACCAGACTGATGGGAAATAACATTCCTGATCCTACCCGCCAAGGCAAGGACATGTCCGTATTTTGCCTCCCAGCAGGGTGCAAACATGTTAAAGATTCTGGGCTGGAGTGGATGTGGTGATACTGTGATACTTTTAAACCTCTCCATACACAATATCATCTGAGATGTGTTCTTTAGGCTTTTTTTAATTGTAGGCACTTCTGCTAATCTGAGATAAACCATGGATCTTATCCACTGAAAAATACGAAAACCAGGGCTTCCCTGGTGGCGCAGTGGTTGAGAGTCCTCCTGCCGATGCAGGGGACACGGGTTCGTGCCCCGCTCCGGGAAGATCCCACATGCCGCGGAGCGGCTGGGCCTGTGAGCCATGGCCGCTGAGCCTGCACGTCCAGAACCTGTGCTCCGCAACGGGAGAGGCCACAACAGTGAGAGGCCCGCGTACCGCAAAAAAAAAAAAAAGAAAGAAAAGAAAACCACGAAGACTTTTTTTCACACCCAATTGCAGGATGTCACTAATCCCAGCAGCCTCGTCAGGACACAAAGCAATAATTCTCAACTTTTGCTGCACACTGGGGTCACCTGGGGAATTTAAAAAATACTGATGCCGGGGTCCCATCCAGTATATCTTCAGGGACCATTGGAACGTTATTATAATATTTTATGGGGTGGCAAGAACCATTATCTTTAAGGACTAGCCTCCCAGCAACTCCAGTGAGAGGCTGACTCCACCGGAAAGAATGTCCACGTTCTCCAAACTCATATTCCCCACTGGCAGGGAGCCAGAGAAAGAGAGCGCTGCTCAGTCGTGCTCCAGAATCTAAATAACAGTAGTCTCTGACAGTGTCCAAGATCTTTAACCAATTAATCACATTTTCAAGTGCATGAAGAGTTTTCTGAGAGGAGATGATACTCGTCCATATTTACAGAGAACCAAGTAGACACGCACCATCCTGAAGCTCTTTGAAAAATAAGGAATAACATCTTTACTCTCAGCTGGAAGTTAGGCATATACACTGCTTATGTGCCTAGCAGAGACAGCAGCTCCTGGGCATGGGTCTCTCCTCGCGCCCATGATCGCCATGGCTGTATGAAGCCGGGTATGACTGTCATGCCTCAGGGACCCCCCCCAAGTTTCCCACAGTACTCCATCAACCTTTAGTTCTAAATGTTCACTCACGTACTTTTTTCTCTAACACTTATTTTTAATAACACAGAAGGAATGGAGACCAAGGACAAGCCCAATGCCTGGTACTCGGAAGAGGGGGTGTTCCAATGTTTGCTGAATATATATGGAGAGAACGTGGCAAGAACATCTGTGATGAAAGAGGAAGCTGATGAGATGGTGAGATGCTAGGGAAATGGTTTGAGTGTATTTGAAGAACATAAAAAGAAAACCAGGGCTTCCCTGGTGGCGCAGTGGTTGAGAATCCGCCTGCTGATATAGGGGACACGAGTTCGTGCCCTGGTCCGGGAAGATCCCACATGCCGCGGAGCCTGTGCTCCGCAATGGGAGAGGCCACAACAGTGAGAGGCCCGCATACCGCAAAAAAAAAAGAAAAAAAAAAAAGAAGAAAACCAAAGTTGTATATATGAATGGGAAGGTGGCCATATGATCCCACTGTTGAAAAGTTAGCTCCAGGAAGGCTGGAATCATGTTTCCCTTCATTGCCATCAAAGTGCCCAGTGCCCATCCCAGTGCCTGGGACATCACAGACACTAGAAATACTGGTTGAATATACATGATAAATGGAGTATTTCCTGCCATATCAATAAACGAAGGATGTCACAGTCACCAATGATTGTAGCCCTCCAACGTGAGCTGATGAGCCCTGAGGAAACTCAGGGCTGAAAAGAATACCTGCCATCTAGCAGCCATCAGACTGCAGCCACTCCCTGCGGTGAGCCCTGAGGAAACTCAGGATGTGAAAACCCTGGATACTGGCCTGGAGAGCTGAGGTGCGTATCCAAGGAATTATTTCAGGCAGTCAAGACTCTTGCATCTTCCCATACATAGAAAAGCGCTAAATTCCTTAACTTGAGATATCTGGTATTCTTTGATTAATAATAATCTTTTGACATTCCTGACTACCTGTTTTTTCAGAGTTATCTGAAATGCTGTCTCCCGGCCTGCAGTCCTCATTTTGCCCAATAAAACTTAACTCGCAACTCTCACGTTGTGCTTTTTTTTTAAGTCAACATACATACCAGCTGAGTTATCTAGTGCCCTTCCTACAAGTTCCTTTTTTTTTGGACCGGTGATAACTTATTTTTATTTTTAATCTTGAAATATTTCAAGTATAGAGAAAATAGGATAACATATACTTGGGTTACTCCCTGCTTAAATTTGACACAGGCTAACATTGCTCTCTCACCTTTTTTGAATCTAACAGTAAGTACCATTCCATGTCAGACAACCCCGAAAACTTTAATAAAATACATGTGTCTGAGACAATACTGCCACTGTCCAAAATGCTACAGCCCAAGTTCAAGTGGAAGTAAAAAAAATGATTCTGAAAGAGTTCCAGGGCAGACTGGGAGATGAGCAACGTCAAGTCATATGTATATACATATATACACATACATAGACATATATTTAATCATTTTAGAGTGAATAAAATGGTAGTGTGTCTTAGTGGTCAGACTGATATCTATCTGCACTGTTCTCTCCTATGGGAAATAGAGGAGGGCTGGGTATTGTGCTTTCAGCCAAAAAGTTATCAAGTGCTTGTGAAATTAAACAAAAAATCTTGTTAGTCTGGGTTATTAATTGGCTGTGGCCCTCACACTCCTATCCAGCCCACTGTTTTCACCCCTTGATATCCCCTAAGGGGTACAGGCTACCTGCCACCCATAAGCTCTACATTGACCCAGAAAGGTCACAGAGTAGAATTAGGATCTGAAAACTTCAGCAAATCCAGGGACCCAAACCCTTCAGCCTTTCAACCTCCCGGCCTCCAGGGGCCTTCACGGCTGGGATCTGTGCTAAGAAGTCATACCTTCTTGTCAACTGAAAGCTGACAGACCTGCTTCTAAATCTCAAGCCCAAGCTGACAGGGAAGCCAAAAATTAATTCTAAAAAGTGAAAGAAGTGAGTAGAATGTGAAAGCAGAGCCCAGAAGTAAGCAAGCCATTACTAGAAATCAGTCTTTGGGGGCTTTCCAATTCATCTAAAATTTCCTGAGAGACTCTTCCTGCTACCCCTGCCCATTCAATCTTCCCCTAATCATTCCTCCTCCTGAAGCCAGTTTGGATACAGCCACCTGTCTACACCGTTTGTAGCGAGGTCATTACAGGTCAGCAAAGTTCCTGGAAGGGTGAGAATACATTTTATAACAAGAACAGACCGCCAAAGTTTTATGTGGCTATTTAAATGAACTTCATATTTACTTCTTGGATAAAGTTTCCATTTTTGAAGCTGGGCTTTAAAAAGGAAGAAAGATAGCATTTTCCTGCAGATGCAGCCAAGAAAATAATATATAGGAGCTGACGCTGAGTGGAAAGTCACGGCAATGACATTAAGCAATGGATTTATAGCCCATTCATGATGACACATTTGTTTATGATTTAAGTTAATTAAGACCATTTTGCTTCTTTTCTGCTACCACATGCAACCTTTAAAAAAAAGAGAGATATATATACATATTTTGGAGGGATTCCACACTTGAGCATTTTAATGTCAATGCAAAAGGATAAAACTGAATACATAGCCTGACGCGGTGATTGAATTTGTCAGCAGCAACTGTACTTACTACAATTATTCAGACTGTTGCTGGGATCACAAAGAGAGCTACCACCACATGAATCAAGGCAGGAACTGTAGAGGCATCTTTGATCTCCTTCTTGACACGGAGTCTGACCTACAGGCGGGGTGAAAGCACATTTACTTTCATCAGCAACTATAAATTCCACGCACTAGGATCTGAAGGATCCAGAACCAAGGAAGGACACAACTTTAATTTCCTTCCAACTTCTCCAAAAATTTTGAACACATGTTGAGATTCTGTAGGAATAAAGAAGTAAGAGGCAACCCATCCTTCAAAAATCATCTGTTGCTGCTTTTAATGGAAAAGAGAGCATCTTATATTTACATGGGTGCATGGAGTTGATGACAAAATAAAATTCAAGTGATTTGAGGGAAGGGCCAATATTTTTAAGACTCATTTGATCCCAACTCTAGTCTTTCCTCTAAGGAAAATGCTTTCCTTAATAATAAATAAGGCATCAACATCAATACAATAAGGATACTTTATCATGGCATAAGTCTTAAGCAGCTGTTATCCATATTTTCTGTGTCCTTGGAAAGTAGCACTGGCCTAGCTGCAATGATCTGAGAATTGGGTTTCTTATTTCCAAATGGATGACAACAGTAACATCAACCTAATGGCTTTTCCTTAAGGTATGTGGAGAGGAAACTGCTTTTCCCATTGATTTCCTGGTCATTTGTAGATTAAATGGATAAGATAATAAATTACTGCCTGTTCTCTTTCTAGCTCGCCCCCATTATAGTCAATTACTCAGACACGTCATGTGGAACCTAGAAAATCTTGCAAGGTAGTTTTAAATATAAATAACAGTATGGGTATACATATAACCATTCTTATCTGTAATTCTAAGACAATATTTATTATACTGGACTTTCTTATCTATAATTCTAAGACTTATAAGACTTATCTATAATCTTATCTATAATTCTAAATATAATATTTATTATTCTGGACTCTTTCTCCCTTCCAGTACCATTAATGAACAACACTATATATCACAGCCTTGCATAAAATAGATATCACTCCTTTTCTTTTTTTAATGTTAGCAGGTCAAACTTTTTTTTGCAAGGTAAGCCAGGATAAGTTCCATGAATTTAGTCTCTTGAAGAAATTTTATTAAGACAGCATGCATTCATTATTTCAGCCGGTATTAAGCGCCCACTATGTGACAACTTATGTGACCAGCTCAGCACTGAGCATTAAAAGACAGAAAACCCTGATAATTTCTACCCTAATTAGGGATATCATCATGAACGGAATCTTACGATGCCATGTGATCATTGCTCCACTGAAGGTCCATGCAAAAAGCAGTAAACGCAAATTACAACAGTAAGAGTAAAGCTTCTCAAAGGAGTTTTTCAGGCAGTTGGGGTAAGGTGGGGTAAGAGGGAAGGATGGGTTTCCCAAGCAGACAGCAGGATATGCAAAGGCCTGGAGTAAAAAGTACACAGGCTGGAGTCACTGGAGGTTAAGGGAGACTAAACAGGAAGGTTGAGAGCAAGGCTGAGGGTTGTAATGGCCTAAATCTTGAATAGGGTCCCGAGTCCTGGCAGAAGCAGTCCCAGACCCCCTCCCAGCCTGTTTGAGCAGAACCAGCCTTCGATCACTGCTGATGCTTGTAACTCGCTCCCCTTCACTCTCAGCTCGCTGAACGCAGTGGCCTTCTCCCACTACTCTAAACTACCTTGCTCCTTCCTGCCACCTCCGTGCCTTTGGCCAAGCGGTTCCCTGTGTCTAAAATTCTTTCTCCAGCCCCACTCTCCTTTGTTAATTCCATTCATTCTTCAGACTGTGGCTCCTACAGCCATCTCAGGGAAGCTTCCCAGAGACCCTTCACCAGGACATGCATCCAATACGTGGCATCCTAGCACCTTGAATTTCCCTCCTGGCCTATGTCACTCCCCAGTTAGACAAGGACCAGCACAATTATTTGTATCGGCTTATCTCCCCCAGGAGCCTGCCAGCCGCATCAGCAGTTTTGCTTGCCACTAAATTCCCAGCACCACGATATACTTTTATTATATTGAATTCATTAGAGCGGATAAAGATGCTACAATTTTACTTTGTGATCCATTTTATCATGGGACTTTCTAACATCTCACACATGTAAGGAAGTATTTTCAAATCCTGCCACTGCATAGTAAAAAAAAAAATCCAAAATTATTTCAAACAGCATTGAATTATGTAGAGAGAAAGAACTATTTGATCAAAAGGGAGTTGCTTGGCTGACATGCACACAATAACTCATGGCTAGAAAGGGAATTCCTTCTGAATTTTAAAACTGGTAAAATGGGGCTTCCCTGGTGGTGCAGTGGTTGAGAGTCTGCCTGCCGATGCAGGGGACACGGGTTTGTGCCCCCGTCCGGGAGGATCCCACATACCACGGAGCGACTGGGCCCGTGAGCCATGGCCGCTGAGCCTGCGCGTCCGGAGCCGGTGCTCCGCAATGGGAGAGGCCACAGCAGTGAGAGGCCCGCGTACCGCAAAAAAAAAAAACAACTGGTAAAATGAAGCACTCGTTATCTAGTTTTCTATGGACTAAATCTGTGAATAAAAGCCTCTCCCTTTAGGTCTGAAATGCGTTTTCATTAAAGCCATCCTAATGGTCAATATTCACTATGAAAAAGCTAATTTAGTTATCGGTGACCAATCTCATTAGCTGATTTGGAATATACACAGCCTAAGACTTGCTTTCACATAGCAGCTATGTGATAAGAACTTACATTTATTGAGTCCTCACCACGTGCCATCTCTATGAAGTAGTTATCATTATTCTGAGATTACAGACACAGAAACTGAAATGTAACAGGGCTAAGTTACTGGACTAAAGTCAACCAGGGAGTGGGTGGCAGAGCTGGGGTTTGAACCCAGGCAGCTGGGCGGCAACATCCACATTCTTAACAACTAGGCTATGTTGGGAAGAGGTAAGGTCACTTATAAGCAAATGTAGTGATTTTTAAGTCAAAGGATATTACCAACCCTGTACTGAGAGATGCTTCTACACAATCTGGGACTTAAAACAATCAGTATAGAGCTTTCTTTTCTGGCAGAAATAGACACACTTAAAAAAACCAACTTATCTGATTTACTTTTTCTTTGGAGGTTTCACAGATAATATCAGACTCCTTTTAAACTGTATTTAAGTATATTGCTTGGAAGGAAAACATAAACAAGACGAAAAGACAACCCTCAGAATGGGAGAAAATATTTGCAAATGAAGCAACTGACAAAGGATTAACCTCAAAAATTTACAAGCAGCTCAATATCAAAAAAAAAACCCAATCCAAAAATGGGCAGAAGATGTAAATAGACATTTCTCCAAAGAAGACATGCAGATTGCCAACAAACACATGAAAGGATGCTCAACATCACTAATCATTAGAGAAATGCAAATCAAAACTACAATGAGATATCATCTCACACCAGTCAGAATGGCCATCATCAAAAAATCTACAAACAATAAACGCTGGAGAGGGTGTGGAGAAAAGGGAACCCTCTTGCACTGTTGGTGGAACTGTAAGTTGATACAGCCACTATGGAGAACAGTATGGAGGTTCCTTAAAAAACTAAAAATAGAACTACCATATGACCCAGCAAATCCCACTACTGGGCATATACCCTGAGAAAACCATAATTCAAAAAGAGTCATCTACCACAATGTTCATTGCAGCACTATTTACAATAGCCAGGACATAGAGGCAACCTAAGTGTCCATGGACAGATGAATGGATAAAGAAGATGTGGCACATATACACAATGGAATATTACTCAGCCATAAAAAGGAATGAAATTGAGTTATTTGTAGTGAGGTGGATGGACCTAGAGACTGTCATACAGAGTGAAGTAAGTCAGAGAAAAACAAATACCGTATGGTAACACATATATATGGAATTAAAAAAAAATAGTTCTGAAGAACCTAGGGTCAGGACAGGAATAAAGACGCAGATGTAGAGAAAGGACCTGAGGCCACGGGGAGGGGGAAGGGTAAGCTGGGACAAAGTGAGAGAGTAGCGTGGACATATATACACTATCATATGTAAAAATAGATAGCTAGTGGGAAGCAGCCACATAGCATGGGGAGATCAGCTCGGTGCTTTGTGACCACGTAGAGGGGTGGGATAGGGAGGGTGGGAGGGAGACGCAAGAGGGAGGGCATATGGGGATATATGTATATGTATAGCTGATTCACTTTGTTATAAAGCAGAAACTAACACACCATTGTAAAGTAATTATACCCCAGTTAAGATGTGAGGCATTAAACTGCTTCTCTGCACATGGTTATTTTAGGAAGCTGTTACATTTAATTTCAGAAGCCAGTTATTTCTAATTGAAATCTAATTGAATTGAATACTATACGCTACACTTTCCTCTTTATCGTGGTGTTTCCCCATAAAACACGTAACTGAATCTGCCCATGCTGTTTAAGTGTTTAACCTCTACTCTTCACCCTTAGGGATGATTTTTCAGTGTAAGTTGCATGAGAGTTACATTTACCATAAGCAAGGGTTTCTGGCTGACCAGAGCTGTGAGGACCAGTGCATTAGGCAATCTGGCATTATTTATATGGGGATCCTTTAAGCTGTAGGTAACTTCCAACTTTTTGCTGTGCTCCCAAGGAAAGGCCCACCGGTCAGGACTGTTTCCGGGGCTGGAGCACACACTTACCATTGGTGCAACTCTCCTCATCACTTCCGTCCTTACAGTCCTCGTCTCCATCACACTGGAAAGTGCTGGGGATACACTGGCCACTTCTGCATTCCACCAGACCCTGGCTGTGACATGCTAGGAAATGCCAAAATAACATGCATTTTAATTATCGCTACTTCTTTCAGTCTACAGATCACATCAATGATTTCCATTTATCTGGCATCACCAAGAATGAGGTGTTCTAAATTTCTGAATGTTCTGCATAAATGAATGAATATATCATTCATTTTGTTCATTCCAAGTATTTTTGGAATGGAAAGTTCCCTTTCAGGAATTTCTCTTCTCTTATTAAATAGCACTCACTAAAAATTTTTTCTTGATCATTACATGGTGAAAAACAGTATTAATGATGGTAGTAGTTATACTACTAATATAAAAGCTACAATTTATTAAAGCCTTACTATATGGCAATAACTGTGCTAGGAGTATTAGGTGTCTAATCTCAAATCCTCAGAACAAATTTGCAAATGGATATTATCGACCTTGTTTAGAAGAAGGAAACTGAAGCTTAGAGAGTTTAGTGTTTGCCTCAAAGTCTCAAGGCTGTTAAAAGGTACGGCCAGAATGTGAAGGCAAGCTTTTCTAACCCAAGCCCCAGCATTTCACTCTGCACCAACCTGACCTAATGCACTAATGAAGTGGTATATATGAAAGACTTGCATAGTACCTACCCCACAATAAACACTTTATTTCAAAACTTGCTTACGACGTCTGACATTTAAAAGGGATGGTCTAGTGGCCATTAACCTTCCAATTTCTGAAGGTTGTCTTAATTTTATCCCTATTGTCTTTTAGAGCGTTAGAAACCCATGTATCATATGACCTCGGCCTTCACCAACTTATGGTCTACATACACACATACACACACACACACATACATAAATACACACATGAGCACCAAGTCCTTGCTTTTCCAAGATCCACCAAAATACAGTCCACTCTGTTCCACTATGTCCACTAAGCAAGGACTCAGGTACTATTCCAGTGCAAACAAGTTCAGGAAAGGAGAAAGCTGGGCATTGCATTTCCTAATTAATTGATGTGATTTTTCTTATGTCAAAATAAAAACCATGCAACCCACATTTGTAATTTTGTCTCAAATTATAGGCAAATTAAATAGTCAATCTCATAGGTATCAGCTGTTCCTGCTTTTATTAGACCGCAAAAGATGGAATAAAGAGTTTAATTAGTTTGAACATGCATAAAGTGTACCATATTAATTCTTTCAGATCAATATTACTCTCTTTTAACAAATAGCTGCTGCTGTTCAATCATTTTTTTATCCCCTACTGAGTATACTGTAGTTTCTAGGGAATAAAATGTGATCAGCCATTTTTGATTTTCTTAGGCAGGTAGTGTAATAGCTACCTGAAGACTTTTTTTGTTTAATTGAAGGATAGTTGATTTACAATATCGTGTTAGTTTCAGGTGTACAGCACAGTGATTCAGTTATATATATATATATATATATATATATATATATATATATATATATATATATATATATATGTATCCATTCCTTTTCAGATTCTTTTCCCTTATAGATTAGTACAAAATATTGAGTATAGTTCCCTGTGCTATAAGTAGGACATTGTTGGTTATCTATTTTATACGTAGCTGTGTGTATATGTTAATCCCAACCTCCTAATTTATCCCTCGCCCACCCCCTTTTCCCCTTTGGTAATCGTAAGTTTGTTTCCTATGTCTGTGAGTCTGTTTCGTATATTAGTTCATTTGTATCATTTTTTTAGATTCCACATATGATATATGATATTTGCCTTTCTCTGTCTAGCTTACTTCACTTAGTATGATCATCTCTAGGTCCATCCATGTTGCTGCAAATGGCATTATTTTATTCTTTTTTATGGCTGAGCAATATTCCATTGTATATATGTGCCACATCTTCTTTATCCATTCATCTGTCGAGGGACATTAAGGTTGCTGCCATGTCCTGGCTATTGTAAACAGTGCTGCAATGAACATTGGGGTGCATGTGTCTTTTTGAGTTAGAGTTTTCTCCGGATATACTCACCCAGAAATAAGACAGGCTCTAAAGTTACAATATTATTGCACACTCTGTGTAACTCTATGAACACTGAAGGCTCTCTTATCTCTGCCACTTCTCCCCCGGTTCTCCCACACGTGGTACCTGAGAGCACCTCTGGAGGCTCCCACTTAACTGCTCATATATTGTTTGCAGAAGAAAAATGCCCCAGTCTCTGGGAAGAACATTCCCTTTGACAAAGTCGCAGACCCAGAAAGGATGTTTGTGGACAATGAGAAAGAAAACTGCCACCCGCTTGGCCAGAGCAGCCGAATCAGGCTTGGAGTTTTGGAGAGAGAGAGGCGGAAGTCAGTTACACTATGCTGTTATTGTCATCACACCACTCAATTATTATCTGTATAGGTTAGGACCAAAGGGTAAGAATCTGTTTAGATAGTGAACCTTGAGTGTATTTGACTAAACAGGCAGAAGTAGAAAAATAAGCAAAATGAAAGCCCTCAGGGCACTCACAGCAATTGACCTCGTCAGACTTATCCCCACAGTCATGGTCACCGTCACACACCCACTCTATGTCAATGCAGCGTCCATCTCCACAGCGATGCTCCTCTGTGGGGTTGCAGTCTGGAGGAAAGAAAAACTCAGGAGGATGGAGAGAACCAGCATGACAAACACTTAGAACTGTGTGGCTTGTTCCAGTAGAACAAGTTCCAGTAGAAGAGAGTCTGTTCCAATTATTCCAATACCGTCAATAACCTTTCTACTCTGGGTCTGGCACCTCCCGGGCAACCATGTGGCCCCCCGGCCACCATCACTATGGGGTAAGACCTGACTGCTTTTCAGATGAATAACAAGCTCCCAGCTTTTCTAGGACCCATAGCTTGTTCTGGGTTTTGTTGTGTTTAGTCACTGTTTTCTTTCCTTATGAAAATTTTGTGATTTGGCTCAAATAAACAGAACTGTGATTTGGGTTTCACAATGCAGATAGCTGATCTGATGATTCATGACAACTCTGCCATGTTTCTAAGAATTGCAACTTACCTCTCTGTGGTAAACTGCGGAGGCAGGTATCTCCTCCTGTCATCTTGCCTGATGCTAAGCTAAGGTTTTCTATTGAACTGTCTAAATATATAACTCATACTTGAAAGAACTGCTGGGTAAGAAATGCAAAATATTTGGGTTTTTTTAATGATTCTTTTTATCCTGGATTTAACCCCTGTCCCAAATTATATATTCCTGGGGGAAAAGGAGAACTAAGTGGTGTTTCCTCTCACAGAGGGCAGAACCTATAGGATTCTTTGATATGAGACATGGAATAACCTTAATATAAACAACCCTTTAAAAGATGTATGTAGATTCGTGAATAGCAGATTCCATAATGAGGAACTATCATGGATTTCCATTAACAGCACCACTGTCTTTAACACACCTGTGGAGGGACCATGGGTCTTGAAGGAAGGATATAGGGGAGCAATTAAGTGAAGAAGATGGACGAAATGGTGCAGAGTAAAGAAGAAAGACACAATGGCTGGGATGCACGGGTGGGAACCAGAGGAGCCAGCACATGCTCAGCCTGCTAAAGATGGGCAGCCGGGACAGAGAATGGTCTAAGAGGACCTCGTGATTATTACCATTAGATAGAAACAAAGTCATCCTAAGAGCACAAACCTCATGATATCCTACTACCTTCAGAGGAACCAGGTTGAGTTGGTAAGACCACTGTCTTTCACACGCCAACTATACACGGGTCCTCTCCACTGACCTATTGAACTACCAAGCTACACTCAATTCCCCCCTCCCTCATTTTTACTCTCTTTTCTCCAGTTATCTTATTGGTAAAAGGAGGAGTTGGAGTAGATAATCTCTAAGGCCCCAAACTATACATTTTATGATGTATACAATTACAACGGCGTCTCATTCTTTGTGTCCCAAGACTACTCGATCCCAGAAGACAATCCATATCTATCTAGTGACCCGTGGGATGTTTTGCGCATACATACATTTTCCAACGTTCTTATGGATGCAGTGAGAGGCAGCTACACAGGTGCTTCTAGAAACTACTGAGTTTCCCAGCATGGGGCCATTTGGGACATTCACCACTCCTCCGAGGCGTTCCCCTGACCCACTCCTGATTCTCCCCCAGCATTTCTTTTGATGTTCTCTAATGCTGAATAATCATTTCACATCATTTTCCCAGTGTCCTGCCTCATCTCACCTTGCCCTTCTGCTCCTATTAGAAAGTTCTTCTGTCACTCAATAATATACTACCTAAAAAAAAATTCAAAAGCTAATCACAAATTCAGAAAGGTAAATAAGCAAGAAGAATTTTGCTGGTTTTAATTCATGAGAGGGCATTCGGAATTGGACTCGGCTCTTTTAAAGGTAGGGTCATTCTCGTTTTTTTAATTGAGATGTAATTGACATAGAGTGTTGTATACGTTTATGCTAAATAAGGTAAGCCAGAAAAAGAAAGACAAATACTGTGGGATATCACTAACATGTGGAATCTAAAAAAATCTGATTTTGTTCAAACAGAGTGTAGACTGCTGGTTACCAGGGGCTGGGAGGGTGAGGAATTGGGAAGATGCTGTTTATAGGTACAAACGTGCAACTAGGAGGTAGGTTCCTTCTTTAAAAGTTAAGATCAGCTTCTGTACATAAAACAGATGCACCCTTCTAACCTTCGATATCCGCACTGCAGAAGTTGCCCCCGTAGTGTGTGGCAATCAAATAAAGGAGGGCTCTCTGGTTATACATAATAAGGGGATCAGGAAGAGAAAATATATCTGTCTGCAACGTTTTGCTCAAGAGCTCAAAATCTAAACACGAGCCACCGGCTCCAACCACAGAAGAAACCAAACATTTTTAAAGAGAAAAAAAAAGTTAACTCCCATTTCTACTCCACATCTCTAGCATTTCCTTAGTATGACTTTTTGTCAGAAATCTTACATTTACACATGAGACATGACTGAGACTAATAATTTAAAAAGCTTCCTCTTTCGGAAAATTAAGAAACCAATCATTTTGTAATTTCACCCACTAATCACATTAACAAACAATGAGCTACAAGTTCTTGATTATAAATGTCTGCAATTTTAAATGAAAACCTTCAGGGAAATAGTGCTACTTACCACAGTTCTGCTCATCACTCAGATCCCCACAGTCGTCATATCCATCACATACCAGGCTATAATTAAGGCACTTGCCCGTGTGACAGTGAAACAGACTCTCGCTGCAATCTGAAAATAAGAGAAGCCACCGATGGCTCGTTAGAGCAGAACAGGATGTTACAGTAGCAGTTTATATAACGATAGCATATCATGGAGGGGAAATCATAATGGTAACCTGGTCCACATCTTTTCTTTTACAGGTGAGGAGACTGTGGTGCAGAGAGATCTAATGCTTTGCTCAAGGTCACATAACAAGTTCCTGAAGAACCACGACTAGGACCCTCTGGCTCCCAAGACAATGCTTTTATCACTTCCTAACGGTATTTATCTGAGTTCCGCTTTATGACACCTCAAAGCTCCTTTAGAGTCAAATATGAGAAAAGACATTCTCAACTCACCGTGGTTCCTAATGAAGTTCATGTTCATACAGAATGAATACTTAATAGAGGGTGAGTAGTTATTTCTTAAAAAATGTTTCCTTTAAAATGAAAGTCTAGTTTTGCCCATGGTAAGCATAAACGTAACAAAGAGAAAAAGTCATTTAGATTACAGAGTCATTACTTAGTTTCACATCACTTAAGTCAATTGAATGTTTCACAGCATGACCCTCAAATAAACACTACTGTCCTAGATTACGGTGCCAAGATAAGAATAAGTGATATATAACCTCAGGAAGCTTATAGTTTAATGTTGGAATAAACATCATGCAAGGAAATTTTAATAAGAAGATAGGTCTTGTTCTTGGGTAAAACAGAACTCCTATCATGGTTCTATCATCTATTAGCTGTGGGAATTAGAGCATATTAGTTAAAATATATAAGTCTGTAAACTTAGTTTTGAAGTTAGGATAAGAGCAATTACTTAATAGAGTTTAGGGGAAGGTATAAATAATAAATCAATGTGTGTAAGTTTCCAAGACAATTAAATGGCAAAAGAATACTCTTCAACAAATGGTGTTGGGACAATTGGATTTCAAATACGCAAAAATGAACTCTGACCTTTACCTCAAACCATACATAAAAATTATCTCAAAATGGATTATAGACTTCAATGTAAGAGCTAAAATTATGAAGCTTCTAGGAAAAAACATAGGAAAAAAGTCTTCGTGACCTTGGGGAGGGCAAAGAATTCTTTGATATAACAACAAAACACAAGACTAAAAGAAAACAATAATAAATGGTTATCCATTAACATTAAACATATTTGCGCTTCCAAAGACACTATTTAAAAATGAAAAGACAAGCCACATACTGGAAAAAAATATTTTCAAAGCATGTATCTGATAAAGGGCTTATATCCAGAATATATATAGACCTCTTACACTCAATAATAAGACAAACAACCCAATTACAAAGAGGCAAAAATCTTGAATAGAAAGTCTTCATAAAGACATATGAATGGCTGATAAGCACATGAAAAGGTGCTCAAAATAATCATTAAAGAAATGCAAGTAAAACCACAATAAGATACTATTACATATCCCCTAAAATAGTTATAATAGATAAGACAGATAATGCCAAGTATTGGCAAGGATTTTAAGAAACTGAAACTCTCATACATAGTTGGTGGGGATGTAAAATAATAATAATGCCACTTTGGAAAGCAGTTTGGCTGCTTCTTATAAACTTAACTCTAACCTTATCATGTGATTCATGAATTCCACACTTAGAAAGCTACCCAAGAGAAGTGAAATATATATCCACACAAAGACTTGTATGTGAATGTCTAGAGCAGCGTTATTCATAATAGCCAGAGACTGGAAACAATCTAAATGCTCAACGACCGGTAAATGGATAAGCAAAATGTCGTATATTCATACAATGGGATACTATTCACCAATTAAAAGTATCAAACTACTGATACATGTGACAGCATAGGTGAAGCTCAGAAACATTATGCTAAGTGAAAGAAACCAGATACAAAGACTACGTATTATGCAACCCATTTATGAAGTTCCCGGAAAAGGCAAACTTACAGAGACAGATGTCAGAGCAGTGGTTATGTACGGCTGGAGACGTGGGAGTGGGGACTGACTGCAAATAGGTAGAAGGAAAGTGTGGGGAGAGATGAAAGAGTTCTAGAAGTAGATTGTGGGATGGTTGCACATGCTATAAAGTTACTAAAAATCAATGGGTTAATTTTACAGTATGTAAATTATACCTCAATAAAGCTGTAAAAATGTTTAAAATACATGTAAAGCCTGCATGTAATAGAAACTAGATTTCTTAAATGTATTGTTTTTTCCCTTATTTAAAGTGAATGAAGTTCAAAAATAGATTCGTAAGGCTGGAGCGGGATCACGGAAGATGAGGAGGATTTTGGTAGAGTGGATGGAATGAAAACTTCAGCAGGTTTCAAATAGAGGGAATAGCAAGAACGAAGGAAAGAGGTGAGAAATGGAGGCACATGTGAGGATCAGTCTGCTTGGCTGAGAAAGACCAAGAATCTAATGGTCAACAGTCCAGTCTCCTGATTACAGCTAATTGTTCCTCCTCAAGCAGACGCCTGCATCTCATACAACTGGTGATGGGTGCCTCTTTACTATAAACATCCCAAACTCTATAACAATTTATTATCAGAAGTCTTGGGCAAAGGGACTTCCCTGGTGGCGCAGTGGTTAAGAATCTGCCTGCCAATGCAGGGGACATGGGTAGGATCCCTGGTCCGGGAAGATCCCACATGCTGCAGAGCAACTAAGCCCGTGTGCCACAACTACTGAGCCTGCGCTCTAGAGCCCTCAAGCCCCAACTACTGAGCCCACGTGCCACAACTACTGAAGCCCACGTGCCTAGAGCCCGTGCTCTGCAACAAGAGAAGCCACCGCAATGAGAAGTCCACTCACTGCAACAAAGAGTAGCCCCTGCTCACTGCAACCAGAGAAAGCCCGTGAGCAGCAATGAAGACCCAACGCAGCCAAAAATAAAGAAATAAATTTATTTTAAAAAGTCTTGGGCATTGATCAGTGAAACTGTTAGCCACATCAAAATATTATACTTGTTACTGACATGATTCATCAACTTCTCTTTCAAAGAGCATTCTTCTAAAAAAAAGTTACTTAAATACTCTTAGAATGACATCATTTTAGAAATGGAATGGGCCTTAGCGATCATCTGTTCAGCGCCATCATTAAGAGGGTGTGTGTATGTGTACATACACAAACACACACGTGCATACACATATGCTCACACTTATACACATACAGAACTTTGTAAGTACTTTTAATTTTTCATTTCGCCTGGGACAACCATCATAAGGGAAAATATAAGGACTAAAAAGAGATCCCAGTTTTCACCTTGACCGTACTATTTCCTCCCATTCAGCAGCAGAGGACACTAACTTCCCACCCTGCACCCCACTGCTACCACACACACACACACACACACACACACACACACACACACACACACACACACACACACACACACAGGCTGAGTCAAGAAAGGTTATGATTTTGGTTCTCCTGCCCACTGAGCAGGGTTGGGCAATTTGTGCATCAAGATATATACATTTCCTCAGGAAGTTTTAAAAGATCTTTCTGATTTTTTATTTTCATCTCTTGTGAGAAGTTTTGAATCGGCATGCTAGAATCAGCAGTACCAGGGTCCTCACCTTGACCATCAGTGCAGAAGTACTTACATTACCTGAAGGAGGAGACAGGGTGGAGGGGTGACAGATTTTAAACCATACGAATTAATTTTTTTAAGCAGTACACTTCATTTTTTTGATGATAGGACTGGGAAATCAAATATTCCTTTCAGAATCTGATTAACCTGAGAACACACTAAAAATTTCCAACGTGGCCCCTCTGTGTGGCCTATTCTGGGATCCCCGGTAATTCATACTAAAGCACCTCATTGGACATATTTTGTAAACTAATGCTCACTTATTAACTTATTTCATAAGTGAAAATGATTCAAACATTTAAAAAAATTCCTCATTATTCACATAGGTGCAGATGCAACTTTCCACTGTTATGACTTTCTTGGTTAGATGCCATTTTCAGAGGTTAGATACAAAACTAGCTGCATTTGGAAGACAACTTGTTGCCTCCCTAAGGTCTGTGTAATTAGTAAACACACAGAGCCTTAACCAAAGGCACTGCACACCCAGAAATACACAGCAAATAGCAAAGATCACAGTGCCTCCTTTTATTGGAATAAATGTTTATTTGAACTGAAAAGAGATGTCGTGAGTGTAATTTGGGGCCAACGATCAACACCTGCAAAAGCTGCCTGCTGTGATTTTCTCATTCAATACAAGCATAATTTTGCGTAACCTAAGGTAGGTGTTTTTCTAGATACAGATCCTTTTTTCTGAAAGAGAGCTTGATACAAAATGTTACTTCTGAAGTTCTTGCTTGTTAATATCTATTTCAGTCTGGCATCACAATGACTAACGTTTACCCCTCAAAATCGTCATTAAATGGAAGGGGAGAGCTAAGGAACAGAAAGCCTTTTATCATGAGCCTCGTTCAATTGGCTCAGTCTCTATGAGTCTATAAACATAATCATGCTGCCTCAACTCAGGATTCAAATATGGAAGCTCAGTTTCCATCCCGAGATGCCCTCGTTTTGAGATGACCAAAGAGGTTAACCAGTTTGCCCACAGTTGCCCAGATTATTACAGTGACCCGGGCTTCTTGACCTCCTGGGGTTTTTTCACCTATTGACTTCTAGCTCCAAAGGAGGATTTCTCAACTGCAGTACTGCTGACATTTGGGGCTGGGGGACTCCTTGTGGCGGCAAGCTACCCTGTGCCTCGTATGATATTCATCAACACTCCCAGCCACTGCCCACTACTAAATGCCAGTAGCATCCCCTCCGACCTCCGCAGTGGTGACAATCATACAGGTCTCCATACATTGCAAAACACCCCCCAGGAGTAATACTGCCCCCAGTTGAGAGCTACTGTCCTGGAATATCCAAACATCACCTCAGTCCAAGGCCAGTTCTAATCTCGTCTTTTCCATCAGGTCTCTCCACACCAAGCTGGCAACCAGTGATCTGCACTCTTCTCTACTCACAGGGCCTTTTTTTTTTTTTACACAATCTTCTTTTGCTCGGTGACATCTATTATATTGTTCTAAAACACTATATTTAATGATCTCTATTTTTATATGCCATTTCCCTGATTAGATTAAAAGTGTCATGAAGCAAGAAGCCATGTCTTAACAGTCTCTACATTTACTATGTATCTAGAACATGCTTCACACATAGTGGGAATTCAAGATTATTCAATAATTTGATTGATTCCGCATAATCAGACTGTCACTAAACAGAAGTGAACCTTCCACACATCTGAAGCTTCCTCCATCGGCATAGAATGGTAAACTTTTATTTTTATTAATGTGGTGGAAATCTTTCTAGTATTTACTTGCATCCTGTCTTAGTAAAGAAACTATGGTAGGTACAGTTTTTTTGTTGTTTTTTTTTTTTGCGGTACGCTGGGCTCTCACTGTTGTGGCCTCTCCCGGTGCGGAGCACAGGCTCCGGACGCGCAGGCTCAGCGACCATGGCTCACGGTCCCAGCCGCTCCGCGGCACGCGGGATCCTCCCGAACCGGGGCAGGAACCCGCATCCCCTGCCTCGGCAGGCGGACTCCCAACCACTGCACCACACGGGAAGCCCGGTACAGTCATTTCTGATGACTCGGAAACATTATTTGGAATATCAGTTTTTATGTTGTGCTGTTTGGGTGGCCTCCTTTCTACATAGCTTCATGTGGTGCTGCTTTGAAAACCATTGTGCCTATTGTAGTATTTGTCTCCTCTACAATGTATCACGTGACCTTTGGCGGGGCAGGGGTGGGAGCAGTGTTGCGAGGAGGGAGGGCATGGAGAATAAGATCACAGCCACAATCACAACCATAAATCCTAATGCCCTTTGAGAGTTACTGCATGCCAGACACTGGTCTCTGTGCTTGACATCCAGTGATTCATTATTCTGCCCAACAATTCTAGAGGTAGTTACCATTACTTATTGTCTCCATATTACCGATGAGGACACTGAGGCCCAGAGAGACTGAGTAACTTTCTCTGTCCACAGAGGCCGGAAATGATAAAGAAGAAATAGGAAGACAGGCAGCCTGACTCAAGACCTTATAACATTCATCACTATACTGTGTGATAATTAGTATAACTAATTATACTAACTAGGATAATTAGTTAACTCAGTATAATTAGTTCACCACAGTCCTCAAAAATAAATCAACCAATGTTACCCCAAATTCAGAGCAAATGACTTCCACAAGTATTTGACAGAGGTTTATGCGGCACAAAGTACGGGGACTTTGTGGCAACTATTTTCCCTGTGACAACCATTTCCCTGGAGGCTGTCTCATTCATTTGCTAAGCACCTGCTCTGTACCAGACACTGTCCTAGAGCTGGTTATAGAATCAAAATATCATAGAGGGCTTCCCTGGTGGCGCAGTGGTTGAGAGTCCACCTGCTGATGCAGAGGACACGGGTTCGTGCCCCCGTCTGGGAAGATCCCACATGCCGCGGAGCGGCTGGGCCCATGAGCCATGGCCGCTGAGCCTGCGCGTCCGGAGCCTGTGCTCCGCAACGGGAGAGGCCACAGCAGTGAGAGGCCCGCGTACCGCAAAAAAAAAAAAAAAAAAAAAAGATCATAGAATGTTAGCAGCAAAAGAGACACCAGACACCCTTTAGGGCAGTGGTTTCAAACCTGGCTGCACACGAGAATCACTGGGGGAGTTTTACAAAGGTACTGCTGCCTGGGTACCCCCTCCAGACCAATGGAATTCGAATCCCTGCAGGTGGGGCTCCCTGGAGATGCAATTGTGCTGCCAGCCTTGATGACAAGGAAAACCTGGAGAAGTAGCCTGCCTCGAGCCACGGAGCTAGAAATTTAAAAAAAAAAAAACAAAAAACAAAGAAAACCCTTAATCTTCAAAAATCTTTTTACTATACCACTAAAATTGCTCTAGGTGGTTAGAAATTGGTCCATTTTACTGATCAGGAAGAGACTGATAAACATGGCAAAATGAGTTTCCAGGGGCGGGGTCAGTAAGCAGGCCCAGATACCTGGAGAGCCCCTGTAAAAGACAACTATCTCCCTCAGCATAATAGAGCAACCAAACTAGACATTTTCCTGTCTTATGAATGATCGGAGTACAATCATTCACCAAATTCGCACTTTTATGGACATGGGCAAGTCAAAGGCGGCACAGTTTAGAGAAAACAGTTAGATTTGGACCCATTCGGGAGTGGGTTCAAATCTAGCACTTTGAGCCACTGGCAAATTCATTCATGGCCGTGAGCCTCGGCTCTGCATCTGAACAAAAAGGAATAATACTTCGTTCGCTGAAAATTCAATCAAATCATGTAGGTAAATGCTTCTAGTACAGTTCATTAGGGAACTCACAAATAGCAAATCCCTTCCCTTCCTTCCTTGGAAGGCAATCCTCCTCCTGTACCTGCCAGGACCCTCAGAACGTGGGAAGCCCAGCAAAATTTCCTTCTCCCCGCAGGAGTATCTGTGGGTTGCATTCCAGCTCTGATTTGTATCCACGCCCTAATTCAGACTTAACACTATTCCTTCACTGCAGGGTGGTGACAACAGGAGGGTGGCACCTTCTATAAACATGCATGCTGAAATGCCACAAGCACTGAATGTTAAAGCTCAGAGGCAGATGTCCTTGGAAGGTCAGGAACAATTGCATGCAAAGCTCTCAATGTCCAACTAAGCATTTTCATAGACAAGTATTCTGAAGGGATGTATTTCTTCAACAAACGAAGCCAAATGGTTTTTGAAGTGTGGTTATGAAGAAGGCCCATGTCTTAATAAACTCTTGCACTCCTAGGATATTGCTGAATACCTTGCATAATAATAATACTGCCTTCTTTGTTCAGTCACTGACTAGGAAAATTTACTCCTTGAAATTCAGTTTCAACAAATGCAGCAGAAATCTCTTACTGTGTAAAGTGCAATGTTCAATGTAGCGGAGGAACATAATGATGAAGCCAGTGTTAGCCCAGCACTGGGGATAGAGGCACATGCAGAATTTGCATATGACATAACATGGGCCATAAGTGGGAGATAAACAAGAGATTCCACTGTAACTCCCATTACTGTATATAATTCTACTGAACCACTTAAAATCCCTACTGTAGGTGCTTTACAGAATATTTGTTCTCAAGTCCACAGCAATACTCCCTAATGTAAATAAACATCCAAAAAAAATGTTTTTCATGTACAATCACATGCCATAGGTTTTTCTGAAGAGAGAATTCCAAATTATAAATACAAATATCTTAGTGAAAACATTTCCAAAAAATATGGTGGCTTAACTGAAATTCTACAGGATGCTAGATATTATGCAAAATAAATAAATGCACGAATAAATAAATAAATTAATTAATTAAAGGTAAGGGTATATATAAACAAATAATTTTCAGGAAATACCAAGTCAAGATAAAATTAATGTGTTTTTTTTAAACTGTGGGATTTATCTGAACCTTTAATGAACGAATATGTATTGTAGCTCTCTATGAAGTAGATCTGATAGACAGCATTTCTCAAACTTATTTTTTTCCCAAGCATTTTTCAAGACTCAGGTACTATGGGACACCAGTTTGGGAAACACTGACCCTAAATATTACCACAATATACTGTCTTTCAAAAGTTATGGTAAATAAGTATCCTAACCCTTCATATGGATGAAGAGTTGGTCCTCCTGGCAAACACACCAGAGGAATCTTTCAACTCAGGTGAGCAACTGAGATGAGCCCTTATAAAGCCTTGGTAACCCCTACAGGGAATAAAACACAGCTTTTCCCACAGTAACTATTGCTGGTCATAGAACCATTAGAAAGCAATTTGAACACCATCGCACATGGTCGTGTTTTGGACGCAGATCCTGCAATGTATTCTTGAGGCTAATTTTTCCTTTTAATCTGTTGCATAATTGCAAATCAATTTGAAAACTGAATATAAATCTGATATGGATTGAATGTCTGTGTCTGCCCAAAATTTGTATGCTGAAGCCCTAAACCCCAACATGACTGTATTTGGAGACAGGGCCTGTGAGGAGGTGATAAAGGTCATAAGGGTGGGGCGCTAACTGAATAGGGCTCATACCCTTGTAAGAAGAGTAAGAGACAGCAGAGCTCTCTCTCCTCCCCTCTCCCTTCGCCTCTCCAAAGAGGTTATGTGAACACACAGGCAGATGGCAGCTGCCTGCAAGCCAGGAACAGAATTCTCACCAGAAACTGACCCTGTTGCACCTTCATCTTGGACTTTCCAGCCTCCAAACTGTGAGAGAATACATTTCTGCTGTTTAAGGCGCCCAGCCTGTGGTATTTTGTAAAGCAGCCCAAGCAGATAAATACAATATTGGATAAACCAGCGTTTTAGTCAAAATGACTGATCAAATCAATGGTAAGTAAACTGAGGATGTTTAAGGCTGAATCTACCAATCCATGGATTCAAAACAGTTCTTGCCGTCACTCTCTCCAGATTTAGAGGAAGCATAAACGAACAAAAGATTTTGCATCTTCTGTGTCACAACTGCTAAAAATCATGAGGGTAAAAAATTTTCCTATTAAAAATATCCTTTTTTTAAAAAAGTTGACCTTTATACTCAAAGATTTAAAAACAAAAACAAAAACCCTCACCCAAACAAAGTAAACAGAAAGCATTTTCCCAATTTTAAGATACTTTAAGCAAAAACACTTCAGTCCCTGATGTGTTCCACAGCACATCTAGCTGTCGAGTTCCTAATGAAATCAGGCCTTTGGAAGGTGTGCAAACACGCAGCTGTCACATGAAGTGAGGGAAGATAAACACATTTGCTCACTTAAGAAAAGCAAACTAAAAGAAGTCCACCCAAGTGCCGGGTGGTTGTCAGTACTGGACAATGGAATGGCGCTGGTTTCCAGGCCCCTGAATGGAATCCCTGTCCCCCCAGACAAACCCCACACAGCCTGTCACATACTGCAATGAGCCTCGTCACTCCAGTCGCCACAGTCGTTGTAGCCATTACACAGCAGTTTCCTGGGGACACAGATGCCACTGGCACACAGAAAGCTCTCACCCCCTCCGCAGATCACTGAAAAAAAGGGCAGAAAAACAATTCAAAATGAATAAGAGGTGTGTTTTTTTTCCCCTTTTAAAATTAGGAGAAATAAAGGACAGAAAGAAAACCTTTCCTTGCTATTCAACAGAGGTGCTTCCCAATTCCCTCAGTTTCATGATCACCAATTTTTCTCTGGCCTTCTGGAACATTAATTGTAAAATTACCTGGAAAGACTACAAAGAGTGTTTGCCTGAGAAAAGCAAAAGGAAATTCACCAGTGGGCTTTCACAGCACAAGAGAGCTGCCTCATCAATTGCACAACTTATGTGGGGAAAAAAATACCAGATGGGAGTATTTTTCTTAATAACAGAAAATTATTTCAAAGTGAAATATTATTTATTGAACAAACATTAAAAAAAAAAACCCTCTCCTTCTACAGTGCTACTCAATGTCCTGCAGAGAAAGCTACAGTTACGAATAGTTGATACACTCTTGAACACAGGCTTAGAGACCCCATGCCTTGTATTTGAAATATATTTATTTACTTGTCTTAGTAAAAATGCCAGTTAAAAATGTCAGTGTCTATTTTGGCATAAGGAATGTGAAACAACATTAGCTGATAATATTTTCATTCTCTTCCTTAACACGGCTGCATTTTAGTATTCTTTGCTTTAAGTATTACGGTGTTCTTTTTCTTCTCAAAATTCAACAAATATTCAATTGTTTCAAAATTACATCAGATACAGAATGTAAGAGAAGAAGCTAGAAAGATTTTTCTAAGGGAAACCATTAATGGAAGGATGTCAATTCAACGAAATGGGTTTTAAAATACCCTTCAATATGTGGTAATATGCATCAAATGCTTTTTAAATGTGTAACCCTTTGACCCAGAAATCTTATTTCTGGTCTTCATACAAAGGAAATGATTATGAATAAGTGCAAAATTTAATATTTAAGGATATTCACACCATCATGGTTTATCACAAGCAAACTATGAAATAACAATTATGCAATAATAGGAGACTGGTTAAATAAATTTTGATAGCTCCATAATAAGGAATACTGTTACAGCCATTGAATATTATATTGTAAAAAGTAATGTCCTGGGCCAAAGTTTAAGATAATTTAAGTATAAAAACACCATTTGGGGGACTTCCCTGGTGGAGCAATGGTTAAGAATCTGCCTGCCAATGCAGGTGACGCAGGTTCGATCCCTGGTCCGGGAAGATCCCACATGCCGCAGAGCAACTAAGCCCGTGCACCACAACTACTGAGCCCCATGCCACAACTAGAAGCACACGCGCCTAGCGCCTGTGCTCCGCAACAAGAGAAGCCACGGCAGTGAGAAGCCTGCGCACCTCAACGAAGAGTAGTCCCCACTCAACTCAACTACAGAAAGCCCGCGCACAGCAACAAAGACCCAGCGCAGCCAAAAATAAATAAATAAATAAATTTTTTTTTAAGTTTAAAAAATAAAAAAATTTAGAAACAGCATTTGGTTCTGAAAAAGCATAATACAATCTGGCCTAGAAAGAAGTATATCTAAGGTTACTATGATCATCCCTGGTATTAGGATTGAAAGTAATTTTTAGTTTCTTCATTGTATTTTACTCTGTATTTTACACATGTTCTTATAACGATCATGTCTTACTTTTATAATCAGAAAAGGAAAACAACTAACTTTTTTCATGAGTTCCCAATTCAGAGTAACGGTAAATAAATATAACCCTCCCAAAACGTGTTTCTGTAACTCTCTGTCTCCCTGCCACAAAAGTTAGTGGGATCAGCCTTGTGGTCTCCTGCGTGGTCACTGTCACCACCACCCCCCACCCCGAACCATGTTCCTTGATGAGATGAACCTTGTTGTCTAACTAAAGGGAACCAGGAAATATGGAACATTTAACTCAGAAGCTGAAATGCAGAGAAGTTCAGACTGAACGTTCCAGGCAGTAAGGTCCATGCCACTCATATGTCCTGTGTTCCCCAGCAGAGTGGCTGGCACTCAGGAGGTTCTTAATGGGCAAAAGTCACCTCCATCTCAATGGAGCACAATATATTGCCACGAGGCAAAAGAAAAAATGCAATTGATGGATTATTTTCCAACGCTATCACGGAATCAGTTTCGATTTGCTGAACATTAAGTACGAGTCAATTTGGTATGTTTCTTCTGATGCTAATTCATGTGTAAGCTTCGCAATATCAACAATGAAAGTCTGGTTTTCCATTATATCCCATGATTTCTGTATCAATACAAATGGCATCTATGGATTTCAACTGCCAAGACGTGAAACACGCTTATGTTTTGTATAGTCTTGGATTCAGCACAGGACTGTACTCCTATAGCTACAGACAGAGACTCCTAACAGGTATACAGGAAACCAGATATAAAATGAAAAACCAAAACATTAAAGATTTTACCGGTCAGTCTCTACAATAACCTCTCTCTACGGTTAAGGGAAAATTTTCAAGGAATAAGTGTTTATCCTATCGTGAGACTGTTTCTGCATTATAGTAGAGAGTGCAGAAATTCCATCTGTCTGCATTTCAGCAGCTGCAATGCCTCAGAAGAATTATTGCATTCCCTACATTATGGCTCTGGTGAGTCCTTGGGAAATGTAGCTGAAAGCTCAACATTAAATAGCTCCGAACATCTAGGTTTCATCTTTAAGGACCTACTCCAATAAAGCCATTCTTGCGTATGGTTATATCAAACCTGGATCAAATTTAAAATACGGCATTGCTTGCATTGTTTTGATTATCGATATCCTGTGTCTTTGCTGATTCATCAGAAACTGACTTCTTTTGTGTGGTTTCTCGGTTGGAGATGCGGCTGCCCATGGTTTTAGGACATTGAAAATGGTTTCTTTCTTCTTATTCTTTTTTTGCAAGTTCTTTGGACATTCATAGTTTCATTAATCAATACTATTTTTGTACAATCAGGATAGCTTTGTACATTCTCTTTCTGTTTGATTTCTTCCTGACCTGTATTCAGAATCTCCACTTTGATTTGTGAAAAACTGTTCAACTAGCAAAGCATTTCAGACATATCTCATTTACAATTTCCAGAGAGCCCCATAGAGTACACAGGTAAGAATTCTATCACAACTTCCTTGGGGTAAGTGATAGTTTACAAATAGAGGAACTAGAGTATCATATGGTTAAGACAGCATCTACCCAAAGCCATGGAGTTAGGAAAAGGTGAAAACCACCCCAGAATCGTGAGGTCCTGGCTCCAGGCCTAATCCTCCACAGCATACCCACTCCCCATTTCTAGTACACAGCCAAGTGATGGGCGCTGAGTTCAAGGGTACCAGGTTCAGGTAAAAGTTCAAACTTGGCTTTATTTTTCTCTCTAAACAAAAGATAAACGTCTGTCCTCAGGTGAACTGGACCAGATAAGATGACATTTTTGTGAGCTCTCGGTTTTTGGAGAACACACTGAGAGAGCTCTTAACAAGTTTCTGGAGAGATTTTTCAACCATAATTCACTGTCTTATGACAATCATCTTCCAATAGCCTTTAGACTGAGCCCTTAAGATGACAAAGGGAGATTCCCTGAGGTGAAGTCATGCTATACAGTCTTGACACCATTTCCACTAACACCATCTATAACACTAAGAGGTATATATTGGACTTTAAATCAATGGCAATGACTTTACAAGATTCTTTCATTAATTGAATGAATATTTACTATCTATTATGTGCTGGGCATTACTGTAGCAGTAATTACAGATACAGCAGTAAAGAAAACAAAACTACTTCCCCACCTTCACATAGCATGTATTCTACCGATCATCATCTGATAAAGATACTTTTACTAACTAAAGATGCTTCACCACCAAAGTTACCTTCATTTATACATGTGACAATTAATTAATATTAACACAATGACAGCAGTATACAAAGACTTATGCCTAAGATACTGGTTTACATGTCCAAATGATGAGGACAGTTATGAATCGCCTGGACTTCTGAATTCCATGGATTCTGAAGAGTATACACCCCTGCGGATGCAGCTCTTTTCAGTCTTGTTTCTGAAAACAGTCTGCTGAAATAACATCCATAGCCTGAAACAAACTTTAGATTTTCTGCAACTGCTTCCAGCCCTATCAGTCCTCTCTGTCTGTGTCTCATGGGCAGCATTTATACTGGCAAATTCTCTCATTACTCTGCTTGCTAACTTTTAGAGTCTTTTTCAGAAATTACTCACCAGTCTCTGACTGCATAGTATCCTCACATTCATCGTGACTTTGAGTCCTTGTTTAAAGTCTAAAGCTCAAGTTCAACTCTATCTCTGAAGAGAAAGCCGACCTGGCACACAGCTTTGTCCCCTGCACCCATACTGAGAGCTTGTCAGCCCTTCATTCCACATGCTGCTCGAAATTAAGTTACTATAAATCACTATTGCTCTTACCTTTTACAAAGTTATTTGACCATATGAAAAAGAATGAGTGTAATCTTATAGCAGCTGATGCAAGAATACTTCTTGGGAAGAGTGTTGTATCTCCCCATAATAGGTTGATAAGAAGATTGGGGTGAAAGATAAGAGGTGAAAGAGGAGAAAGGAAATCCAAGTGGACGGTCAATAATTAAACTTGGTCTTTACTCTGCCTTCTAAGTCATATGTACTCGATGGCCCTTCCTTTTGTTGAACATTAAGATGTCTGGAGTAGGTATGGATGGATATCAAAAAGCTCTGTATGAAAAGAAGGAGATCCTCCTGGAGAGAGAGGGGAAACTGTGCGGTTGGGCATTGTCTTGGGAGAGAGAGAAATTAAAAACTTGGTTGAGTCTCCCTGAGGGGCTGTATAGAGAAGACCCTTTGGAAAACAGAAATATCTAAAGGGACATTTCAAGTTGTTGATGGGAGGTGTAATCACTTCCTCCATCTACCATAGGGAATCAGCAAAGATGATTATGTTGTTTTCTAATATTCTCACTCATTTATTTAATCAATTTGGCACTCTTCTAAGAGCTTGAATACAGAATAGATCCCTTGCTTTGCAGACACTATAGTCTACGGAGACAAACAATAACAATTGATATAATAAGAAGAAAATTATTATATATTAGGTCAGAAGGTAATAAGTGCTATAAAGACAAAACAGAGTACAACAGACTAAGAGAGATAGGAGATGTGGGGATGGGGTAGTACAGGTCCCCAGATTAATTATGGCGCCAGGGCAGGTCTCATTGAATGTTGACATTTGAACAACAACTTCAAAGATGGAGGGAGTTAACCAGACCTCAGGGGAAGATTTCAGCCCAGAAGCAAAGACCCTCAGGCAGGAACACGGCTGGCAGGTATCAGGAACACCAAGGAGACAGACCCATGTGGCTAAAGCAGAGAGAGTAAAAGGGAAAGAAGCTAAGGGATGAGGCAGAGAGGAAGAGAGGGCCCAACCACAGAGGGCTCTGTAAGGACTCTGTAGCTTAGACAAAAAAAAAAAAAAAAAAGAGTCACTACAAGGTTTGAGTAAAGAGTAGCATGATCTGACTTATGTTTTCAAGGATCTCTGCCTGTTGTGTTGAAAATACTCCAGAGAGGCAAGGGACACAGTAGGGAATAACAGTTAGGAGCCTATTGGAGCAATCCAGGAAGAGATGATGGCGGCTTGGAGGTGGTAGCAGGGGAGGGGCTGAGACACAACTGGATACTGGACATATTTTGAGAGTAGGGGCAGGAGGGTTTCCTGGCCCATTAGATGAAAGTCGTGAAAGGCAAGAGCCAATGATGGCTTCAAGTTTCCAGCCAGATGACAAGAACTGCCCTCCGCTGAGATGAGGAAGGCTACTGGAAGAGAAAGACCAAGGGGAAAGAATCAGGAGTTATCATCTGGACACGCTGGGTCTGACATATACAAGAGACGCCCAGCTGGAAATGCTGAGGAGACAACTGGGTACATAAGTTCAAAGTCCAGGAAAGAGGACAGGACTACAAATATAAACGTATACACCATCAGCAAATCGATTTAAAGCCGGTGTGCCTGGATGAGATCATGAGGGGAATGGCTAGTGAAGAGTAAGACTCAGTGAGATGGTGCAGAGAAGATGGATAAGGGCTGAACTATTAAACCTCCTGTGTAACAGCTACAGGGAAGAGGAGAAGCCAGCAAAGAGGATGAGGAGTGGCCCCGGGGGTAGAAGGAAACCCAGCAGGTGAGTATGTTATCCTGGAAGCCAAGGGAAGGAAAGTGTATCGAAGAGGAGGAAGTGATCAGCTATGCCAGAAGCTGCTGCTGAATCAGGTAAGATGAAACTGAGAAATGGGGATGCGGATAAGAGCGGTTTCAATGCAGCAGTGAGGACAAAAGTCTGACGGAGTATGTTTAAGAGAGAATGAGAAGACAGGAAGTAGCTCCGAATGGAAGGACAAATGCTTTGCTGCAGAAGAGAATAGATAAGTGGGGCAGTAGATTACAAGGGAAGTGGGGCAAAAAGAAATGCGGTTTTTAATGCTTTGTGCGAGTACATTCTTTGGAGGGAGCATGGAGTGGTATTAAGTTCTGCCTATAGGTTGGCTCAGATCAAATAAATGATGACCACTTTTGAAGATACAGGAGCTCGGGGATGGAGGATCATCAATGTCAGGAATATAGTTATAATCTAAAAATGAAGCCTGTCTTATACCTGCAAGTCCCTTTAATCCCATCACTACAGTGTGACTTCCTCAGAAGTTACCTGTCTTCTAAGGTGAGAAATCCTTCTCATTCTCTTCTTCCTCTTCTTCACCTGGTAGACCTCTGTTAAACATGGGGGGCGAGGGGCACCCAGGCTAGTCCCTTTTAATAGTACCATCAGAACATGAACAAACAAACCCCTGTTACTTTACGACTCACATAATTTATATTAGCAGAAGATAAGTATTTGTTTGCTTATACCCTCTCCCTTCTAGAACGTATGCTCCTTAAGAGAAGGAACTTTATCAGATTTTCTCCCTGTTGTGTCCTGTCCTGAGTCTGGCGTGGAATTAAATATTTGTTAAATGAATAAATGAAGACTGAGAATAGAAGGTGCCCAGCAGGACCACGTGATCACTCCTATTTCTTGGTCCTACATGTTCAAAGGCAATAAATATCTTACAATTTTATTATTTTAATTGCCAGAGGAAGAAACTGCTGGTGAAATACGATAATCACTCTCTGTGATAGCAGGATACTCACTCAAACCCCCAGACAAGTCTGGCTTCTCAGTAGCATCTGCTCACATGTTAGGGCAATGAGTATCAAAGACCCTTCTACCTAAAATAATCTTCCCCACTGACCTGTGATGATGTGTCTAACATTTTCCCAACACCTACACCCACGTTACCCATTCCCTGGGGTAAAATGGTGGTTTTTAGATGAACTCTAGGATACCAAGGAAAGGGACTTTGGGGCCACATCATGGGCTAAGGGGGTGTCTTGAGTCCCGTACTCCACTTCAACTAGAGAGCTCTACCATCACCTGCTTTATATATTTGAGTCCGTGTACAATTTCCTTTGAAAATGGGTCTCTGCTACCAAAAACAAATTTGAAAACGCCTTCACCCTTAAGATTTTAAGTGTTCAGTTCAAGTCTGACAGAGCTTTTAATTCATTTTCTTGGCAATGAATACTTAGCTCTGAATTTAATTATAGAATGTTTAGATTTTCATTATATTTAGACGTGAAAGAATGGGACGCCAGAGGAGTAACTTCCTAAGAGGGGTGGGCATAGCAGGGAGGAGTTTAGGAAAGGTCTGAAACAAGAGAAATAAGCATGAGAGGTGAGACCTGGAGCCACAATGAACTGAGGACAGCCCGGTGTGAAAACGCAGTGGGCCTGGGTCTAATACTATGAGGTAAGAAATGCCACATCACCTTATTTTTCTAAATCAAGTTAATTCACTTAATCAAATTAATTCAATTAATCCCCACTCAAAAAGGTGAAAAGAAATATTCTTCAGGCATGTTTTTTGTGGGGGGCCTCTCCCTCCTTAGGGAGGTACAAGGATCCAAGGGAAGAACCGCGGAAGGGGCTTAGCTTTCAATTCTTCAGAGAATGGGTGGGGTGAGGGACTCACGGTTCTAAGCCCTCGGGGTTTATAGTAGACAGAATGCTCCATCACGTCTGTGCCACAGCAGGGTCATGACAGGGCCACGGTTCCCAACATCAGCTTTCCCGGCTGCCCCACGCAGCCATGCCTCTTTGAGACCCTGCCTCTTCCCCCAAGCAAATAGTAACCAGTCCCTACTACGTAAGGGACATGCCAAAGCCCAGTCCCCTTCCAAGCCTTGGGGGATGCCTCCTCCATCCTCTGTGTCCACCTCTAACCCTCCCCCATGCCACCCCACTCTGGGTGATCACATAATCTCTGCTCATTTCTCCTCAAGGCTGGTCCCCCTTTTCTGAGAATGCACAGATGACACCACACATCCTTTATGTTTCCTTAATAAATTGCTCTATTACACAGATTTTTCATTCATTGCAGAGAATGCAAATGACTCTATCAGCAACTTTCAACATCTTTTTACCAAGGTACTATATGGTAGGCGGTCAGTAATCCCTGTTGCATAAATGCACTTAAACAGCTCTTAATTTAGATATTCTAAAAATAGAAGTGCTACATGATTTCCTCTTTTATGATCTGGGGTGACCGTCTTGCTGTGAAGACAAGGTAAAACCGGCCCCCTCACTACAGTCCAACTCTGTAGTTCCAAGTCCCTCAGTGCCTATTATATAATATGTTTTTCTTAGTGAGGAATGATCTCTGTCAAACCAATGTTCAAAGCAAGTTCAAAACAACTTCCCCAATTAAATATCCTTAAGACGAAGGTACTCCTTGACTCATTTTTTTCCGCTGTGAAATAAAGCCATGCTTTGATTCAATGGAAACATTGCCAGCTGGCCTTCAGCTTAAATTTCTGAAAATAAGAGCTAAGTATACTTCTCGCCTGTCTGACAGCATGAAGGAAGATCTATCATTCTATAGAAAAATCCATCATTGTAAAATTATCTAAAAATCATTAGCAGGAGACAAGAATAGATTTGTCACTGGTGGCACTCCGATAGGAGAGGAACGGAAATAGAGTTTAGAAAGCAGTTCATGTCATCATTCAACATCTCAAGTAAAATCACAGTATAAAATAGAGTTAGATAAAACTTGCCCAGTAGATTTTAAATCTAATTAGACAGGGGAGAAAGTACAGAAAGAGCAGAGTAAAAAGCAGGAAGTCAAGCTTTATGATCAGGGACTGGCAGAAATAGACCGCCAAGCAGGTCTAAAGAAACGTTTTTAAAAGGAATCTTTATTCATTCAATAGGAGGGAGAGAGAGAGAGAGAGAGAGAGAGAGAGAGAGAGAGAAGGAAATTTTTAAAAATAAGAAAAACAACTTCCAAATAGGGATTGTCTAATTAAAAGAATATACTAGTTTACTACCTCAAGTTTTAGTGTCTAAAAGACTTAAATAGGATTCTGAACCAATTTTGTCAAAAATCATTGGTAAGTAAGATATACACCAGGACTCTGTCATTTATCATTTCCTGCAAATAAGTGCAAAAACGTAACTTCAAGTTTCTAAAGAACATAAGCAAGTTAGAAACTACATATTTAGAGCTTCCCCGGTGGCACAGTGGTTAAGAATCCGCCTGCCAATGCAGGGGACACAGGTTCAAGCCCTAGTCCGGGAAGATCCTATGGAGCAACTAAGCCCGTGCGCCACAACTACTGAGCCTGCGCTCTAGAGCCTGCGAGCCACAACTACTGAAACCCGCGTGCCTGGAGCCCGTGCTCTGCAACAAGAGAAGCCACCACAATGGGAAGCCTGCATACCGCAATGAAGAGTAGCCCGTCTCTGCAACTAGAGAAAGCCCGCACGTAGCAATAAAGACCCAACGCAGCCAAAAATAAATTAAAAAAAAAAAAAAAAGATGCCAATTCTTTTTTAAAAAAAAAGAAAAGAAACTACATGTTTACAGTTGACCCTTTTGTCAGGGATTATTATCAGGCAGGCAGAGATTTCTAAATTCAGGGTTTTTTTTTTTGCGGGGGAGGGAGGAGTGCTACTTTCTGAACTTGCTTTAGGAAATAAAACCTTTATTTTATAAACAAAGTAATTCTCACTTAGTGGTACTTAAAATACTTCTGAGATTTTCTGCAAACATGAGGCTGTCTCGAAAGATATTTTGTGATTATTCATTATGAATCATAAAATGATAATGATGGTATATTATACACACAACCTTTGGCAGATTTCAGACAGCTGTTGAATGTTTTCTATAAAACATTTAATGCATGCGTACAAACCTATGAGAAATAAAGTGATATATATCATTTGGAAAGAAAATAACAGTCTCTTGCATGCATATGGTAGTATCTAAAAAGTTATACATGTTAACATTTCTTTAGATCTTTATTAAATGTGTAACTCGATCAAGACGTCTATGGAAAGACTTAGAAGAAAGATGAACAAAGAAAAATAATCAGATTTGAAGAGCGATTCCATGGTATTTTTCTTATTTGTTGGGCTACACAAATTGGACTGATGTCATTATACAAGTTAACAGTTTGTGAATTTCATTTTCAACTCAAACCAGATTTATTTTTAATCACAGTTTCTTTTATTTTTGTCTATTTTATGTATAGATAATCTAAAAGCTAGAACTAATTGTCTATGACTTTGCAATACTGTGTAGCCTGGGACCCAAAAATAGAGTAAACATATGTATTTAGAATTTACTGTGAAAAGAACTTTGAAAAAATAACTTTCAAGGACAGATTGAGACAGGCTGGGTCCTGGGACCCTTTGGTGCAGTGCTGGCACCTGGACAAATGTCTCCTCCAGCAACAAAATACAAAGAAACTATAAGGGACTAAAAATAGCCGCATGCATACTCAATTGGGGCAAATTATGGACAACAGGATAGAAAAAGACCACAAACCCAGCTGCCACTTCTGAAGAGCTGGGAGCAAAAACTGGGTGTTGAGAGCAAAAGCAGGGTACAGAGCATGCTCCCTGCACACAGCACCACCAAAGGCGTGGGCAGACCACCTAAGCCCCCCTTCTGGTCACCCACTGATCTGCCCCAATCCCCACCTCAGGGAGCGAGCAAGGGAACCTGTTACAGGAGCCCCGGTAAAGACTTGCCTGCATTTCTTGTCTGGCCTCTTATCAATTTCTATTGATTAAGGAAAGCCTGGTTGGTAACAAGATTACAGTTCTACGCTAATGTCTAAAATTCACTTCCAATCCCATGAAGACTGTACTACATCACTTTCCCACTTACTCCCTATTGTTAATTACTGTAACAGAATATTCCAATGCATTACCATTCCTAAAAATTCACTGATCTTCAGGATACTGTAGGATCTCACCTATCTTCCAGATCAGATTGCCAGTAGCTGGAGGCCAAGATTCTGAAGCCCCAGGTTGGAGCTCTGCCCAAGACCCCCTCTACTTTCCATCGTCTTAACTGATCACAACAAACCCCATTCACTTGCCCCCATGCAGTAGGCCATGGAGACAGCACACGTTCCATGGCTTGAGTCAAGGCAGAGTCGGGAAAACCTAATACTTCCAGCTACCTAACCCTTCAAGCTTAAACCATCCCCAAATAATCAAGTCACTTCAATTCTAAATGCTATTATGATTAAAAGAAAAGTGCGAGAAAATTAATTCATAAACACTCATCTTAATATCCATACTGATATTGACTGGGTCTACAGACAAGAAAAGCAATTATTCACAATGATGACCCTGAGATAACAAAATAAAAGTCGTTCTGTAGAAAAAGTACAGACTTGGATTTAACTTAAGGTATCTGTGCCGCTTTGAGCAAGTTATTTAACCTTTTGGGGCTTCAGTTTCCTTATCTGAATTCCACCTGCTTTGGAATTGTCTCTGAGTATATATTAATCAGTAATGGATGTAAAGTACCTGGCACCGAATGACATAAAGCCCACTATGTCCTGTTTACTAAGACTGGTAAGTGTATAATTCACTTTTGAAAGATGGCCATCACAAAGTGCTTAAAAATGCCTTTTGCTTAAAGCGTTATCCTGCAAATAACTAGAGCGTCCTATTCTCCAACCTTGTAGATCTAGCACTGCCCACTTAGACCTGAAGTGAGGGCAACTGGATTCTTCGAAACAACCAAGACAACTGGAATAGAACATAGTCTGAAGAGATCAACACACATGGGAATCAATATAACAACATCTAGGGAAAGAATTCCTAACGTTTCTTTGGCTCATAGACAAAAAAGGAAGTCAATTGCTCCAGGCAAGTTGACTTTTACTGTTGAATCGTTTGTGTCCTGTTAAATGATTTGCATGCTGGTGGAAGAGAGAGGTCCCTGAATTCTCTCTCCCATGCTTCCTCCACTTTTCTGCTCTGTGTGCCCTCCACCACACAGCTACATAAAATCTCTCCTAGTATCCCTGGTTACCAGTATTATATATAACAAAGCCACACAGACTAAACCTGACATGGAAAAATCAGCCTTGCCTAAAACTAAATATAAGCACAATTTAATTAACTTGCATTCCAGAGTCATAGCTGCCAACTTACCAAGACTAGAAGACTGGGTACACAGTACCCAAGGGCTCAGAGGGAGGGGGAAAAATACTAAATTTTTCTCCAAAGTCTTCACAGGATTCACATGTTCCTTCGTACCTGTAAACAGGAATAATGTCCCCTGTATACAAGATACGTGATCCAATGGCGGGGGGGGCAAAATGAGCCAAGGCGGGAAGAGAAGATAGGTTAATAGAGGCCGGAATTTCAGGAAAGACATACAGGAACTAGAAATGAATGGCAAGTAATCTGGCAACAAGGTCAGCCCTGAGTCAAGTAGGGAAAGGTTTACTTTACCCGTGAAAGGAGGAAAGACATTGCTGCAGATAAAGGGAAGTCAGAAACCATGTGCCTGTCACTATAAACTCTCAATACTGCAATTTGAACTGTGATGTAGTCTCATCTAAAAATACTCTACTGATCAACCTTCTGTGTTTAAGTTAATCCTGGGAAACTGTATAACATGAGGGTCAGCCAGTGGTGCATGGGTCGGGGGACTGAGCTCAGCGTGGGGGTGATGCCCTTGGGTAAAGGTCCATTTTCTTCCACTTGCCAAAAGGATAAGTAACATGCAGTTTCCAAGCAGGAGCACAAGATGGCAGCCATACGCAGCACACAGACCCTGTGCAGTGCCACAGGAGAGAACTCAGCTTGAGACCCTCACCACCTGACAGGCTGTGGCAATTCACAGGGAATTCCAGCTGGGAGGCTTCTCTTTTCTAAAGGGCATCCTTTGTTTGTGTCTGTAACTGGGTACATTTGAAATCATGAAATCGCACTTCTGCCAATTATTACCACAGAGAAATAAAAAGTCTTTCCCAATTGATGCCTACTCATATCTTTGGCACATTTTTCTATTGGTTTTTCTTCCTTATTGATTTATTGAAACTCCATTTGTTTCAATTATTTTTCTCCAGGCCATCACTTATTTGTCTTTTAAGTTAATAGTCTCTGCAGCTATAGAAAATTTTACATATACGTGAGGTCAACTGTATCAGTCTTTATGGTTTATGTCTTTATAAACCGTATCTATATGTGTCGTAGAAAAGAAACTATAGGAGGGCAGAGATTTTGTCTGTTTTGTTTCCTGCTACAGCCATAGGATATATGACGGACATACAGCATGGGCTAAATAAACTTTGCATTCAACCCAGAACCTTTCTAGAGCAGATGGAAAATATCATGGCCAAAATTAAGACACATATTCTGGCCAAGACACGCCAAAAATAGGCCACAGAGACAGGTACATCAAGTCAGGTTTCCTAAGAGTCAAAGCTGATTCTGCCATGGCCGTAGGGGAAAGGCTACAGATTGACTGACTGACTGACTTTTGTTAAAGTAAGAAAGCCTCTTACATTGCTGAAATGACCAAAATATGAAATACACAGCCTGATCTGTATTTAATGGAATAGAATAAAAGAACTCTTGAGATGCTTGCCAGGTTTAAGTTTCAGCGAAATGCCAAAGGGAAGAAATTGGACGGCTACTTTCACGCCAGTGCCTTTCTTAACACCGACCACCAAAGGGATACCACATCATGAAGCAAAGCACAGAGCCCATGCTGTAACTGTGACTAGTGTCCAGATGTGTGACAGTATTTGAAAACAATTGTATTTTATGCATTTTTCACTAATCATGTTAAAATAAAATCACATGAAATCATTTTGCACTTCAAATAGACACGCAAATATGAATTCTCATAGACAAATGCATTATGGAACACTCACGGTACTTGGTGCATTTATTTCAGAATTGACTTTTTCCATTCTCATAGCAACCAATAACTGCAGAAATCCAGTTGTTAGTTTTATTTCAAGTGGCTTTATATACATTTTTAGAATTGTTATTTGTACCTAATGTGATTTTTGTGGAATGGAAATGATTTTTCAGCAAGTGATCTTATTACAAGATAATCTCATTACAAATGCCTGCTGGAAAGTCTCACCATGGTGCCCACATTGAAATGAAACTCTCCCCCACTGTAGAAAAGGTCTTCTGAAATGTTATCATCATAAGCTCCAAACTTCTCTGCTCTAAGAGCTTTGAAGAAAAGTGCCAGCTTTTCTCTGAAATTATCCTCCTAAGAAAACTTTGTGACAACCCTCCCAGGGCCGTTTACAAGTAGACAGAAAAGGAGGCCAAATACTTTGTGAAATTGGACTTGATTCGAAGGGCTCCTGGGAGAGCTCCCTGCCTAAAATATTTCCCAGCTGAAATTCCTCATTTTGGATTTTACTCATTGAATTTAAGCCAAAAGTCCTCAATTAAAAGGCAGTTCCTGAGGATTCCTCATTTACTCAACCAACCAAGAATCCTGGAGGCTGTCCGTAGACAGTGCTGGACATGGCAGTAATCATAATCATAAGGCCTTACAGAGACTAAAAGAGACAAGTCGTTATCAGTGATTAATACCTCCGGAGACAGCACTTTATGTATATATTTATCTTTTAAAAAAATATTGAAAAATTAGTATAAAAAATTAGGAAAAGGTAGAATCTAAAGAGTGGGACCCCAGCAAAGATACACCTGGGTAAAAAAGGCCCCAGAGGACAGAGGGTCAACATAGGAGCAGCAGGGGCCACAGAAGGGGTGACAGTGAACTCCATGGGAATCAGAGAGGAGCGATGTCCTCTCTTGCTAAAAATTCCAGCCAGGATCGGATATCCACGACTTTAAGCTAATACTTATCAACCGCTTTCTATTTATCAGGCAATGTCTTAAAGGCTTTACCTTCATTTATACCTAAGAACACAGCCATGAGGTGACACCTCATGTATCAGAGGATGAGACCAAGGCTTGGAAAAGTTGATAACCTTCCCACATAACTTGGCTAATAAGTAGCAGAGCTACTTAATAAAACCTGAGCAGTGTGATTCCAGAGCCCATGCATTTAATATAAAACACTCAGGGGTTCTGTATTAGTTTCCTATTGCTGTTGTAAAAAACTGTCCCAGACTGGGTGGCTTAAAACAGAAGTTTATTCTCTCACAAGTTTGCAGGTCAGAAGTCTGACACGGTCCTCTCTGGGCTAGAATCAAGATGCTCACAAGTGCGTGCTCCTTATGGAGGCTCTGGGGGAGAATCTGTTTCCTTGCCTTTTCCAGCTTTTAGCGGCTGGGCCTCCCCTTCCTTGGCTCATGGCCCCCCTCCTTCATGTTGAAAGCCATCTCTCTAATCCTGCATGGGCGTCCACATCTCTTTCTCTGACTCTCCTCTTCTGCTTCCCTCTTCTACTGTTAAGGACTCTTGTGATTACACTGGGCCATTCAGATACTCCAGGAGACTCTCCCTATTTTCAGATCAGATGAGTAGCACCCCTATTTCCATCTTCAACTGTAATTCCCCAATGCCATGCAAATTAATATATTCACAGGTTCCAGGATGTAGGACAGGGACATCTTTGGGGGGCCATTATTCTGCTAACCACAGATGCCTTGATATCTTACGAATTTTTTCTTAGCCTCTTACATACAGCCACCTGCAAATGACTGGCTCAGGAAAGTGTGCCCTCTCTCCCAAAAGACAATTGCCCTCCTCTTCCCATTCCCTGCATCAGAGATGCCATGATCTGGCATCTCTCTCTAGTCATTATTCTTGGTTCCAGGTTGATTAGGTCAATTCTATTGCAGGAGGAGCCCAGGGTGGCAGGGATCTTGGGCCATGTAAGATCACTAGGGGAAAACTGCTGTTCGATTCAACTCCTGTAATAAGAGTGTTCAAAAGACTCAGGAATGGTACTCTAAAAGGTAAATGAATCTGATATCGGGCCTTGGTGCAACCAAGAACCATCTGTGCTTTTGCAGATATCAACCACATGTGCTTCTGACTTTCCCAAGAGGCAAGAGCTGAGCGAAGAAACCGAAGAGGACAGAGGCCTGACGAGAAGCCCGGCCTTGACTTCCCTCTCTTTCTCATTCATCATTAGTAACCGAAATCCCTTTTAAAAACTCAAAAGAGCTACATGTGTGAGGGCAAAGAAGCTATGGGACTTCATGCTACTCTGTAGCAGGCATAGCAAAGGCAGCCAAGAGGTAGCTGCAGAAAGCTGAGCAGACAGACTAGTCCCCCAGCCAGGACCACCTACATAATTTGCAGGGCTCAGTGGAAAAATGAAGATGCGGAGCTCCTTGCAGGGAAAAAAAATGCTTTAAAAATACTATTATACAGGGCTTCCCTGGTGGTGCAGTGGTTGAGAGTCCACCTGCCGATGCAGGGGACACAGGTTTGTGTCCCAGTCCAGGAAGATCCCACATGCCGCGGAGCAGCTGGGCCCGTGAGCCATGGCCGCTGAGCCTGCGCGTCCGGAGCCTGTGCTCCGCAGCGGGAGAGGAAACAACAGTGAGAGATCTGTGTACCGCAAAAAAAAAAAAAACCCAAAAAACAAAAAACTAATATACAGTCCCTCCCATCAGGACACTTGCACAAACCTCTTAGATAGCCTCATCCACCAGAGGGCAGACAGCAGAAGCAAGAAGAACTACAATCCTGCAGCCTGTGGAACAAAAACCACATTCACAGAAAGACAGACAAGATGAAAAGGCAGAGGGCTATGTACCAGATGAAGGAACAAGATACAACCCCAGAAAAACAACTAAATGAAGTGGAGATAGGCGACCTTCCAGAAAAAGAATTCAGAATAATGATAGTGAAGATGATCCAGGACCTCGGAAAAAGAATGGAGGCAAAGATCAAGAAGATGCAAGAAATATTTAACAAAGACCTAGAAGAATTAAAAAACAAACAGAAATGAACAATAACTGAAATGAAAACTACACTAGAAGGAATCATTAGCAGAATAACTGACGCAGAAGAATGGATAAGTGACCTGGAAGACAGAATGGTGGAAATCACTGCTGCAGAACAGAATAAAGAAAAAAGAATGAAAAGAAATGAAGACAGCCTAAGAGACCTCTGGGACAACATTAAACGCAACAACATTCACATTATAGGGATCCCAGAAGGAGAAGAGAGAGAGAAAGGACCCGAGAAAACATTTGAAGAGATTATAGTTGAAACCCTCCCTAACATGGGAAAGGAAATAGCCACCCAAGTGGAGGAAGCGCAGAGAGTCCCATACAGGATAAACTCAAGGAGAAACATGCCGAGACACATAGTAATCAAATTGGCAAAAATTAAAGACAAAGAAAAATTATTGAAAGCAGCAAGGGAAAAATGACAAATAACATACAAGGGAACTCCCATAAGGTGAACAGCTGATTTCTCAGCAGAAACTCTACAAGCCAGAAGGGAGTGGCATGATATACTTAAAGTGATGAAAGGGAAGAACCTACAATCAGGATTACTCTACCCGGAAAGGATCTCATTCAGATTCGATGGAGAAATCAAAAGCTTTACACACAAGCAAAAGCTAAGAGAATTCAGCACCACCAAACCAGCTCTACAACAAATGCAAAAGGAACTTCTCTAAGTGGGAAACACAAGAGAAGCAAAGGACCTACAAAAACAAACCCAAAACAATTCAGAAAATGATCATAGGAACATACATATCAATAATTACCTTCAACGTGGATGGATTAAATGCTCCAACCAAGAGACACAGACTTGCTGAATGGATACAAAAACAAGACCCATCTATATGCTGTCTACAAGAGACCCACTTCAGACATAGGGACACATACAGACTGAAAGTGAGGGGATGGAAAAAAATACTCCATGCAAATGGAAATCAAAAAAAAAAGGTGGAGTAGCAATACTCATATCAGATAAAATAGACTTTAAAATAAAGAATGTTACAAGAGACAAGGAAGGACACTACATAATGCTCAGGGATCAATCCAAGAAGAAGATATAACAATTAAAAATATATATGCACCCAACATAGAAGCACCTCAATACATAAGGCAATGGCTAACAGCTATAAAAGAGGAAATCGACAGTAACACAATAATAGTGGGGGACTTTAACACCTCACTTACACTAATGGACAGATCATCCAAAATGAAAACAAATAGGGAAACAGAAGCTTTAAATGACTCAATAGACCATATAGATTTAACTGATATTTATAGGACATTCCATCCAAAAACAGTAGATTACACTTTCTTCTCAAGTGTGCGTGGAACATTCTCCAGGATAGATCACATCGTGGGTCAGAAATCAAGCCTCAGTAAACTTAAGAAAACTGAAATCACATCAAGCATCTTTTCTGACCACAACGCTATGATATTAGAAATCAATTACAGGGGAAAAAAATGTAAAAATTACAAACACATGGAGGCTAAACAATAGGTTACTAAATAACCAAGAGATCACTGAAGAAATCAAAGAGGAAATCAAAAAATACCTAGAGATAAATGACAATGAAAACACAACAATCCAAAACCTATGGGATGTAGCAAAAGCAGTTCTAAGAGGGAAGTTTATAGCTATACAAGCCTACCTCGAGAAACAAGAAAAATCTCAAACAATCTAACGAAAGAAGAAAAAACAAAACCCAAAGTTAGTAGAAGGAAAGAAATCATAAAGATCAGAGCAGAAATAAATGAAATAGAAACCAAGAAAATAATAACAAAGATCAATAAAACTAAAAGATGGTTCATTGAGAAGATAAACAAAATTGATAAACCATTAGCCAGACTCATCAGGAAAAAGAGGGAGAGGACTCAAATCAATAAAATTAGAAATGAAAAAGGAGAATTTACAACAGACAACGCAGAAATACAAAGCATTCTAAGAGACTACTATAAGCAGCTCTATGCCAATAAAATGGACAAATTCTTAGAAAGGTATAACCATCCAAGACTGAACCAGGAAGAAATAGAAAATATGAACACACCAATCACAAGTAATTAAATTGAAACTATGATTAAAAAATCTTCCAACAAACAAAAGTCTAGGACCAGATGGCTTCACAGGTGAATTCTATCAAACATTTAGAGAAGAGTTAACACCCATCCTTCTCAAACTCTTCCAAAAAACTGCAGAGGAAGGAACACTCCCAAACTCATTCTATGAGGCCACCATCACCCTGATACCAAAACCGGGCAAAGATACTACAAAAAAACAAAATTACAGACCAATATCACTGTTGAATATAGATACAAAAATCCTCAACAAAATACTAGCAAACAGAATCCAACAACACATTAAAAGGATCATACACCATGATCAAGTGGGATTTATGCCAGGGATGCAAGGATTCTTCAATACACGCAAATCAATCAATGTGATACAACATATTAACAAACTGAAGGAGAAAAACCATATGATCATCTTAATAGACGCAGAAAAAGCTTTTGACAAAATTCAACACCCATTTATGATAAAATCTCTCCAGAAAGTGGTCACAGTGGGAACCTACCTCAACATAATAAAGGCCATATATGACAAACCCACAGCAAACATCACTCTCAATGGTGAAAAACTGAAACCATTTCCTCTAAGATCAGGAACAAGACAAGAATGTCCACTCTCACCACTATTATTCAACATAGTTTTGGAAGTCCTAGCCACTGCAATCAGAGAAGAAAAAGAAATAAAAGGAATACAAGTTGGAAAAGAAGAAGTAAAACTGTCACTGTTTGCAGATGATATGATACTATACATAGAGAATCCTAAAGATGCCACCAGAAAACTACTAGAGCTAATCAATGAATTTGGTGAAGTTGTAGGATAAAAA
This sequence comes from Tursiops truncatus, assembly GCF_011762595.2. Taxonomy (NCBI): domain Eukaryota; kingdom Metazoa; phylum Chordata; class Mammalia; order Artiodactyla; family Delphinidae; genus Tursiops; species Tursiops truncatus. Next base: position 70,385,690 of record NC_047038.1, read on the forward strand.
ATTAATGCACAGAAATCTCTTAAATTCCTATACACTAATGATGAAAAATCTGAAAGAGAAATTAAGGAAACACTCCCATTTACCACTGCAACAACAAAAAAATAAAATACCTAGGAATAAACCTACCTAGGGAGACAAAAGACCTGTATGCAGAAAACTATAAGACACTAATGAAAGAAATTAAAGATGATACAAATGGAGAGATATACCATGTTCTTGGATTGGAGGAATCAATATTGTGAAAATGACTCTACTACCCAAAGCAATCTACAGATTCAACGCAATCCCTATCAAATTACCAATGGCAATTTTTACAGAACTAGAACAAAAAATCTTTAAATTCGTATGAGGACACAAAAGACCCCGAATAGCCAAAGCAGTCTTGAAGTAAAAAAACGGAGCCGGAGGAATCAGACTCCCTGACTTCAGACTATACTACAAAGCTACAGTAATCAAGACAATATGGTACTGGCACAAAAACAGAAATATAGATCAATGGAACAGGATAGAAAGCCCAGAGGTAAACCCATGCACCTTTGGTCAACTAAGCTATGACAAAGGAGGCAAGGATATACAATGGAGAAAAGACAGTCTCTTCAATAAGTGGTGCTGGAAAACTGGACAGCTACATGTAAAAGAATGAAATTAGAACATTCCTTAACACCATACAGAAAAATAAACTCAAGGGCTTCCCTGGTGGCGCAGTGGTTGAGAGTTCGCCTGCCGATGCAGGGGACATGGGTTCGTGCCCCAGTCTGGGAGGATCCCACATGCCGCAGAGTGGCTGGGCCCATGAGCCATGGCTGCCTACCCTGCGCGTCCAGAGCCTGTGCTCCGCAACAGGAGAGGCCACAACAGTGACAGGCCCATGTACCACAAAAAATAAATAAATAAATAATCTCAAAATAGATTAGAGACCTAAATGTAAGACCGGACACTATAAAACGCTTAGAGGAAAACGTAGCAAGACATAAATCACAGCAAGATCTTTTTTGATCCACCTCCTAAAGTAATGGAATTAAAAACAAAAATAAACAAATGGGACCTAATGAAACTTCAAAGCTTTTGCACAGCAAAGGAAACCATAAACGAGATGAAATGAGATGAAAAGGCAACCCTCAGAATGGGAGAAAATAGTTGCAAACGAATCAATGGACAAAGGATTAATCTCCAAAATATATAAATAGCTCATGCAGCTCAACATCAAAAAAACAAACAACCCAATCCAAAAATGGGCGGAAGATCTAAATAGGCATTTCTCCAAAGAAGACATACAGCTGGCCAAGAAGCACATGAAAAGCTGCTCAACATCACTAGTTATTAGAGAAATGAAAATCAAAATTACAATGAGGTATCACCTCACACCAGTTAGAATGGGCATCATCAGAAAACCTACAAACATCAAATGCTGGAGAGGGTGTGGAGAAAAAGGAACCCTCTTGCACTGTTGGTGGGAATGGTAACTGATACAACCACTATGGAGAACAGTATGGAAGTTCCTTAAAAACTAAAAATAGAATTACCATATGATCCAGCAATCCCACTACTGGACATATACCCATAGAAAACCATAATTCAAAAAGACACATGCACCCCAATGTTCATTGCAGCACTATTTACAATAGCCAGGTCATGGAAGCAACCTAAATGCCCATCGATAGCAGAATGGATAAAGAAGATGTGGTACATATATACAATGGAATATTACTCAGCCATAAAAAGGAACGAAATTGGGTCATTTGTTGATACGTGGATGGATCTAGAGACTGTCATACAGAATGAAGTAAGTCAGAAAGCAGAAAGAGAAAAACAAATATCGTATATTAACGCATATATGTGGAACCTAGAAAAATGGTACAGATGAACTGGTTTGCAGGGCAGAAATTGAGACACAGATGTAGAGAACAAACATATGGACACCAAGGGGGGAAAGCCGTGGGGGGTGGGGTGGTGGTGGTGGTGGGATGAATTGGGAGATTGGGATTGACATGTATACACTGATGTGTATAAAACTGATGACTAATAAGGACCTGCTGTATAAAAAAATAAATAAAATTCAAGAATTCAAAAAAACGAAAGAGAACTTCTGGGGTAATGGACATGTGTACTATCTTGACTGTGGTAATGATTTCACAGGTGTATATATACCTATGTCAACTGTATTAAATTGTATGATTTAAATAAGTATATATATACATATTTTAAAATATGATTTAAAACATGTGTATTTATGGTTTGTCAACTTTGCCCCAATTAAAAAAAAAAACCTAATGGAAAAGAATATGAAAAGGAATATGTATATATATGTGTATATCTGAACTCTACATCTGTTTGGCTTAAGGTATCCTCCCTGAAGAGAAAGGAAAGAAGTAGAAGACTTTTCAACATCTGAATTTTAAGAGAGTTATTCAAATTGTCATTTGACATACTCAACTGAACTAAATGTAGTACTGTATTTTCCCTAATGTTTATGTAACTCCCTACTAGTAAATTGGTTGTTTAAAAAGCACATCTCCCCCTGGAGGCACCAAAGTGTAACCCAATGATATACGGCGAGAATGAGGTTCATTACATCGTGCCAACTTGCTCCCAACATCTGTTCAGTTTACACAACGACTCATTCACAGTACTCAGCACTTAGTGCAAACAACTGTGATCCTCCAATATTTGATTTATCCTTGGGCTTTCACACACCTAGACTTTGGTTTCACTGCACGATTTTGGAAGAAGAAAGGCATAAAACGAAGCTATACCAATAAACAAGAGATTGACTTGTAACTATGAAAGTTTTAGGTATCCAACTTCTGCAACTCAAAAGGATCTGAGTCAACAGGATGATGCTAGCCAAAAAGTATTTAAACACCTTTGCTCTCTGTCAGAAACAGCGTTAGAGCAGTTGCCTGAGTATCGTAATCCAGTGTCACTTCCTATACCTTTTTCTTTATATAGCAAGGAAAATATTTAACATATATAAAGGATCACAATCCAAAGCAAAGTTAAATCACAGAGAATAGTGTTTTTCATATATATGTATTGTATATATATATGAATGTATATGTATAGTCCTTTTTCTACTCATATGTTCACTTGCAATGCAGTAATAATTTATAGCTAAATACAGCTATGAGAAAAGCTTCAGTATCTTATTTCTGTGCATCAGTTTAAAAAAAAGACGGCTTCAATTATCACACAAAAATGTCGATGCTTTACAAATATTACTAAAAGTAAATGAAAATAGGCCACTTTCACACTTGTTAAAGATAAAATAACTGAGAGAATAATGTTGGAAAAAATAGAGACTATATTCTCTACAATGCACTGTAGAGAAATACCTATTAGCTGTAACTGATGTAATAAACAAAATTCCTGTAGAAATAATACTACCAACACCACAACTAAAGCAAATTTTCAAAAAAAAGAAATTGACAAGACCAAAAAGATGCCCGCCCCTAGAAGAAAAGTTATGTTTGGCTTGCTTAAAGGAAAAGTAACATTTTGTATCAAAACTCAGAAATCCCAGAACCAAGGATCTTTCTCATTTATTTTCCATTGTAACGTCCTTCAAGGTTTTTCACAGCAGCAACAATGGCTCTAATCGAGGACTCAGGCATGCAAAACCGATACATATTCAATTTTACCAGCTGGTAAAAAATGTGTTTTCTCACCCACAGCTTTGACCAGGTCACCCCACCCCGCCAGTGGCCTCACTATTGTTCTCCTTATCAAGGGCAGACTCCTCGTTCTTGACTTCAAAGGCCCCCTCCAGTTTTCCCAGCTTTCATTTCCTCTCTAACCAGTCTGTATTCTTCCAGCCAAGAAATCCCTGCATTCCGTCCTTTCATTCACTGGCCCCCAATCTTCATCCATACTCTCTCACACTTCCAAGCAGGCTCAGATCGCTTTCCACAACTTATTTCTTCCCTTCAGATGAAACCTAAAAATTAAACTTGTTAGATGACCAGCTGCTTTTGTTTCCTTGTTTTTATTTTGAAATCAGATGACATGTGCTCTGTACAAAAGAGACTGGGACCGGCACCCCAATTACAAATTTCTCGAGTATTTCAGTCATTCATGTTCAATCTATTAGACCTATTATAGGAGGCATGACACAGAATAAAAAACAAAGCATTTGCATCACATTTAAATATAGGAAAAGAGAGACATTCTATTACATTTTATGACTGCTGGTTGTAGGAATTTCAGTTGATATCTTTTGGGGGACCATGCCAGGACCGGAAGAAACTGGGAAGGCTTAGTTCTAGATAGGAGAAGAACAAAGGCACAGACAGCCCCATATCACACCATGAGAGTGATAAACCGGCAGCAAGCCGAGAAGGAACAGACACAGGACAGGGGAGAGGGAATCTGGCTGCAAATGAGCACAGTATTCCAAGTAGGAATAAAAACAGACCAGAGTTCAGCCAGGCAGAACGGCCTTAGGGCATCTGACGTGGCACCCAAAGCCAAAATGGACACAAAATATTAGTGACACAAATCACTAGCTCGTTAGACTTAGCTTCTGCAAGTCCATTCCCTTTTCTGCAATAAACGTCGCCGTCAGCTTGCATGTCTTGTTGTTCATAATACTAATCCTAACGAGACTCCCAGTGGCAATGCAAAAGGCTGGATTAATTCTGTGCCCTTAAATTACTTTCTTCATTGCTAAAAGCACCTTCATTCATTCTCTCATTCAAAAACATACTCAGTGTCGAGGTTATTTTGTCAGGAAATATCCTGAAATGATGAGCTTCAGTGTCCTTGTCTGTAAGATAATAGTATATACCCAGTACGTTGTGGAGAAAATTAAATGAGACAGTGATATAAAGCACTTAACACAGTAACCGGCACCCAGCAGACACGCAATAAGTTAGCTATTATGATTGTTGTTGTTGTTATTATTATTACGGTAAGACTCTTGTTTTTAACAGATGACAGTTGTCACTGTAACCTGAGCCATAAGCCAATAAAATCTATTTTTTAAACCAATGTTTATTTACACACATTTTCTATCTTGCTATAGAATACAATGAATCATGTTTTTTATAAAGAATTTTCCAGAGTCCCAGTGGGACTCCATTCCAATTCTCTTGCAGCTAGTAGGGCACCAACCTGCTTCCTAATCAACTAGGGAAAAGACAAGAGCAAGGAAAGAGAAGAACTAAAGTAGAAGATTTAGCATTCCTTAGCCTGTATTATAGTTAAAAGGTGAAAGATGTCAAAAATAAAATAAAATAAAATAAAATGAGAGGTGAGTCGAGCCATTTCTCACAACTCTTGTGGGTCTCAGAGGAGGGCAGATGTCATCAAAACTGCTTTTGCAATTTGCCCTTTAAATGTCCTGAAGTTTGTCCCCTTTCCTTTTGTGTCCTTCCCTTGTACTTCGTGTTCATCCTCCATAAGCTCATTCACCTTCTTTGATTTCAGCCCAACATATACACTAGTAACTCCCAAGCTCTTTGTTCCCCCAGCTCAAGCCCTCTCTCCTGGTACCTACACCCAATGAATGACGTAACAAGGGAATTCACAAGTCCAAATGGTTCTTTCTCCCAAACTAGCCTCTTCCCTGTAGCCTCTACTTTGACAAGTGGTACAAACACCACCTCTTCCCAACCAAACACTTGCTTGTTATCATTCCTTCTGCCTTTTCCTCTCCCCAGCGGGTCACCAAATCTCTAATGTGTGAGTCCTTCGGAACAGGGACTTTGTCAGTCATATTCACTCCTGAACCCCAGCACCAGAAACGATCCCAGCACACACTAGGCGCTCCATGCCCCTTTGCTGATGCATGAATGGCGCATAATTGCAGCTCCATAACTGCTGAAAGCAGGCATGAATGCATGTCTTCAAGCTGAGGTCCCAGAAAACAAGATGAACATAAAACTAATTCCCCTTTTCTTAAATTTCTCTAGTAATTTGTTCTTCTAAACGAGGCTATTAAATCATATAAAACAATTGGTTTTCTATCAGAATAACCAAATAATATTTGTTTTGTTACAACGTTCGAATGTTAATCTCCTGGCTGTTGAGTTTCACAGTTAAGCAAGAAGCTTTCCAGACTTCAGATTTTATCCTATAAAAATCTGTAAAAATACTCTTTTCAAAAGTTATACTTAGCAGGGAGTCTTCTGAAATACAAATCGGGAAAATTGGAAACAGCTTAGCAACCCCAAAGAATAATATTTCAGATTATTGTAAGGAGTAAAAAGCCAGGTCCTGTGGGACCACTGGCTGGATGTATGAAGCAATTTCAGAAAACATTAACTCTTTCAGACCTTCTATATGCTATTTAGTGGACAGAAGTAACTTGTGAAGGACTCTCAAGATTTTTGAGCGGTCAGCCTTACATTTCATCTAGAACTTTCTGTCCTTTGCATTGAGTTGATTTTAGTGAACTAGGGTCCTAAAGTACAGGTGTTGTTTTCTTGCTAAGAAGTATGTGGCCTTACATCTTACTTCATATCAAATCCCCAGTCAATTCACCTTGCAAGGCTTTGCTTCAAAAAAAAATAGCAAAAATGTGCTATAAACAACAGAAATAAAGGCCCATACCTTCATGTCTGCCCCTGTACTTGACTGGTGGAATAAAAGACTTCATGAAATAAAAATATTTCGAGGCTCATTTATTTTTATCTAGACCAGGCAGATCTGAACACTATATGTTTTCTTTAATTAGAAGACTGCCGGCAGGCAGACTTATTTTCAGTACAGAGTCTTTGCCTGAATTAAGCTATACATTCCTGACATCTTGTCCAAGGAGACTGAGAGCAAAACACTAAACTCCTCCTTACCAGGTCAATATCAGCAGTTCTAAACGAAACAGCCACTTTTTGTCCTGTGTTGAGATTTATCTGAAACGCCAATCGTGAAGAAAAAAAAAAGGAACATTGCCATGAAGAAGAGAAGAGAGAGAAGCTGATGGGGCACGTGCAGGTAACCACTGCATACCTAATCACAAATTATAAGGTTAAGGAACAGTATTTGCTTTATATATGCAATTGTGCGCTTTATACATATACATGTACGTATACATAGAAATGTCCCTACACGATATGCACTTTTTTAATAAAATAAACCTTTTCCTTCTTTTGTGGGCCTAATGCTATATAGGTCTAATCTTTAATCTACTCTAAGTGCGAGCAAGGAATGATTTTTCAATAAGTAGTCTCTGCACACAGCACCACCATTTTGTGCTCATTTTGAATGCTATTAAGTTAAATGCACGTAGAAATGCTCTTTTCTCCTCTTAAAATGGGTGCGCTATGTTTTATAACAGGGCCATCCTAGGTCCTTGAACTCTTAACAGGCCTACATTCAAACAGGTTCAAATCACAGCTTTGCAGAGCCCTGCCTCTATAATCCTGAGCGAGTTGTTTAACCTCTCTAAGCATCAGCTCTCTCATCTACAAAACTGGGTTGCTTAAGCAACAAATATTTATTTCTCATGGTTCTGGAAGCCCAAGATCAGGGTGCCAGCAGGGTGAGGTTGGCACCTGACCCTGGCCTTCCTTGGTGTATGCGCACAGAGAGAGCAAGCTCTGGGCTCTTTTTTTTTTTTTTTTGGCGATACGCGGGCCTCTCACTGTTGTGGCCTCTCCCGTTTCGGAGCACAGGCTCCGGACGAGCAGCCCCAGCGGCCATGGCTCACGGGCCCAGCCGCTCCACGGCACATAGGATCTTCCCAGACCGAGGCATGAACCCACGTCCCCTGCATCGGCAGGCGGACTCTCAACCACTGCGCCACCAGGGAAGCCCTAGGCTCTTTTCTTAAAAGGACACTCTTGCTTCTCTTTAGGGTTTGCTACATTTCTCTAAGCACTAATAAATAATATTTGTTTCTTTCTTCCTTTTCTTTAAAAAAAAAATTGCTAATCCCATCGCGGGATCCACCCTCACAACCTCATCTAAACCTCATTACCTCCCAAAGTCCCCACCTCTTAACACCATTCCATTGGGAGTTACTTTCAAGATATGAACTGGGGGGCTCCCAATTCAATTCATCCCTTTCATGATGTCCTTTTTTTCAATTGATGGGAAAAACAAAAACAAAAACAAAAACCAAAACCATGTCTCTTATCCATTCCAAACTCGCTCTGGTATATAATTCTAAAGTGTGAAACATCTGGAGTTCCAAACAGACAGATAATTCAAAATACCTTCCGTTTAGCTATCTTGCATCCTCATCCCCCAAAAGTTAGAGAATATATTGTTCCTAAGGGAAACCCCTTGAAGGGCAAAGTTAAAAGATCAAAGAGAAGAAACATTGAAGGCAAGGGCGCTCATTTCCTTCAGGCAGCAAACTTGTGTCAAGGCACTGAATTTTGTGTCTGTCTGCCTACCTAAATATGTATCTTAAAATTAAAAGTAAAGGGCTTCCCTGGTGGCGCAGTGGTTGAGAGTCCGCCTGCTGAGGTAGGGGACACGGGTTCATGCCCCGGTCCGGGAAGATCCCACATGCCGCGGAGCAGCTGGGCCCGTGAGCCATGGCCACTGGGCCTGCAGGTCCGGAGCCTGTGCTCTGCAACGGGAGAGGCCACAACAGTGAGGGGCCCGCATACCGAAAAAAAAAAAAAAAATTAAAAGTAAAAAGTGAGATTCTAGCTCCAGTTAAGATGGAATAAGAATATTCCACCTTATCTCCCCCTCTGATTATAACTGAGAATTGTGAACAAAACACATAAAGCAACTATCTATGGTATCTAAAAACAAAGGAATAGCAGGCAGACTGAGAAGGGAAATCAAGACTTAAAATAGACTAATACAAATATCGAATCATTACATTGTATACTTGAAACTAATACAACGTTATATGTCAATTATACTTCAATTAATAAAAAAGACTAATAAGGAAATGAGTTTTCTAGTGTTTTCCTTTTTTCACCCATATTTCACAACACAGAACCAGGGCAGCAAAATTATGGAACTGTGCAGCAGGCATGACCAAGAGAAACTCTCTCACTGGTCAGAGAAACGGGAGGAAGAGGCCCTGCCAAACAAAGAGAGGGGTGGAAGTCTCCGGAGGTGTCTTCTCTCTTGACCCTCCTCTGGAGGGAGTTCCCAGTGTTACAGCAGGCAGGTAGCTAGATATGAGCAGAGAAAGGCGGGCACAGGCCAGGTGGCAGGAAACCATGCATCTTGTAAACAGCGGGGATCCATGGGAGGACACAGAAAAGCAGGAACTTCCAGACTGTCAGAAAACGACACATTTTGGGGTGAGAAGTGTCCTGGAGGCAGACAAAGAAAGGTGGGGCAAGGCAGGAGTCTCCTGCATCCGAATGTAACCTGTTGCTCATTATGCTCTCATTACAATAAAATTAGCCTTGCAGATAAGAAGTACCCATCATGCACCAATGCCATGACCCTTCCAATAAAAGCTAAATAAGGACAAAAATCCCTCCTCCCCTTGGGAAGGTGGAGCTGGGATCAAAATCAAGGAATACGACCCCAAACCCCTCTTTCCCCAATGAATATTCCGCCCCTTCATTTGTGTGCCCTTCATAACCGTCTTGCCAAAGAAACCCAGTGTAGCTACTCACCTGTCTGCCCTCTCTCCCTCTGAGAGTGTATTCTTGCTTAAATAAATTGATCTTCCTGTCTCGTTTCTGAATTCTTTCTGTGATGAGACAAGAACCTTACTTTTACCGGGAACACCAGTCCTAAAGCTGTACTCCTGCAACAGGGAGGGCAGCAGGACCCTAGGTTGCCTATTTGCCCCAGAGGTGGTTGTGACAGTACAAGGATACTGAAACTACAGCTTTTTTGGATGAAGGACCAGGAGGAAGGGTCCCTGGGAGCCAGGGAGTTTCAGGGAGATCACAAAGAGAAGGAAGTTTGAGGAGAAGATCTGATGGAGCTGTGTATGAAGTCCTGAGCATATTCCCCAGGAATGCATCCATGAAAATGAATTGAAATATAATTCCAAAGGCTTTGAGAAGTAAACTAGAATGTAGGCCATGGCCCAGGTACCAGACTGGTCCATGGGAGGCACACACGTGGGAAGGATCAAAACAGTACTAAAAATCTTTGAAAATGAACCTGACATTGGAACAGAAGCCCACAGAAGGTATAATGGGAATTATTACCAAATGGGTCAACTGACTATGAAACAAAAAAACACAAACAAAAATCAACATTCTCCAGAGAATTTTAACAGAGCCCAGAATCTCAAAATACTGTATATTCAAAATGCCGAGTTTGTAATCCAAAATTAGTTGACAAACGAAAAAGCAGGACATTCTCAGTACCCACAAGTGCAAATATAAGCACCAACCCTGAGACGATGCAGATGTTGGAATTACTTGACAAAGGCTTTAAATCAGCTATTATACACATGCTCCATGAAGTAATGGTCAACTGGTTTGAAAAGAGTGGAAGGACAGAAGTTCTCAGTGAAGAAATAGCAGCTACAAGAATCAAGTTGAAATTTTAGAACTAAAAAATAACTTTTTTAAAAGCCACAGAATGGCAGAATGGAGATGACAATGGAAGAGTCAGTGAACTTGAATATAGATTAACAGAGATTATCCAACCTGAATGAGAGAGAAGAAAGATTGAAAAAAACAATGAACATAAATTCAGGGACCTGTTGGGTACCATAAAAAGATCTAACACTGACGTCATTAAAATCCAAGAAGGAAAAGAGAAACAACATATTTTGTACAGAAAAGAAAACTGAAAAATAAATTACTAAAACTTCCTAAATCTAGTGAAAGATGTAAATTTAGGCTTCAGAAGCTCAGAAGGCCCAAACAGAATAAACTCAAGGAAAATAATACCTAGGCACAAAATAATAAATGAAGTGGGGTTTATCCTGGGAAGCAAGGTTATTTCAACATCCAAAAAATAATAATGTAATCACCTTGTTAACAAACTAAAGAAAAACCACATGATCAAAATAATAAACTCAGAAAAAGCATTTGATAAAATTCAATGTCTTTCATGATAAAAACTCTCAGGTAACCAAGAATAGAGTTTAAGGGCCCACCTGATTATGTCAGCCCTACCATGGATACTCTACCTTTCTTAAAGTCAACTGTGACATATAACCTAATCATAGAAGTGACTATCCCATCATATTCACAGTTCATACCCACATTCAAAGGTAGGGAGACTATACAAGTGTAGTGAGTACACAGGGTATTGGAGACTATCTCATAATTCTGTCTACCATAACAAGTAATGAACAATAGGAAACCAGTATTCTAAAAACACCTTTTACAATAGCTCTAAAAGTATCCAACAAAATATGTGCAAGATCTATATAATGAAAATGTTTAAAAGAGAATCAAGGAAGACCTTATAAATGGAGAGATAAAGCAAGTTCATGGTTTGAAAGATCCAATATGATTAAGCTATCAAATTGACATCTTACTAAATTGATCTATAGCTTTAATACAATTCCAATCAAATCACTGCAGGATTTTTTTTGACAAGCTGATTCTTCAATTTATATAGAAAGACAAAGCACTAGAACTGAAAAATAAATTTTGAGCAAGAACACAGTTGAAAAATTCACACCACGAAGATGTTAAGACTTATTATAAAACTATAATAGTCAAGACAGCATGGTTTTAGGTAAAGAATAGACACAGATGAATAGAACAGAATAAAGAGTCCAGAAAAAGACCCACATGAATATGGTCAATTAACTTGACAAAGTGCAAAAGCAATTTAATGGGGGAAAGGATACTCTTTTCAATAAATACTCCTAGAAAAATTCGATATCGATTTGCAAAAAGAAAACACCACTTGACCTGTACTTCATACTTTATGCAAAAATTTAACCCACCATAGTTCATAATAAACTGAAAAGTATAAAAGTTTCAGGAGAAACTATAGCAGAAAATCTCATTCACATAAGTAAGGCAAAGAGTTCTTAAATTATACAAAAGCATGTAACATACAAAAAAGACTGATAAATTAGGCTTCATTGAAATAAAAATGTTTGCTCAGTGAAAGACAACGTGAAGAGAATGAAAAGACAGGTATAGGCTGGGAGAAAATATTTCCAAATCACATAGTCAATAAAAGACTTGCACCCATAATATATAAAGAACTCTCAAAACTCAATAATAAGAAATACAACCCAAGAAAAAAATAAGCATAGGATATGAATGGACACTTCACTGAAGAAGACATACCAATGGAAAATAAGCATATTAAAAGGTATGCATTCACTAGTCATTAAACAAATACAAATTAAAACCACAGTGAGATAACTCTACATACCTATTAGAATGGCTAACACAAAATAACAATAAAAATCAACCTGACAATACCAAGCACTGGTGAGACTGTAGAGCAACTGGAATTCACATACATTGTTGATGAGAAAGCCACTCTGGAAAGCAGTTTGGAAATTCTTATAAAATAAAACACTTACCAATCTAGGTATTTTTCCTGGAGGAATCTGCTTACAAAAACTTTAAGCAAATGTTTGGCAATAATTTTCATAATTACCAAAAACTTGGAAACAAAAAATGTCCTTTAGGCCCAGGGTGGGAATCTTTGAGTGGAGGCAGCTAAGACAACAGGGACAACCCAGGGGCGCTGGATCCTGGGGTCCAGGTAGGGTGAGGTTTGGGAAAAACTTGCTTGAGCTTCGGGTCCAAGCATAGGTTAAAAATGAATGTCCTTCAATAAGTGAATGAATAATCATACACTGAAATTAAATAGTAATAGTAAAAAGAATGCTACTAATAGCGGATACATGTAACAACATGAATGAGTCTTAAAAGTATCACAATAAGTAAAAGAAGCTAGTCTGAAAAGATAACATGATTCTATTTATATGACATCCTGGAAAAGCATGAGTGAAGGTCTGGAGACACTGGTTTCCAGGGGTTTGGGGTGGAAATGTGGGTTTGACCACAAAGGACAACATGAGTACATATTTTGGGTAATAGAACTATTCTGTATCCTGATTGTGTTGGTGGTTACATGAATCTATGCATGTGTTAAAACTCACAGAACTGTACACAAGAAAAAAGTGAACTTTCTGTATAAATTAAGGAGTAAAAAAAAAAGTAAGATTCTTATCACAGGAACATATATTAACACACTAATATAAACTAAAAAATAAAATCAGCTATTTCTGTCAGAAAGTCACTCTAATTTGCCCAATTAGTTTGACATTAAAGATTGACTTTACCAATTAGGTAAATTCTATATAAACTGAATGAACCAAATTAACAGCTTCAAAGCTTTGATGCATATATGTAAAACATATGATAGTATGAAAAGCTTTTCATCAAAATTACTGTATTAGCAAAAATTAATTGAAATTAACAATATTTTAGTTTCCCAAATCTTTCTCAGTATAAAGGGGTAAACAAAGTAACTCTAAGTGAAAGAGTAATAAATAGACATTTGATAAATTTGGTAAAATTCTCAAAAATTGAGACCGTGAGGGCGTCCCTGGTGGCGCAGTGGTTGAGAGTCCGCCTGCCGATGCAGGGGACGCGGGTTCGTGCCCCAGTCCGGGAGGATCCCACATGCCACGGAGCGGCTGGGCCCGTGAGCCATGGCCGCTGAGCCGGCGCGTCCGGAGCCTGTGCTCCGCAACGGGAGAGGCCACAACAGTGAGAGGCCCACATACCGCACAAAAAAAAAAAAAAAAAAAATTGAGACCGTGAAGACTCTAATGACTGGATAATAAATTCATGTGCAAGTAAGGTGCTCTCCAACTCTGTGCTTTCAAAAATGGAAGGAGAATCTAATCAAGTTGTCATCTAATCATTAAAAATAATTTTAATGATACATTATTACTATATGACTTTTGACCATTAAACTGGAAAGTTGTTCAAATAATTGAAGGCCATTATTATGGCAAACTCCTTTTATTCCCATGTACTTAATTATGTGAATAAGTTTTCAAGGCACTACAATCTAGAAGACAAAAAAAAAAAAAAAGGAATGGAACTGATGCCAGACCCTGTTCAATTCTACACAAACAAGTTGTAAAAGAAATCATCCCATTAACACATCAAGAGATGAATTTCCAACAAATGTCACATTTAAATTTAGTAATTATTTATAAACACATAATAGACTTAAGTCATAACTATGGTAAAATTAATCAAAAATGCTAACATTCAGTCTCATGAGTGAGGGAAGTTTTTTATAAGTAGTAATTTCCCTTTTTATACTTTGTTTTGTTCTAGGGTGATAAAAAAAATTATTATAAGCATTAAAAAGAGAACACACCAGAATGAATTTCTGTGAGAGAAAGGAAATAGAAATAAGAATTCAGGGAAAAAGAAGAACTATGTAATATTTGTCCAGTGTTAAAACAAGGGCTTATAAATTTTGACTGGTTGTGATGCCAAGTCACTATGGTATTTAAAGTCCACTAGACACATTTAAAAGAGTAACGTAACAGCTTCATTTTAAAATGTCAATTGGCCGGGCCATGGAGCTGAGGTGTCTGGAGTAGCCATTTTTCTTGAGGAACTCTGGTCTGAAGGGCCAGCCAGGTGCAAGGCCTCTGTGAGCAGCATCCTGTCAGCAAGTGAAACTAGAGGAAGCACAAAGAAGAAGAGAGGGAAAAAAAGAGGGGGAACTTCAAGACGGCAGAGGAGTAAGACACGGAGATCACCTTCCTCCCCACAAATACATCAGAAATACATCTACATGTGGAACAACTCCTACAGAACACCTCCTGAACGCTGGCAGAAACTCCCCACGTACCTGGGTAGGGCAAAAGAAAAAAAAGAGACAAAAGAATAGGGATGGGACGTGCACCTCTAGGAGGGAGTTGTGAAGGAGAAGTTTCCACACACTAGGAAGCCCCTTCGCGGGCAGAGACTGCGGGTGGCGGAGGGGGGAAGCTTTGGAGCCACAGAGGACAGCGCAGCAACAGGGGCACGGAGGGCAAAGCAGAGAGATTCCCGCATGGAAGATAGGTGCCGACCAGGACTCACCAGCCTGAGAGGCTTGTCTGCTCACCCACCAGGGCAGGTGGGGGCTGGGGCTGAGGCTCGGGATTCAGAATCAGATCCCAGAGAGAGGACTGGGGTTGGATGCATGAACACAGCTTGAAGGGGGCTCGTGCGCCACAGCTAGCCGGGAGGGAGTCCAGGAAAAAGTCTGAAGCTGCCTAAGAGGCAAGAGACCATTGTTTCGGGGTGAAGGAGAAGAGGGGATTCAGAGCACTGCCTAGACGAGCTCCAGAGACGGGCACGAGCCACGGCTATCAGCGTGGATACCAGAGATGGGCATAAAATGCTACGGCTGCTACTGCAGCCACGAAGAAGCCTGTGTGCAAGCACAGGTCACTGTCCACATCTCCCCTCCCAGGAGCCTGTGCAGCCCGCCACTGCCAGGGTCCTGTGATCCAGGGACAACGTTCCCGGGAGAACACATGGCACGCCTCAGGCTGTTGCAACGTCACACCGGCCTCTGCCACTGCAGGCTCGCCCCGCATTCCGTACCCTCCCTCCCCACGGCCTGAGTGTGCCAGAGCCCCCCCAATCAGCTGCTCCTTTAAACCCCTCCTGTCTGGGTGGGGAACAGATGCCCTCAGGTGACCTACACACAGAGGCAGGACCAAATCCAAAGCTGAACCCCAGGAGCTGTGTGAACAAAGAGAAAGGGATATTTCTCCCAGCAGCCTCAGGAGCAGCAGGTTAAATCTCCACAATCAACTTGATGTACCCGGCATCTGTGGAATACCTGAATAGACAATGAATCATCTCAAAATTGAGGTGGTGGACTTTGGGGGCAGCTGTAGACTTGGGGTTTGCTTTCTGTATCTAATTTCTCTCTGGTTTTATGTTTATCTTAGTTTAGTATTTACAGCTTATTATAATTGGTAGATTTGTTTATTGATTTGGTTGCTCTCTTCCTTTTCATATATATATATATATACATATATATACACATATATATATATACTTTTCCTTTTTCTCTTTTTGTGAGTGTGTATGTGTATGCTTCTTTCTGTGATTTTGCCTGTAGAGCTTTGCTTTTACCATTTGTCCTAGGGTTCTGTCTATCCAGTTTTTTTGTTTGTTTTTTTTTTAGTATAGTTTTTAGCACTTGTTATCATTGGTGGATTTGTTTATTGGTTTGGTTGCTCTCTACTTTCTTTCTTTTACTAATTTTTTATTTTTAATAATTTTATTTTAATAACTTTTTTATTTTACTTTTTCTTTCTTTCTTTCTTTTCTCCCTTTTTTTCTGAGCTGTGTCTTGACAGGGTCTTGGTGCTCCAGCTGGGTGTCAGGCCTGAGCCTCTTAGGTGGGAGAACCAAGTTCAGGATAGTGGACCACCAGAGACCTCCCAGCTCCATGTAATATCAAATGGCGAAAGCTGTCCCAGAGATGTCCACCTCAACACTAAGACCCAGATCAACTAAACGACCAGCAAGCTACAGTGCTGGACATCCTATGCCAAACAACAAGGAAGACAGGATCACAACCCCACCATTAGCAGAGAGGCTGCCTAAAATCATAATAAGGTCACAGACACCCCAAAACACACTGCCGGACACAGTCCTGCCCACCAAAAAACAAGATCCAGCCTCATCCATCAGAACACAGGCACCAGTCCCTTCCACTAGGAAGCCTACACAACCCACTGAACCAACCTTACCCACTGGGGGCAGACACCAAAAACAACAGGAACTACGAAACTGCAGCATGTGAAAAGGAGACCCCAAACACAGTAAGTTAAGCAAAATGAGAAGACAGAAAAATACACAGCAGAAGAAGGAGCAAGGTAAAAACCCACCAGACCTAACAAATGAAGAGGAAATAGGCAGTCTACCCGAAAAAGAATTCAGAGTAATGATAATAAAGATGATCCAAGATCTTGGAAATAGAATGGAGAAAACACAAGAAACAATTAACAAGGACCTAGAAGAACTAAAGAGCAAATAAACAATATGAACAACACAATAAATGAAATTAAAAATTCTCTAAAAGGAATCAATAGCAGAATAACTGAGGCAGAAGAACAGATAAGTGACCTGGAAGATAAAATAGTGGAAATAACTACCGCAGAGCAGCATACAGAAAAAGAATGAAAAGAATGAAAAGACATGAGGACAGTCTCAGAGACCTCTGGAAGAACATTAAATGTACCAACATTCGAATTATAGGGATGCCAGAAGAAGAAGAGATTATAATTGAAAACTTCCTTAATATGGGAAAGGAAATAGTCAATCAAGTCCAGGAAGCACAGAGAGTCCCATACAGGATAAATCCAAGGAGAAACATGCCAAGACACATATTAATCAAACTATCAAAAATTAAACACAAAAGCAGCAAGGGAAAAGCAACAAATAACATACAGGGGAATCCCCATAAGGTTAACAGCTGATCTTTCAGCAGAAACTCTGCAAGCCAGAAGGGAGTGGCAGGACATATTTAAAGTGATGAAAGGAAAAAACCTACAACCAAGATTACTCACACAGCAAGGATCTCATTCAGATTTGACAGAGAAATTAAAACTTTTACAGACAAGCAAAAGCTAAGAGAATTCAGCACCACCAAACCAGCTATACAACAAATGCAAAAGGAACTTCTCTAGGAAACACAAGAGAAGGAAAAGATCTACAATAACACACCCCAAACAATTTAGAAAATGGGAATAGGAACATACATATCGATAATTACCTTAAATGTAAATGGATTAAATGCTCCAACCAAAAGACATAGACTGGCTGAATGGATACAAAAACAAGACCCGTATATATGCTGTCTACCAGAGACCCACTTCATGCCTAGGGACACATACAGACTGAAAGTGAGGGGATGGAAAAAGATATTCCACACAAATGGAAATCAAAAGAAAGCTGGAGCAGCAATTCTCATATCAGACAAAATAGACTTTAAAATAAAGACTATTACAAGAGACAAAGAAGGACACTACATATGATCAAGGAATCAATCCAAGAAGATACAACAGTTGTAAATATTTATGCACCCAACATAGGAGCACCTCAATACATAAGGCAAATGCTAACAGCCATAAAAGGGGAAATCGACAGTAACACAATAATAGTAGGGGACTTTAACACCCCACTTTCACCAATGGACAGATCATCCAAAATGAAAATAAACAAGGAAACATAAGCTTTAAATGACACATTAAACAGATGGAATTAATTGATATTTATAGGACATTCCATCCAAAAACAACAGAATACACTTTCTTCTCAAGTGCTCATGGAATATTCTCCAGGATAGATCGTATCTTGGGTCACAAATCAAGCCTTGGTAAATTTAAGAAAACTGAAATCGTATCTAGTATCTTTTTTGACCACAACGCTATAAGACTAGGTATCAATTACAGGAAAAAAAACTGTAAAAAATACAAACACATGGAGGCTAAACAATACGCTACTAAATAACCAAGAGATCACTGAAAAAATCAAAGAGGAAATCAAAAAAAATCCAGAAACAAATGAAAATGAAAACATGAAGACCCAAAACCTACAGGATGCAGCAAAAGCAGTTTTAACAGGGAAGTTCATGGCAATACAATCCTCCCTCAAGAAACAAGAAACATCTCAAATAACCTAACCTTACACCTAAAGCAATTAGAGAAAGTACAAAAATAAACCAAAATTAGCAGAAGGAAAGAAATCATAAATATCAGATCAGAACTAAATGAAAAATTAATGAAGGAAATGACAGCAAAGATCAATAAAACTAAAAGTTGGTTCTTTGAGAAGATAAACAAAATGATAAATCACTAGCCAGACTCATCAAGAAAAACAGGGAGAAGACTCAAATCACCAGCATTAAAAATGAAAAAGAAGTAAAAACTGACACTGGAGAAATACAAAGAATCATGAGGGATTAGTGCGAGCAACTATATGCCAAGTAAATGGACAACCTGGAAGAAATGGACAAATTCTTAGAAATGCACAAACTTCCAAGACTGAATCAGGAAGAAATAGAAAATATAAACAGAACAATCACAAGTAATGAAATTGAAACTGTGATTAAAAGTCTTCCAACAAACAAAAGCCCAGTACCAGATCGCTTCACAGGTGAATTCTATCAAACATATAGAGAACAGCGAACACCTATCCTTCTCAAACTCTTCCAAAATAAAGCAGAGGGAGGAACACTCCCAAACTCATTCTACGAGGCCACCATCACCCTGATACCAAAACCAAACAAAGATGTCACAAAGAAAGAAAACTACAAGCCAATATCACTGATAAACGTAGATGCAAAAATCCTCAACAAAACTCTAGCAAACAGAATTCAACAGCACATTAAAAGGATCATATACCATGATCAAGTGGGGTTTATCCCAGGAATGCAAGGATTCTTCAATACATGCAAATCAATCAATGTGATAAACCATATTAACAAACTGAAGGAGAAAAACCATATGATCATCTCAATAGATGCAGAAAAAGCTTTCGACAAAATTCAACACCCATTTATGATAAAAACTCTCCAGGAAGTAGGCATAGAGGGAACTTACCTCAACATAATAAAGGCCATATATGACAAACCCACAGCCAACTTGATCTCAACGGTGAAAAACTGAAACCATTTCCACTAAGATCAGGAACAAGATAAGGTTGCCCACTCTTACAACTATTACTCAACATAGTTTTGGAAGTTCTACCCACAGCAATCAGAGAAGAGAAAGAAACAAAAGGAACTGAAGTTGTAAGAGAAGAAGTAAAGCTGTCACTCTTTGCAGATTACATGATACTATACATAGAGAATCCTAAAGATGCTACCAGAAAACTACCAGAGCTAATCAATGAATCGGGTAAAGTAGCAGGACACAAAATTAATGCACAGAAATCTCTTGCATTCCTATACACTAATGATGAAAAATCTGAAAGAGAAATTAAGGACACACTCCCATTTACCACTGCAACAAAAAGAATAAAATATCTAGGAATAAACCTACCTAAGGAGACAAAAGACCTGTATGCAGAAAACTATAAGACACTGATGAAAGAAATTAAAGATGATACAAACAGATGGAGAGATATACCATGTTCTTGGATTGGAAGAATCAACATTGTGAAAATGACTCTACTACCCAAAGCAATCTATAGCTTCAATGAAATATCTATCAAACTACCAATGGCATTTTTCACACAACTAGAACAAAAAATTTCACAATTTGTATGGAAACACAAAAGACCCCGAATAGCCAAAGCAATCTTGAGAACGAAAAACAGAGCTGGAGGAATCAAGCTCCCTGAATTCAGACTATACTACAAAGCTACAGTAATCAAGACAGTATGGTACTGGCACAAAAACAAAATAGAGATCAATCGAACAGGACAGAAAGCCCAGGGATAAACCCATGCACATATGGTCACCTTATTTTTGATAAAGGAGGCAATAATTTACAATGGAGAAAAGACAGCCTCTTCAATAAGTGGTGCTGGGAAAACTGGACAGGTACATGTGAAAGAATGAAATTAGAACACTTCCTAACACCATACACAAAAATAAACTCAAAATGTATTAAAGACCTAAATGTAAAGCCAGACACTATAAAACTCTTAGAGGAAAACATAGGCAGAACACTCCATGACATAAATCACAGCACGATCCTTTTTGACCCACCTCCTAGAGAAATGGAAATAAAACCAAAAATAAACAAATGGGACCTAATGAAACTTAAAGCCTTTTGCACAGCAAAGGAAACCATAAACAAGACGAAAGGACAACCCTCAGAATGGGACAAAATATTTGCAAATGAAACAACTGACAAAGGATTAACCTCCAAAATATACAAGTAGCTCATGCAGCTCAATATCACAAAAACAAACAACCCAATCCAAAAATGGGCAGAAGACCTAACCAGACATTTCTCCAAAGAAGATATACAGATTGCCAACAAACACATGGAGGGGTACTCAACATCACTAATCGTTAGAGAAATGCAAATCAAAACTACAATGAGGTATCACCTCACACCAGTCAGAATGGTCATCATCAAAAAATCTACAAACAATAAACGCTAGAGAGGGTGTGGAGAAAAGGGAATCCTCTTGCACTGTTGGTGGGAATGTCAATTGATACAGCCACTATGGAGAACAGTATGGAGATTCCTTAAAAAACTAAAAGTAGAACTACCATATGACCCAGCAATCCCACTATTGGGCATATATCCTGAGAAAACCATAATTCAAAAAGATTCATGTATCCCAATGTTCATTGCAGCACTATTTAAAATAGCCAGGACATGGAAACAACTTAAGTGTCCATCGCCAGATTAATGGATAAAGAAGATATGGCACATATATACAATGGATTATTATCCATAAAAAGGAACGAAATTGAGTTATTTGTAGTGAGGAGGATGGATCTAGAGTCTGTCATACAGAGTGAAGTCAGAAAGAGAAAAACAAATACCGTATTCTAACACATATATATGGCATCTAAAAAAATAATGGTCTGATGAACCTAGGGGCAGGACAGGAATAAAGACGTAGATGTAGAGAATGGACTTGAGGACACGGGGAGGGGGAAGGGTGAGCTGGGACGAAGTGAGAGAGTGGCACTGACATATATACACTACCAAATGTGAAATAGATAGCTAGTGGGAAGCAGCTGCATCACATGGGCAGATCAGCTCAGTGCTTTGTGACCACCTAGAGGGGTGGGAAAGAGAGGGTGGGAGGGAGATGCAAGAGGGAGGGTATATGGGGATATATGTATACATATAGCTGATTCACTCTGTTATAAAACAGCAGAAACTAACACAACATTGTAAAGCAACTATATGCCAACAAAGATGTTAAAAAATAAAATAAAATGTCGATTATTATAATATTCTTTAGATCGTGTTCTTTGTCAACTATTTACATTCATTATTTAAATTTTAAAAGATATTAACTTATTGATAACATTGTGCGAGGGGTATATAACTTTTCAAAGTCTTTTTAGGGTTACACAAGCAAAAATATTTAGAAGACCATACCTCTAAATACTACGTTACACTGCTTCCTCAATAAGAATCTTGCTTATTTTGTTTAAATGTGCACAGGGGTTCAGACACAAAATAAACATATGGATTGAGCAGATGAAAATGGAGATCGCAATTACTTCCCAATTGCTGAGCTCAATGGAATTTAAGTTATGAAGATCGTGATGCTATTTGGCATAATGAAGTCGCAATTTCAGAAGAGATTCAGACTTTGATGTGATAATTCTGAATCACGCATTAGTTTCAGTGGGTGGCAGAGAGTGTAGAGTTCAAACGCTAGGATATCTGAATTACCAGGAAATTGCCACATCACTGTAGCTCAATTTCAAGAAAAACTGATTAAGCTTAAGGAGTTATGCCCACCGAAAGGACATAGGTAGTATCCAATCTTGGGAATTTTTTGGAGACAAATATGAAGCAGAACTAAGGTAATATTTTTATTAGGTGAAAAAAAAACCCAACCAGTGTATTTAGTGCCGCTTAATGTATGTTACCAAAAATAAATATATCTACACCAGACTAGATGTGGTATGTTTTGTACAATTGGATTTCCGAATACTGATATTTGTCATCCCCACAGAAAGTGTATTGTTTTTTGTTTTTTTAAAACGAAAGCATATTTGAAAATAAAGTCAGATGGAAAATTCATTTTTTAAATTCCCGTTTTGTCAGTTTCTCTGACAAAAAATGGTCACGTCACCCCTTTTCGGCCCCACTTGTTCCAGTACCCCCTTGCCCAGAGCTGGGCTAAGTAAATAGGAGTTTGGTTTTATGCCTGAGGCACTTAGACACTTCAGAAGGTGGCATAACCTGTCTCACCTGGACGGCAGGGTCTGGCTCTAGTTCACAGTGCTCTTTCTTACTGTATCCAGGTTCCCTCCCAGAGGACTCACCAGACCTGGGTCGCCCTCGGTTTCCCTCTCCTCTCCAGGTGACTAAACTCTTTTTTTTGTACCAGTTAATTTTTCCAACTACTAATAGAATAAAGGCAGTTTTCTTAAAAAAAAACAAAACAAAACATGGGGCTTCCCTGGTGGCGCAGTGGTTGAGAATCTGCCTGCTAATGCAGGGGACACGGGTTCAGGCCCTGGTCTGGGAGGATCCCACATGCCGTGGAACAACTAGGCTCATAAGCCACAACTACTGAGCCTGAGTGCCTGGAGCCTGTGCTCCGCAACAACAGAGGCCGCGATAGTGAGAGGCCCGCGCACCGCGATGAAGAGTGGCCCCCGCTTGCCACAACTAGAGAAAGCCCTCGCACAGAAATGAAGACCCAACACAGCAAAAATAAATTAATAAACAACAACAACAACAAAAAAAAACCAACTACCTGGTTCTACAAAGATGTATCTGCTATGATTAACTTGACCACCATGGGGATATAAAGTCGAATATAGAATTAAAATAGATGATGTTTTGAATTGTTCAGGATGTGAATTACTGGCATTCTTGTTGGAGTGGTCAGACTGCTTTTTGACCAAAACAGGCCTAGAGCTATGAGTTTATAGTTACATAAATTGAAAAAATCAGACTTTTGCTTTGTTGCTAAAAATTCCTGCATTTTATTGTAATCAGTAAGACCACCAATGTAAATTTCTGATTGCAAGGCACAATGCTGAACAAAACGTGAATGTCCTTGGTCTCCAGCCGCTGAAAGAAATAATATTCTGTAAGATGCACAGGGATCAACCTGTGATGTTGGGTTTCTGAGTTCTCAACCTCTAAGCCATGCAGCTAACTTGAAAAGAGAGTAAGAATGAATGAATGCAGGTGAGGAAAGGACACCTCTATATTTCAGGTTTTTTTTTTTTTTTTTTTTTTGCGGTACAGGGGCCTCTCACTGTTGTGGCCTCTCCCGTTGCGGAGCACAGGCTCTGGACGCGCAGGCTCAGCGGCCATGGCTCATGGGCCCAGCCGCTCCGCGGCATGTGGGATCTTCCCGGACTGGGGCATGAACCCGTGTCCCCTGCATCGGCAGGCAGACTCTCAACCACTGCGCCACCAGGGAAGCCCTATATTTCAGTTTTAGGAACCACTGTGCCACCGCAACCAAAGCAGTATCTGGCAGAAAATAGAAACCTAATCTCAAATGATCTATAAACAAGAAACTACTGAGCCCAAAGAGAACAGGTAGTATTTAGGCTCCACAAGAAATCTGTTTTGTTTGGCGCTGCTACTTTATGCTAGGCATGTGGCAGAGCGAAGTGAAAACAAGGCTGTGGCTCTCACGGAAAAACACTGGAAATCCAGAAGATGAGCATTTCTCATGGTTCACAGATGGAAAGAAGTTATTAGGGACATTAAATGATTTTTAAAACCTTCAAGTGTCAATTCACAGCCAAATGAAATTCAAGTACCAGACAAGTTGATCACGCAGTTTATTAAGAATTCTTCCAAGTCTTCAGCTCTGTCACCGCCCAAATAACCACAACAATAATGATAACCATGACTCACACAGTGTCTCTTCCTTCCCTCCTCTTTGGCCACTGTCCCTAACATGCCCTATGTTACAGCCCAACAGACAGGTGCTTAAAAGAACTGAGAGGGGATCTCCGGGGGAAGAGCAAAGCAGGCAGAGTAGTGGGAGCCTTAAGAGCTAAAAGGCAAGTTATCAGAGAGAAGTCAGAGAGGTGATGGGGGCCAGATAATGTAGGGCAGTTGTCCAACTCCAGGAGGTTGTTCACCTTGAATTCTGTGTGACTGATGCTCCCCTGGAGTTGTGTGATGCAATGATACTGACTGAGGGCCCTGAAGGTTGTAAGGATGATGGTTTTTATACTGAGGGAGATGGGAAAACTTGGAGAGGAGAGATGTGAACATTTAAAAGATCCCTTTTGCTTCTCTATGGAGAATAGCCTGCCGGGGCATAGGAATGCAGCAAGGTTGCTAATAAGGAGCTGGAAGGATAATCCAGGCAGGAGTTGAGGTGACTTGAGCCAGGTAGTGGCTGTGGAGGTGGTGAGCACCGACTGGATTATGTGTATGTTTTGACAGTAGAGATGGTAAGATTTCTGACAGATCAGTTATGGTATGGAGGAGAGAAAGAAGAGTAAAGGACAACCCAAGGTCTTTGGCTGGAGCAACCGGAAGAATGAAGTTGTTATTTTCTAAGATGGGGAGGGCTGGGAGAGCAACAGGTGTGGGGCAATACCAGGGTAGTAACTGTTATGCTTGACACACCTTGTAGACACTCAAGTGGAAATAACTAGAAGGTGGTGTGTGTGCATGTGTGTACCACAAGCATATGTGTGTATGCAAGTCCAGAGTTCAGAGGCTGTGCAGGCTTGAGACGCACATTGGTAGATGTCAGTGCCTGGTGGTATCTCAAGTCATGAGCCTAAATTAGGTCACCAAAAAGAGGAGAGATCCAAGGACTGAGCCCTGGGACACACCACCTTTTAGAGAGATACGAGGAGGAAACATCAAACGAGGCTGAAAGTAAGTGGCCAAAGTAGAAGGAAGACCTACCTGGAAGCCTAGAGAGTTTATCTTGGGAGGAGGGAGTGATTAAATGTGGCAAATGCTGCAGGATGTACAGCCAGGGGAAAACTGAGAACTTCCCATGGAATTCAGCAACATTCATGACGATCCCTGGCGACCTGGAAAATAGTAGCTTTGCTTGAGAGTTTGGAGCAAGGACTTCGGAATATGAGTCAGAAGCTCGGGGAAGTGGAATAAAATTGGGGATGAAATACAGATTTAAGAGTCATCAGTACTAAAAAAAAAAAAAAAAAAAGAGTCATCAGTACTTACATGGCCACAATCAAGTATGAGGTTTCCCAGAGAAAATGTATAGTATGTTGAGGAAAGAGGGTTGAGACTAGAATCCTGTGGAATACCAATATTTAAGGGGTCAGTAGAAGAAAAGGATAGACGAGAGTGTGGCCAGAGTGGTAGAAAGCTGACCAAAACAGAGCAGTGTTTTAGAAACCAAAAGAAAAGAGAGTGCTATAGATGAAGGAGAAATCATCAAGGATGAAAGCCTTCCACTGCAGGGCACAGCCAAGTTTTGTATTTCCTCCTGCACAATCCCATGTCTCTGCTCCTATAGAACATAGTATTTATGGGCTATAGTAGATCCTATCAGTTTCAAAGGCTAAAGGAAGGAAGGGCATCCCCCAGCTACCTCACCCCTCCAGTGGGGTAGTTCTGAGTCATATGTTATGCACTGTTTCCCATATTTGCCTGTGAAATTAAGCTCCAGTAACCCACAATGGTAGCTGGATTCACTTTACCTTTAGTGGCCACCATCCTTTCCCTCAACCACCATCCCACTCCTCCACTCTTCCATGCCTTTCCCAAATATAAGATTTGTGCTCAAATCCTTGTCTCAGGCTCTGCCTCTGTGCTTATCTGTCTATCTCTCCACTGACCTATGAGCACTTTAAACATATGCATGCAGTCTTCCCTTTCCAGTTCCTGGTGAACTATGTGGTCCATAGAACATGCGTCTAAATGTTTGTTGGATGGAAGCACTTACATTTGCATAATGCATTATGGCTTCCAAAATTCTTTCAAATACATTACCTCATTTACCCCATAAAACTGTTCTACCCCTTCCCCCAGGTATTATTATTCCTATTGTAAAAGTGAGGAAAGAGAAGCAAAAAGGGTTTAAGAAACTTGCTGAAGACCACACAGTTATTAAATAAAATAGCCAGGGCTTGAAAAACAAGTCTTCAGATCTAAGTTTGGTGCCCTTAAAGAAGCATCTACATATGGAAGAAAGAAAATGTTTTTATAATTTAAATTTTAAATAATTTAAAATTATACATGTTGGGAAATTTGAAGTTCTAGGAAAACCTCATTATATTTGACTGTTCATTGGAATGAAAGGTGCATGGCTAGATTTTAGTAACTCCACCATGCTATCTATAATCATCTATCTCTGGCAAAATACTGATACTAAGTACCTCAAAGAAAGAGTACTGAATAATTTTCCCGAGTGAATTCACAATTCAATAGGAGAAATTCAGAGTATATATTTTACCAAGATCTTGAGACTACAATTTTGCTGCTAATACACTGAAGTGGTTGCTCTCAGCAACCAAAGCTAGGAAAGCAAATAAGATACTAGGAAAAGGAAGAGGAAAATGAAAGAATGAATAGCTGAAGTTTCTTTCATGGCAGCAGAGATCTCTTTAGACCCACAGAAAAACTATTTCTTAACGACTTTCCATATACGATTTCAGACAAGGTAAAGGATTAGTCAGAAAGCTCAGAATGACTGATGGACCTTGACTTTTAGCTCTCTGAGTTCTCACAACTCAACTATGGAAACCTGTACAAATGTTTATTTTAAAAACCTCTGAAGAATAGTTCCCACAGCACTATCACGTTAGCACATTATTTACTTTACAGGAGCTGGCATCAATATAAGATAGAAAGGATAAGACGACTGGGTATCCTTCTGTATGAAAACAAAATATCTTTGGAGTTATGACTGATTTAAAAGATGCTATGAGAAGATGAATTGAATTTACAGAGCTGTGAGCTGGGAAAAGCAGCTGTTACAAAGTTGTGAGTTTTGGCTTGACTCAGTCTGAAAAGACATTTTGAAAACTCTTGTGAGAAGGGGGCTGTAACAGAGGGTAGCATTCAAGGATTAAGAATTGAATCCCAGGATGGTCCCAGGATGAAGACAGAGCCAGGGGGACTGATTTAAAACAACTTTGGAATTATCTTCCTGAACCTCAGTTTCCTAATTTATAAAATGAAGATGATCATACCTCAGAGATTTACTCTGGAAGCAAAGTGAGCTAACAGCTGTGAAAGCACTTTGGAAAGGAGAATGGGGTCCATAATGTAAAAGGGGGTTACTGTTTTCTTGGGGCAAATGATTTGACAAGCTGGAAGGAGAAGACTAAGATGGGAGTCAACTTTTAATCATCATTTGTTTCACGGGCTAAGTTGGCACCTGTCACCCAACACAGGTTCACAGTGCTGAATGCCTACCCCAGAACACCTCTCCGCTTCCTCTGTGCCAAGTGGGACCCTTCCTCTGTGCCAAATGGGACCCTTCCTCTTTCACACATCCAGAACTCCTTTATGTGATTGACTCTACTTCTGCTCCATTGACATTTAACCTGTGTTTCTCTATAGTTTCTGTCTGACAGCGTGTTTGGATGGAGTCACTAATGTTCTTTTTACATTGTTTCTCACATATAGGTATACCAGATTAGGTTTAACACTCCTTAAAGGTAGGAAGCATGATAGGTATTACTATTATTATTATTACTACTACTACTAGAAAGTACCTTGCAAAGCATCAAGCCCAAACCAGGGTTTCTCAAAAGCAGCACTATTGACATTTGGGACCACATAGATTTTTGCTGTGGGAAGCTGCCCTGTGCATTGCAGGATGTTTAACAGCACAGTGGGTCTCTACCTGCTAAATACCAGTAGCAACTCCTTCTGTCCCCAGAGTTGTGACAACCAAAATGTTCATAGACATTGCCAAATGTTCCCAGGTGCAGGCTGCAAAGTCATCTCTGGTTGAGAACCACCACACTAGATGGATGTAGACCAATATTATGGTCACTGTAATTAATTTTTTCAGACTACCTGGAATAATGCTCAGAACTGAGTAGGTACTCAATGAATATTTACTGAATAAATGAAAAAATGAGAAAAGGACTTCATTAGTTATATTCATAACTGGCCCTACAGCATAAACCCTTATATGATTAAGATGATATTATAATATATATATATATATATATATATTTTTTTTTTTTTTTGGCTGTGCTGTGTGGCATGTAGGATCTTAGTTCCCCGACCAGGGATCGAACCCGTGCCCCCTGCAGTGGAAGCGCAGAGTCTTAGCCACTGGACTACCAGGGAAGTCCCTAGAAATTATATTCTTATGCTTACACAAAGATCACAGCTAACAGTAGCTTTCTCCCTAGCACATGACCTATGAATACATCTATGATGGTTAGCAGCCTGCTTATCCATCAAGCATGAGACAGAAAAATTATTTCAAATTCTAGGAAAATATTGCATCAAACACCAATTATCAGACCCATTTTCAGAGAATTAATTCTACATGGGAAAATATAGTACCATCAAGAATTATAAAAAAAGACTGACAAATAGAGAATCTCAGATGAGTGTACTTAGGAAATGTCTGTTCTCTTAAAACGTAAGTTTTTTAATATAAATGTTTCATCAATCTTCCAAGATCTTTTCCAAAGTCATCAATCTTTTCCAAGATCAGAAGATTTGTACTATCTTCTGATATTTGGGGAACCTTTGTGAGGTGGCATTTCATCTGGAGCTATTAAAGAATACTGATGTTACTTTGATCTTTAAGAAGTGATACTTTTGGACCATCGTGTTAAGGAATACTGATGATGTTTTTTATTTTCAAATTTTCTCAGTGGATTCTTAAATCCTGTATCAGCAGGCAACATTTTCCAAATGAGCACTAATAAAGTGTTCTTATCAAAACAGGGGCAAATGTAGCTGAAAAAGAAAAGAATCAAGGGGCTTCTCTTTCAGATACACTCACTCATCCTTCTGGTGGCTTAGTGCTATATACAACCTTTTGGAGGGAATCGTAATTTAGCAGCAGACCTCCACTAAACAGTGTGTAAACAAGAAATTAAACAAACTTCTACTTTTGGCTAGGAGGTAGTAACCTGTGATAAGTCAGTACAAAACCCCATCAAGTAAAAGTAGAAAAGCCAGATAAAGCACAAGAAACATCTGTTCAAAGGCCTCTGATAGCTGATGCGACCATCAGGAGGTAAGTGGCTGAGATCCCAGAGAGAAGACAAGGGTAGAACAAACAGTCTACATTCTATGGATGCTTTTTCCCCTTGGATCTTGCCAATTCTTGGCATGGTGCTAGAAACTGAGAACCTGGACACAGGGCCACTTCAAAGAGGGAGAGAAGCCAGTAGAGCTTTCGGCAATCCCAGGGGGGTGGAGAGACAAAAGTCAGAGTTTTGGTGCTGCCAGAGGAGCAGGGTATCAATGGGCCAAGGACGTAGTGGGGACGGAGACACAGAGAAGTGGGCCTGTCACACGGAAGGATTTCCCCTCAAGGCATTTACGGTAAAGAGCAAGAAACTAAAGGGTAGAAAACCTCTGCAAAGCCGAGTGGAAATCCAGCAATCTTATTCTGAGAAGGAAAACATTACCACTAGGGACCGCCAAGGAGGAGCAGAATGCAGTAAACACCCTGGTTTCGCAGTAAGGCTCACTGGAGAAGTGCACCCTCAGAATGGAAACAAACCAGAGAGAGATGGAGCCTTACCAACACTCCTTATAAACAACAAGCAAAACCAGCTCAGTCTCTGACTGGATCAAAGTGGTCTGTTCCCACTCTACGTGTCTGCCCTGTTGCCCCCTGCTGTCAGCCAACAGCCTTTAGATCCTTCAAGTTTAGCCTCAACTGCAGAGAGCTGCCTCACCCAAGGGCACACCCTTCCCAGGAAGGACCACAACCAGTGGCTGATTGTGGAGATATAAAGACCCGGCTGTCTGGACCCAACGTGGAACAACTCCCTCAGGCCACATGTGCCCCAGAGCTCCCCGTGGATTTAGCCAAGCTTCAGTGTGCCTGGATCACATTTCAACTTCTACCTCTACCCAATCCTGCTTTCTCTCCCTCCTTTACAAGTGCTGATACTTAATAAATACCCTGTACAACAAACCCCATCTCAGTGGCTGCTTCTGGAAGACCCAGCTTGTGACAGCTGCAGAAGTGGTCCAAGAAAGCAGGGGATACGATGGGGTTATTAATCTGGATTACTCACTGTTGGGATGACAGCGAAGTTGCCATCATTGATGGAAGGTAGAGATAGACAGGCCCTGGTATAAGGGGGTGGTCCAATTGCTAAAACCCTTAACAGAGGTGAATTGGAATAGTCCACCTATGGAAAGGAATGCACTGAATGGGGTAATTTACCAAGTGTTTGAGAAGTAACTATAAGGACAGTGACTTGGATGGCTTTCAGCTAAGCTCAATTTCCTAGAAAAAGATAACTCAAAGCTCCAGGCAACTGTAACTCATGTGTGAAAGCCAAAGGGCCTTCCTCATAATTTAGAAAGAGGTTCTTACATACTGTTCCAGGAGAGTCTAGAAAACTGAGTATCAGAAAATCTTGATAATGTAGACCCATTAAAATTAAAACCTTCTATTCCATAACAGACATAATAAAAGAAAGGAAAGGCAAGCCACACAGACAGTACATATATCCAACAGATGACTTATATCCAGAATGCCTAAAGAACCACAAGTCGAGAATAAAAAGACAGACTACCCAATCAAAAATGGGCAAGGGCTTCCCTGGTGGCGCAGTGGTTGAGAGTCCGCCTGCCGATGCAGAGGACGCGGGTTCGTGCCCTGGTCCGGGAAGATCCCATATGCCGCGGAGCGGCTGGGCCCGTGAGCCATGGCTGCTGAGCCTGCGCGTCCGGAGCCTGTGCTCCGCAACGGGAGAGGCCACAACAGTGAGAGGCCCGCGTACCGCAAAAAAAAAAAAAGGGCAAAATATTTTGACAGGCACTTCACAGAAAAGGATATTTAAGTAACCAAAACATTTTGAAAATTCAATCCAATTCATTAGGAAAATTCCACTTAAAATGCAAAGAGATACCACAATACTATCATCAGAATTGCTAAAATGAAAAAGACTGGCAATACCAAGTGTTGGGGAGGATCTGAAGCAACTGCAACTTTCACCCGCAGCTGGGAGAAGTATAAATTGAAACAACCACTTTAAAAAACTTTTTTGCTGAACAAATACATAACCATGTTCCATCAAAGACATGTACAAGAATAGTCACAGCATCACCATTCACAGTAGCTGGAAACAACTCAAATGTCTATCAACAGTAGAACAGAAAAATATACTGTGATGGAAAATATATTAGAATACCATAAAAATGAGAATGAATGAACCACAAGAAGATGAAAATACAGTGAACCTCTCAAACATAATGTTGAGCAAATGAAGTTCAACACAAAAGGCATGCATACTGTACGATTCGATTGATATCAAGTTCAGAAGTTGGCAGAATTACCTAAGCTGATAGAAGTCTGCATAGAGGTCTCTTTTGGGAGGATCAGGTCACTGGGAGGGGGCTTGTGTTTCTGGGATGCTGTTAATATTCTATTTCTTGATCTGGGTCCTGGTTACATGGGTTTGGTCACTTTGTTAAAATTTGTTGTACTGTACACATTATTTGTATAATTCCTTTCATGGATGGTATACTTCAATAAAAAACTTTTAAAAATGCAACAAAATGCAGACACCTACATTGCTTTTCTTTTTCCTGCTGTGGTGAGAAGCAAATCCTGCTGACATTGTTGTTTTCACTTTGGTTTCTAAACTGGGAGCATTTGAGGAATTCGGGCCAGGAGGCATTCACCATCCCCAGGACTGATTCACAGCCCTCTTTTGCAGACTCACAGAAGGACCTACAGGGCAGGAGTCCATGACTAGAAGAAAAGAGAAAGGTGAAAATTAATGTTTTTACAGACTATTTCTCAAAATAATAATTAAGCTAAAGAAAAGTTGTCCACCAGTGCTGCAATATTATCTTAATTTATATTTACTACAGTCAACAACTTGAACTTCTACCTTCAACACTATAACAAGGATTTCAGCCACCCTACTGTCATGATTCTAGAGGGAATAAGCTAGTTCCATAACACATCATCTAACTGTCTCTTGTGGAAGCATTTATCCCAAATGACTTTTTTTTTTGAGATTTCTTATGCTAAAGTAAATCTGTCAACCAAGACAGAGCTCTACTTACTATCAAAAGGAGTAAATTAACATGCAAATGAATGCCCCCAAAATGGAAAGGCAGAAGTAGGTCACAAAATAGGTTAATCTCATTTCTTTATCATCCCTTTGAGAAATTCAAAGTACCTCTGAGAGGCAGCCAGAGAGAAAGCTGTTCCTTAGCCTCCACTGCCTCCCTGGAAAGGAAAATATTATACAAACAAATGGCAACTCTGAAAACTTGTACAGTTATTTATCTTTTCATTTCTATGTTATCTTCTGCAAAATAGAAAAACACGAACAACTGTCCATTAGCAGTAAAGTAATGATGCCCTGGAGTTTGTCTTTATTCATCTGACATTCAGTCAAACACTCCTGGATCTGCAGCTCTGTGTCTGGGGACAGGGATGCTGCAATGTCAAGGCCACGGACTTGTTCTCTTGCAGACCCAGGCGGCTTTTTCTACTTTGCAGCTATAGACTGCATCTCTCACCCTGGCTGGTCATCTAGCAAAGGCATCTCAAATGATTTTAAGAAAACTGGGAAAGAAAATATACATGTCAGTCAAAGCAAAGCACACACTTCACAAATGTAGGGTCAATAAGCTATTGCAGAATCACACAGTATCAGACCTGTAAGAAACCTTAAACAACACCTCATTCAAATCCTCCATTTAAGATAACTTCAGGGAGATTCTGAGACACACATAGCTTCCTAGTGGAAGAAGCGGGAAGAGAATCCAGATGTTTTAACTTTCAATCCACGCTTTATCTACTGTTGCATATCATCTATTCTCATATAAGGATCTAATAATTAGGCTTTAAGAACTTTAAAGCGTAATTATAATTCCCCATGCAAATTTCTATAGATCACAGAAACATAATGGGATGCGTCGGTCACTGAGTTAAAATAAAAGTGATTGAGTCTGTGAAAGAATCTTGAGAGTGAGATCTTGTTATATGAAAATGTGAGAAAGGGGTACTCAACAGTTACATTCAGATACAAACACTTTTGACCTTCTCAGAAACTCGCCTTAAAACTGGGTATCTTTTAGAATCCTGATATTCACATGACTACATTAATATGTAGCTAAATTTGTTAGTGAAGGTGTAGAAAGATGTTTTGCATTTGAAAGAATTCGCTTTAGAACATAAAATATGAATTAGTCCAGGCAAGTGTTTCAGTGTAAAGAAGACACCTGACTGCCATTCAGGAAATATATTAGATATTCATAGGATGGAAAGTATCACTTAAATAACATTTTTTTAAAAGATTTCCTTTCCTAGATCTTATTCCAAAGACGTTAGAGACTATATTTTCTCAAATGAAACTGGGGATCATGGTTGAGGAATGTGGAGAACACAGAATTCCTATGCAGATACTTAAACTTCGCTAGGCTCTAAGTGCTACTACACATGCATTAACTCATTTCTTTCTCACTACAGCACTATAGTACTGTACTGTACCATAGATACCATTACTATCATCCCTAATACACGCAAAAGGAAACTGAAGCACAGGAAATATAAGAGACTTGTCCAAGATCACTGAGGTAGTGAGTATCACAGCCAGCATTTGAACCCAGGCAGACTGATTCAAGGACTATTAACTACTCTATTACACGTGAGTCCTCACTTCAGGAATGTATGCTCCAAAAGCATAGCTCAAGGTTAGTTCGAAACTTGATATGTACTTTCCCGTGGACCAACCATAGACACAGTGGTTGGGTTCTCCCTTCACTCTCCAAACTCCTAGTTAACCTTCAATGAGTCAGTATTTGCCTAAAGGGCTAAGGAACACTAGGAAAGGGTGAAGGCATTTCTCTTTCTTTTCCAGGTGTGAGACAGCCCACAACAAAGCTACAAGATAAGCTAGGCTTGGCTTCAGCATTCTTCCTTGCCACCTAGTCCCTGACCTGTGTACTGACACCATCCTGTCCAACGCCACTCCAGCACCCCACCTGGTCAGCCACATCCACAAGAGCATTACTTGCTCCTCAACCTTTGCTTCCCTTCCTACAATCAAAACTACGTTCCCCAAGTGAGCTGATCACAATGAGACTTTCAAAGAAAAGAGAGGAAGATAACACAGAGTAGTACCTAATAATAGATGGACACTTAACCCTCCCAGAGGTTTTTGGCATCATTAGAAGATTGCTTGCTGGATCTGTAAATCAAAATTCATTCCTTAACACAATGCTTCTCAGAGGAGGGGTGATAATCCCACCAGCTTTGCTAAATTTCAAAAGGTAACATTTTTTTTCTCGAGACTTGTTCTGGGAATATAGAGAGACATTAAAATACCATTAGGCTTTCCATTCTAAAAATAGGGCCTAAGAAAAATGTCTAGAGTGTTTCCAAATAGCTCTCTTAAAGAGGTGTAACCAACCAAGACCCATAGGCTTTAAGCTGCTGGACGAGGACATGTGAAATAGTGATAGAGTATTAATAACCAGCAGCCCTTTTAAACACTGAGCAGAATGAAGAGCCATTTGTTCTTGCTTTGCATGAAATTCAAGTGCCTACGAGGGATTGAAGCATTTTGCTTTTCATCACGTGGAACAGTGCCGTGAGACAGACCACACTATTTTGAAATATAAGTGCTGATATCCAAGCACCAAGCAGACTGACATCTTGAAAACAGTGCTCAGCACAGTGGAGGGGCCAGACTGGGCTACCAGGGTACTATTTTAGGAAAGATGGTTACTTTAAGTGATGTGTGAAGTGCATTTGGGGTTGTGCAAAAGTCCCTACAACATTTCAACTCAAGCTTAAGCCGAAAATTCTTTCCTCACCTCTATAATTATGTGTTGAAACAAATACATAGGAACAAATATAAAGAATTCTATTATTACAGTAATAGTGAGGTTTCTAGGGGATTTTCACTAGGAAGGCTACTCAAATTATTTATCTACAAAAAAATTGTAAATTTTACCTATATAATTTTTTTTTGTAGACAGAGATGTTTATTTTAAAATTATTTTTCTTCACATCTTTATTGGAGTATAATTGCTTTACAATGGTGTGTTAGTTTCTGCTGTATAACAAAGTGAATCAGCTATAGGTATACATACATCCCTATATCTCCTCCCTCTTGCATCTCCCTCCCACCCTCCCTATCCCACCCTTCTAGGTGGTCAAAGAGCACCAAACTGATCTCCATGTGCTATGCAGCTGCTTCCCACTAGCTATCTATTTTACATTTTTACGTATACAATTTTAAGCAAATTTATCTACTAAAATTTCTATATTTATTTACAAAAAATTAGATTTTTTTCCTTATTGTACCCTTTGACCAACATCTCCCCATTCCCCTCCCCCACAAATTTATAGATTTTTATCAGCAAAACGGTTCTGAAAAAGACATAAAGTTAAAATTATTGAATAAGTTACAGCCACACAGTAGGCTTATATAATAGCTAATGGATTTTTATGTTTTATAAATCACTTTTTTCTAACTTTTTACTTTTTTATTGAAGTACAGTAGATGTATAATTTTATGTAAGTTACAGGTATACAATATAGTGATTCACACTTTTAAAGGTTATACTCCATTTATAGTTATTATAAAATATTTGCTATATTTCCCATGTTGTGCAATATATCCCTGTAGCTAATTTTATCTAACTTTTTACTTTAAACTACTTTTAGAGACTTACAGAAAAGTTATAAAGACAATACAGAAAGTTTCCATATAGCCTTTATCCAGGCTCCCCCAAAGCAAACATCTTACATAACTACAGTGTAATTATCAGAACCAGGAAATTAACACTGGTACTAAAGTAAGGATCCTATTCAAACATCACCAAGATCTCCATTTAGGATCCCACACTGCATTTAGTTGTCACTTTTTATTTCTGACAAACTAACCTTTAAGTATATCAGAGAAGCTCAGGATTTAAAACTCTTCTTCCATGGGGCGGGGTGGGGGGAAGAATTTTTGTGACAGGCAGGCTTTAAGATGGCCCCCAATGACCCCACCTCCTGCTATTCATGCCCTGTGTAACCTCCTCCCCTTGAGTGTGAGTTGGCCTAGTGACTTGCTTACAACCAACAGAAGGTAATGGGATGTCACTTCCATCACTAGGGTACATAAGACTGTGACTCCTCTCTCACTAGCAGATGCTCTCCCTTACCAGTTCTCATGAAGCAAGTTGCCATGTTGGGTAGGTCTACATGGCAAGGACTTGAGCCTGGCCTCTGGCCAACAGCCAGCTAGGAACTGAGGCCCTCCACCCTTAAGGAACTGAAATTCTTCCAACAATCACATGAGGCTGGAAGCGGATCCTTTCCTAGGCAAGCCTTCAGATAAGACTCGAGACCTGGCCAACACCACGAATGCACCCATGTGACAGACCCTGAAACAGAGGACCCAGATAAGACACTCCCAGGTTCCAGGTCCACAGAAACTGAGAAAATAGTTGGGTGCTGTTTTAAGCTGCCACATCTGTGGAAATTTGTTACGTAGCAATAGGTAACTAATACACTCTTCTTTGATATATCACTTGGTAAGAGGCATGTTACTGAGTTAGATGTATTATTTATTGATGAGACTTACATAATCTTTTGTTTCAAAGAAAGTCGTAAATTTGTCTTTGTTAGGCCAAGCTGTTCAGTGAACAGTGCTCACAAAGTCATAGTCACCGGGAACACCCAGAGCTGCAGACCTCAGTCGTGAAGAGAATGTTAACAATGGAAGGGTCTTGCAAGATAATGTACTACTGTTTCCTCCTTTTACATGCAAGGAAATTGAAACTTAAAAAGATCTCATAGCCAGATGCTATGACGCCAGCCCAGTGCTCCAGAATGTCTCCCCTAGCTGACCTCTTCTCACAAACAGGAGTCACAGATAACACAGGAGCATAAATCCACAAATCCTACAGGAGCACAAATTCGTCACCACTGCTGGAAAACACAAAAAACAACAGATGACTTGTTTCCTCTGTGATGGGCCAACGGCATCAGCTTCCTATGTCTGCGCTCTCTGGTGGCCTCAAGAGACCTCACAAGAGGTATGGCTTAGGTGGGGTACGAGAGGAGTAGGGAAGAGATTACCTTGGTTCCCAGCTTCGTTAGACACGGGGATAGAAAACTGTGCTAGTGAACACTTACATGTGTCATTGTCTCACACCAGAAGAGAAATCATGGGAGAAGTCAAGTTATTTTTTGGTCACATTGGTCTGAAACTCTTTAAAAACCAGAGTTTTTCATCATCTTCATTTGTAATAGCCATGGTTCCAGCAGGAAAGAAATGACTCACTGAAGTAGGATTACTGCAGAGTATTTAATGAAAAGGTCACTTATGAAGGTACTGGCAAGGTTTAGAAAAACCAACCAGGGGTAGTGCAGCATGCGGGGACAGGTTGCCGTTAGCATCTCAGATTCAAGGGACAAGGGAAGGAGCAGTTCTTGGGACTCAGAAAGAGCTGTATGCAGAAGGCTGCCTGATAGGAGCCAGAGCCCCCCACAGTGGGATTCAGGCAACTCCAAACTGTGTAACCTGGTAAAGAAGAAACTAGGGGATCATGACCCAACCTGCCTCCCTTCCCACACTCTGATGTCCTGTTGGTGGCTCCCATTGGCTGAGCCCCACAGGAAGCTAGAAAGTAGCCACTGTTGAAACCAACCTGTGGGGAAGAGTGGGCTGGAGGAGGGTGGGAAGTGGATAAGGAGAAGTAAAGAAGAAAGAGCCAGCACATGACTGCATGCCTTACACCAACGAGAGCTCAACAAATACTTGTCAGGGGACAAAATGCAGGGCTGTGGGAGGAGACTGTTCAACTATTATTAGCTTGAAATCTGGTAGGAGTGTTTACACCGCAGAAATCAGCAAATGCTACAAATCATAGTTTTGTTTTGTTTTTCAGGGAGCCAGTTTACCAGCATACCACTGGATGAAAGTATAAATCATGTCATCTCCTCTAGAAGGAAAGCTGTTTTTACCTCCACTGGAAGGAAAATTACGGTCATGCACTTCTTGGACCAGATGAAGACATTATGTCAATATTAACCCCCTATCTCCCACTACCACCAGCCCTCCTTCTTGGTAGTAATACCATCTACCCAAGTCCGCAAGCCTAAAAATCTTTGTTTCACCCGCAACCTCACCATTCATATGCAATTAATTACTAAGTACTGTTAATTTTACTTCCCCAAAGTCCCTCAAATCATTTATTCTCTCCCCATTTTATGTTCTCATAAAATTAAACTAGTTGTAGTTCCCCTAATATACGACAGATTTAGGCTGTCTGCTTTCTCCACCTTGCCCACATGGCAAATTTCTATATATCCTCCAAAATCAAATTCAGCTGTTACTTCTTCGCTGGGAACAGCCTTCTTAATGTTGCCAAATGGAAAGAGTCCCTCCTGCTCGGCGTTTCCCCCCATACCTTTTAAACTGATCACATTGGACAGCAGTGTAATTGTTTTCATGTCGTGTCCCCTATTATGCTGAGTCCCTTGAAGGCAGAACTGTGTGTTATTCACCAAAGCATCCCTAGCATCAGACAATGCACCTGGTACATCGTAGGTGCCAATAAATGTTTGCTAAAGGAATACAGTGATCACTTTCCTAACACCTTTGCCGAATAAACTGATGTCAGAAGCTGAAAGGGAGCTCCCAAGCTGTACACATGCCTAGCAAGACCCTCCACGCCACCATATGTCTACCCCCCAACACTCACATCCTGCCAACAGTATCTGCTTGCAGGACTGATTCCATCATGCCCCCTTTCTCACTTCCTGCAGATATCACAAGACACTCGGTATGTCCGGGTCTCTCTCACTTCCTGGATTCCCATATGTTCGTGGATCAAATGTAACCTTCCCAGTGAGATTTTCCTGAACAACATTTTGCTTAAAACTGCATCCCTTGCCACCGTACCCATACTCTCCCAAAGCTCTTCAATTCTTTTTGGAATTTTTCCATTGCACTTATCACTATCTGATATACTATTATTATTATTAAAAAAATTTTTAATCTGTTTCTTTACTGCCTATCTCCCTCCAATATAATATATGGTTCATGAAGTAAAGGATTCTTGTCTATTTTGTTTGCTGTCCTATCCTCAGTGTATACAGTAGGCACTGCATAAACATTTGTTTGAGAAATAAAAGAATCACATGCAGAGGATAATTTGGTGGCCTGCTTGGAACAAAGCTGTCAGAAGCAAAGTTGGGAGCAGAACTCTCACTACCTAACTCCCAACTTAATGGTCTGTACAAGAGCTCGCTCCATCCCTGTTCACATGATCTCCTCCCTATCAGGTCAGCAAATTCTACACTGTTGAATCTTGAAATAATTCCCATATAAAGGCAAAATCTCGGCAAAACCGCTAGGGATGAAAACCCTACAGATTAAGTGTCTCGCTTATATGCCAACAGTAAGATGTCACCCTTAAAATAGAGAAACTTGAGGAAATAACAACAAATAAACACAGCTTGAATTAAGATGAGTGTGAATAATGTAAAACTACACAACCGCCCCTGAAAGAGAATATAAAATTCCATACCCTTCTATCCAACGTGATCCTGATTCTCATTAATACTTGGCATACTTACCAGGGCTCATGGAATAGAGGATTAAAAATCACAGGAAAATTTTCAATTGTTTAATTATTTTTTGCAGCTGTTTTGATTTTTTGCACATCATGAAATGATGCCTTAAATATGGATCTTTGAAGGCACTGAATCACTAGCATTAAATATAAATTCTAGTCACATCCACCTAATACCCATGAATTATTGAGGAGAAAAGTAAACAAACTCCACTGAGCTTGATGAAACATGTGTGCTTGAGACACTGTCAGTGATTTGACAAGGCGTTTTCGGGAAATTTGAGCTCCTGTGGCCTGACTCTCCAGCTTTACGTCTTTGTAAAATAAAAGGAATGTGACTTATCTGACTGTGTATTACCCACACTTGGAGCCATTCTGGCACATAAATGAAATCTTACTTTTCATTTTATGTCTGTATAATGCCAAAAAGCAGGCTAGATCACCCATGTTAAAAAAAAATTTAAAAAATAAAAAATAAAAATAAATAGATCACCCATGTTGCCTGAGACTGAAAAGGGAACTGTGATACAATTGACCACCTAAACAGCCAGGTAGTCAGCACAGGTGTAGCCCAAAAGACTGCTGTTTACAGGTTAGCAGATAAAATCAGGGAAGTAAGTGGCAGATGACTTTCCGAATATATGGTTGCTATTAGCAACAAAGACTCTTTTTGCTTTGACTACTGATCTATATAAATTCTTAAAAAATATAGATATGAAAAAATATTAATTCTGTAATGTTTCCATTATTCTCAAATGTGACACAATTAGAGTTCTTGGGACACAGACAAAATCTTCAATAAATAAATTAGCAGTATGTAATAATTCTTCATTTAGAAAAAAATAATAAAATAACCTTATGCTGGCTTGATGTAATTTACAAATTCTTCAAAAAATTGTTTTAAATCAAGTCATATTTCTCAGTTGGCTTTTAAGATTATTTCAGGGTTGCATTTCCACAGGAGAGCAGCACATGCTATCTTATAAAATAATGTCTTTAAAAATACAGTAAGCTTTCTGAAAACTACAGGCCAATATCAATGATGAACACAGATGCAAAAATCCTCAACAAAATACTAGCAAACAGAATCCAACAGCACACTGAAAGGATCATACACCATGATCAAGTGGGGTTTATCCCAGGAACGCAAGGATTCTTCAATATATGCAAATCAATCAATGTGATACACCATATTAACAAATTGAGGAAGAAAAACCATATGATCATCTCAGTAGATGCAGGAAAAGCTTTTGACAAAATTCAACACCCATTTATGATAAAAACCCTCCAGAAAGTAGGCATAGAGGGAACCTACCTCAACAAAATAAAGGCCATATATGACAAACCCACAGCCAACGACATTCTCAATGGTGGAAAACTGAAACCATTTCCACTAAGATAAGGAACAAGACAAGGTTGCCCACTCTCACCACTATTATTCAACATAGTTTTGGAAGTTCTACCCACAGAAATCAGAGAAGAGAAAGAAAGAAAAGGAATCCAAATCAGAAAAGAAGTAGTAAAGCTGTCACTGTTTGCAGATGACATGATACTATACATAGAGAATCCTAAAGATGCTACCAGAAAACTACAAGAGCTAATCAATGAATTGCGTAAAGTAGCAGGATACAAAATTAATGCACAGAAATCTCTTGCATTCCTATACACTAATGATGAAAAATCTGAAAGAGAAATTAAGGAAACACTCCCATTTACCATTGCAACAAAAAGAATAAAATACCTAGGAATAAACCTACGTAAGGAGACAAAAGACCTGTATGCAGAAAACTGTA
Source organism: Tursiops truncatus (assembly GCF_011762595.2). Taxonomy (NCBI): domain Eukaryota; kingdom Metazoa; phylum Chordata; class Mammalia; order Artiodactyla; family Delphinidae; genus Tursiops; species Tursiops truncatus. The sequence continues at coordinate 70,427,702 of NC_047038.1, forward strand.
AGACACTGATGAAAGAAATTAAGGATGATACAAACAGATGGAGGGATATACCATGTTTTCGGATTAAAAGAATCAACACTGTGAAAATGACAACTACCCAAAGCAATCTACAGATTCAATGCAATCCCTATCAAACTACCAATGGCATTTTTCACAGAATTAGAACAAAAAAATTTCACAATTTGTATGGAAACACAAAAGACCCCAAATAGCCAAAGCAATTCTTTTTTTTTTTTTAACATCTTTATTGGAGTATAATTGCTTTACAATGCTGTGTTAGTTTCTGCTTTATAACAAAGTGAATCAGTTATACATATACATATGCTCCCATATCTCTTCCCTCTTGCATCTCCCTCCCTCCCACCCTCCCTATCCCACCCCTCTAGGTGGTCACAAACCACTGAGCTGATCTCCCTGTGCTATGCAGCTGCTTCCCACTAGCTATCTATTTTACGTTTGGTAGTGCATATATGTCCATGCCACGCTCTCACTTTCTCCCAGCTTACCTTTCCCCCTCCCCATAACCTCAAGTACATTCTCTAGTAGGTCTGTGTCTTTATTCCCATCTTGCCCCAGGTTCTTCATGACCTTTTTTTTTTTGCTTAGATTCCATATATATGTGTTAGTGTACAGTATTTGTTTTTCTTTTTCTGACTTACTTCACTCTGTATGACAGACTCTAGGTCCATCCACCTCACTACAAATAACTCAGTTTCGTTTCTTTTATGGCTGAATAATATTCCATTGTATATATGTGCCACATCTTCTTTATCAATTCTTCTGCTGATGGACACCTAGGTGGCTTCCATGTCCTGGCTATTGTAAATAGAGCTGCAATGAACATTTTGGTACATGATTCTTTTTGAATTATGGTTTTCTCAAGGTATATGCCCAGTAGTGGGATTGCTGGGTCATATGGTAGTTCTATTTTTAGTTTTTTAAGGAACCTCCATACTGTTCTCCATAGTGGCTGTATCAATTTACATTCCCACCAACAGTGCAAGAGTGTTCCCTTTTCTCCACACCCTCTCCAGCATTTATTGTTTCTAGATTTTTTGATGACAGCAAGATCCTTTTTGACCCACCTCCTAGAGAAATGGAAATAAAAACAAAAATAAACAAATGGGACCTAATGAAACTTAAAAGGTTTTGCACAGCAAAGGAAACCATAAACAAGACCAAAAGACAACCCTCAGAATGGGAGAAAATATTTGCAAATGAAGCAACTGACAAAGGATTCATCTCCAAAATTTACAAGCAGCTCATGCAGCTCAATATCAAAAAAACAAACAACCCAATCCAAAAATGGGCAGAAATCTAAATGGACATTTCTCCAAAGAAGATAGACAGATTGCCAACAAACACATGAAAGAATGCTCAACATCATTAATCATTAGAGAAATACAAAGCAAAACTACAATGAGATATCATCTCACACCGGTCAGAATGGCCATCATGAAAGCAATCTTGAGAAAGAAAAATGGAGCTGGAGGAATCAGGCTCCCTGAATTCAGACTATACTATAAAGCTACAGTAGTCAAGACAGTATGGTACTGGCACAAAAAAACAAATATAGACCAATGGAACACGATAGAAAGCACAGGGATAAACCCACGTGCCTATGGTCACAGTATTTTTGATAAAGGAGGCAATAATATACAATGGAGAAAAAACAGCCTCTTCAATAAGTGGTGCAGGGAAAACTGGACAGCTACATGTAAAAGAATGAAATTAGAACACTTCCTAACACCATACACAAATATAAACTCAAAATGGATTAAAGACCTAAATGTAAGGCCAGACACTATAAAACTCTTAGAGGAAAACACAGGCAGAATACTCCATGACATAAATCAGAGCAAGATCCTTTTTGACTGACCTCCTAGCGAAATGGAAATAAAAACAAAAATAAACAAGTAGGACCTAATGAAACTTAAAAGCTTTTGCACAGCAAAGGAAACCATAAACAAGACGAAAAGACAACCCACAGAATGAGAGAAAATATTTGCAAATGAAGCAACTGACAGAGGATTAATCTCCAAAATTTACAAGCAGCTCATGCAGCTCAATAACAAAAAAACAAACAACCCAATCCAAAAAGGGGCAGAAGACCTAAATAGACATTTCTCCAAAGAAGATAAACAGATTGACAACAAACCCATGAAAGGATGATCAACATCACTAATCATCAGAGAAATGCAAATCAAAACTACAATGAGGTATCACCTCACACCAGTAAGAATAGCCATCATCAAAAAATCTACAAACAATTAATCCTGGAGAGGGTGTGGAGAAAAGGGATCCCTCTTGCAATGTTGGTGGGAATGTAAATTGGTACAGCCACTATGGAGAACAGTATGGAGATTCCTTAAAAAACTAAAAGTAGAGCTACCATATGACCCAGCAATCCCACTACTGGGCATATACCCTGAGAAAACCATAATTCAAAGAGTCATGTACCACAATGTTCATTGCAGCTCTGTTTACAATACCCAGGACATGAAAGCAACCTAAGTGTCCATCGACAGATGGCTGGATAAAAAAGATGTGACACATATATATAATGGAATATTACTTAGCCATAAAAAGAAACGAAACTGAGTTATTTGTAGTGAGGTGGATGGACCCAGAGTCTGTCATACAGAGTGAAGTAAATCAGAAAGACAAAAACAAATACCGTATGCTAACACATATATATGGAATCTAAAAAAAGAAAAAGAAAAAGGTCCTGAAGAACCTAGGGCCAGGACAAGAATAAAGACACAGACATAGAGAATGGACTTGAGGACACCGGGAAGGGGAAGTTGGGACGTAGTGAGAGAGTAGAATGGACATACATACACTACCAAATGTAAAATAGATAGCTAGTGGGAAGCAGCCACATAGCACAGGGAGATCAGCTCAGTGCTTTGTGACCACCTAGAGGGGTGGGATAGGGAGGGTGGGAGGGAGATGCAAGGAGATATGGGGATATATGTATATGCATAGCTGATTCACTCTGTTATAAAGCAGAAACTAACACATCATTGTAAAGCAATTACACTCCAATAAAGATGTTAAAATAAAAGAATACAGTAAATTTTATAAGCAGAAAAATTTGATACTTTTTACTAAAAGATTATCAGTAAAATTCAACTCAAAAGTGGTATAGTAATATAATGGTGTGCAGTAGTAGAAATATTGAAAATAAACTGGATGGTGGGGAAGAGGTTTTGTAATTCTGGTATAGCAAATATTTTTGAAAAAATCATTCCTGTGTCAACTTTGATGCCATCTTGATTGTTCACCTAGAGGCCATCTCAGTAATCTGGCCATCTTTAGTAATAGGATGGAGTTAGAACAGGAAAACCGTATCATCTGTATATTTGAAATGACAGGCAAATTTTACTCTAACTTTAAATAATGGTAACTAGATTATGGGGTCATTTTTCTAGGGAACTCTGCTGCTTCTAAAAAGGAAGCCTAGGACCTTGATAAGAAATGAACAAACTGTGCCTTCCAGAAAAAGGAATTTTAGATACCTCTTGTTTCTGTCAACATTCTTTTTCTTCCTCTCGAGTGGCTGAAACAAAAGTATGCCTAGAACTTTTATTTACCTAACAGGATTGTAGCAAAACCAAAAGCTTAAAAGGTGAACACAAGGTGAATAGAAGATAGCAACATGGCAGAATTCCAATCTTGATTTTAGGAGCAGAACACCGATTTCAGGCTGAAAAGCAAGCTGATCTTAATACCTAGAGTCAAAAATTCTATTTTCTACCGTGAACCTTTCAACTCTGAGCAAAAGCCAAGCCACCCAAGGCACACAGGTGTTCCCAGCAGATAATCTGACATTTCCCCAAGGTGACACACTGTAAATATTTGTTTAACATTTATTTAGCTGAGAACCTGACAGTTGCAACAGAGAAAAAGAGGGCTTTGTCTGGCAGGGTCCCAATCTGCAAGCCCCACTGGGCAAAACACAAGTCCTGCAGATAACGGGGCCCATCGTTTCTGAAGGCAGTTAGGTGACTCCTTGCTGCTACTGGATCCATGGGAGTGTCAACACAACCCTCCCCAAGGCCCCCAACTGGATTCTCTATTATTACCAAAGCAAATATAAAAGTGTCCCTGAGAAAAGTTATGGTAGATTTAATTTTCTTCTATTTTCATAAGTTTTTAGAGCTCCTTTAATCAGGGCCATGGGCCATGAGTGAACCTGCCCCTTAATCTATGGGAAACTAATTGACCATAAGATGCTGGACTCCTTGTCCCATTTTCTCCACTAAGCTCTCACCAGTCAGTTTAAATATCTCTAGTGATAACAACTCACCATTTCCTGAGACAACATTTCCATATATATACAACTTTAGTATCCATAAAGTTCTCACTTTAGTTAAGTTAGAATTTACTTCTTTATGACTTTCAGTCCCTGGTTCCATTTTTGCCCTGTGGAAGCATAGAGAAAAAGTGTGCTCCCTCTTCCAGTCGTGGCCCAGGAGATTGGAGGGTGGCCACTGTGCACCCTCAGGGCCTCACATCTCCAGGTCCCCCAACTATTCTTCACATGAACAGATTCTGAACCACTATCCTGGTCATTTTTCTTTAAACATGTTTATCACTGTTTTGTTTCTGCTCTGTACATGAACCTTACATCTAAGATTTTCAACTACAGTTGACCTAAAGTCTTTTTAACTGATGCATATGAGTCAGTATTAAAACAAAAGCACTGAACCACCAAGTCAATCCTCAAGAACAATCTAGTGTTTCCTCCTCTATTAGATCCAGGATTTTGACAGAAATGAACAAGAACAAGTTAATGTACTTTAGCTGGTTGTTCTGCCAACGGATGCTCACTCAGAAGGAAGTTAAATCATCTCTGGGAATACCATCCAACTCAATTTAAAGTTGTAATTATTTAACACACATACAGAATTTGATTTATGCATGAGTTTTCAGGAACGTATCAATTATACAAAGCAATGCACAACCATTATCAATGGAGTTTGAACTCCCATTTACCTAGACATTTAGGGGAGCTCCCTAATGGAAGAGTTTATTTATTGATCCATTTATTCCAACAAATATTTATTGAGCACCTACTATGTGTTGGGCACTGCTCTGAACACTGGGTATACAACAGTGTGCAAAGTCAGTAAGTTCTCTGCCATTGTGGTGCTTATAAAGTAAGACAGACAACATACAGACAAGCAAAAAGGGACACAGCCTTGCTGCAGTGTAAGATAACAGAACTACCGAGGGTGATCAGAGAATATTTCTCCACAGAGATGTCTTTTGAACAGAGGGCATAGATCAAGGGGATAGATCCATCCTGGCAAAGGGAACAGCATGTGAAAAGGAAGCTGGGGAAAGGTGGGCATTTTTGAGAAAGGTCAGTGCAGCTGTGGCAGGGTTGATGACACCAGAGAAGCAAGGAAGGCTTCAAAAGCCATGGCAAAAAGTTCAGCTTATAATCTAAGTCTAAGAGAAAGCCCTTGAATGGGTAGAGGCAGGGGAGTGACATCATCTAATTTGTGCTTTTATTTTTTTTCCCTTTCAGTTTTATTTAGACATAACTGACATACAGCACTGTGTAAGTTTAGGATGTACAGCTAACGATGACCACAATAGGTTTAGAAAATATCCATCATCTCATACAGATACAAAATTAAAGAAATAGAAAAAAATATTTTTCCTTGTGATGAGAATTCTTAGGATCTACTCTCTTTAACAACTTTCATGTAATAACGTACGGCAGTGCTAATTGTGTTTTTATATCATAATGTTGACAGCTAAGTGGAAAATGGATTAGAAGATGAAAAGAATGAGAAAAATATGCAAATCTTGCATCTCTGAAAGAGGTGATGAAGTTTATACCCTCCCAGAAACTCACACACCATCTCTGACTACCATATCAATAATAGTACTATTTATATTTAATAATAATTTACTTACTGTTTATAACAATACTTACGGAGAAGTTACTGTGTGCTAGAGAGTGCAGAGCATATATGAGCACTGTATAAATCATTCTGTTTAATACACACAAACCAACCCTATGAAGAGGGTATTATCACTTTAATTAAACAGATGAGGAAACTGAAGGTCAGGAAGGCCAACTGAAGTGCCCAAGGTCTTATAATTGGCAACTGGCAGAGCTGTGGTTTGAATCAGGTTTCATCTGCCCCCCAAACTTTCAAGTGCATTCTCTGCATTTACCAGATTAATTTCTCTAGGCTCCAGTGAACATAATTATTTGGGGAAAAGCATAGTGCTTTTGAAGAAGTTCATTTGAAGAACCTCACTCAACCTCTTCCACAATCCTACAGGGATTGAGTACATGACAGAAAACTGCCCGGTAAATCCCAGGTTTGAGATATAATCTTTAATCTCTAGTCATTTAGCTAGATAAAGAATTTTTTTCAGATAATTTATCTATTTTCTTGACTAAAAAGTGGATAGCAGAACGTGACATATCTCATCTTTTTTTTGGACAAGTTCAATTAGGTCCTGCATGAGAAATACGGACCCCAAAATAGATGTATTAGCTAAACTTTGATCAGGACGTGATGATCCAGGTATGGTGCTAAATGCTTTAATATGAGTTATCTTAGTCAAAAATCAAAAAATATGGAACACTTCACAAATCTGCATGTCATCCTTGCATTGGGACCACACTAATCTTCACTGTATTGTTCCAATTTAGTATACATGCTCCCAAAGCAAGCACTAGATAAGAATTTTTTATTTCATGTCTACAGATGTTAAGGATATCTGCTAAGCACCTAGGGTCAAATCAACACTCCAGAGGAAAAAAACCAATAGAAAACACATCCGTTTTTAAATGTTAACGCTTTATTTCATGAGCAAAGTTTCTCTGCAAAGTATTAGAGGATGTGAGTAGGGTGATGATGATCAGCAATATCTCCTGGGTGTCTTCCAGAAGCAAAGCCAAGGCGGGACCTCTCAGGCCAGTTAACCCCGCTTCAGCTTTGATAAATTCATAGACCTATTATTTCAACCCAGAGGGAAAGGGTGATAGCTACATATCAAAAGCATGTGGCTGCAATGTTTGCTTCCTCTTCCAAACACAGAGATTTTAAGTGTATCCAAAAGTCATCCAGGGGCTTCCCTGGTGGCGCAGCGGTTGAGAGTCCGCCTGCCAATACAGGGAACACGGGTTCGTGTCCCGGTCCGGGAAGATCCCACATGCCGCAGAGCGGCTGGGCCCGTGAGCCATGGCCGCTGAGCCTGCGCGTCCAGAGCCTGTGCTCCGCAACGGGAGAGGCCACAACAGTGAGAGGCCCGCGTACCGCAAAAAAAAAAAAAAAAAAAAAAAAAGTCATCCAGAAACATCTGTTATTCTCCTGGCCTAGGAATTGTTCATCTCTCTCTACCTACATGCTGATATTTTTAAGCTATTCATTCTAGCCCACATATTTTTAGGGCTACCTGAATTGTTTATCAGTCAAATCTCTATATTTTGAGTTATATTTCATTGAATCAATATAGTTACGGATTATCCTGTATTATAAGATATCCTTTAATTATCCTGTATTATAGTCCATGATACACACACTTATTTTTTAATAAATGAAACACTTAATGAAACTGTTTAATGAAACTGTTAAAGTTCATTGTTATATAATATAGTTGAGTACAGTTGAGGTCTCAAAGGGACAGGTTAAAAACCATACTACTTATACATCCCACTCTACCTTTTTTTTTTTTTTTTTTTTTTTTTTTTGTCGGTACGCGGGCCTCTCACTGTTGCGGCCTCTCCCGTTGCGGAGCACAGGCTCCGGAAGCGCAGGCTCAGCGGCCATGGCTCACGGGCCCAGCCGCTCCGCGGCATATGGGATCCTCCCGGACCGGGGCACGAACCCACGTCCCCTGCATCGGCAGGCGGACTCTCAACCACTGCGCCACCAGGGAAGCCCCACTCTACCTTTTTAGATTAAAGTCTAAATGTTATTAAGTACCTATTTTCTCTAGGATGGAATATAAGCAATTCTCTATTATTTGAATAGTAGAGTAGTAGAGAAAATGAGTAGAACAAATGATCCAAAATAGTGAAATATAAGAAAAAAATGTTTGATATATAAAAATATAAGAATTATTTTCTACAATACATTTTACCTTTCTGAACTTATTTTACTTATTAAATTTAGCTTGCAGATCTCATGCACATGCTAAATGAAAGCAGGAAGCACTGGTCTGAAAGTACAATCATAAAATTAAATATAATAATGAATGTAATAAAATGTAGGACAAGTCCCTGAATGATACCTGAAAATTGACTATAAATTATTACCCACTGTAACAGAAAATGGAAAACTCTCCTATGAGAGCATTTCTCAGGATGAACCAGGTCAGGAGAAAAACAAATTTTATCTAAAAGTACCCTGAAGACTCTGGGCAGCTTAACTAGAATTTTACAACTGATTTAGCTGAGAGTAGAGATTGAATTATCAGAAAAAGGATGATCAAAATGAGTTAAGAGTCCCCTGGAGGCTGAATGCACTCTCTTTCATTGTCTTATATGAAATTTATATCAGTATATATAAATTTCATGGTAAAGAGAGAACTTTCATGTTAAAGAGAGAAACTCTTTTATATAAGTATATAAATTTATATAAGTATATATACACACTACTGAGTCCATAGAGAAATTAAGGCAAAGAGATGTAAGTGAAATTGTTTGAAATTAGGGAGAAATGGAATCCAACTCCAGCAGCCTTAAGTATTCTACCTAATTTTCTTTTAATCCATGTAGTATCCTACATTTTTTCTAGAATCCTTCAATATTTAGCATATGTTAGAAATACTCTGTGCTCTCAATGTCATTAGTACTGCCCCTCCTTTCCAATTCACTGATAGCTATTGCTGACATTTACTGAGCTCTTCATAAAAACCCCTGCACTGTCATTTAATCCTCACGTGAACTTTGTAAAGCACAATGATTATCTCCATTTTACAGATGAGTGGGCTGAGACACGCAGCTCCAGAGCCTGTGTATTGAATGGCGACCCCCAAAAGGCACGTCCACGTCCTAACCTCGGGAACCTGTGAATGTGACCTTATTTGGAAAAATGGTCTTTGTGGCTGTAATTAAGTTAAAGACCTTGCGATGATGAGATCATCTTGGGTTATCTGGATGGGCCCTAAATCCACTGACAAGTGTCCTCACAAGAGCAGACGCACACAGACGAGAAGGCCATGTGAAGGTAGAGGCAGAGACTGGAGTGATGTGGCCACAAGTCAAGAGTGATTGAAACCACTGGAAGGAAACTGGCAAAGAAAGGAAGTGAGCCTCTCCCCGGGACCCTGGCACAGTCCACACCAGACTTTGGACTTCTAGCTTCTAGAACTGTGAGATAATAAATTTCTGTTTAAGCCACCCAGCTTGTAGTAATTTGTTATGGCCGCCCTAGAAAATTAAGACAATCACCACGCTATAATGCCACTGTTCTAGGAACATTAAGGGCCTCTCTACTACCATGCCGTAGTTTGACTCTTCGGAAAGATCTAACAGAGTTTCTCTCTTTACCGTGAAAGTACCCTCTGCAAATGATTCTTCCAGGGGAAACATTTTCCTGAATGTGGTGTCTGTTAACAGTGCTGCTATACTTACTTCTACAATTCAGAATCTATTGTTTCTTTTCTACTCAGTTTTTATTTTACGGCAGTGTAGGTTTTTTCCAGTTAAAATAATAAAAACCTTCTCTAGGTCCATCCACCTCACTACAAATAACTCAGTTTCATTTCTTTTTATGGCTGAGTAATAGTCCATTGTATATATGTGCCACATCTTCTTTATCCAGTCATCTGTTGATGGGCATTTAGGTTGCTTCTATGTCCTGGCTATTGTAAATAGAGCTGCAATGAACATTGTGGTACATGACTCTTTTTGAATTATGGTTTTCTCAGGGTATATGCCCAGTAGTGGGATTGCTGGGTCGTATGGTAGTTCTATTTGTAATTTTTTAAGGAACCTCCATACTGTTCTCCATAGTGGCTGTATCAATTTACATTCCCACCAACAGTGCAAGAGGGTTCCCTTTTCTCCCCACCCTCTCCAGCATTTATTGTTTGTAGATTTTTTGATGATGGCCATTCTGCATTCTGACCAGTGTGAGATGATAGTGAAGTAAGTCAGAAAGAGAAAAACAAATACTGTATGCTAACACATATATATGGAATCTAAAAAAAAATGGTCATGAAGAACCTAGAGGCAAGACGGGAATAAAGATGCAGACCTACTAGAGAATGGACGTGAGGATATGGGGAGGGCAAAGGGTAAGCTGGGACAAAGTGAGAGAGTGGCATGGACATATATACACTACCAAACGTAAAATAGATAGCTAGTGGGAAGCGGCCACATAGCACAGGGAGATCAGCTTGATGCTTTGTGACCACCTAGAGGGGTGGGATAGGGAGGGTGGGAGGGAGCGAGACGCAAGAGGGAAGAGATATGGGAACATATGTATATGTATAACTGATTCACTTTGTTGTAAAGCAGAAATGAACACACCATTGTAAAGCAATTATACTCCAATAAAGATGTTAACAATAATAATAATAATAAAAACCTTTGTCTATTTAAAACTTTCTTTGTACATTAAATTAGTACAAATAACATGTAACCTATCTGTACTTAAAAATGCAATTCATTTTCTCATTACTACTCTGAAAACTTTCTAACATTTTAATTCAGAAAATAATTGATGTTATATATGATTATGTACTTAACAGTGCTTTGAAATTTTAAAAAACTGTATACTTACTAATTCAGATATTCCATAACATACTTTTATTGATTTAGTCTCACTGAAAATTATTACTTCAATATAATATAATATCGAAATTACATTATTTCAATATAATATAATATTGAAATTGTATTACTTCAAAAAGGTGGGAATGCGTTCAAAGGTACAAACTTCTAGTTATAAAATAAATAAGTCATGGAGATGTAATGTACAGCATGGTGACTATGGTTAATAATACCATATTGTTGGGCTTCCCTGGTGGTGCAGTGGTTGAGAGTCCGCCTGCCGATGCAGGGGACATGGGTTCGTGCCCCAGTCCAGGAAGATCCCGCATGCCGCGGAGTGGCTAGGCCCGTGAGCCATGGCCGCTGAGCCTGCACGTCCGGAGCCTGTGCTCCGCAACGGGAGAGGCCACAACAGTGAGACGCCCGCGTACCGCAAAAAAAAAAACAAAAACATGTTGTATATTTGAAAGTTAAGAGAGATCTCAAAAGTTCTCATCACAAGAAAAAAAATTTGTAACTGTGTGGTGATGGATGTCAACTAGACCTATTGTAGTGATCACTTCACAATATACACATACATTGTATCTTTAGGTTGTACACCTGAGACTAATATAATGTTATATGTCAATTATACCTCAGTTTAAAAAAAAAAGAAATGAGCTTACAAGACACAAGTACACCGACTCACATGTTCTCCCCCACCCTCCCAAAAAAGAAAATTCTTTCTAATCCTATTCGATATTGTGCTGGACAGTCTCTGTTTGTCACTCTGCATCTACCCTTCACCCTCCTCACCCTGCTCTGGGCTCCAGGGTAGACCGTAAGAATCACCCAGCATCTCACCCGTACCTGATTTAGATGAGATTTGGGACTTCTGAACTGATGATATTGGGATGAGATTTTGGATCTCATCTATTGCACTCATATCAATTGCTCACCCTTGCCCAATTGTTGTGGGTGAGTTCAGTCGGTAGGAGGCCCTGGCAGAGGAGAGGGCAAGAGGAGAGTGAGGTCAGGGCATCTATTCCTTCTTCTCTCTCCCTGCAGGACTGAAGGGCTGGCAGTGGCTGTGCCCCTCTGTCTCGAGTCACAGAACTTGGCTTGTCGGGAGACCCCCTGCCCACAACTACAGCTTTTTCCAGGTCTGCCTGCTCTTTGCCTCTTTCAAGTCTTGAGTAGTGGAACTGCATCGCATTATCATGAGACCCTGGTGCCTCTCATCCTTACTTGTTCTCTTAACCCTGCCCACACCCCCATAAATCGTCTCTCCAAAAAAATCTTTTCCATCGCCCTTGGAGTGTGCTGTCTTCTACCAGACCCTCAGCGAAACAGCTACTGACTACCCCAGCTGATAACCTCCATCTAATAGCCTGAATGATTTCTTCCCATAAATCAAATTATCCCGGATTTCCCAAAAATGTCTACTTCAAAAGGATTACAACTGGTGTGGGATTTTTTTTTTCCTTTAACAACAACCAAAATAAAAGTGGGTAGCTCGGGATGATTTTGTTCTTCTCAGACACTTCTGCTACCACTGACTCTTATCACTGAATGCTTTTCATTCCAAAATACCTGTCATCACCATCACCGATGCACTCGGGGAAGGCAAGGCTGCAGCCAAAAAGCATGATATGTTGATAGCAACCAAGGCGATGGAGGTACATGAAGAACTTGAGGAACTTCTCCATTTCCATGTTTTTGACAATAGAGAGGAGAGGTGTCAGCGTGGTGTGGTAGGGCAGCATCTGACACTGGCTGTGAGTGATGTTCACGCAGGCACCTGAGAAGGCAAGACAATTATGTTTAGGAAAAGACACATCAGAATTATATGTTTATAAACTCATTTGATATGATAGACTAATGTGTTCATACAATAAAATATATTCTGTAAGTCAGAATGATTATAGATATACAGTAAGGCACATACATACATAGCAGCATTATAATTGCCAAGATATGGAAGCAACCTAAGTGTCCATCAACAGATGAATGAATAAAGATGTGGGGTATATATATATATATACCACGTCTGTATTGTATAATACGGGAAATATAACCAATATTTTATAGTAACTATAAATGGAATGTAACCTTTAAAAATTGTATAAAAATAAATTTTTTAAAAAGAAAGCAAGAAAAAAGTGTGTGTGTGTGTGTGTGTGTGTGTGTATGTGTGTGTGTGGTCAGGAAATCAAGCTGCCAATACTCACAAAAGGATAGCATCTGTGTGCTGGGAAAATGTGTGGAAAAATACACTCTCACACCTAGCCAATGGGCAATCACTATTCTGGATCACAGCTGGGAAGGGCAATATGTATCAAAAAAATATTTTAAACATGCATAGCCTTTGACACTGTAATATTTCTAAAAATTTATAGGGAATTAATCATGGTTGTGCACATGGATTTATCTACAGGGATCTTCATCTCTGCACAGTTTATACTTTTTAAAAGATAGCAATCACCTAAACATTCAACAAAGGGAACTGGTTTAAAATATTATGGAACAAACAACAGAATGCTCAGCTACATGAAAGATGCCTTAGAAGACTATTAATCACATAGAATGAGACTTATAATAAATAAAAATTGCAAATCACAAAACAATATGTATACCATGATCCTGTCTTTAAAAATACACGATTATTCAAGGATTTCCAAACCTGCCCATGTTTAGGGTCAGCTCAGAGACTCTGACCTCATTTTCTTCCAAGCTGGCTCTCCCGAGCATTATCACCTCCATGGCCTTTCCTTCTCCTTCATGCCATAAATTTGCATGGTTGGCCAAAAACTTAAGGGCATGACATTTTTTTGGACCTCATCAAACTCATAATACAAAATGGGAAATAAAAGAATCAGAAAAGAAGAAAAATCCAGATTAAAATCTGTATATAGAACACAGATAGACATAAACATGAATTCAGCTTTGCATGAGGGCCGAGGTGGGGAGTTCGGGGCAAGTTTCACAAGTATGACACTCAAATCTTTTAGGAGGGAAGTTAAAATGCATTTCAGTTTGGGGAGCATTAGAGGCTGGAAGAAGGTATAGAGAGTAGACTTCAAAATGACACAATTATATGTATTGTGCTATAAGCAGAAAAGCTTGCTTAGAGGAGCTAAGAGTAAATTTATCTCCAACAAAAATATGAAACCATTCATGAAGAATTCAGTATCAAGAAAACATTTATTACAAATCAAGCTTGTGCCAGGCACCACAACAGGTATTCAGATCTCCTAGTTCAGAATTATCTCATTTTCACAACCCAGTAAAGTGATATCATATCTATATTACACATGAGGAAATTCAATATCAGAAACCCTAAGACATCGGCCCAGGAGTGCACAGCTATTATGTGGAAATTCCAGATCTTCAAACCTATGGTTTCTGAGAAATTTCCATTTGGAGCCACCCTAAGCTAATGCAAAGGGGGTTATGATGTGAAAAACAGTTCTTTAAGAAGTTAATTCCTAATGGCCCATGAAAGGAAGAGGCTAAAAAGCACATAGTGATATATCACATAGTCTGTATTTAAATGCATAGATAATATACCATGTATTCTGATCACATTATCATTCATTTTACATTGCATTATTTTCTTTAGGGGTCATCAGCTTTGGGGTTTATACACTTGATTATAAACCATATTTGGTGAGATGACCAACAGGCTCATTTACCCCACCAAGGCAAAGAAAACACAACACCGAGAGAGCATTTGGAAAATACATGATAATGAGGAAAATCATATTTTGGTTGGCTATACTATGTTCATGGCAGTGTGAGTTGCACAAGAGAGATTTCCTAATAGCAAATTCCCTTGGGAAAAGAGAAAATGATAAAATAATAGTCTGAAACCTTAAAATATGTCTCAAAATAGTTGGTATGGACAAAAATAATAATGTCTTATATTTATAAAATGGTTTTCTAAAGTTTTCCAAACCACTCTTATTAGGATTATAATCTCTCATTATAAATGAAGAAACTAAGGCTCTCATAGGTATGTAGGTAGATAGAAAGGTGATGGATGGATGGACGGGATGGGTAGACAAATAGGTAGCCAGGGAGACAGACAAAAAGTGATTTGCAGGGACTACCCTGGTGGCACAGTGGTTAAGAATCCACCTGTCAATGCAGGGGACACGGGTTCAATCCCTGGTCCAGGAGCATACCACATGCCGCAGATCAACTAAGCCCGTGCACTACAACTACTCAGCCTGTGCTCTAGAGCCCGAGAGCCACAACTATTGAGCCCACGCACTGCAACTACTGAAGCCTGTGTGCCTAGAGCCCGTGCTCTGCAACAAGAGAAGCCACCACAATAAGCCCGTGCACCACAGTGAAGAGTAGCTGTGGTGTACCCGCTTGCAGCCACTAGAGAAAGCCTGTGCAGCCAAAGATAAATTAATTAATTAATTATTTTAAAAAGTGATTTGCAGACAGACACCCAGTCAGTAATAGAAGCAGGACTGATACATGTGTCCTCCACCTCTTAGGACAACATTCCTCCCACTATACCGCAGCTGTCGGTAGCAGAGCAAATGCCAAAGGAATTCAAGAGCAAGAATTCAATGTAGAGCGAACAATCAGGGAAGATTTAATGAAGAGGAAGAACTTGATTTGCTGGTTGAAAGGTATCTATGGTCTGGACTGGCAGAAGGGTTAAAAACTGAGAGAGAAGCATTGACATATATACACTACCAAATGTAAAATAGACAGCTAGTGGGAAGCAGCCGCATAGCACAGGGAGATCAGCTCGGTGCTTTGTGTCCACCTAGAGGGGTGGGATAGGGAGGGTGGGAGGGAGACGCAAGAGGGAGGGGATATAGGGACATATGTATACATATAGCTGATTCACTTTGTAATACAGCAGAAACTAACAACATTGTAAAGCAATTATACTCCAATAAAGATGTTAAAAAAAAAAAACAAAACAGGGTACTTAACGAGTGGTAGAGAAAAATTACTACAAAGACAGAATCATAATTGCATGTAACACAGAATGACCAAAACACTTGAATCTGGGCAGAAAGGTTCAACAAACTTAGCTGAGAATTTGCTAACAGCCAACAAATATAAAAGGGAATTACTCTTTAAGACTCTTGATTTCAGGCCTTTTATATTCAAGTAACTGTGTAAATTTCCTATCATTCCTACTGTCTCAACCTGTGTGTCAAATATTCTTTTTTCCCAGAATGTTCCATTGTCTTTGAAACATGTAACTCTAGTTTTGTATTTGTGCACATTCTCACGAGGGGCAAATGAGTTTTCATAAGTCAGTTACATGCTGGGCACCAGGCAGAGTCATTTCTCTGAGGTGAAAGGGAAGGGCACTTTTGGAAATGGACTCATTTGTTGCTGCTCCCTCTAATTTGGTTTTCATAGGGTAAAGAAAAGGGTGGAATGTTTGTTTTTCTTCCCTGAGAATTTACTACTGAGTCTAATAGAAATTAGAAGTCAGGGTTGCTACATAAGAATGTATAAAAAATACAATAGATGTAATTAACCATACCGTTCCTATAGACATCATAATGTGTCTTTTAAATAACAGTTACTTCAAATTGGGGAACTTGGGGAGGAGAAGTTAGAAACAGATCTGAAGAGCAAAATTGCTTCCAGATTCAATGGATTTCTGGTGAAGCAGAAATATTTATTCTAATTAGCTCTTAAGTTCTAAAACAGCACTACTAATAAGGCACGATTTAATAACAAATTTTCAGAGTATGCACTGATTACAAGATAGGTCCCAATTTCAGAAAAAAATTAAATATGAAAAATAAAATGCTGCTTGCATTTGAGAAGATGAGTTTTTGATTTTTTGTTTTCTTAATCTAAGTAGTTTCTAGATCAAACTGGGGCTTTCTCTACTTATATCACATTGCTAATACTTCTAGATGCAGTAATTAGGAAGGAAAGATGGGTCTGTTTTAAGAGCTTTCCTTATGTTCATTTGGAAATTATGATAAATTCTGTGTTGTCTACTTCTGGAATTAGGTAATGTGGAGTTAGAAATTAGTTTCTTATATGCTTTTTTTTAATGTAAAATTAACTTAAGAAACTTCTGACTTACACAGAATCTATTTCAACAATGGGTTCTTTTAAAAATCCATTAAAATCAAATAAAAATCATTTTTAAATAAAAGCAAAATAGTATCTAAACCATAATGATTATAACAGATAATAGTGTTATTAGACAGGAAAAATCTTCTTAAATTAAAAATCATGAAATATCAACTTTCTAAAGTACTTTGCTATCTTTTGTCTAATAACCTAACAGGAAAACTTGGTAACCTTTCTGACTTCCTATTTATGATTTCACACTTAATTGAAGGACTACTGGTAAAGATTCCACTGTAACAGGAGGCAATATTTTAACAGAGCATGGTTGGTTTGCCCTAACTTAGCTAAACTGACTTATTTTAACTCATGAATTTGCTTCACAGGATTTCCTCGTGGAGGCTTCTACATTTGTCTTACTTCCACATCCTGAGAATTCGATGGAGTTGTAAAGGAGAGTTCTCTGTACACAGCCCTTTTCAGTGGTTTGGGAAGAAAGTCATGGCAGGGTTGGCCTCTTCACACGTTTTCCTTTTCATTTCTGCCATCCGGTCTGTCAAATTTTGTTGTTGTTTTCCCAGATGATATCTTTTATTCCCACCTCTACAGTTTAAATCCCAGCCTTTTATGGTCATATCTCCCACTTTTATCTGAATATTTTTGCCCTCAATATTTACTGTAAAACTGTAACACTCCTGGCATTGTTCTTGGCCCTTCCACATACATTGGCTCATTTGCCCTCCTCGCAAGTTACTCAGTTTCACAGCTGAGGAAACAAGGTTAAGTAATTTCCCACAAGATGCACACAGCTAAACCTAAGTATCCAACAACAGAGGCATGGATAAAGAGGATGTAGTATAGATACAATGGAAAATTACTCAGCCATAAAAAAAGAATGAAATAATGCCATTTGCAGCAACATGGATGGATCTAGAGATTATCATGATAAGTGAAGTAAGTCAGACAGAGGAAAATAAATATATGATATCACTTACATGTGGAATCTAAAAAAAATTGATACAAATGAACTTATTTACAAAACAGAAATAGACTCACAGACACAGAAAAAAAAGACTTATGGTTACCAAAGGGGAAAAGGTGGGGAGGGACAAATTAGGAATTTGGGATTAACATATATACACTATTATACATAAAATAAACAATAAGGACCTACTGTATGGCACAGGGAACTATATTCAATATCTTGTAATAATCTGTAATGGAAAAGAATTTGAATATATATATATATAAAACACACACACACATACATAACTGAATCACTTTGTTGTACATCTGAAACTAACACAACATTGTAAATCAACTATACTTCAATAAAAAAAATTTTTAAGTTAAAGATTCACACAGCTAATAATGTCAAAGCTGAAATTCAACTCAAGTCATCCTAACCCAAATCCAAGTCTCTTTCCATCAACAGCTGTGTCCATAATCCAAACATTATAGTTGAAGACATTGTCTCCCCTGAATTTTTCTTTTTTTTTGTTAAAGTTATTGTGACACAGTACTGCTCATTTTATTTTTACTTATTTATTTTTAAATTTATTTATTTATTTTGGCTGCGTTGGGTCTTCACTGCTGTGCATGGGCTTTCTCTAGTTGCAGTGAGCAGGGGCTACTCTTTGTTGTGGTGCACGGGCTTCTCATTGCAGTGGCTTCTCTTGTTGAGGAGCACGGGCTCTAGGCACCGGACTTCAGCAGTTGTGGCACATGGGCTCACTAGTTGTAGTTTATGGGCTCTAGAGCGCAGGCTCAGTAGTTGTGGCTCATGGGCTTAGTTGCTCTGCAGCATGTGGGATCTTCCTGGACCAGGGCTCGAACCCGTGTCTCCTGCATTGGCAGGCTGATTCTTAACTACTGTGCCACCGGGGAAGCCCCTCCCCTGAATTTCTACCACCCTCAGTGGGGCCCAATGAGATCCATGGAGGCAGGTGGGGTCTTTTTTACTACTCATTCAACAAATACTTATTGAGCGCCTACTCTGTGTCAGGCACTGCTCTAGGTGCAGAGCAAATGACATGATACAAAACAAAGTCCCTGCCCTTATGGAGCTTATAGTCTAGTCAGGCGAGACAAAAAACAAACACAAATAAATATTGTCTGGCATTGATATACATAGTCATAGTCCTAATGCTCAGCAAGAAACAAAGAAGCAGATGTGCCTCTTTAAGGAGAGAATAATATCACAATAAATCTATTCTTACTAGGACAGGACAAAGGACTATTAGTTTTGAAAGTGAACTCCTTCCTTAAGAAATGTACCAGGGCTTCCCTGGTGGCGCAGTGGTTGAGGGTCCGCCTGCCGATGCAGGGGACGCGGGTTCGTGCCCCGGTCTGGGAAGATCCCACATGCCGCCAAGCGGCTGGGCCTGTGAGCCATGGCCACTGAGCCTGTGCGTCCGGAGCCTGTGCTCCGCAGCGGGAGAGGCCACAGCAGTGAGAGGCCCGCGTACCGCAAAAAAAAAAAAAAAAAAAAGAAATGTACCAGAATTAAATATTCAAGCAGCACCAATATGTATTATAAAATTCAGATGCCAGTCTTTTGATTTCCAATAATTCATATTCATGCTCAAGCATTTTGCTTGTTGCATCCTGTCTTCATTGTTCCTATTATAATATTTAAGTTGTCATCATTTCATATTTACTACAGATTCACAGCCATCAAATAAGAACATCAAAGGGAAGCAAGTGCCTTCCCTCCACTAGATTAATCATAGCAGCTCAGTTGCGGGGGTAAGAAGCCACAGTAAAGGCCTGCTTCAGAGAACCCGCCTTCTCGGGGGACAGCAAAAGTTCCCATAAGCATCCCATTCAAAGTACTCCTGGGCCTCACTATAACATGATCCTAATTTGTTTTCATTATAACAATAGGACTGCCTGTTAAGATCTTGTCTATTTATGTGTTTATTCTCAGTATCCTTCCACATCCAAGTAGACACCTTGTCTTGTGACTAGAAACCACTGGATACCAAAGAGTATACACCCAATAGTTATTCACTGAATGAATGAGATTAAATGGAACAATGTCTTCACTACAAGATTTCTTATTGAACAAGATGGAATTAGACATGAAAAAGGCCAGTATATATGAGACCCTAGGGCACTAATGTTGATGGCTAATATTGCTACAAATATTTTTAACAATCTGTTCCCTAGAACTTACCACGGCACAGGGAACCATCCCATACTGTTCCCTCCACCAGACTGATTCCTATCTTGGACTCCACTCTGGACTATAGTGCAGTAGTTGAAAGTGAAAGAGCAGGAATTACCCTTCGATCCTGTAAAAGGCAAATGTCCCATTATCCTTAGCCATACTCAATTCTTCTAGCATGAGACCTCACCATAGTAGAGAAAAAAAAGGAAGTTGTGCTTACAAGCTGTAAAGGCTGGAGAAAGATGAATAGCTGAGCACCTTTATGCCAGAGCTGCAAAGAGCTCTGAGGAAAGTGTCGGTAAAAATGATCGCTACGGCTGCCAAGACTAGGCTCAAACACTGTAAGCTATGAGAGTTAAGTAAAAGCCAGCTACTCCAAGACTGAGACACAGAAGCCAAAATCTACCTTGAGCCTCGGTCCCACCCACCAGGCTGTGTGACCTTGGGGAAATTACTTCACGTCTTAAAACCTCCTAATCTGTAAAGTAGCAATAATGATGTGAATGAGAGGTTGTGAGGATCAAATTTGTCAACTGAGATAAAAAGCTTATCAAAGTCCTCATACTGCTGATGTTCAACTGATATTTCAACAGCATTGGTGTCTCCAGCAAGAAAAAATAATACGATTCAGAGAGAGGATAGGATGAGATGAGCTTACTTTGCAGTAAAAGCCTAAATAAACCATTAGTATCTATTCAAGTTCCCTCTTAATAAAAAACACACCTTAAATTTCATTTCCACTTATTGTTTTATAGTAAAATAAAACAATTTAAAGCTAAGGAAATAGATGAAAAAAATCCTTGAGTACTTTCTAGGCTGAATGTTTGCTAAGTATTTTATATACAGCATTTTATCTAACCCTCCCACAAGCCTATGAAAAAGCTGGTTTTATTCACATTTTACGGATATTGAGACAGATTCAATGAGGGTGAGAAAGTATTCAAGGTTACATAGATGTTAAGTTGTAGAGTTGAAATTAAAATCAAGTCATGCTGATCCCATAATCTGTTCCTGTCTACTGTATCATTCTGTCAAGATACCATTAATTTTAAACATCGTAAACTTACTTCATTCATTGTAAAATATTTAGATGAATCTCTTTGAATTCAAGCAATAGAGCTGCTTCTCCATGATTAGTAAGCACTAAACCTTCTCAAAGAAAACACTGAATCTGCTATTAAAAACAGGTTACCTGTCCTCACTGAGGGACGAATTGGATTGGGAATGCTTAGTGTCTATTCCTGGCTGTATTATGAAGTCCACCCAGGTCAGGACTACATCAGCAGAGTGAAATAATGAAGGTCATTCTCTAGTCTAGATAACTCACATGAAAAGTAACATTTTGCGAGAAGGATTTATGGGACAAACCAATTTAAAAGGATATCGTGTACATTGGAAGATCCGCAAGGGGGTTACAGTAGGATAAGAAGGAACAGAAAGTTACAGACAGGACCTCTCTATGAAGATCCTGGCTTTTTAACTAACTCTAAACATCTGTGAATCTGAACATATTAACTATTTTGTTTCTCATAAGAGAAAATCAAAGAGACAAAAGGCACACTTTCTTAATGAGTCATCTGTGACATTTGTAAAAAGTCTTTATAGACATAATCAAGGCATAGGTAAGCCAATGTCTTGCTAACTTACACTCACACAAAAAAGTTGAGTACCAAGGATAATGCTGTGTAAATTATCAGACTTAAGTAAGAACTAGCTACTCTTGCCAGGAGAAACATGAGGTTTAGGGTTTAATGTTCTCTCCACAGTTACATTTATTCCAGACCTAACATTTTTAATGCAACCTCAAGCCTCTTGGTGAAGTCTTTTGCCAATCTTCAAGCTTTCACAGTCGATATATATATATAAATATATATCTCATTCTCTCCTGTCATTCATACACACATCCATACCACCTGATTCTAAGATGTTTAAATGGTAGCTAAATGCTCATAACTTGATGGAACTCATTCATTCAACAAATTCAATGCTTTGACACAGTGAGAGGCCTATATTTTATTGTAAATTGATTATTCACATCCCATAGAACTAAGTAAGATGTAACATTTCAGCTGTCACATCTCCATCTACCAGTCATTTTTCATTAATTTTAAAAGAACTAGATTGTGTCCCCATATAATTATCTATCTTAGGATTATGAATGATTGAATAATAAAAATAATTCAAATTTATATGGTGCTTTCAAGTTTGTAAAACACCTTTCCCATACTCAGTATGATGGTTCCACAGTCTGATTCAAATTCTCCTTTATTTGTCTCTATTTATGTGGCCTTTGACAAGTTACTGAAATTCTCTGTTTATCAGTTTCCTCATCTGTAAAATGAAGATAAAAATATCTGTGTTATGGGGTTAGTGTCAGGATTAAATGGTATTTACAAATGCCTATCATTAGCACATATGATAAACTATAAAAGTGTTTGCTATTATTATTATCTCATTTGTGATTCACCGAAACTGTGAACTAGACGGGAGAGAGATTTGTATCTATGTTATGTAAGTAGGAATACTGAGACAGAGACATTAAGCTTTCATTCTGTGCTCTTCCTATATATATAGGATCAAAATTCAAGGTTTCATCAATTGGTTTGGCTTAGTTGTAAAATAAAATAATGCTGAGTATTATTTTTTAAAACACTCATTGTTTAAAAACATTAGTTATTCATTGAGAAAATATTTAAGTCTCTATTAAATAAAGGCACTGGGCTTGGTGCTGTGAAATTAAAAAATCAGAACTTGAAATTAGACCACATTTTATTTATTTAGCCAAATTGTACTTTAATACAATTTATTTTATTTTATTTATTTAGCCAAATTGTACTTTAATACATATGAAAATTATTTGTTTTTTAATACCAAGAATGGTACAAATAAATTCTATAATGATGAGAGTATAAGAAATCACTTAGTGGTACATCATGTTCATTGATGTCAGAGTTTATTGTAAAAATCATTACCTCACTTGTGGGTAGTTTTAAACTTCGCTGTTCAAAAACATAATGAGATTTCAGTGGATTTCCCAGCCCTATGTAGTTTTATTGGGAATCACACTTCAGGTTTAGTAACAGTCAAAACTTAAGTAACAGAAGAATAAATGACAGGGCAAACCTGCATACTAAGGTCTGTATTCTACCAGCTAGGTATTGTGATTCTTAATAGATTTATAAAATGCTCACTCAGATAACCCTTTTTAACCCAGAATGCACTAAATTTAAAATCTGTAACAAGTCAGCCTCAAGTTGAGCTGACATTTACCTTTTTATTCTCTGAATTTACAAAGGAAGATTTTACAGGGTATAAGATCGTAAAGGACGGTGTGTTCTACATACTCAAAAGGAAATTTTTTTTTGGCCACACCCATGGCATGTGGGATCTTAGTTCCCCAACCAGGGATAGAACCCGTGCCCCTCGCAGTGGAAGTGCAGAGTCCTAACCACTGGACCGCCAGGGAATTCCCTCAAAAGGAAATGTTTACAATAAATTTCTAGTACTAATATTTTGGAATATGACATACTATTTCTTTTTAATAAATATACCTTTTATCTTATGACAAGGCAATGTAATATTAGAAAGCAAAACATAAGCAACCACTCAACAAAAAAGAGGGAAGGAGGAGTGGAATGGTTCTTATTAGTTATATCCTCAGCATTACCTCCCCATCCTTAACTAAATAGCAGCCATGAAGTTTGGGAGGCCTTTCCCTACCCCCAGCTCCAGGTATGGGTCCTGACTGGCCAATGACAATCAGCTCATGGCATTGCCTGGCACTGTGCTTAGTTCAAGGGCAGATAGGAGAATGAAGTTGGCCCCATCACAGTAAAAACCCAGGAGTACAACAGGCTGCATAATTTAAGCATACTCCGGATAAAATAAAAATGAGGGGTCCCTTGGTCAAACATTATTTTTATATTATTTTATTTATTTATCTCATTCATAACATTTATATTTCTATTATTGCTAATAATTTCAACAAGGTGACAGCATAACATTAAACAGAGTATGGAGTCCGTCTATGCTCAGGGCTCTGTGCAATGGCACAGGTCGGCATGCTTAGGAAGCCAGCTGATCATCAGAGAAGAGTCCTCCCTCCAGGAACCTCTACAGCTCTCCACATAGGGACATTTGAGCAGCAGGCCCAGGATCTCTCTATACCTTTTGGTAAGAATTAAAGGTGATCAGTTTACGAGTGTTGGGGCCTCTGATTCTGAGGACTTCTGTTTTTGTATATGACTTGAACATGTCAGAGGCAGAGATAAGCAAACACACAAGCAACCCTGGCTTTGTCCACACATTCAAGCACTGCATAAAAGGAGTGCCTCTTCCTGGGAAACCAGATGTGTCTGCACACTGCATTTCACCTCCAACTTGCAGAGTCACACATTTCTCCAGGGAAACTGCCCACACTCGCGACTGGTGAGGGGCCCATGCTCTGTCCTTCTAAGTAGCCGCTTCTCTCCCAAGGTTAGCAAGGACGGAAATCATGGTCTAGTGCCAGTGTTCCAACTACTGTGCTGAAATATTTGCTGCCTTATACCTGCTTCTAAATTATAGTGTACAGAGCAAGGCTAATCTATCACAAATCGGTCATTTTGAGTCCTTGATACATAAAGAGTTTCTCAAAAAAAACATTAATGACTATATTGTATCTTCACTATGGATCGATTAGGGGAATTTGGTCAGATTAAAGCTGAAGACATTTGTTGGGCATTAAAGATTTTCTTCTTTATCAAGAAGATATTAACAAGAACTTTGGACTAGTTTCTTCCGAAGTGTTACCAACTATAGTAGATAATATCAATACATTTGTCAGATGATAAAAAATAGGACTGTGTGTGAAACCTGGTCTTGAAAAATATAAATTGTGAAACATCTCCACTCCCTGCCTTTTTCATGTTAGGATGGAAATGAAAATAACTGGAATAGAGGGCTCTGGGATAATTAAGCCAAAAAAGAGAAACATGGGAAGTTTAAACATGGAAATGAATGTACAGAGTTGGAATAGCAAAGAAGCAGAGTCAAAATGAGTAAGGCTGCCCCAGATTCAAATGAGGCAGATATAATGTGAACCTAGAGAGGTGGAGATCTGAAAGGTGAAATGGAAGGCAAGAAATACCTGACACAAGGGGGCAATGTTGAATCAATTCTGTTTCTGGAGACACTATAATTTTTTCCTATAATTGAGAAATTTTTTATTATGAATTTTAATAATAATGAATTAAATATTTAATATAGGGTTTAACATATTGGTCTATAAAGACTTTGCTTTCTCTAGGTGATTTTCCTAAAACCATGAAGTACAGTATTTTAATTACAAACTAGTTAATATCAAAATTCCTTTGTGCAAACAGTACAGAGAGCAGCCCAACTCTCGATTATGGGAGCAAGTTTAAACTCTACTACAAATGGCACTAGAAAAAAAACACCTTATAAAAGATCCTGAGAAAATTGATATGTTGATAAGGTGAAAGAGGGCACATGTGCATTCACTGTACCAGTCTCTCTACTTTTGTGTGTGATTAAAAATTTCTGTGTAAAATGATTTTTTTTAAAGAAAAGATTCTGAAATATTGTTAAGTAAGTAATCTGAAAGCCCACCCATTATAAACCTCCACAAATTTTTGGTAAAATAAAACAAATGTTTTTACGTAAACAGCTGAACTCTCCATAAAGAAAGGGAAATCTCAAGATTGCAGAAATGCAACAGTGAACTGAAAACAAGAGCAGTGAGTATGTGAGATGACATCACAGGAATGAAGAGCACATGGGTGAACATTTCATGAGCAGATATTGTAGTGGCCCTGTCTTGGAGGAAGTCATCAGTCTCAACAAAGAGATGAGGCTTTGAATCCATAGGAAGTACAAATAGGAACCGAGGCCCCCCCCCCCAACACACACACAAAAAGCAGGAACTCAACTAGCTCAGCCATATGATGAGGGAGCTTGTCTGACTCTGCCTAGACTCTGATTTGACAAAAATCTTTCTCTGGACGCTTCTTACTACAGCTCTGGCGCTCCCATGGGTTTGAATTTACAACTACAAATGTGATCCAAGAATCCCCCAAGCCAAAAGTTAACATAAAAATTGGCCCTGGGACAGTGATATCTTGGGGTGACTGGTCAAACCAAACACAAAATTGTCCTAAGTGACATACCCTGAATCCAAAAAAGTTTATAATCTAAAGTCATAAAATAAACAGAAAACAATTCACTAGGGGAAGGAATAATAATAATCATTAGTCACAACCAGCAGCAATAATTGAAGTCTGAGAACTTCAGACAATTGAACAATCTGACAGAGGCTATAAAAACAAGTATGAATAAAATAACTAAAGACAAAAAGGTAGTAATTAAAACCATTTGAAAAAAATGACACACTATAAATGAAGAACTAGAAGATTCAAAAAGAAACCAAATAGAACCTCTAGAAATGAAAAATATGTATGAACATAATTTAATTAGCAATAATCATGCCTTGGATAAACCTCATTGGCTATGATACTGCCACTGCACAAAGCTGAACATTATAATTTAAAACTCAGTGAATAGATTAAAATAGAATATTAGATACTGCTGAAGAGAGAACTAGAGAATTAAAAAATAAATCTGAGAAAATACACCAGAATCCAGCACAGAGATTTATAGAGGATGGATGAGAATGTCCAACATAAGAGTAATTAGAGGTCCAGAAAGAGAGAATAGAAAATCAGGAGTGAGGATATATTCATAGGATTAATAGCTGAGAACTCTCCCAAACTGAAGAAAGATCTGAATCCTCAGATTCAAGAAGCACACCTTCTAGACAAGATATATAAAAAGATATCTACAATAATAAATGCTGGAGAGAGTGTGGAGAAAGGGGAACCCTTCTATACTGTTGGTGAGAATGTAAATTGGTATAGCCACTATGGAGAACAGTATGGATGTTCCTTTAAAAACTAAAAATAGAGTTGCCGTATGATCCAGCAATCCCACTCCTGGGCATATATCCAGAGAAAACTCTAATTCAAAAAGGTACATGCACCCCAATGTTCATAGCAGCACCATTTACAATAGCCAAGACATGGACACAACCTAAGTGTTTATCAAAAGATGAACGGTACAAGAAGATGTGGTATACATATATACAATGGACTATTACTCAGCCACTGAAAAGGATGAAATAATGCCATTTGCAGCAACATAGATGGACCTAGAGATTATCATATTAAGTGAAGTAAGTCAGACAGAGAAATCCAAACATCATATATCACTTCTATGTAGAATCTTTAAAAATTGATATAAATGAACTTATTTACAAAACAGAAATAGACTCACAGACATAGAAAACTTATGGCTACCAAAGGGGATAGCAGGGGTGGGAGGGAAAGAGATAAATTAAGAGTTTGAGATTAACATATACACACCACTATATATAAAACAGTTAAACAACAAGGACTACTGTATAGCACAGGGAACTATATTTAATATCTTATAATAACCTATAATGGAAAAGAATGTGAAAAAGAGTAAATATCATATGTGTGTGTGTATATATATATATATATATAGAGAGAGAGAGAGAGAGAGAGAGAGAACTGAATCACTCTGCTGTACACCTGAAACTAACATGTTATAAATTAACTATACTTCAATTAAAAAAAAAGAAATCTACAATATATCCCTTACAGTGAAACCAGAAAGGCAAAAAATAATAATTTTTAAAGCAGCCAAAGACAAAATCCAAGTTGTCTACAAGGAAACAAAAATTAAATTTGCATTAAAATTTCTGATAGCATCATGAGTACAGAAAAGTGTGAAATAAATTCTTTAAGTGGATGAGTGAAAAAAGATTGTCAGTCTAGAATTCTGTACCTAGTTAAACAATAGTATTGAGGGTGAAATAAGGATAATTTTAGACAAATAAAAACTGGAATAGCCTCCACTGAAAGAACTTCCAAGGAGTATATTTAATTAAGGAGAGAATTTAACCCAGAAGGAAGAAGCAGGATGCAAGAAATTATGGTGATTATTATATTATGTATACTTGAAATCTTTCGTAATATTTGAAAAGAGTGTAACAGCCTTCTTTGTTTAAACACTTCATTAAATTGCCTCAAAATTTTGGATGTTGAGAACCACTGGCTACAGTATCTATTTATTCTTATAGAAACCAGAAACCTAGGGCTTACTGCCTCACTTCCTCAAAAACTTAGAGAAAAATAAGAGTATCCTCCAAATTTTGAAATTTGAAAAAAGAAAGAAAGAAAGAAAGAAACCCTACATCTTGGATGCACAAAGGAAATAAGAGAGAAAATGATATAATTTAAGTTAAATTGTATTATTGAATTATTCTGATTTCAGAATTTTAAACTACATATTTGTTGCCTACATATCCTATGTAAATCATAATTAAGATTTTATATTATTATAAGATATGCAAAACTGACTATGTAATTTAGTTATGAAATGAGGTAAGCAGAAGTGGAAATTTATGTTAAAACAATTATAATGGTGATATCATTATTCAGTCTGTACATAGTACTGTTTAGAATCTTTAATAGCTATTTATATTATTACAAGGCCATAGGTGCTTGTGAAAGGTGAAAGACGTGGGAAATACAGAGTAGTGCAAAGAAGAATATAAAAAGTTACCTATAGTACTATGACTCAGAAATAACCACTGTAAACATTTGGATATATATCATTACTGAAGTCAAACGACCTAAACACAACTTCCAGCTTCCTTACTCACTGCCTTTACAGATGATATTTAAACTCTCTCAACATTAATTTCTTTACTGTACCATGCGGGTATTAACAGTATCTACTTAATGAGGTGTTCATGTAAGGTATATAGTACAATACTTGGCACACAATAAATTTGACTTATTTCACTAGGCTTTTTTTCTTTCATACTATATATCATATATACTTAACATAACATGAATATATTTAACATTACAATGCACTGTACATATTCAATGTACATATTATTTAGTAGCCTGCTTATTCACTCACTAATACGCCTTGAATATTTCTACATATCAGTATGTATTCTTCCACAACATCATTTTTAATGGTTGTACATTTTTCCAACATATGATGGATTAAGAGGAAGAGGGGGAAGAAGAACAAAAGACTGATTAGAAACCCATAGGAAAGAGTGGCATGGGCTTATAAATACTACCAAACGTAAACTAGATAGCTAGTGGGAAGCAGCCGCATAGCACAGGGAGATCAGCTCGGTGCTTTGTGACCACCTAGAGGGGTGGGATAGGGAGAGTGGGAGGGAGACGCAAGAGGGAGGAGATATGGGGATATATGTATAGCTGATTCACTTTGTTATAAAGCAGAAACTAACACACCTTTGTACAGCAATGATACTCCAATAAAGATGTTTTTTTTAAAAAAAACAACCCATAGGAAAGAAATTATAACCCAGAAACAAAAAACACAAACCTTTAAAAATTTTATATATTATAAGAAAGCAACAAGAAAATGAGTTTAACCAAACAAGAACTCAAAGACAAAAGAAAAAACATTGGAATAAAAGAAAATGAGGCTATAACACTAAAAATATTAACAGTAAAAGTATTTAGAAATAATAAAAATTAAAGAAACTTAGGATAATCATTATGAGCACAATTAAGAAGATGTATGTATAAGGAAGACAGCAAGTTAACAGAAAAATGTTCCTCTGAATCCAAGAACCCAAAAGTGGAAGAGAAAAACCTTGAAAGATGCTATAAATTTGTTTTCCTGAAATGAAGGAATAACTGAGTCTGCATATGAAAAGGGCAACCATATTTCATTATGACCTCAGAATGACAGACATCAAGATATAAACTATTTAAGTTAATAAGTTTAATAGAATTCTTCAAGAACTGGGCATCAAATGTGTTCTCTGCTCATGGGTTGTCACTTCTTCCAGGCTTTTTTGGTGAACAGAGACAAACTGGTATGTATTTTTAAAGGAGGAAAAAATACTGAGTTTATACCGATATTACCAATTCAAAATTAAGATTATAGGGTTTTAATTTATTTGTTTTTATATTTGTACCTTTTTTCTCTTATGTTGAAAATGTTGGTTCCTGAAAACATGAATATAAATACTTATTTGCTTTCCCCTATAATGTGCAAACAATAGCTTCAAAATAACAACCCCAATATAAGTCTACTTAATGGAAGCTTGAAATTGATTAAAGATTTAAATGGAAGACCTGAAACCATAAAACCCCTAGAAGAAAACATAGGAAAAAAGCTCCTCGACACTGGTCTTAGCAAAGATTTTTTGAATAAAATGCCAAAAGTACAGGCAACAACAGCCAAACAAACAAGTGGAACTATACCAAACTAAAAAGCTTGAAAAGACAACTTACGGAATAGGAGAACATATCTGCAAATCATGTATCTGATAAGGGGTTAATCGTCAAAATATATAAGGAACTCACACAACTCAGCAGCAAAAAACCCCTAAATAATCCAATTTTAAAATAGGCAGAGGATTTGAATAAACATTTTTCCAGAGAAGATATAAAAATGGACGACAGTATATTAAGGGCCAGGACTTCAACATATGAATATTTGAGGGATACAAACATTCAATTGATAATATTCTAACCCTGGCCCCCAAAATTCATTGTCCTTCTCACATGTAAAATATATTCACTCCATCCCAACGGCTCAGAAAGTCTTAAATCATTTCAGCATCAAAGTCTAAAGTCCAAAGTCTCATCTAAATGTCATCTAAACCGTATATGGCTGAGACTCAAGGTATGGTTCACCCTGAGGCAAAATTCCCCTTCAGCTGTGAACCTGTGAAACGAGACAAATTATGTGATTCTAAAACAAAACGGGGGACAGGCATGGGAGAGACATTCCCATTCCAAAAGGGAGAAATAAGAAAGAAGGAAGGGGTGACAGGGCCCTACTTGAACACTGATGGTGCTAGATGTGTCCCCACACATTACCTGCCTTACTGCCTCTCGTGATTGGCTGGAAAATGACCACTTGGCCAACCCCCAAACTCTAGAATAAGCAAAGACTCTTGATTTAAGGTCTTCATTTCTCTCCCAAGGCAACCCTCCCATATTATTTTTTCTATTTTTTGTTGACTTTCAAGGACACATAATATGGTAACATAGTTACTATGGCTTAATAGCCATCAGATCATCATAAATCAGTCTCCTGAAATGTATATCCTAAAGGCCTTTGTCCAGTGCACATCTGTAAACACAGAACCGCAGCAGAAACAAACTCTCTGCCTTTGATTACTTAATAAACAATGGAAGAATTGGAAAGTAATTTCAAGGAGGGAATTGTAGAATTCCAGAACTCCCACTTCCTGAGGTGATAAAATTCTCATTAGTACCTATAAAAGCATGGTGGGCCTTCCCATAAAATTGAAAACAAAAGGCTCTGCTCAGCTTATCTAAGATAATTATATTATGAATAAGTTTTTAAATCTAAGAATTAAACTATAATCTGATTAAAAATGGAAACTCTAAGACAGACCTTTAAAATAAAACTTTTATAACTGTAAATAAAACTTGATGATGTTTAGAAAAATGATATATTTATTATAGACTAGAAATAGTATGAATTAGCAATCCTGTCTTTTAAAGAATTAAGAATTGAAATGAATCATGTTTCCTTCGGGCTCTGCACCTCTCTTACAGAATTTCTCAAGTCATAAATAACACATTCAGGTCTCAAGGCAGTTACTAGACAACTGACTACTTGAGGACAGGACTTCTAACTGACCCACCATTAGAGTCTACAGAGCCAAACCCCAGAGCTTGGCACCCAATAAGTAGCTGCTTAGGAGCGAATGGTGCTTCTTAGAATATTAACCTAGCCTCTCAGAAATTGAGATGTCTCACAAAACTTGGAAGAGTACATATATGTCAGAGTGAGTTTACACCAATTAATATAATCATAAACAAGTACTGTGAATCTAATCAATTCAAACACCACATGTAGGTATTAGGTTAATGATGCAGAGCAGCAAAAAAGAAGAATAAAATAAGTTAACACTAAGAGACAAGGAATAGTTTGCATCAAATGTGAACTGTTGCAAAATTTTTGGCTTGGAAAAGTCATGACCATACTCATTCCAACTACAATACTCATTCCAACTACAAGTAAGTAAAAAGACATATTCTTCAAAGACACAAGTAACAGCAAACAGATTCCCGCTGATGGGTTTCTTGCTCTCAGCACAAAATTGTACAAAGACCAAAAGCCTGCGATAGCAAATTGAAAGATTCAGGCAAAAGAATATATACAGTGCCGGTTTTCTTTCAGAACCACAGAGTAGAGTAAATTACACATTTTAAAAAAATTTTATGTGAGAATCTGGCTTTTAAAAGATCATTTTAGGAGCTTCCCTGGTGGGGCAGTGGTTAAGAATCCACCTGCCAATGCAGGGGACAGGGTTCGAGCCCTGGTCCAGGAAGATCCCACATGCCGCGGAGCAGCAAAGCCCATGCGTCATAACTACTGAGCCTGCGCTCTAGGGCCCATGAGCCACAACTACTGAAGCCCGCACGTCTAGAGCCCATGCTCCGCAACAAGAGAGGCCACCAAATGAGGAGCCTGCGCACTGCAACGAAGAGTGGCCCCTGCTCGCCACAACAGAGAAAAGCCTGCGCACAGCAACAAAGACCCAACGCAGCCAAAAATAAAAATAAAATAATTTGTTTTAAAAAAGATCATCTTTGT
This sequence comes from Tursiops truncatus, assembly GCF_011762595.2. Classification (NCBI taxonomy): domain Eukaryota; kingdom Metazoa; phylum Chordata; class Mammalia; order Artiodactyla; family Delphinidae; genus Tursiops; species Tursiops truncatus. The sequence goes on from NC_047038.1 coordinate 70,460,398, forward strand.
CCTTGAATTTGATCAGGACTGTTTCTGCAATGCTGTTATCTGCTACCGTTTTTTTTTTCTTTTTTTTCTGTACATGGATCAAGTGTATGGGGCTGTTCTTCCTCAAGAGGAACCTGTGATAATGAATCTGGAGAAGAAAGTTTTGAGCCAAAAACCTTTTTGATGTGACAATTTAACTCTGACTCTTGTTTGCTATAATAATGTATTATAGGCACATTACCTTTGGGGGAAGATGTCACCTGGGGGGTACTGCGGGATTCATTTTGGAGAAGGGGTCTGGAAGTCTTGCCCAAAAATCTTTGCAATGGGAGGAATGGGACTGAAGCTAAAGGAGAGCAAACCAGGTACTGCTCCATTATCCCTTTCAAAAGCCTAGCTCTGCAAATGATTGAGTTCGCTCTCTCTGGGAGGAACCCAATACATCCCAGGGACAGAGTCATCTACAGATGCAATGAGGAAGAAGAAAAGGAGAGTGGGGAGAAGAAAAGAGAGACTCCATACCTACATTCAAATTTCCTTTCTCCCTCTCCCAAGAATTATGCAGATCCTTATTAGAATGCTACCATGCCAACCAGATAAGAAGGCAACAATTATTTAAATGCTTCACTTGTTCTTGCTTAGATATTGATATTAGCCAGAGCCCACGTCTGAATCTCATAACTGTTCTTTAAGCCGAAAGAATATGATTTAGCATATAGAGAGGGCAACCAACTATACTTGAACCTTGGAGTCTAACACTGGTGGCCAGCAGAGCACATAAGGGATGGTGTCCAGGGTCATGACTACAGTAAATTTTGGAGTAGCAAATTCCTAATGAAGTAGTTTAGGCAGTCCTCAGACTCTCCCAGTTACCAAAAAGAAAACAAAAGAAAAAAAAAAACCCACCCATTTCCTCTAAAGCATGTGTCCTTAATTATAATCCAAAGACCTCAATGGGCTTATACATAAAATTTTTGCTGTCAATCCCACTCCTGGGCATATATCCAGAAAAGATGAACACTCTAATTCAAAAAGATATATGCACCCCAATGTTCATAGCAGCATTATCTACAATAGCCAAGATATGGAAGCAACCTGTGTCCATTTACAGATGAGTGAATAAAGAAGATGTGGTGTATATATATATGTGTATATATACATATCTATAAGTATATATGTATATACATATACATACAATGGAATATTACTCAGACATGAAAAAGAATGAAATAATGTCATTTGCAGCAACATGGATGGACCTAGAGATTATCATACTAAGTGAAGTAAGTCAGAGAAAGACAACCGTATATGATATCACTTATATCTGGAATCTAAAAAATAGTACAAATGAACTTAATTACAAAACAGACTCACAGACATAGAAAAGAAGCTTATGGTTACCAAAGGAGAAGAGGTGGGGGGGATAAATTGGGAGTATAGGATTAACAGATGCACACTACCATACATAAAATAGATAAACAACAAGAATTTACTGTATAGCACAAGGAACTATATTCAATATCTTATAATAAATTATAGTGGAAAAGAATTAAAAATAATATATATATGCATATATATATATGTATATATAACCAAATCACTTTGCTGTATACCTGAAACTAACACAATATTGTAAATCAACTATACTTCAATTAAAAGAAAATTGCTGGGTTTCCCTGGTGGCGCAGCGGTTGAGAGTCCGCCTGCCGATGCAGGGGACGCGGGTTCGTGCCCCGGTCCGGGAAGATCCCACATGCCATGGAGCGGCTGGCCCGTGAGCCATGGACGCTGAGCATGCGCGTCTGGAGCCTGTGCTCCACAACGGGAGAGACCACAACAGTGAGAGGCCCGCGTACAGCAAAAAAAAAAAAAAAAAGAAAATTGCTGTCTATGAAGAAATTAGATTGGATGGGAGAAAAATAGCATCTCTATTTCCATTAACCTCCAGTTGAAATTTAGCACACTTAAATGCTTATCAATGTAGGCAACAATCAGAAAAACTATTTAGAAATCATAGCTATTTTCTTAACAGAGTTATTACAGACATTTCAAAATATTATGTATGCTCATCCATATTATAAAATTACAGGTATTGACCTAGGCTGATATCATTATTTAATATGTTAATAAATAAATACATGTATTACTGTATCATGAATTTATATTTCCAATATTTTGATAACTAGATTTTAATAAAATTGCCTTTCTTTTTGATTCTGTGCAATGTGTTTTAAGCACCAAAACGTTATTCTGAGAAGGCGCCTATAAGCTTTACCAGTTTGTCAAAGCAGTACTTGGCACAAAAAAGCTAAGAAGCTCTGCTATAGAGCATCACTGTTTTTCCTGAGGATGTGACAAAAACAGCTAGAACTCAGGTACCCTAAAGCAGTATTTCACAAGTTGAAGAATCAATCGTACAGGCTTTTTCACAGGAAGAAATTATGCAGGTATACATAAAATTAAACACAAACCCCTTTATACCTATAGGTCTAACACACAATGAAATCAATATGTATAAATTAAACATAAATGAAACTACAAAACTGATAAGATTTAAACTAATTACATTAATGAATTAATATTAACAGTGTTCTGCTAAGACACCATGAATATGGTGCTAACTCCTGAAGCACAAGTTCTCCTGTATTTAGGAAGCTTATGCTACCATGTATCCCCGCTGAGTAAGTCTGTTTTTCTCTATTTTAACTGCCACAAAGGCGTCCTTTGTACAACATGCCAGTACATACTTTAGTTCTGCAATTGAGAAGACTACCAAATCTGCCTCTGTTCCTTTCTCGATGGCTAGCAAATGTCTAAGAAATACAGCTTAGCAGCAACTTTATCAAAAATAGAAACACAAATACAGTCACCAAAATTTTATCTCAGTACTTGTTATAAGATGGTTATCCAGGTTATCAAGAGTAGGTGTGCATTATTTTTTATTACCATTGAAATGAAAGCATACATTTAAGAAGTTCTTATAAAGAATTCTTGGGTCCCCCAGAAAAAACTGAGGTCCCTCAGCCCCCAGATGAAGAAATACTGTCCAAAAAACAACAGAGGAATGATGTCATTCACACATATAAGCACAGATTCCCCCTCCAAACCGCACAATAATCTGCAGTCAGTAATGGAGAGAGGTGGGTACATGAATCTGAGAACAGCATAACTGACTTAAGAAGAATATAATTAAGACATCCAGGATTCCACTCTGGACAGGATTAGAAAATGTCAGGGAAAAAGGAGAAGGGATTTTATCTGATTTCAGATGTTGAATTAGAGCCCCTCTCCCCATATTCCATCCTTGGATAGTTTCCTGATAAATAGTAACCCAAGTAAAACTTCAGGACTTGCTCTGATCCTCTTAGCTTCGTATTCTCGCAGAACTCACTTACAAGCTAATAGAAATACTGTGTTAAAAGCAGAAAACTAGGAAGAAAGAATAATCTTAAGGTTTCTGATTGGTATACAAGCTTTCTACAGGCAGCAAATTCGGAGTATGTGTTCAGGGCATTTTGGTACCGAGTTATCAGTGCTAATAAATCACTGCTATTTAGACAGTTTCACTGTCAATCCAAGTCATTTTATCTTCAGGGACTGTATAATTCATTGAGGAAAAAAAATAAATACAAGGTGAAGAATTGTTAGAAGAGTGGTTGAAATAAATTATGGTATAATGAGAGTATGGAAGGCTATTTAATCACTGTAATAATGAATTAGAGCTAAATCATTGTCTTAGAGATATTTACATGAAGTGTCCTTGAGTGAGAAAAACATTATGTAGAAAACTGTACGTAATAAATGTGATCTCATTTTTTGAAAAACAAAAACACCTCTATGTGTATGTCATTCTGTATACAAGTTTGTGTACATATGTTTATATATAATTTATGAGCATGGAGAAAACTGTGAAATCATACACACCAGGTTGTTAAGATGGGCTAACTGTGGGCAGAAATAAGGTAATATGATGCAAAAGGAAGAAGAATTGAAGTGATTTATGCAAAAAAAAAAAGGAGATAAAGTCTTCCGTTTTAAAATAATATATATAATATGATCATATTTATTCATTACAGAAAGAAGAAAAACCAATTCCCAATGTTGGAGGAAATGAAAAAGAAGCAGTAGAGTAGATAAGGAAGGTAAAACTGATCGAGGGGTAGGAAATACTTCCAGAATGGCACGGTAAGACCCTCCAAAACTCTGTTCCTCCATAGAAATAGTAAAAACACTGGGAAAAAAATATCAAAATCAGATTTTTCAGAACTTTGGAATTTAACCAAAGGCTTGCAGCAGAGGAACATTTGTTCAAGAAAAATGGCTGAATCACAGTGAGAACTATGAGCTTTGTAGCGTTTTTTGTTTTCATTTTTGTTTTTTATTGGCTGCGTTGGGTCTTCGTTGCTGCGCGCAGGCTTTCTCTAGTTGTGGTGAGCGGGGGCTACTCTTCGTTGCGGTGCACGGGCTTCTCATTGCTGTGGCTTCTCTTGTTGCGGAGCACAGGCTCGAGGCACGCGGGCTTCAGTAGCTGTGGCACACGGGCTCAGCAGCTGTGGCTCGCGGGCTCTAGAGCGAAGGCTCAGTAGTTGTGGCGCACGGGGCTTAGCTGCTCCACAGCATGTGGGATCTTCCTGGACCAGGGATAGAACCCGTGTTCCCTGCATTGGCAGGCAGATTCTTAACCACTGCGCCAGCAGGGAAGTCCCACTTTGTAACATTTTAACTTGCCATAGTCCCATCACCCTCTCCTCAGTTCTACAGGAGCCTTGAAAACCAATGAGCTTGCAACCATGGTATCTATAAAAACCAGCAACCTAGGGGGAAGAATGGGTCTGAAGCTCCCCAAAAAGCCACCCCCAGAGAATTATCACCATTCAACTTGTCTAGAAGCTCCCCGGAAAGGATCCATTCTCAGTACTTGTCTTTACTTGATCTCAGAGCTTTCTCTTTGATCTCAGAGCTTTTCTATCCCCAGGGTACGTGTGGAAAACACTCTTTGCAAAAAGTTCTATCCCCAGGGTACGTGTGGAAAACAATCTGTAGCGATTGTTTAACATCACAGTTACCTGAGGCAAGGATACCTGTTGTAAATAAGAGGCTGACCAAAACACTTAAGAGGAAGAACTAGGGAATGAGATGTCTGAAGAGGCCTTTGAAAAGCTCTGACATATTCCCTGGGATACTAGAAGGCCAGGGCTGTGCCTATATCCAAGAAAAATAGGAAAAGCCAGTCACAAAAGCCACACATTTATTGTATGATGCCCTTTAGATGAAATGTTCAGAACAGGCAAATCTATAGAGACTGAAAGTAGATTAGTTTTGGACACAGGCTGAGGGAGAGGGGAAATGAGGAATAATGGATACAGCATTTCTTTTTGCAGTGATGAAAATGTTCTAAAATTAGATAGTGGTGATAGTTGCACAACTCTGTGAATACATTTTAAAAATACTGAATTATATGTATTAGAGATCAAATTTAATGGTACGTGGATTACACCTCAAAAAGCTTTCTGTAAGTGAATGAGAGGTATGATGTGTTTTCATCTGATATAGAAGGTTTAGGAGCTGGTCGTCAAAGAGCACAATGAGAGAACAAAACACTTTATGCTTCAGCACATTAGCCCACTCTCATGTCACTTTAATTCCTGATTAGAGTTTCTAGGCTATTTTATTTTGTGCCATATTATTTTTAACCCAAAAGCTCTTGGTTGGTCAAAGAGTTTTTCCCTCTCCTTAAAATTCAATTTATGCTTAAATATTTATAAAATATATAAGAAGAAAAGATGAAAATAAAAATCTAAACACAGAATGCAACCTAGGAAAATCCCTTGCTGAGATACAGCATGAAAGCTAGCTATGGGCCTTTTTCCTTTCCATATTACAACTGGTTTTCAAAATGTAACTAATGAAACTCTAGATGTAACAGATGTCACATAAAGCCTATTTCACATTTACAAAGCTCTGCCACACAGTGTAACCTAGGAGGCATCTGGCTAAAACTTTACAAACTGCAGTATTCTGTGCTTTGGCATGATATTAAGGACCCCCAAAAGGAAGCGTCTTAAGGAAAGGCTATTTCCTGGTACTTTTTGCCAGGAGTTCTCCTCTTCGTTTTCTACCCAGGATATTGAGAAGGACAGAATGTCTCGCCACTGTAGTTTTGGACTAGAGTGGACTCAAAAAGCTTTTACATATGCCAGAAATTTAGAATGACACTTTAATTAGAGAATAATATTTTTTTAAAAAAGGAATAAAAGTAAATTCTCTGCTAGGTGTTAGTAGAGAAATAAGCATTAAATTATACTTTAAGTAAAATTGGTTAAATAAATATCAAGTGAGAAGTGTGATTTGGCATCACCAATAAAAAAGAGGTCAGATATTAAATTTTTGAAATGACTGTAGTTCATTTATTTATTCATTCAACAAATATTTTGTTGAGCACTGGCTATAAAGCAGTAAACAAAATACATTACTCTCCTGGAGCTTAAAATTTGCTCAGAAATGCTCCTGCTACTGAAAAGAAAGCAATGAAATTAAATAAGGAAGCATGAAATACTTGAAAGAACGCTGGTCTAGGAGTCCCAAGACCTGAATCCCAATTCCATGGCTACCAATTAGTAAATAAGTGACACCGGATACATCAACTTAATTTCCCTAAGCCTCAATTTCAAACCTTGAAAAATGGTCTGTATACCTGTCCTGCATACCTTGTCAGCTAATTATAAGGGCCACAGAGAGATAAACAACAAGGTCTTACTGTGTAGCACAGGGAACTATATTCAATATCCTGTGATAAACCATAATGGAAAAGAATATGAAAAAGAATATATATATATGTATAACTGAATCACTTTGCTGTACAGAAGAAATTAACACTGCACTGTAAATCAACTATACTTCAATAAAATTTAAAAAATAATAATAAGGACCACAAAGAAAATATTCAAACTTGCCCTGAAAACTATCAAAAGCTCTATACTCACAGACTAGCAGTATTACTTAAGTGTATGAAAAACTATCAAATCCCTAACAATAGATAATTTTAGTTATTATAGACAGTCTATTGAGGGTCTATGTGGTGAGACAGTAAAGCCCAAGGCTAACTGTCAAGTACATTAACAAGACAGAATGACACATTTTCAAAGGTTTTGACCTTTCTACATTTAATCATTCTAATTTCACCTGGGTTTCCTTTACATGTCAAATTACGTTCATATTCTCAAGCAATGTTCCACCCATAGGAAGAGAAAATGAGTCAAACAGACTCCCATCAAACTTCCAAACTGAGCAGCAAGGACCATATGTTTCTTTACTCTTCAGGGTATGTGTTTGTCACCTCTATTTGAATCTTAACAAATGACAGAACTTTCAAAATAGAGACAAATCCACCTTGTAAAAGAAAATAACAATTGCTATAATTGCAACCACATTAATTGGACTGAGTTTTTGCTTAAATTACTTCTGCCCTTTTGTTGAAAAACACTGCCCTAAGAATAATGAAGTGCTTGTTATAAAGCAGAAACTAACACACCATTGTAAAGCAATTATACTCCAATAAAGATGTAAAAAAAAGAAAGAATAATGAAGTGCTTAAGACATGACTGAAATATTAAAAACTTCAAAATTAAACTCTTGAGGAAAACAGATTTTACTTAGCATAATTTGGGTTTGTAGTATTACCGTCAGGTAATGAATATGAATCCGTATAAATCGCTGGTGAACTCTTAAGCATAAGAAACAGATAATATCTATCAGTGCTCCATGAAACAACGGAAGCCAAACATTCTGACTCTTTGGGGCTAGAGAGAGAGAATAATCCTGCGTTTCTTCAGATACTAGCAAACATACTATGATAGCTTAAGAGTAAGCCTAATCCTTCCCTTCCTGGCTCAGAATGAAAATAAATATTCTGTCCTAGACCTAAGATGTGATTTCCCTTTGGAGGTTTTCAGGAAGGAGGGAGCAACAAACAAGAAAGTGATCAGGGATGAATGGGTTTTGGGTAATTTTCAATCACATAACCTTGTCTTAGGAAGTAGAAAGTAAGACTCAAGACAACTGCAGAGAAAGCTCTTAACAGTGACTGTGCTCTGATTATGATTTATCAGCACTGACTAGGTAACTTTCCACACTAATCCACTCCCACTAGCATTCTGGAAGGTTAGTAACTTTACTAAAAAAATTGGAGGGGTATTGAGGGATAGAGTCACATTCCGGAGCATATCATCTGTTGCCATCTAACTGGACCCATCTCCACCCTTTCTGTCTTCTCTCTCTCTCTGCAAGCACTTTTTCTGGAATAACTGACAAATATCTCCATGTGTCCTCAAATAGAAGTTTTGGCCATGCCATTTTCCTCAAGGTGTGTTTATTTGTCAGTCACCAACAAGTAAAATAAATTGCATAGCCAATAAAACCAGGAAATGAGAAAGAACACACAGACACCTCAAAAGCAAATGAAGGGATAGCTCCTGTCAAATCCCTTGGCATTCGATTATAGAACTGCGTGCCTGGTCTTCTCACTTCTCGCTGTAAGCATCTCACTGCAAACATTTTCACCACATAACTAATTGACTGTAAGGCAATTTTGCAATGAAAGTAAACCACCTGGTTGACAGTTTGGTTTCAACGGGTTGAAATGTGTTATCATTTCTTCCAGTTAGAGACGTTATTGATGGCTTTATTGAGCTGACAGAAGACGATTTGCTTTGTGTTGGTTTCTTATCTTGAAACACTGCACTGGAGGAGAAAGAGGCTGAGGGCCCCAGAGGTGCAGAGCTGAACCTACATTTCCCATAGAACTTTGGAAAGTCTATCAACGGACATGTGACAGTATGCGAGGAACAAACACCAGTGGAGAAGGCTTTCAGAGCGCAATACAGAACTCAGTTACAAATATGCATCCTAGTATTTGGAAACTGATACCTCTCTTAACAAAGGAACAAATTTTAGCAAAAAAGATAAAGTGCAATGCTGAACGAGGAGACAAATCAACAAGCAAAAAAAAGTGTATAAAAATACTATAAACAGAAGACTTGAAAGACAAGGTACAACTCACAAAATAAACTCAGTTATTTGTGCAGTGTCACCATGAATCTACACACATTTTAAACATATTCAAAAATTTTGTATTTAGCAATGTCTTTTTAATTGTTATTCATTTCCCACATTTCATTATGTCTTTTTAAATGTCCCTCTTTCATTTTATATCTTTCATGGTAAAATTGCCTTACAACCAATTAATTATGAGGCAGAAATGCTTACAGCAAAGATGTCTAAGGCAAAGATGCTTACAGCGAAATTACCTCGAAGAACCACAGAATTAGGATACCTGCCACAAGGCACCAATAACAAAATAAGTAACTTAGTTTACTTATTAATTTAACCATCTCAAAATAAGTAACTTAAAACTTAAAAAACAGAACCACCGTAAAATCAACACTGTCATACTGGGGCAAGCAGCATAAAATTTTATGTCTCAGAAACACTGAATGGCATTGGTACCTTTTTATTTCTTACTCCAGTCCCTATCTGGATGGCTGAGCTGAGGGCATTTCATGTTTAGTAACAGGGCACATGCTTGCTAGATAAGGGAGCAGAGCTTTTCCTGTGTGACCAGTAAGTGACTGTGATTAAGAGCATCAGCACACTTAAAAAGCTACCTGTGGGTTCCACAGACATTAAAGGGCCCAGCTATTTAGTACCTTCAGACTTACTTGTGCTCCTGTGATTTTGGTGCCCTGGGAGAGAAGCCTCCATAGTCCAGGCTGGAATGTGTTGGGTGGGATTGGCAGTAGATGTCCCGGTGCTCTCGTTATGAGTTGTACTTGGAAGAATAACATCATACACATCGACTTCACCATCAGTGACCAAAGGTTCACTCCCGTTTGATTTAAAATAGGCTTTTTTTAATGTTCCTGAAAGACCAAACAAAGATATTTTAAAACATTACTAGAAGTATTTATTTTACTTTATTTTATTTTAATTTTACTTTTTTTTTTAATTAATAAATTTATTTATTTATTTTTGGCTGAGTTGGGTCTTCGTTTCTGTGTGAGGGCTTTCTCTGAGGCAAGCGGGGTCCACTCTTCATCGCGGTGTGCGGGCCTCTCTTGTTGCGGAGCACAGGCTCCAGACGTGCAGGCTCAGTAGTTGTGGCTCGCGGGCTCTAGAGCGCAGGCTCAGTAGTTGTGGCTCACGGGCCCAGTTGCTCCGTGGCATGTGGGATCTTCCCGGACCAGGGCTCGAACCCGTGTCCCCTGCATTGGCAGGCGGATTCTCAACCACTGCACCACCAGTGAAGCCCCTTATTTTATTTTTATTTATTATTTTTGGCTGCACTGCGTGGCTTGCAGGATCTTAGTTTCCCCAACCAGGGATCAAACCCGTAACCCCTGTAGTAAGGGTGTGGAGTCCTAACCACTGGACTGCTAGAGAATTGTCTAGAAATATTTATTTTAAAAAACGTATTAGGGAAACTCTAGAGCTGCCTTCCCAGGCAAACGCAAAGAGAAAATGATGGCCAGCAAGACCACCCACTTCTCGAGACAACCAGTAGTTTCTCTTCTGTCGTAGATCACATAACCCTGTGAGGTGGCTATTGCTTCTCAGGAGCTAAAGGTTTAGAAATTGAGTCTCCCATCCAAGTTTCCTAGTGCCCAAAGAATTTAGGGCAATTCTCCCTCACCTGGGACTCACCACAAATAAAATGTGGCAAATCTTACAGTGTTTCCTTCCTGCTTTCTCAGTGTCTCAATTTCACACATCATTTTAGGCTCCTCAGTACCCAGGACACAAGCTCTCCCTATCTTTCTACCTTCCACAAAGGACAACAGTGCCAGCTTACCTGCGGCCTTCTATTTCTCCACACTTGGCACTAAATTTCAGTGAACTACACACAACAGATAATAAAAATAATAGGGCTCAAATATTTCCCAACACTCGTAGAAACCCCCCCCCAAAAAGTAAAACTCCAATTCCAGCAAAACTAAAAGAAGAAACTATATTATCTTCATCTTCGACCAGAAGCTATAAATTTGATTATAAGAAATACGCATTAAGCTAAGACTATCAACTGGTCACTTTCTCAAGGTATTTATTCATGGACAAAATAAAGAGTCCAACCTAAGACTATTGGGAATCCCCTAGCTTTAGCTTTAGGCAGAAAATCTGAAAACTCTGAAAGAGATCATGTATTTTTAACTCAGTCAAAATAGACAACAGAGTGTTTCCAGAATATAGCACTCTGGTTGAGTATGCCACTAAAATAAATGAATGTGATATTGATCCATTATAGAAATACCCAAGGGAGACTTTTTTTTCCTAAAAGCATTTACAGTGAATGCTCTACTTGGCTCTCACTTTTCCAAACAGCCCATGGACCATTAAAAAAAAAAAAAGAAATATAAATAAAATGTTTAATATCAGTCCACAGAAAAAATTTCTCTCCATGTGCTTGACACTTGGAAAACATTAACTACAGATCAAAATAGAAAAGCAGCTGTTTTCTAGCTAACTAAGGTCAACAGGATTCTAAGTAAAAAGGTGGAGTGTAGAAGCTATATCATGACCACGTGGTGCAGGTAACACACTGCCCAAACTGTGCGAGTATGAATACATATTAAATGCAGTAGGTGAAATGAAAGATTTCATTTAACTGTTTATGATGTTCAAAATGATTTAGAATTGATCCTAGATCAAGATAAATGTATGCGATAGATTTGTTCTCTATATAATGTGTATTTTATTCATACAGAAAAATTTACTAATTAGATATAATTTTATTTTTCACTTATTAGTTGCTCTCTTCTTTGCTAATTTTGGCATAGAGATTTTGCACATAACGTGTTATTTCCACTAACATGGCTATAATGAATGTATAAGACCCATAAAATCAATTGACTTATCACACTGACCCTATAAGTCAGCATCCAGCTCTATCAACACACTTTGAGCAAATGCCAACTCCTCAGTTATATCCCTGTGTAATTCACTTAAAGGGAGTTCCTTATCGTATGAAATATTTCAACAGTTGTTCTTAACATTTTGTTTGTAATGACTAGCCTTATTAATAATCTTTCCTTTAACTTTTTCACCTAACCATAGGGGTAAAAGTGCTAATAATATTTGTTTACTCTAAAATATTCTTTAAACACCAACTTTTTCAGGAAACACTGCCTTGAAAAACAACTTCCTTAAAAAAAAAAGCAGTTTCCTTGCTCTTAAACTCTCCATATCAAAGCAAGTTGGCAGAATAGAAAGATGACACATGATATACGGTAGTTGCTGCAGCTAATGTCCCTAAACTATATTTTTGAGAGAATGACAAAGACGACAAGCCTAAAGGACCTGTCTTTAAAAGCCTAAACTGACTAGACCATTTGTTTTCAAGTATCTCTGGAAACTAACCAACTCTCAGCTCACAGTTGGTCCTCTATTACGCATTCTTTAAAAGCACAAAAGACAGAATTCAGTAAGACTAAATACTGTTAAGCTACATCACGATGAGCTACAAAAATGCTGAGAGATATCAGCCCAAAGTAGAGTGTTCATTCTTTCAGTGTTGCCCCATCCTTTTCCACATTCCTATTTTGACAGTGCTGTGGTTAAAAGTACAGACTCTACAGCCTGACCACCTGGGTTTAAATCCCATCACTACTTACTAGCCCTGAAACTTTGGGCAAACTCTCAACTGCCATAAAATAAGGAAAATCAAAGTACCTCCCCTTATTGGGCCGGCCATTAGGATCAAATTAGTCAATACATACATAAACACTTGGAACAGTTCCTGGCATACAGTAAGTTCTCAATAAATGTTAGTCATCACTACGCAGTAATAGTAATGAAAGTAAAATTGTCTTCCTTAGGGCTACTAAGGTACTTTTATATTTTATTTTTATTTTCGGCTGCACTGGGTCTTCGTTGCTGCGCATGGGCTTTCTCTAGTTGCGGTGAGCGGGAGGCTACTCTTTGTTTCAACGCGCGGGCTTCTCACTGCGGGGGCTTCTCTTGTTGCGGAGCACGGGCTCTAGAGCGCAGGCTCAGTAGTTGTGGTACACAGGCTTATTTGTTCCGCAGCATGCGGGATCTTCCCGGACCAGGGCTCGAACCCGTATCCTCTGCATCGGCAGGCAGATTCTTAACCACTGCGCCACCAGGGAAGTCCTAAGGTACTTTTAAATAAATGCCAATTTCCTTTTACTCTAAGTGCATCCCAGCATAATAAAATGGCTAAGGTAATTTTCAAAAGTGAATCACTTAACCCACTTTTGGAGTAAAATAACTGTGACTCTTTCATGCTAAGTTATTAATAGAAGGCCACATTACCTCAAGGCTGTATGGCTCAAAAGTGTTTCAGCTATAACACAGCTCTATTTAACAATGTTTAAGAAACAGTCTGCATTTCCAACAATAATAGTCAAGTATTACTGATCATCTACAATGAGTGGATTGAGCACTGTGGCAGCAAAATAATGCTCCCCCCAGAGATGTCCACATCCCGAGTCCCAGAACCTGTGAATAGGTTACTTTACATACCTTACATGGCAAAAGGGATGTTGCAGATGTAAGTTAGGGAATCTGAGATGGGGAAATTATCCTGGATTATTCAGGTGAGCCCACGGTAGTCATGGAATCCTTGTAAGCAGAAGAGGGAGGTGAGAGAGTGTGTGTCAGAGCTATGCAGTGTGAGAAAGACTCAATGGGCCATTGCTCATTTTGAAGATGGCAAGGGGCCACAAGCCAAGGAACGCAGGAAGCCTCTAGAAGCTGGAAAAGGCAGAAAACAGACTGGCCCCTAGAGCCTCCAGAAGGAATACAGTACTACCGACACCTTAATTTTAGCCCAGTGAGACCAATTTTGGACTTCTGACCTCCATAACTCTAAGGTACTATATTTGTGTTATTTTAAGCTACCAAGTTGTTACAGCAGCAATAGGAAACTAACACAGGCACCTTACTAAGTATCCTTACTATGGGCATTTATTGAGTTAGCCTTCCAACAATCCCATGAAACAGATGCTATAATTAACTCTTCTTTATGAAGTCTCAGAGGGAAGGAAACCAAAGCTTACGGAAGTTATTTAACTTTATCCAAGAATTGAGTTGGGACATGCCACATACCCATACACACACACCCACACACCCTTCTCATTTTGGACAAGGTATACAAGTTAAAAAAATCAACCGTCATCTGCATGTTAAAAAACTTTATTTTCCTATGATATGAGTTTGAAATTAATTCCTTATCTTTATATCTCTAGCCATGTGGTAACATTTACTTTGCATTTTCTATGTGCCAGGAACTATGTATTTACTCTCTGCTGAAAGTAAATTACAAAATTTAGTAAGAGTTTCTTATCATCGAGATGTTTATAGATTAGTTGGCGGAGACAGGCATGTAGCCTAAAACTACAGACCATGATACAAATGCTTTGAGAATGATAGGCATAGGACAATCCGGTGACAATAATTAGAGAAGTTGTCATTCCATTTGAGAAAGTCAGGAAAGGTATCTTAGGGAAGAAGATCCTCCATGTGAATCTTAAAAGATGATTAGGGATTTTCTAGGTTTGAGCCTAGAGAATTTGTGGGGAAGAGGGAGTGGTAGTAATAGGGAACAGAGAACTTTCTAGATAGAGCAAAGGGGAAAGTATGCAAAAGCTGACTAGCAGGTAGTTAAACATGGCTGGCACACAGGGGACTGGCAAGAGAAAAGGTTTGAAAGGAAGTAGAAACCAGACTGGGAAGGGTATTCCTGTCATAGGTTTGGAATTTATCTTGTTGTGATAGAGAAATTTTGCAGAGTCTTAAATGGGGTAGAATGTTATAATGATCACTCTGGCAACAGGGTGATGCTTGAAAGGGGCTAAGTCTAGCAGACAGTTAGAAGGCTATTGCAAGAGTCCAAGTGAGAAAAGAAGGACTAAGTCAAGGCAAAAGCAGTGAGAACAAAGGGAACATTTGGGAGAGAGCTTTCAGAGGCAAAATTGTAAGAACATAATGGAAAGAGTCAGAGGTCCCTTCAAGGTTTCCGGTTTGAATTACTGGGTAAATGAAGATATTTACCAAGACGAGGTGGTTGCGTTAGTGTTATTCATCAAATATTTTCAATTCTCTCCCATTCTACTAGGGCACATGCTGGGGTTACATTCTTCTGCCTCATTCTGTCGCTTGATATCTTTGATGTTGGTCAAAGGGTACGAACTTCCAATTATAAGATGAGTAAGTTCTGGGGATCTAATGTACGGCATTGTGATTATAATTAGTGATGCTGCATTTATATACTTTTTTTAAAAGTATAAAAAAAGTATAGAAGTTACTCCAGGGCTCTCTTTCTTTCTTTCTGGCACAATAACCACAAAGGTTCAAGATGATGGCTGGTCCATCAATTTAGTCCTTTAATGACCTGAATAAGCATAGCCCTCCCTGCCATCCTGCAGAGCACATGTTGCAAATGAGAAACTGACCTTCGTTGTTGTTAAGCCACTAATATATTAGAATTATTTGTGTTACACAGCATAGCATAGCCTGCCCTGACTGATACAATAGATAATAGAGAATGAAAAATAAAAGTTGTAGAGGCTTCCTTTTGTTACTGTAATTATTATAAATACATTGAGTAAAAAATGCTATGAAACATTCAAGGGGAAAAAAGTCTAAATCCGGGGCAATCTAAACATTTCCTCCAGAAGGCCTTGCCAGACTTCCCCACAAATGTGCATCTTCTTTGTGTTCCCAGAGCACACTCTGCATATACCACATACACACTCAAGTGAAACTGTCTGTTTTCTTGTCTGCCTCCTCGAAGGTCGGAAGGTACATTATGCATGCCTGAATCTCAAGCACCCAGCAGAATGCTTGGCACCAGTGAAGGTCTCAATAAATACTTGTTGAATGCATGAATGATGAAGGAAGTCATGGGAGAAGATGATATTGTCTAGAGACGTATGGGTGCAAAGTGAGAAGAGAGCTTAGGACAGACACCCCCAAATTTACTGGATAGGTAGAGAAAGATGAGCTTATGGAGACAGAGAAAGAGCCGCCAGAAATAGAAGGAAAATTAGAAATGATAATATCCAGGCAAAGCAGAAGAGCATTTCGAGAAGAAGGGAATAGTCAAGACTGAGCAAGATGATATCTGGGCGTCACATCTGAGTGGAAGAAAGCATTGTTGGCACCAGAAATGAGCATGCTCATTGTGACCAGATGTAAACAAACACAGAGAGAAAGCACAGGCTCTCCGTTTCAAACTCTTGTTCAAACACACATCAGTTCCAAATTCTGCACATTCAAAAGAAGGACATTGGGGGCCTCAGAACAGACTTAGTAGTAGGAAAAGAAGACGAAGAGGAAAAGGTCAGATTGCAGTGGGTTAAGGACTGGATGAAGCATAGAAATCACCTGCGGATCTCATTAGAAGGCAAATTGGCAGGTCTGGAATGGGGCCCAAGATTCCAGATTCTGCGTTTCACACAAACTCCCAAGTGATGCTGATGCTGTATCCACGGACTACACTTTGAGTGCAAGGCTTTAGACTGCTCTTTCCAAAACTTTAGACATAATGCATAACCTCAGGCCTGAGGAATTAACGAAAAAATATCTTGCAGAGCACATGTTGCAAATGAGAAACTGACCTTCGTTGTTGTGAAGCCACTAATATATTAGAATTATTTGTGTTACACAGCATAGCATAGCCTGCCCTGACTGATACAATAGATAATAGAGAATGAAAAATAAAAGTTGTAGAAGGCCTAAGGAAGGCCTCAGGCCTAAGGAATTAACGAAAAAAAACTCTATGTTTTTGCATCTGCTCAGAAGACCAGCATTATTAAAGGAATTTGGAGAATTAAATAAGGAACGTGGAGTCAGGTCATAAAAGAGCATGGAAAATCTTAAGGTTTTGGTGAAAAGAAATCAGGATCTGGGAGGTTTTCCATTTTAAAATGATATTCAAAACACAACACTATAAGTTCGGAAGTTAAGATTCTTATCATTCCAAATTCTTGTAAAAGCCACAAGCTGCTAAGAAATTCGGTAAGAGAAAAACTATATTTAAGTTCAATGATCTCCAGCTCATCTAGCATTTTTGAAGAGTAAAGTCACTTTTATAGAGGAATATTTCTCTTGAGTTCAAGAAAAACAAACTATTTTACCATATTTCCTATACTCCCCACCACTATAATTTCTTTCTTCTTCAATGCGTGACAAAAAGAAAAAATTGATAGGTCCCACACAGACTTTACATAGAATTAAGAAAACTAGGAATAGTAACCTTAGGCCATTCTTAAGCTTAAGGCTAAAACAAAATTTATTTTAGATGTGGATGAGTGGACGAGACTTTGAAACCAAGTCTTCAACAACTGGGGAAAAAAAAGTTAAGAACATTCTAATGAGATGTGGGGGGACCATACCTTTGATGAAATGAAATTGAGATGAATAACAGTTTGCAAAAATCAGTGCAGACGTCTGGAGCCTGTGCTCCGCAACAAGAGAGGCCGCGGGAGTGAGAGGCCCGCGCACCACGATGAAGAGTGGCCCCCACTCACCGCAGCTAGAGAAAGCCCTCGCACAGAAACGAAGACCCAACACAGCCAAAAATAAATAAATAAATAAATTTAAATCATATGGGCTTCTAAGAAGACCTCTGCTTAAAAAAAAAAAAAAAATCAGTGCAGACCATACTCCAAAGCACATTTATAAGATACTTGAAATAACTTTCTATTTTTTCCGCTGCCACATTCTCTACCCACGTCAACCCTTTCTCTAGACAGGTGTCAAAAAAACCTTTTAACATCCCCAACCAGCTCAATCACGCCACTCCCCCACTCCAAAATTCTCATGGTGAAGGTCATGGTTAAAGCACCACCCCCTCAGGGAAGGCTTCCCAGACCACGTTCAGACCCTGTCAGACCTTGTCTCAAAGAAACTCTCTTCCTGCATAGGAGTTACCTCTGTGGTAACTAATCAACTGTGTGGTCATTTTTAGGTGTCCCTCCTTCACTGAACTAGGAAGCCCATGAGGATAGGCTGATTCAGGGCTGTGCCCAAGTCCCATAGGATACTGCCTCAAATTTCACAGGCATTCAATAAAGGAATAAACAGTATCAAATTATATCTACTATTTTATGTCTGTTCGATGTTGCTCAACATGTCAACATAATTTTACTTTAAGTGTTGCATATATAATGTTTCTATATTATTTATAAACAATTTAAGGCAGATATCAGTCCAAGGTCTGATCAAGTATTCCATGGTACTAGCTGACTCTTGCAGTCCTGTGATGGAAGCACAACATGTGATGGAAGAATTAAACTGCTAGTTTAGCTCTTATAAGAGAGGAATGAGTCTCTGAAAGTGGCTCTCAGGCCTGAGCCTAACAGTCAAGTGAAACTTGGCATCACACTGCAAATCCAACAGTCGGTCAACTTTACTTCTTCCTAGCTACTTTATTAGCAATTAAACTATACTATGGCAATGGCTTGGTTGTAGGGTTATGGGGTTATAAATTATGGGATTACTATGATGATGGGTCATAGTTCACAGATTTTAGTTCTTACAGATAGAGTTAAAATGAGATAAGGACATTTTTGGTTAATTTTTGAGTGTAAGAGAACTATTTATTAATAAGTTATCTAATATTAGTAATAATATTCATAAGCAAAAACCAATTTTTTACTCTCATAATGAATGTTGTCACCTATAAAAACACTTTCACAATATGATACCATTATATGCAGAATCTAAAAAAAATGATACAAAAGAACTTATTTACAAAGCAGAAACAGACTCACAGACTTAGAGAACAAACTTACGGTTACCGGGGGTGAAGGGATAGATTGGGAATTTGGGATTGACATGTACACGCTGCTATATTTAAAATGGATAACCAACAGGACTTCCCTGTGGTCCAGTGGATAAGACTTCACGTTTCCACTGCAGGGAGTGCGGGTTCGATCCGTGGTCGGGAAACTAAGATCCCACGTGCCACGCGGCATAGCCAAAAAAAAAAAAAAAAAGATAACCAACAAGGACCTATGTATAGCACAGGGAATTCTGCTCAATACTCGTATTAACTTAAATGGAAAAGGAATTTGAAAAAGAATAGAATGTATATGTATAACTGAATTACTTTGCTATACACCTGAAACTAACATGTTATTAATCAACTATACTCCAATAGAAAATAAAAAATTTTTTAAAACTAAAATAAATAAATAAAAACACTTTCACAGATATTTCATTTTACTTCCATAACAATTCTCTGAAATGAATAAGAATTATATTCCCCATCTTACAGAGAAGGTAAAGCATGTGACCAAAAGTCACCCACCTAGTAAATGGAAGAGTAAGATGCTAAACCCAGACCTCCTAGCGTTGAGCTTTAAATTCTTTCTTCTAGGTCACATGGCCCTTCAGTATTAGACTATAACTGAAAAATAAAAACCCAGGTATAATACTGTACCTTTCTTACTCTTCATTTTTCTCTTCAATTTCCTTCAAATACCTGAATCTTCATTTTAGAGTCCAAACTAAACTAAATTAAACTAAACGAAACCTTTGTAGCTCCAGCTTCAGTTTAAGGGGTTGAGGAGAGAAACGATTTGCTATTGCTCCTTTCTACAGCCTGCTGCTGAAATAATTATTCAGAAAGTCCAACTCTCTTATCTTCAGAAATCTCTGCCATCTTGACTTTACGCATGCCAGAAGCCCAAAGAGACAAAATTAGAAATGCGTAGTGCATCTGTGTTTATTAGCATAAGGTTTTATTATCTCTTCCTAATCAATAAACTTCTATTATCTCTTTGCCTTTTGAAGCTAGAGCTCCTGTTATGTGGCATTCCAACATCCCTTAGCAACCCTTACAGACCCAGAAATAACTACAAAACTTTGAAAGAGCACGGATTTTAAGCGCAAACCAAACAGAACATTCTTAAAAGCAAGCAGAATCTAACGAGGTTTTTTAAACAAAGGTATAAAATGATTTTATCGCTCATTAAAACAACAAACATCTCAGTTATAAAACAGGAAATGTTTATTTGGGCAGATATTACTTAATATATCTATATCAAATCATCTGGTGCAGAACCTATGAAAAGAATGCTTTTGAAGACTGTCTGGAAAACACCCACTTTCTAAAGGTTACCTACATATAAGCCAAAATAGCACTAAGAAATGGTTACAAATTGGTTCACTTCCTAATCTCATATAAGTGATACAAGAAAAATCTACCCCTAGGTATAAGCCCAAGATAAATGAAAACATATGTCCACACAAAAACTTGAACATGAAGGTTCAGAGCAACATTATTTGTAATAGCCGAAAGATGGAAACAACTAAAATGTCCATCAATTGATAAATGGATTTTTTTAACGTGGTAAATCCATACAATGGAGTATTATTTCACCATAAGGAATGAAGTACTGATAGATACTAAAACGTGGATGAACCTTGAAAATATTATGTGGAGTGAAAGAAGCCAGTCACAAAACCCACATATGGTCATATGAAATGTCCAGAATAGGGGAATCTATAGAGACACAAAGTACATTAGTGGTTGCTTAGGGCTGGAGCACAGGGAGACAGAAAGATGGGATGGTGACAGCTAAAAGGGAATAGAGTTTCTTCTTGAGGTAATGAAAATGTTCCAAAATTGACTGTGGTGATGGTTGAAATTACCTGTGAATATATTAAAAATTACTGAATTACACATTTTAAATGGGTGAATTGTATGGTGTGTAAATTAAATTTCAATAAAGTGATAAAAATGTTTAAATGAATATATAAATAAACCCCATTAAAGCACTGTTTTAATAGCACCCTGCCTCTTCTCAGAGGCCTCTAAGCTCTGAAGCACTTAAAAATGGGTTTTAAACTTATATTAGAATTCCACCCTGAGATTAAAAGGAAATATTCTTCACAGTGTGTGAGCCATTCCACACAGTGTTCTGAGAATGAGAATGTTAAAAATGACAGGGGGGCTTCCCTGGTGGCGCAGTGGTTGCGAGTCCGCCTGCCGATGCAGGGGACGCGGGTTCGTGCCCGGGTCCAGGAAGATCCCACATGCCGCGGAGCGGCTGGGCCCGTGAGCCATGGCCGCTGAGCCTGCGCGTCCGGAGCCTGTGCTCCGCAACAGGAGAGGCCACAACAGTGAGAGGCCCGTGTACCGCAAAAAAAAAAAAAAAAAAGACGACAGGGTTATGACTGAGGGAGCGTCTACCAGACAGACCCTCCCAGACATAACAACTATAAACTCTGGACAAAACACAAAAAAGCGGGCTTCCCTGGTGGCGCAGTGGTTGAAAGTCCGCCTGCCGATGCAGGGGACACGGGTTCGTGTCCCGGTCTGGGAAGATTCCACATGCCGCGGAGCGGCTGGGCCCGTGAGCCATGGCCACTGAGCCTGCGCATCCGGAGCCTGTGCTCCGCAACGGGAGAGGCCACAACAGTGAGAGGCCCGCGAACCGCAAAAAAAAAAAAAAAAAAAAAACACAAAAAAGCAACGACCCGACGGTACTGGAAAGGAAACAAAAGCAGGCCAAGTCTGGGGGGGAGGCGAGTCCTGGAAGAAGAGAGGGGCAGAGGCGAGTTTCAGGGTTTTGTCCTGCCTTTAGCCCGAGAGCAGGCCAGAGCTGGCACCACGTGGAGCAGGGCGATTAAAACCCCAATAGAAAACATGCAGACTTCCTGGGCCGAGGCATTTTCTGTCCTCTTCTTACTTGTCACCCTGTGACCTCTGACCATCTCTCTGCCTTTGGCTTCTGTGGAACCCAGCATTTCCCGGTTCCTTTCCTTCTTCTCCAACAACACTTCCGGTATCTCTTGATGCTTCCTCTTTCCTTGTCTCCCCTAAACACCGGCATCCTCCAGGGCTATGTCCAAAGATTTTTTTTTTTTTTTTTTTTTGCCGGTACGCAGGCCTCTCACTGTTGTGGCCTCTCCCGTTGCGGAGCACAGGCTCCGGACACGCAGGCTCAGCGGCCATGGCTCACGGGCCCAGCCGCTCCGCGGCATGTGGGATCTTCCCGGACCGGGGCACGAACCCGTGTCCCCTGCATCGGCAGGCGGGCTCTCAACCACTGCGCCACCAGGGAAACCCATATGCCCCCAGCTTTTAATCAGTGCCCTTTCTCCTAACAGTTCATCTACTCGCGCTGCTTCCACTGAGACTCCCACATTCATAACTGCACTCAGGCTCCCTTCTCAGCTTCCCTTCTGGATAGTTCCAGCGGGGTGAGAGTTAAATTCTAAAGTCAGCACAGAAGCCAGAAATCACACAGACTCACCATTTCCCTTGAAATTCCCTTAGGAAGGTAAGATGTTGGACTCTTACAGTCCTCCATTTCTTGGCCCAGCTTGCACTGCTGAACTTGCTCACCATAAATGCCCTTAAACTATGATTTCACTGTATTTCGTTGTTCCACAAGTCTCTCCAACTTAACATGTCCTAACTGAACTTCCAGCCTGCCCTCCATCTACCTGCATCCCTCTCCTCCGCCTTTACTTCCTACGTTAACAGGTGGCACCAAAATCAACCTTGGTTGCCCAAGCTAGAAATCGGAGAGTCAACCTTGACTTCTCTTTCTCCCTCATGCCAAAATCCAATCTGTCTTGATTTCCGTTGATTTTAGTGCACCAAATGCTTTAATCTAAGCCCTTATCATCTTTTACTTAGATAATCGCCAGTCTCCAAATTGTCTCCCTGCCTTCATTTCTTTATGCCTCCAGCGCCCTATAGTGTATCCAGGTCTTTTGTCTTTTGAAAATGCAAATACAATCAGATTTCTCCCCGCTGGGAAAGATCCTCCAATGGTAAACCACCACCCAGAGCAGTAGAAACAGCTCTTGGGCTTCCCTGGTGGCGCAGTGGTTGAGAGTCCGCCTGCCGATGCAGGGGACATAGGTTCGCGCCCACGTCTGGGAGGATCCCGCATGCCACAGAGCGGTTGGGCCCGTGAGCCATGGCCGCTGAGCCTGCGCGTCCGGAGCCTGTGCTCCGCAATGGGAGAGGCCACAGCAGTGAGAGGCCCGCGTACCGCAAAAAAAAAAAAAAAGAAACAGCTCTTATAAATCATGCTAATTTTAATTTTAACTTCATTTATCTTTAATAATGGCATCACTTACCAACAAAGGACAGCAGGATCACCAGCAGGACAATGAGAGCACAGATACATGGAATCAGGACCAGCAATAGGAAACGAAGAATATTCACAGTCGCCAGCTTCTGAGCGCAATCATCACCCATGGTATCACCATCTGCTCCCAAGACCTAAAGTAGGAGAGGAAAATGAAACATGGTTTTAATATTACAAAGCAACTCAGTACATGGTATGACATTTTAGAGTACAGCTATCCATTTAGAGAAGCAGCATTCCTAAGAGATTTTCCTCCGTGCATTTTAGGGCATGAAATGAGGTTAGTCACCAAATCACACTAATAAATGAACAAATAACTACAAATCACATTCAGGGAAGAGCAAATCATCTATTTCTGAAATGTTTTTCAGGAGTATATGAACTTATAACGATATTCCATCTTGATTTTTTTTTTAATGTATCTGCTAATTTGGTATTATTCCAAAGGGCTGTTCTTACCATGGCAAGAACTCACCTTGACCTAGAACTCTAAGCAAAGAGTGCCTAATACAGTGATAAAATACTGGTGAGTAGTTGTGGGCAGGGCATTATCCAGATTTCATTCTTGTTTTGCTCATTAGTCCTAACCCAAATCTGCATGAATCGAGATCAAATAAGTTTTTAACCATTAATAATTCAGCAAGATTGAATATTACTGACCATGTATTTAGTGGCAAGTTGAACAGTGAAAAAGAGCCTATTCTGTTGGCCACTGACAGGATGCCCTCCACTGTCCACACTGCCCCTGCAGCCCATCCATTTGTGAGAGAATGATGAGATGCAACGGAGTTGGTTCAACGAGACAAAGTTCTTGTCTTCAAATTCTTTAAATTTTGCTTAGGTCAATCTCTTGCCAGAAACAATGTCTGGATATTCATTTATTGCAACTGGCTTAGGGGAGTAATTTTTTCAACAGAGATGGAATTAAAAGTGATTTGAGTCACTATGAGCAACTCTTCTGATCCCATTAATGAAGATGTTTCTCATGGTTCTCTCTTGGACTTCTGACTCTCCTTGCCTTTCCTTCTCTGACAGTTTCAGAGCTTGAACTACAACCTTGGTGTACCCAGCTCTCGAATCTCTTGAGTCCTGAACTTCCTTTCAAGTTAGATCATATATTTCTGATGCCTAGTACATAGCATCATCTCTTCTCAACATGTCCAAAACCAAACTAATCTCCTTCTTTATCCATTACCTTCAAACTAGTTCTCCTGACTTCCATATTTGTGCTAAAACAAACTCCACTATTCCTATAACCTCGAGACTCCGGACTTTTCCATCATCCCCCCATGCTATTCATTACCAAGTTTTGTTGGTTCTTCCTCTGTAAGAAAAATCTAATTTTTTAAATTGAATGACCTTTGAGAAAGAGCTTTATCAAAATCAAGAAGTTGTCCTAACCGATGATCCTGCATTTGATCTTTTCTGGTATATAACCAGTACCTGATAATTTCCCACAGATAAAAAGGCAACTTTGATGAGTTCTTCTGAATTGCAAAGCATATGTGATTCTCCATTTCTGCTTTATTCCTCCTACATCAAAATGAGTTCTGGTTCACTAACACATATTGCAAGCAGTATTCACTACATACACTAATGTGATGACACCCTCCGTAATTTTAAGAATTCTCCGTGGGAGACATTATTTGAAAGAACGTATGCTGTTAGCTTAAGAATGGCTTGATTTCCTAGATTAATGTCTTTACTGACCCATTCCCTTTGAACCTGGTTTAATTGACCAGCCAACGTGAGTTGATTCAGAGTTAATTTACAATTAAGTGGCAGGAGGAGGTCATGGAAAGGACGTGACCTACCAGTTGAACCATGAGCTGGAGTCAGGAAATCAGAGGCTCCTCACCCCCTCTTCTGTCCTTAGAATGTATGTTACACCCACTGTTCCCACAGCCAAAGCTATTTTCAAGGACACAGCCTTGAGAGAGCAATGCGCTGTTGAGACCATCTGGATGGTATACATGACTGCATCCCGTTATGTCTTCTATATAAACTCTTAAGATTCTGGCAGGCATGGAGCTCTAATCACCTTGCAGCTGTCCAAGACAAACCTTGCATGTTAAACTGCCTTGCTTATTAAAACCCTTGCTTATTAAAACTGCCATCTACCAATCTGGAGTCATCTGCCTCTTTCTTCAGTCTCTCCTTGCCTTCCGTATATGAGGGTCAGTTTCAGATTTCACCCAATGTGATCTAACACACTGACACAATATAATATAAGATCTGCTATAGCACATTGATTATAACACCAGCATTGGGTGGGTGGTACCCTTTGAGGCTTGGATATAACATTTACCTGTAAAAAGCCAGTGTGGGGCTTTCCTGGTGGAGCAGTGGTTAAGAATCCTCCTGCCAATGCAGGAGACAGAGGTTCGAGCCCTGGCCTGGGAAGATCCCACGTGCCGTGGAGCAACCAAGCCAGTGAGCCACAACTACTGAGCCCGAGTGCCACAACTACTGAAGCCCGTGTGCCGCAGGGAAGAGTAGGCACTGCTCGCCACAACTCGAGAAAGCCTGCGTGCAGCAACGAGGACCCAATGCAGCCAAAAGTAAATAAAATAAATAAATTTAAGGCCACACATAGATAAGGAAGCAAGGGCCACAGACCAAACCACAGGTCTAATGGCGATCCAGGATAAACCACACAGAACCTGTGTGGAGTCCAACAGAGCCCCAGATGTAGTTCAGGAACCAAGAGGTCTTTCAAGATCAAACACAGCCCTAAAAAAAGTTTCAAAAAATAAATTAAAAAAGCCAGTGTGGAACTACAGCTCAACAGAAACAGTAGCAGAACTGACTTATTTACTTCATTTACTCAACAAGTAGTTATTGAACACCTACTAATTATAATAAGCATAGTGATGGATATAATAACGATTTAAGACCAACTGTCCCTCCAAAGCCCACAGTCTTGTAGGAGAGATAAGATATGTATGTAAATAACTACATTTCGAGGTAGCAAATGATAAGCACCATGAGATTTATAGGAATTCAAAAGACAGGAATACGATTTCTTGCTGGAGGATCAGTTAAGACATTGTAGGGAACCAGCACTTGAACTAGCCATGATTCTGAGAAAAGTATCCCTGAAAAGCCCTGTTACAGCTTAAAAGAGTGGTAAAATACATCCAGAGAGGTAAAGAGTTAGGAACTTTCTTTGGCTTCCACAACAATGGAAAAGCTTTCTTGGTTAAGGTGGGTGGTCACAGGAGCATTATAGCGATAATCTTCGTGGGTGGCAGATGCACAACGGCCTCAGTGCTATGTGGAATCCTGTGTCCAAATACATCTCATTTAGCATTCATAAGAGAAGAATCAGTAGGGAACGTGCTAGAGGCTCATTTTAATATCGTATATATCAACAAGTATTTGACCTCCAGAAACCATATTCACAATTAGTGCAAATGCTTTCTCCAATAACTAGGAAATTGATTCCTTTTATGAAGGGGAGAAGAGGAAGAAATACTTACAAGAAATTCAGAACTAAGAAATACTTAGAAGAAATCTCAGCACTTTCCTCAAGTGCGTAACTTTTCTCTTGCACTCATGGCCACTTAAGACTATTGCTATAAATCCTGCATTATTCAGAGGCCCTTTGAGGTTCCTCTGAATATAATGCAACTCTCAGACTTTACTGTTGGGTGAATAATGCCAGATGAGATAAACTGCTAGGACAATTCCTAAGCTTCATTTCAGTGGACTCAACAACCCTCTCTCCAGAAGGTACCCTCTTCCAGAATCTACCCTCCACATACTAGAAACCGTAAGCTAAGCACAGGCACAAGCATTCCATGGTGCAGGCAGGGAGCAATGCATCTTGTTGACCTGCACATATTTCAAATATGTAGTTCTCATGTTTTATTAATCCTGTTGGTGAAAGCTCATTTCTTGTGTCTTAAGAACTACATTGATTTTTAAAGGTGTCGTGTTGGCTTATGTAACATATATGGATACAATCTACCTGACTGGGACATCTCCTTGAGTCATTGGTTCCATTGGGAGACCTTCTCATCTGTCTCTTGTACATTCTTTATTGTGCTTGCCTCCTGGCTTAGTGATTCAACTTTTTTTCACAACAGCCATTCTCTCTCTCATTTTTAAATATACAGTTGGTTTACAATGTTGTATTAGGTTCAGATGTACAGCACAGTGACTCAGTTATACACACACACACACATATATATACACATATATATTCTTTTTCAGATTCTTTTCCATTATAGGCTATTATAGAATATTGAGTAGAGTTCCCAGTGCTATACGGTAGCTCCTTGTTGGTTATCTATTTTATATATAGTAGTGTGTATATAGTAGTGTATAATCCCAAACTCCTAATTTATCTCTCTATTTATCTATCTCTACGTTTGTTTTCTATGTCCGTGAGTCTATTTCTGTTTCGTAAATAAGTTCATCTGTATCATTTTTTTAGATTCCACATTTGAGCAATATCATATGCTATTTGTCTTTGTCTGACTTCACTTAGCATGATAACCTCTAGGTCCATCCATGTTGCTGCAAATGGCATTATTTCATTCTTTTTTATGGCCGAGTAATATTCCATTTTGTGTTTTTGTGTGTGTGTGTGTGTGTGTGTGTGTGTGTGTGTGTGTGTGTGTGTGTATCACATCTTCTTTATCCATTCATCATGACAGCCATTCTCTGAGTCTTTCAGGATCTACTGTCCATTGATCCCTCTATCTTCTCCCACTTGATCAACTCTCTCCTTTCTTCATTTCTCTATATATCTTTTTAAAAATCTTTGGACCATTATTTCAGTGATACTCTTGCTGATGTCCTGAACCCCCTTACCCCTCTGGATTTTCTTCTCACCTATCTCATAAAAGCCAACATGAGATGAATCCAACAATCTTCTCTCTCTGTATCTACACTTGGACAGTTGAATGTGGCTGTAAAAAGTCACGCAACAGGACTACTTGATTGCTAATTTAAAGTCTTTTCTATTCTCCTCAAACTATCTTTTCCCACTCTTCTGCCCTCACTTTCAGAAGAGGATTCACCCCTATTCCCACCCTACAGAGAGAATAAAAACCATCAAATGGGAATTGCCTCACCTACCTAAATTTCAGCACACACACCTGCTCATTTATAGACCCTTCTCTCCTGTAGAGATGCTATTTAAGACTCTTCCTATTCAAGACTAATCCTTCCACATTTGCTACAGACTTCATCTCCTCCTCTCTTCTCAGGAATTTGCCATCTTAATTCTCCATTGAATCATATATCCGATCTCGATTTACCTCTCTTTCCCCCTCTCCCCTCTCTTCCCCTCCCTCTATCTCCTATATCACTGCCGTCAGCTTTTTACTATGTTAAGGTCTCTCCTGGTTATTTTTTAAATCCCTTCTCAAGCCTATATTCCACTTCAGGCACAGTCCTATCTCTCTCCTTCTTTCTCATCCAGAATGATCTCACAGTTCTGAATACTTATTGTCCAAGTTTCCTCACTTACCGCCTACTCTTGTGACCACTACAGTTTGGCATCCACTTCTGTCACTGCACCAAAAGAGCCTTTGCTACGGTCACCATTGACCTCCATGTTGCTCTACTGAAATGATATTTTTCAATCATCCTTGTAATGACATCTCAGTATCATTTGACAGATCAAATTCTCAGTTAGCCACTCCCATCTTCCTCAAGCACTTTCTTCCTTTGACTTCTCTTTCTGCTCCCTCACTGGTCACTCCTTCTCTTTCTATAAACTTTTTTCTCCCATCCGCTTTCTCCAGGCAATGCCACCCACACAAATAGCATCAATTGACTTACATCTCTAAATAGCAAGCACAGAGTTTTCCTCTGTACTCCAGACCTTTGTATCCAACTGGCCATTTGACATCTCCCCAGTGGATGCTGCAAAAGTACCTCAAACCCCACATGTCTGGCCAAATAAACAATCTCCATCCCCACATCTAGTAATCTCCCATGGTTCCCTATCTCAGGAAGAGATAATTGAGCACCCACTGTGTGTCAGGCACTGTTTGGACACCTGGATACAACCCTCTGCAAAGCAAAACTCTCCAGCCTCATAGACTCTACATCCGACTAACAACGGCCATCACGTCTCACCTGGAATCCTGCAAATGCCTCCCCCTGTCTGGTTCACCTCCATCTATTCCTGCACTCCCTGATTTGTTCTCCACACTATAGCCAGAGTGAGAAAGAGGCTGTGTATCATGGAATTACAGAAAAAGGAAACATGAAAAATGATCCCCAAACTGAACTCATTCAGGAGATTCAGAGCCTGGAACCAGAGCTGATTATGAGAACCATGTACCCAGTGGATTGGCAGAGACCTGGGGAGGGCTTTGGACACCCACAGGGGTATAGTGGGTTTCAAGTCCATTTTATGAGGATTCCAAAGGTCAAGAAGACCATAGCTAATATTTCAGGTACATTTGTCTTTATCCTGTCCTACCTTCCTGCAGCTTTTTACTTCATTAACACTTGGTACATTCTTGGGAATACTTCCACAGCTGCAAATGGCAGAAACTGCTTGTGAACAAGGAGATACCTGCCCATGGATCCCTCAGATGGAAGATTCCCTCCCAAGGCTGGGGCCAGGACTCACCAAAGAGCCAATGAACCAGAAATATCTGACTGGGGATATTAGAGATGAAAAGAGCTGCTACCAACCAGGTTAGGACAAAGCAGACGTTCAGCCCAGAAGGAACTAAGTACCTTCTTAGGGACAACAGCCTTGCTGCCCTCCACAGCCCCCCTCATTCCGAGTGGGGTAAGTGACTGGGAACTATACACGTTGCTCTCACTCTGATTGCTGGGTTATGTAAGAACTATTTTCCAATCAATCAGGTGGACCTGCCTGCATGATAAATTGTGCATTTTAAATATAGAGAGCGGGGGTCAGCAAACTACAGCCCATGGGCCAAACCCAGCCACTGCCTGTTTTATCCCTAAAGTTTTATCGGCAGACAGCTCTGTTCATTCATGCAGATATTGTTATATCTGCTCTCCTGCTACAGCAACAGCACTGAGTAATTTCAACAGAGCCATGTGGCCCACAAGGCCTAAAATATTTACTATCTGGCCCTTTCCAGAAGAAGTTTGCCAACACCTGATAGAGAGTATCACTCTATACCTGCATGCATGGATATTTTAAATTCTACAAATGTAATATGATAACCAAATCAAATTATAAATTCTCCTAAGAATGTATCACGTTATCTCTTACTAGGGCCCTTAATGAAGCCTGATATAATTGTACAGGTGGCAAACTGACAGATAAAACTGCCTAATTATTGCTGTTAACCCAATACATGGTTACTCCAAAAAGGGTCAAAGATAAAATTAATCTTCAAAATCAAAAAAATTATCCAGACTTTTAATATATTACATTAGAAGAAGAAAGGAAAGCATGAGTTTTAGGGATATTCAAACTGAAATAGGACTGCAACATGCATTATAAACTATAAGAACCAACAAACACTCATAAGATTATAAAGCTAGAAAGTACAAATTTATTCCTGCTTCTGTAAAAACATAATCATAGCATAAGTAATACTAATTCAGTTGTATCTCTCTGTATGTGTGCAAATATTACCCTTTTCTCATCAGTGTATGCCCAGCACCTAGAACACCATCAGGAATGGATTAATATCTGTGAATAAATAAATGAATTCAATCACCTAAACAAAAATTTCTCTGTACATAACTATGTAAATAACTCGTTTTTTTTTTTTTAATGACACATGCCTTACAGAGTCTATTCTTGAATTTGCTAAAAATACTTGGAGGAGAAAATGTATTTGGTAAAATAGTAAAAATATTTCCTTTCAGGGAAAATATACTAAAAATTAATAACATCAGTTTTTACTGGAACTATTAGTGCAACTCCATGCTCAAATTTCCTATTATGAACTTTGAAGTCAGTTAGAAAATATTGTGTTTCAGAAAGAAAATTGTCATGAATTTTATTACTGAAAAATTTTTTCAACACTACCTATGTTAAGAACATGAAACTATATTAACCCCATAAATGAGAGATCCCCAGACATTCTGGGTTCACAGCACCATCAGTGTCTAGGTAATTTTTTCAGTGGTCCTAGGCCAAAAGAAATGCCTAACAGTTCCATTTATTTATTAGCCTGGTCCAACAATTTTATAAGTACTTATATCCTAAAGCTTAGTAGCCATTTGAAAACATACTACACATAAGTTAAAATTTTTAAATATTGGGTTGGTCAAAAAGTTCATTCTGGTTTTTCCATAACATCTTAAGGAAAAACCAGAACAAACTTTTTGGCCAATCCAATATTTTCATGTCATTCTTAAATAACCACAATTACTTAGACTAATGGGGTATGTGCATCTGTTGGGCACTGCACAACACCTCAAACCTCAGAATCAAACTAGAAACCACCACCACTCATTGCCTGTTCCACGTGGATTTTTGCCTGGTACGACTTTCTACACAGCAACCACCAAGAACGCAGCTTTATGAAGATAGGATGACATCAAAAGGAATATAGCGCGATCTAATGTTGAAACTGTGAACTACCTCAAGCTAGTATTTCATTCGGTAACCAACAGATGTCAAGTATCACTAGATTTCCCTCAAAAATTGAAAATAACCAGCAGCCTCTGTGAGTCACTGCAGTGTCTTGGGGTACTTCAGCACAGAGTTTGGAAATCATGGTTCTAGACTATCTATTTCTTCCACATCCATCTGCTTAAAACCAAATCCTTAAAGAAGTAACTCATATTTCTTCTCATTCAGGAAGCCTTCCTTGACTACCCAGACAGAAGTAATCTCTCTGAGGCAGACTCCCAGCACCTATTCTTTCCTTTGATCTTCGAAACAGAACCCTAAATTTTAGAATAAAGACAGCACTTAGAATTAAGACAGCATTTCCCAGTCTCTTTTGGAGATGTGTGAGGCCATGTGACCACGTTCTTGACCATGGGATGAACTTGGAAATGGCAAATACGACTTCCAGGAAATATTCTCCAAGACTGGAGTATTGTCCCTCCTCCCTGCTGGCTGGAATATAGATATAATAGCTGATGATCAAGCAACTACCTTGGACCCAGAGATGAAAGCTGTAGGCAGAGGATGGCTGGGTAGCAAGAAAGAATGAACCAGGATCCCTGATGGATTTGTGAAGTTGCCCCATCAGTCCTAAACTGCTTACTTTCAGGCTACATTTATAGGGGAAAAGAATAAATTATTTCTTGTTATATCACTTTCATTCTGAATATTCTATCACTTGCAGCTGAAGCATTTTAACTGGACTATGGCATTTATCACTCTCTACTTTGGATCATGGTTATTATGTACACACTAAAATTACTAAACTATAATCTCAGGAGGTAAAGGTCCATGTTTAATTCATTCAACAAATAGCCCAGACCATTATTTTTATCCCTTTTTATTTTAGTTCCTGGTATATAGTAGGATCAGAATAGATGTATATTGTCTCAATTAAATAAATGACTCACAACGAAAGGCCAGTAAAATTTCCCAAGAAAAGTTATAGGTTTTTGATATACTTACTTTTGATGGAAGGGAGGGAAAAAACTATTAAAAGTTCTCTTTAAACACCATACATACATCTAGGCTTTTCATGCTCAGTAATGTAACCATCAAGTTTGTTTACTCACTGCAGCTACAGTGGATGATCTCCTGTTAATAAGAAGCTCGGTGCCTTTTATATGTCGTCAATCAGGATAAGTTCAGAATAAAAATTTACAGCTTCATAAATTACAAATTAGCAATTTGCAAGTACAAATCACTAGTGTGACAGCCAAAATGTTTTCAAACAGGGATTAATAGGAAGTAAACAATACAAAGTAAAGTTGGTGGAAACATGGGCAATCGCTTCCCAGTCCCCTTAGAGACCCCACATTCTCCACCTACTTCAATAATCTCCTAACTGGTTTCCCCATATCCTCACTTGTCCCCTTTCAAACTCCACACTGTAGCCCAAGTGATCTTTTCAAGATGCTCATTGGGATGTGTCACCTCCCCGCTTAAAACCTTCCAGAGACTTGAGAGACAAAGACCAACTTCCCTAACATGGTGTTGAGGACAATGCTTCTCAAATTTCAATGTGCATGTGAATCATGTGGGGAGAATCTGATCCAATAGGTGTGGGATGGGGCTTGAGATTCTGCATTCCTTACCAGCTCCCAGCTGATGCTGACGCTGATGGTGTGAGGACCATACTTTGAGTAGCAGGATCTGGAGACCCTCTAGGTGTGCCCCATCTATACCAGGCTCATTGCACACCACTCATGCCCACCCTCCTCTCTCCACACCGGCCACCTGGCTCTTCCCAGTACCCCATAATCACTCTCTGCCTAGAATGGCCTCCACCCAGCCCCCACCTGCCGGAGTCACTCAGGATTCACCCTTAAACATCAACTCATGACCCATGACTAGTTCAGTCTCTCGGCCCTTTATCCCAGTTATGATTTACATGTGTTTGTATGATCATTAGATTATGTTGGTTATTCCTGCTAGGCTGTAGGCTCCATGAGCTCAGGGACCATGTTGGGTTTTGCTTCTCATCGTAACCCCAGTATTTTAAAAGGGCCTGGCTTGTAGTAGGCACTCTAGAAAAATATTAAAATAATAAATACACTCTTCTAATCTGCCCTCCCATCGTCAGAAGAGTCTTAGAAATACAAGGAATGGAATGCTTCTGAATAATTATTACAGTCATAATAATAATAGTAACAATAACAATATGGCCAAACACCCGTTGAGCACTTCCCATGAGCCAGGCACTCCTCTAAATGCATTATATATGGAAATGCTCACAACAGCTCTACTAAGTGGTTGCTATTACCATACCCATTTACAGAAGAGGAATTTGAGGCTCTTTGTGAGTAATTTAATTAAAATAATTCAAGTTAATGAAGAAAAAAGGCAGAATCTAAAGCGATTCCCTTTTCTGAAACTCAGCAGGTGACTAGAGAGCCCATGGTTTTTAATTTGGCTTGAATTCTAGACCATAGCTTTCAGAGCTTCCTGAAACACACCATCTCTTCTCCATCTCTGTCTACAAAGATAGACTAAGCTTTCCCCCACTGAGCCATGCAGGGCTGACCCCGGATGACCCCAAACCTATGAAGGACCAGATCTCATAGCATAGTCATTGTGGGGCTTTTGATCCTCCTTCCAAGTCAGACATGGCCTAATGGAGGATGACAACTCACTGTAGCTCGACAATGGGAACTACGTCTTAGAAATGGCCTCTCTGTGGTTTTTCTTAATTTCTTTCTAGAG
Source organism: Tursiops truncatus (assembly GCF_011762595.2). NCBI lineage: Eukaryota > Metazoa > Chordata > Mammalia > Artiodactyla > Delphinidae > Tursiops > Tursiops truncatus. The sequence continues at coordinate 70,494,787 of NC_047038.1, forward strand.
CTCACTTTTCAACATTATCTTAAAAACCTTCACCTAATTATCTAATAAAACCTTAATTACCTGGAATCTTTAATTACAGAAGTTTTCTACTCTATCTTTCGGGGACGTGGAAAATGATAAGAAAATAAGCAAATTATCAAGAATTTATAAAATATTGCCAGAGAATGAAATGGAATTCCAGAAAATGTGGACTCTTCGACAACTTCTATAGCTTAGAATACTTTGCCCTGAGAATGACATGCAAGTATTGGCCCTAATCATCAGTTTTCAAAGATTTGCTTAGTACACTGTAAGACAGTGTAAGAAAAGTCATTTTCAATAGTAAAGATTGAAATAGAAAGGAGGTCCAAGTTTTTATTTAATAATATCAAAAATCTAGTTAACAACAACAAAAAAAACTCCTATTCCTTGAGCATCCCAAAGTTTTGGTACACATATGCCGTTTTGGCCTACAGGAGCTCTGGAAGTTACAATATTCACCTAATGATACCATCGACAAAGAGATTAACATCAGCTTACTACTTTTAAGGTACAGCATCAGTCATAAGAGATATATTGATATTTTCATTTCAAATAGGATAGGTTTAAATTACAACCAAAGATCAGGCAGACTTTAAGTAGTATATAAACTGGTTCTGATCAACAGAGTATTTCGAAATGTGAAGGGTAATCCTACCTTTATAATGTGACGCTATACTATCGATTTTCTGAAATACCAAAATGATTATATTCTTAAATACAATTATGAAATTATGTAGACTTGGGTAATACAGGATGGTTAGGTAACACTTAAGTCTGTGACCCTCAGGTGCACAAATATTACTACTACCCAAAGGTTGTCCAAATCCATGTGTTAGTAAAATTCTATTCATTGCTTTGAAGTTTATGATATGATCAAGTCAAAATACCAAAATATTCTTAATGAGAGTGCTTTTTTGTTTTTGCGGTATGCGGGCCTCTCACTGTTGTGGTCTCTCCCGTTGCGTGGCACGGGCTCCGGACGCACAGGCTCAGCGGCCATGGCTCACGGGCCCAGCTGCTCCGCGGCATGTGGGATCTTCCCGGACTGGGACACGAACCCGTGTCCCCTGCATCGGCAGGCGGACTCAACCACTGAGCCACCAGGGAAGCCCGAGAGTGCATATTTTAATGGATGGGATTGTATGCAAAATGATGGCAAAATTCAGTGACCATCTGTCTACCACAAAAGATTTGCTTACAGTGTTAAAAACAATTAAGAAAGATCCATCCAAAATCAACATTATGTATTGGCTTGAGGCTCACTGAGCACCCTAGCTCTTTAGGCAGGAAGGCAGTGAACTGCAAATGCCTTCGCACTTTGCTGTTTCCACAATGCAACAGCCTGCCTTGAGGACAAGGTCACTCCAGCTGGTGTGGCCTGAACAGGACACTGAAGCTCCCCCTAAGCTCTGCGGAGATGTTACACTGTCATGTATTAATATCCGTACATTCCAGAAGAAAGGCAGACACTAAGACTCTACTGGCTGATAGGTAATCAGCTTGGAACATTGTCCTGCACACAACACACAACCGTCAGTCCAAAATGTGATCTGAATTGCTGTTTCAGTATTAGAGATGGAGCTTCTCCAACCCACCTCCTCTCTCTGTCCACTGAGGAAAATCGATCAAATGTTACCCCCTTATTTAAGAAGGGGAAAACCTGCCATTGTTAGATGCTTTCCTCTCTGTTCTCAATAAACTGTGAAACCATCCCTTACATGGATTGAGAGTAGATTTATTAAGAGATCAGTGATTTAGCTACTTCTCAAACCAGGCATCTGTCAGTTCTCGCTCATACTAGCTCCCACTCTACCAAGAAGCAAAATGCCTCCATCAGTAAATTATGCCAATCCCAAATGTCTTTTGTTGTGATGTTTGTTTTTAATGTCCCAAGAGGCATGAAGAACAAGCATCTGGTTTTCAGTACGTCTTTTCATCCCATTTTCCGGCATTTAATTGAAACATACAAAGTCCAAATAACTCATGCACTCTTTCAAAATGAAATTACTCAATTCACAGCAGAACACGTCTCTGCAAGCCAATCTTGCCCACATTTTCTCCTTTGAAAATTAACGTAATAACAACAGCATCAGACAGTCCTCCCTCAAAATTCCTATTCACCTATCCCAGAATTGTTGTTCAATACAGAGACTAAATACCGACAAAATATTTTTCCTGTCAAGAAGACCTGGTAATAATAGTCCAATATCCAGGCAGAATATCAATTCGGCATTGGTTTTGAGGGTAGTATTGTTTACTCGCAGTCTGAAACATGAGAGAAAAGACTGGGATGTTTCAGAAGCAGTTTCTACAATATTGTCTGCACTACTGAAAATCCAGGGGACCTTATAAAGTTATCACCCGGTCCTGACCGTATCTTCATATCTGCAAATAAGGGATAAAAAATAAACGCCTTGCTCCAACCACAAATATTCCAACGATAAAATGAAATTGGCCAAGCAGAAGTAAGAAAAATATGATCATAACAATGCTTCTTTCAACTTCAGAAAGTTGTAAGAGTCGCTATCTCTCTTGAGCACACAGCGTGGAATTTGCTCAATTCAGTCTCCCTGGAGGAAAGTTATAATCTTTGTTCAAATGAGGCGACATCTTTAAAGGCAACAGGAGAACCTTTTAAGGTAAACCCCATTTTCTTCAGAGCCAGGTGGGAGGGTCACATTCCTGTGACAGTTACTGAAGATGATCTTGGAAAGAAACAGCAGGCAACTCCCCACCTAGACAAGGTAGATAAATAAGACCCTATGTCCTTTTCTGAGATGACTTTGCCCCCAATCTCAAATATGTCAATGTTATCATTTTACAGCAGACACAAATCTTGAAGCAATAAAAGATTCCTTCTAAGCAGATACAATAACAGAACTCTTTCTGCATATATTGGAGAGTCTTAAAGGTCCTTCTTTTCAGTATGTCTTTTGGGAAACAATGGAGACTACAGGGGGAAAAAAGAAGGGTTGGGTTCTCCATCCCCCAGGAAATTAAATATTTAACATTTACTCATTAAAATGTTTTGAATTTCACATCCTGATTATAAGTCGCCTCGTTGCTAAGGAAGCTGTAGCATAATCCAGAGGAGGCTCACAGATTTCCAAAGGAAGCTAAACCTATTTTTCATGTAGCACTAAGGAAGCTGTTGGATTTGTGCACATCAGAGACCTAATTGACTCACTGATCCAGTAATGATGGAAATGTTGTGACTTTTAAAAATTGAAACAGATTGGCAGAGTAGAGAACTGAAATACTGACTTTCTACAGCTGAAAACAATCAGGGAATGCATACAAGACAAAATGGATTTTATGCTCTACAACAATTCACTTCAGGCATTTCAATGCAAAGTAAAACATAAACAGATGTTGAAAACAGTTAACCTACTGAACCTACCTGCTTAAAGGAATCCTGCAGTAAAAAAAAAAAAAAAAGGTACAAGTAAGGATTTTATGTGTTAGACGGAACAGCAATTTCTTTCCAAATACCTGGAGCAAAAGGATAGATTCCAAACTTAACATTCATCACACGTTTTGCTGTATTTAATGAATATTCTAGTTGGAAAATACAGGGACAGTCTGTTGAGGTTTCCATTACAAAACATGTCTATGTTGCATGTTAGGAATCTCAGTAATTTGGTTTATTCCACTCATGCTTACTGAGCACCTATTCTGTGCACAGCTGGGCTATAGGGATAGAAAGATGAGAAAGACAGTCCTTGCCCACGGGGAGTTAACAGCTTACTTCCACCATATACAACCTCATGGGTAACTTCAAGACCCTGTGACAGGACAGTAACACAGGTATGCAGAAAGGACTACAAGTCAACCACGGGGCAGAGGGAACCAGGGCATGCTCAATCCACGTTGTTACATTCCAAATGAAACACAAATTTTGACTTTTGCACCAAGATAAAACAATAGTTATTTCTTGTGCATTCATTCCCATGGGTCTCAAAGTATGTGTATGTTGGTTGAAGGCAGAGGGAGGCCAAGGGGAAGCAACGTCACTGACGTTTGGAGCAGGACAGTTTTTCACTGATAGGACCCTCTCACATACTGCAGGACCTTTGCTACACCTAAGGCCAGCAGTAACTGTCCCCATGCCCAGGCACTCTGACCAACAATAGGTCCTCTGTTATTTCCACATGTCCCTGAGGGTAGGACCTTTTCTTGCTGAGAAGCACCCCGGCCGTTCAGCATCTATTGAACACAGACTGCACCGTCATCTCTAAGCTCTGGATGCAAGACACATTCCTAAGTCAGCAAACTATTCCTATGTTCTATAGGTATGAACTTACATTAGGTCTTTAAGTGAAGACTGAGAGTGTATGCCTTTTCTTCACAAAAAGATGGTACATTTTTTGAGATCAAACATTATGTCTTTTAAAAACTATAATTCAAAAAGATACATGCACCCCTATGTTCATAGCAGCACTATTCACAATAGCCAAGACATGGAAACAACCTAAATGTCAGATGAATAGATAAAGAAGATGTGGTACATATAGATAATGGAATACTACTCAGCCGTAAGAAAAGAATGAAATACTGCCATTTGTAGCAACATGGATGGATCTAGAGATCATCATACTAAGTGAAGTGAGTCAAAAAGAGAAAGACAAATATGATATCACTTATATGTGGAACCTAAAATATGGCACAAATGAACTTATCAATGAAACAGAAACAGACCCACACACATAAAGAAAAGACTTGTGGTTGCCAAGGGGGAGGGGGTGGGGGATGGATGGGTGGGAGTTTGGCAAACTATTACATATAGAATAGATAAACAACAAGGTCTTACTCTGTAGCACAGGGAACTATATTCGATATCCTGGGATAAACCATAATGGGAAAGAAAGAATGTATATATGTGTATAACTGAATCACTTTGCTGAACAGCAGAAATTAACGCAACACTGTAAATCAACTATACTTCAATAAAATAAATTTTTTAAAAAACTATGTCTTTTAATTGTGACTGTCACCCTACCTGGCACGTAAAAGAACCCAGAGTTTTAACATCAATATCAATCCATCAACATCAAAGAGGCATAATTTATTAGGTCTTTCAAAACCTAACACCTACTACATTGAACCAGGAATCTTGAGGAAGAGTAAGGAGTGGTATTTGGGGAGAAAAATATATACATGGAGTGATTATTTCCTGGGCAGGCAGGACATGGGCTTTAAGCTTTTGTGGACCTGTACCAAGCGTGGCCCATGTAGATTTTTGACTTTGGGCAATCTCTGTGGCCTCTGCCCCAAACTACACATGTGTTGCTTCGCCCAGTGATTCAGGTAAGGCTGAGGTACCAAACTTTTGTAGTTCCTGGAGGTGAGCAGAACAAAATGGGCTGCCTGGTAACTACAAAAGAGCTGAGATCCATGAGCTCTCCAGGAGTAGATGTGAACTAGTTTTGATTATTTGTGCCGTCTTAGAAAAGGTATTGAAGAAAGGCTGCCCCAAATTCCATGCCCTATTATGTTGTTATAAGTTACACTCAGGCCGACGGAAAGAAATCAGCAAGTGGAGGTACCAACACCTCAGATGCATGGGGCTTGTTCACAGGTGTTGGTGGTCCTCCATCACATGGTCCCAATTCCCTCTAAATTTGTTAATTAAATAACCTCTGATGCTGGTTCTAGATTTTAGAGACCTAATTCATGGATTCGGTCAGAGAAAGGTGGTTGGTTTTGCTACAAAACAAACAAAAAAGAATGCAAGCCTTTACCTTTGTGCACTCCATCTTCTTGGGGTGAAGTAAGAACACAACTCAACAAAACTTCTGCAAATGCAAAGCTAAAAAAGCAATTCAAAAGGCCTGTGCAATTGAGTGTTCTGTCTTTACAGAAGTGGTTTAACTCAGGAAGTCAAAGGCGATGTGGAATGGTTTGAAAAACACATCAGTCTTATCTTCAGACCAACAAATTGATGAATCTGAAGAAAGAGACAGAGTTCCTTAAGAGAAAGGCTGAACTTTGAGCTGATAGGCTGAGCAGATAGTAAGGAGAAAATGTGACTCTGAAGGTCTAGACAGATATAGAAAGGCGAAGAGTCATACCCAGGTCTAATACTTTTAGACCATTAGAAAGGGGAGATGTTCTTGGCAGTTACTAGATGATAATGTATGGGGGGAACCCAAAGAAACCAAAGAGGAAGGGCAAGCTCTCAAAGAATGAATTGACTGCGCCCAAGGGGGCAAGAACCAGTGAAATTACTGAAAGCTTCTTAAAGCTGCAGAATGATAGACAGTTCATTACAAGAATAAATAGGAAACCATGCCTTCAAGACTGGACAGCTATGTTAAGCAGCTATTGAAAATCTAGATATACTGGACAGGGTAAGATCGGAAAAAGATGAACTATGTTAAAAGGGAGCTGGGCAGTAACAGATTGAATCCAAGTCTAGGTTAGATGAAGACCTGATAGAAGAACACCTTTTAGATAGAAATTAACCAACTCAGGAGGATAAGGGTAGACAGGTTATTTGAACATAGAAGGTTTTGGTAGACCCAGGATCCACTGATTTCATATTTCTGGCTATGGGAGCCCTTGCAGAGGAAGATTATATGAGTCAGTTAGAAAAAAACTGATGGCCAGAATGCAAAGAGGGACTAAAAGCAAAGCTCAGCAAGGAGTACTGGACCTGCATGGAATCCAAATGGAAAATAACCAAACTCAGAAATGGGTTGAAGCCTTTCAAACTCAGCAAGGTGTCCCTAGAGGAGGAGGGAACAAACAGAGACAGAAACAGCCTAGAAAAGAAAATATCTTTATAATTAGTAATATAGACTCTAGTATGAGGAAACAACCATTCCTAGCGAGGGAGGGACGAGGAGGGAATCAGAGTCCTCAAAAAATGTGAAAGACGGTAGGAGAGGAGAAATGATTCCATCAACCTTACCCAGTGAAGGGTTTCACAAGGTCCTGATCCAGAAACACATTGTATGTTATCTGTGGACACTGAATACCCACAGTTGAGCATGTTCTCTTTCATCAGATCCCACCAGCCTCTAATTCATCATTCTGGCCTGCTTTCCTGCCCTTAGCATCTGTGAGACAGGAAGAAAACCTAAGATAACCCCACCCCCTTTGGTTTAGCCAGTTCTAGGTTTTCTATAACTTATAACCAATAGAGTCCTATTAAATATAGAATACCTCCCAATAATTTTATACACAGTCCAGGAGATTGCAACTGCCAATACCACCCCAAGGCCAGGAAGGTAGTCTCTCTCGCTTAGGATGCTTTCTGGGTATCTACAAAGTACAAAAGTGGAGCCAGGAGTGTGGGATCCTAGTAAGTGTCACTTCCCTCCCCTCCTGACATGTTCTCTTTTCCAAATCTAACCACATGTGGTTTCTTCAACTATTGTTTAGGTCAATTTAACTATATAGCTGCATTCACAAGAGAGAGAGAAATCTTTAAAGGCAGGAAAAGGCAGGGAAGCTGAAATCCAGAGCAGGAAGTGTGAAAATTGACACTGAGAGTCCTGGCAATTGGGGGTGAGGGGAGGAACGGGTTACTGGACCCCAAAATAGGCCCAATTAGCGTGGGTCTTGGGTTTCAATGCCGAGGAAGGAACCTGAGAAAAGCTCTAGGCTGGGAGTTGGAGCTGAGAGCCTTGAATCAAGCCAGGGTGCTCAGAGGATCACATTCTCAGTGACAGGGGGATTAGAAAATGTTCCTCTTAAATAGCCCAAGAAAAGGACTAAGAAATGCATCTGTAAAAGTGAAAAAAATTAAAAGCTCTTATGAAAAATAAAAAATTCCAAGCCTGTCTCATGAGCAGGCCTGGGCACCAAATTTATACTATAGTCAAGGTGTAGAATTCTCAAGCTGTGAAGCTAATATAAAAATAAATCCCAGACTGATGATTCCACTAGGTGCCCGTCAGAAGCAAACCAAAACCACTCTGCATATCCATATAACCCTTCCCCACCCCCCAAATGAGCTCACAATAAAAAAAATTAACAACACATGAGAAAGTGATCTGCCAAGTTGTGCTAAGAGGTGAAGGTAGAGAAATGGGCAAGTAAATAGTTCCCATCCTCATGGAACACACAATTTACCAGAGAAGAAACCTACTAAATAGCTATACAAATGTTCACTCAGTTCCAATTGCGATGAGTGCTATATAGAGTAAGCACCAGGTAAAGAATTGGGAGTAATGCAAAAAATGAACATCCAAAACCCACTTCTGCCTTTTTTTGTTAAAACTTAACATGTTCTTTGCAAATGACATGACCGATAAGGGGTTACTATCCAAAATATATAAACAGCTCATATAGCTCAACATCAAAAAACCAAACAACCCGATTAAAAAATGAGAAGACCTGAATAGACAAAGTTCCAAAGAGGACATGCAGATGGCCAAGAGGCACATGAAAAGATGCTCCACATCGTTGATCATCGGGGAAATGCAAATCAAAACTACAATGAGATATCATCTCACGCCTGTCAGAATGGCTGTCATCAAAAGTAACAAATGTTGGCAAGGATGTGGAGAAAAGAGGACCCTCCTACACTATTGATGGGAATATAAACTGGTGCAGCCACTGTGGAGAACAGTATGAAGGTTTCTCCAAAAACTAGAACTGGAACTGTGGTACATATATACAATGGAATACTACTCAGCCATAAAACAGAATGAAATAATGCCATTTGCAACAACATGGATGGAACTGGAGGGTATTATGCTACGTGAAATGAGTCGGAGAGAAAGACAAACGTCCTATGTTATCACTTATATGTGGAATCTAAAAGGTACAACAAATGAGTGAATATAACAAAAAAGAAGCAAACTTACAGATATGGAGCACAAATTAGTGATTACCAGTGGGGAGAGGGAAGAGAGAAGGGGCAGTATAGGGGTAGGGAATTAAGAGGTACAAACTATTATGTATAAAACAAGCTACAAGGATATACTGTACAACACAGGGAACGTAGCAAATATTGTAATAACTATAAGTGGAGTATAAACTTTAAAATCGTGAATCACTATATGGTACACTTGTAACCTATATAATATTGTACATCAATTATACCTCAGGAAAAAAAAAAAACCCAAAAAACTCAACATGCTCAACTTAACTACAAGAGGGAGCAGTCTAACATTGAAAATATTTCAATGACAAGAGATGTTAATGAATGTTTACACATAGGCACTCAAAACTGAATTACTAGAATTATGATTTCAGCCGTAATAATTTACCTTCCCAGCTTCTTTCCACTGATGGTTCCCAATGTTTTTAATATGTTAATACATACATTATAAACTGTGCTAGAAGTTTCATAGTCATGACGAGAGTCCCAAAGATGAAGAATTACTTAACATTTCCTAAAATTGCAAGATGATGAAAAAAAAGGCTTTGAGAGTACAGATCTCATTGGTCCATCCATCATATTTTTTTAATTTTGTTTTGACATCTTTCCACAGTTAGTATTCCCAACTAATAAAGCCTTTTAAAAGTCACAATGCAGTATTTCACAAAGAATAACATCTGTCAATTCTCTTGACTTTCTTTCCAGGGCTAAAGTTGTCTGCACTTTGAAACGAAAGCAAACATATAAATGATAAATGTTTTAAAATATGTACAATATTATGGATATATCTGATTTGCCTATGAAAAGGCAAACCTCTGGTTTGAATTAAAAAGGCTAAACTAATGAAAAGGTGTCGTTAAATGTTTAATAAAGTGCCTAATCTTGATGTATTGCCTTTTATCCTTTCCCAAGAAAATGCAATGAAGAATCACAGCTGTGAATTACATGATTATAAATAATCCTGTTTTCAGTTGTAGAAGTTAGAGAATTCTCCTTTTGGAAGTATAAGAATAAATTGTGTATTAACAGTATACTAATTGTTTACTGCTTTCAAAAAAAAAAGGTTGCCAAAAGATCGGCTATTACAAATAAACTTTGTTAGTGTAGATACAAAAACATAAAAAAAAATCTCCTGAAATTATCAGCATTTACTGTTTTTCCCTTTTCTCAAAATGTGAAGCAACCACATATTTACAGAAAAGTTGGAAGCACAGGAAATACAAAGAGCTTTTTTTCTGAACCATTTGACACTAAGTTGCTAACTGGTTGCCCTATCCCTCTAGGATATGTTACTCCTACAAGCAAGGACATTCTCCTACATAACCAGAGGAAATTCCATTGATACAATGCTACCATCTGATTCTCAGAACCCATTCCAGTCTTGCCAAGTGTCAATAATACCCCTTAAACCAAAAAGGTCTAACTCAGAATCACGTATTACACCTAATTTTCATGTCTCTTTAGTCTCCTTCAGTCTTCTTCCACTTCTATGACTTTGACACTTTTGTATATTACAGGCCAGTTATTGTGTAGAATGTTCCTTAGTAGTAGTTTAGGATTAAATTACATCTTTAGCAGAAATATCACAAAAGTGATACTACACTCTTCTCATTGCACCCTATCAATTTGTCCCTTTACTGATGATAATCCCATCAACCACATGATAAACATGGTGTCTGCCACACCTCCCATGTAATCAGTAAGTATTTTGTAGTGGAATATTGAAATAATATAAATATCCCAGCCCTTCAAACTTTCAGTTTATCTTTTATTGACATATGCCTGGGCTCTTGGTTTCCTATTTTATTCAATACTTTATTACGTGTACTATCATTATTATTATTTTTTTTTTTTTTTTGGCGGTATGCGGGCCTCTCACTGTTGTGGCCTCTCCCGTTGTGGAGCACAGGCTCCGGACGCGCAGGCTCAGCGGCCATGGCTCACGGGCCCATTTTTGATGCTCAAATTGCCCTCCATTTGGCCAGTGGGAGCCAATTCAAGCTGGTTTCTGTGTCCTTTGAACTTGCCCACATCCTTCTTTGAGCACTTTCTTGCTTTCTGGAACAAGATGTTTTGGACTCATCTTGTACTTTCCTTGTCTCGCCCTTGGAATTAGCCATTTCTCCAAGGAGCCTGGTGTCTTTTTGCAGAAAATGGTATCTGAAACCAAGATCTGGAGGCCCCTTGGAACTCACAGGGCGTGCTCATGGCTCTTAGCTTGCAGCTGATCCTAGCCTCTCTCAGAAGACAGAGCTGGAGGGGAAAATGTATTTATACAGTGTGTGCCCTCACGTGTGCACACACATACATATAGACACTCACATCTATATTTATTTCTACATCTACCTTTATGTTGAAACATATACATTTATACCTGCGTCTCTAATTCCAATCCCATTAGGGTTATAAATCTAGTTTTCTGCCTTTCTATAGTTTAACTCCTTTTTCCAACAACAGAAAACCTGGCTTGTTCTCAGCTTATTTGATCAGTCTCCCAGTCTGTAAGGACTCTCCCACTATCCGGACCACATCATCTGCGGAGGTGCCACGCTCACCCTGCCCAGAGCTCCAACATTCCCCGCTGGCTGCCCCGTGTCCACGCCTTCCTCATCCTGCTCAGCTCTGACCCTCCGCCTTAAGCCGAACTCCCTCCCACCTTCCTCATCCGACCTGGGCTCCTATACGTCCCACAGGCCACATCTCCACGGCGATGCTGTCCTCAACATTTGGGTTCTAAGCCACTGCACTACCCCTCAGGGCACCTCGGAGGCACCTTGCTCTGCTCCCCGACCAGACTCCGGGCTCAGTTGCTCAGCAAAGGGGGAGGAAAAGGAGAATCCACGCAAAGGTTTGAGGTCTATAGAAAGCAATCAATGTTATTCTTTTTTCACTCTTTTCTCACTTTTAACACGTATAAAAGAGGAATAAAATGACAAGATCTAGCTCTTTCAGCCTTCTCAGCTACTTTTAATTTTTTTCTTTTTTCTTTTTTTTTTTTTTTTGCGGTACGCCGGCCTCTCACTGGTGTGGCCTCTCCCGTTGCGGAGCACAGGCTCCGGATGCGCAGGCTCAGCGGCCATGGCTCACGGGCCCAGCCGCTCCGCGGCATGTGGGATCTTCCCGGACCGGGGCACGAACCCGTGTCCCCTGCATCGGCAGGCAGACTCTCAACCACTGCGCCACCAGGGAAGCCCTCAACTACTTTAAAGTCAGTAGCCTGTGAGAATGTGTGTCGTGTGTGTTTAATGTTTTATACTAAGGCAGCCAGACCATCGCAGAAGCTCTGCACTCATTACTTCCCATCAGAGTTGACCTATTTCCCCGCCTCACAACAGAGCATGCAGAAAAGGCCAAGTTGGATAATTTGTTACATTTTCCCTTTGTCTTGGGGAAACAAGGCCTATTAAGGGGAAAAGGCCAAGTTAATTTGTTATATTTTCCCTGGTTATTGGAGAAATGTGAGTGGAGAAACAAACATTTTAAAAGAAAAAAAGAAACACTTTTACAAATTAAAAAAATAATAAATTAAACGTTTGTTTTAATTATTTAAAAAAATTAAAATAGTTATCCTATGGGTTTTGTTTACTTCCCATAGGGAGAATAAATAATTTTCTGGAGAGAAGATATGTCTCACCTGTTGGGAAAGCTTTCTTTAAGGAAGTAGGGGAGAGAGTCGTCAGCTTGTAGGAATTTCTGACACAGAATGATTGGAGAATACTGCTAGTTAGGAGCATATATTTCTTATCCAGAGAGCATTTTTGTTCCTCTCATTGACATTCAGCTGACAGAGGTAAAGTTAAAACACTACAAACAAAACTGTTGGTGTTCAATGTCATTGCAGCACTATTCACAATAGCCAAGACACGGAAGCAGCCTAAATGCCCACTGAAAGATGAATGGATAAAGACTATATGGTACATATATACAATGGAATATTACTCAGCCATAAAAAGAATGAAATAATGCCATTTGCAACAACATGGATGGACCTTGATATCATCATACTAAGTGAAGTAAGCCAGACAGAGGAAAACAAATATCATATGATATCGTATTTGGAATCTAAAAAATGATGCAAATGAACTTATTTACAAAATAGAAATAGACTCACAAACATAGAAAACAAACATGGTTACTAAAGGAGTGGGGAGGGATAATTAGGAGTTTGTGATTAACATATACACACTACTATATATAAAACAGAAAACCAACAAGGACCTACTGTATAGCACAGGGAACTATACTCAATATTTTGTAATAACCTATAAGGGAAAAGAATCTGAAAAAATATATATGTATGTATGTAAAACTGAATCACTTTGCTGTACACCTGAAACTAACACAACATTGTAAATCAATTGTACTTCAATTTAAAAAGAAAAAGAAAACAAATCAAACAAAAAACACTGTTTGTGCCATGGGCAGGGAGTTATTAGGCAAGCTGGAGTTGTCCCCAGGAACCCAGACCTCGGAAATGGGCACATATACCAGTCCGCTCCTTCCAAGATGTCACCAAGGACACCTTCAGAAAGGCTCATCTCTGCTTTAATTTCGGGAAGGTTGGGGAGCTCAGCTGTAATGTTATTCAGAAAAAGGCAGAATAAAAATCAGGATAGGCCAGGTTTAGGACTAGAGTTACCAAGTCTAGAATTTACATTAAAAAACCATAAAGGGCTTCCCTGGTGGCGCAGTGGTTGAGAGTCCACCTGCAGATGCAGGGGACACGGGTTCGTGCCCCGGTCCGGGAGGATCCCACATACCGCGGAGCGGCTGGGCCCGTGAGCCATGGCCGCTGAGCCTGCGCGTCCGGAGCCTGTGCTCCGTAACGGGAGAGGTCACAACGGTGAGAGGCCCGCGTACCGCAAAAAAAAAAAAAACCATAAAGACCAGGGGGAGCGAGGGAGCTGGTGTCTAAAGTTTGGCAGAACTCTTCTACAGAATGAAACCGGACAAACACCGCCGCTCCCGGCGTGATTCTCCCAACTCTGCCCCCGTGGCCACAATTGGCCACCCCAAGTAGGCAGCTGGGTGTGAGAGCTTTCAGGGGCCTCCCCAGAGCTTTTTTTAACCTGGTATTTTCTGCTTATAGACTTTCCACAGGGCAACCCCAGGTCCGGGGGCGAGGGGGATTCTCTTCAGCTGGGAAATCTGAGAAGTCAACTGGCCTGTGGCAAAGGAGATATTTTTAGCCGAGACTTGGGTATCTCGGGAGTGCCATCTACTTTAGACGGCAGGGTGGGAGGCACAAAACAGAGCTAAGCAAGGGGACTGGGGCGACTCTGCATTTTCTTAGCAACGACTGCGGAGCTTACCTTGGAAGAAGATTCTGTGTGTGCTCTGGTGGGGTGGGGAAAGCCGGCCGGGCGTCTTCTTAGCAATGGGGCTACACCCTCCCCGTGGAGGCGAGGCCCGGAAGTCCCGCCTTCACGCCACGTATTCGCAGGGTCTCTCCCAATACCTATCTGCTCACGTGCCCACCTGCCTGCCTGCTGCATTGGCATCACCTGAAACTCCTTAGAAATGCAAATTTGGGGCCCCATCTACTAAGTTAGAAACTCTGGCAGTGGGACCTGGCCATCTGTGTTGCATCAGGCCCTGCAGGTGATTCTCAGGCATGCTAAACCTGGAGGATTACTGGCCTAATCACATGGTCACAAACATCCCTAGATAAAGGTACAAGAACAAAACTTGATCCCTATCAAACCCACACGGCAGTACATCGTTTTAAATTAATAGACATTATTTTCAGCACATTTTTAGATTGACAACATTGAGCAGATAGTAAAGAGAGCCAAAAATTCTTGGTAAACCTTTGTTTTTCTCCTGTGTACCTTACCCTTTCTCTCCCAGCTGAGTTTTGCTATCAAAGATTGCAACTGAGTCAGAGTAAGAAACAGCCCCCAGTGCTGGGGAGGATGGCAGTCCCACACAGCAACCCTAGAAATGGGTACACCGGGCAGGCTGCAGGGAAGCCAACTGAAATTGTCTAAGATGATGTAGCCAGGGGAACGTCTCCTCCAAAGAGCCTGGGAACTAACATTAGAGTATTCCTAATGAATTAGCTTCCTATGGCTGCTGTAACAAATGCGACCCGTGGCCTCCAACAACACAAATTTATTTCTCTTACATTTCTGGAGGTCAGACGTCTGAAATCAGTTCCACCTAAAGTCAAGGTGTCATCAGGGTTGCCTCCTTCTGACCTCTTTGAGGAGAGGATCTGTTTCCTTGCCTTTTTCAGCTGTTAGTGGCTGCCTGTCTGTATTCCTTGGCTGCTGGCCCTTCCTGCATCTTCAAAGCACATCTCTCTAGTCTCTACATCCATCCTCTCATTGCCTTCTCCTCTGACTGACCCTCCTGCCTCCCTCTAATAAGGACACTGTGGTCCCAACAGTTCCTCCCAGATAATCCAGGACGATCTCCCCATCTCAGAATCTTAGCACACAATCTAATCACAGCTGCACAACCCCTTTTGCCTTATAAGGTGCCATTCACAGGTCCTGAGGATTAGGATATGGATATATTTGCGGGTCCATTATCCAACTTACCACACTCCCTATGGCCCTGTACTATCTAATACGGTAGAGACACTGGCCACATGTGCTTATGGAGCACCTGAAATGTGATTCATCTGAATTGAGATGTGCTGTAAGAGTATTGAAATTTGAAGACTTAGTATGAAAAAAATAGGTAATGTATTTCATTCATAATTTTTATATTGATTCCATGTTAGAATTGCAAAATCTTGGATATAGTGAGTTAAATAAGACCTATTATTAAAATTAAATGAATCTGTTCTTTTTGCTTTTTCAAACGTAGATAATTTAAAATTACCCACGTGGCCGACATTACATGTCTATTGGACAGCGCTGCTATAGACCACAAAGGAAGCAGGGTGATATTAAATTTCCATAGTTTTATTTATGTGTTACTCATAGTTATAAGGGAGCCTAGACATTGAAAGCAATATGTCTTCTTTCAACCTTCTCTAGGGAGAGCAACTGACTGCACAGAATGGAGATTTCAAATCAAGAGGGGTGCTATATAGGCACATACACAACTAAATTCTCCACTAGATAACAGTAACCAAAAAAAATATACTAACCTAGCAGCTTGTGTTCTTACAAAGCACTTTCTTAAAGCATAATTTTGCTGAATCCTCAATCACAATCCTGTGAGAGGAATATTGTTCCCATTCTTCAGAGAAAGAAACTGAGCCTAAGGGAAATTTACCTGCTGGAGTGGCACCCGTCTAATAAGTGATGGATAAGAATCCAAGCCACGTGTGTGTGCCACAGTGCCCAGGGCTACCTTGAGCTTATCCTGGCTTGGGTTTAGTGATTTAATCAAGCTCACTCTACTTCCTGAATTATTTTATATCTAATCTTCCTAAATTTCAGAGATCCCAGAATTCTCCCTCTTCACCTGAAAATTTTGTTCCTTTGCCGATCTGAACACATTTTTGTGATTGTTTATTTATTAGCTGTGAACGCAGAGGGGTGTGTGTCCTACCCAGCTATTTAAGGAAGAGGACTTTATCCTGTGTCGAACTCCTCAGCTAGAGGCATACCTGATACTAAAACCAGACAAAGACACCACCAAAAGAGAAAATTACAGGCCAATATCTTGGATGAATATAGATGCAAAAATTCTCAACAAAATATTAGCAAAGTGAATCCAATGACACATAAAAAAGATCATACACCACAATCAAGTTGAATTCATCGCAGGGTCACAAGGATGGTTCAACATACACGAATCAATGCGATACACCTCATCAACAAAAGAAAAGACAAAAACCACAGGATCATCTCAATAGACACAGAAAAAGCATGTGACAAAATTCAACAGCCGTTCACGATAAAAACTCTTACGAAAGTGGGCATAAAGGGAACATACCTCAAGATAGCAAAAGCTATTTATGACAAACCCACAGCCAACATAGAGGCGTGCCTGGCCCCCAGCTTGATGTGGACCATCTGTTGGAAGGCCCCCAACACGAATGACTGTCTCTCCCCACCCTTTCCACCACCCACAAGCTGCATGCCTAGGTGAAAGGCTCAGATCTGACTTAGAGCCAGAGAAGATATCCCCAGACAAACCTGGCCTCTGGTGAGCAGATTTCCTCTGCTCAGTCTTCCTTGGAGTGGAACAGGCCATGTCGGACTTTGGCAGAGGTTGCTGTGAGAAGAACTGGCAAAGCCCCACAAAGAGGGAAGCAGATGTCAAGGTCAGCTAGGATGCCCCTTACCCAGCAGCACTTCTCGACTGTCGGAAAGGGAGGAGGGAAGTAGAAAGGAAAAGGGTACGATGTGCTGCTCATTTTCTCTGCAACATGAAAATCTCAGCCTTTAGATCTAGAAAGGCCCTTGGAGAGTGTCTAGTCTAACAACCTCATTTTACGCGTGAGGAAACCAGGATCAAACAGTTAACTGACTTCTTTCTGTAAAGTCTCCCAGCAACTTAGTATCAGGTAAAGACTGGAGCTCCCTTTTCTGATTGTTTTCAACTTGGACAAAATTGCTTTAAAGGATCACAGACAAGTATTAAGTAAAATCACACAGCTTCGACTTCCAAACCACGCTGCAGAGAAGAGGCACCTTGCTTGCAGGCTGAGACTCTGAAATAGGCACTCAGAGGTGAAAGTCATGTACAGTCAAAATAATCCTTGAAAATCCTTAGGAAAATGCCACATTGGAGACCAATATAACTTCTGTCAATCAACCCCACACAGTCAGTTTTTCCAGAGATGGAACAGGCTCCACAGTTGAGTACCAGATTAATTAATTGGCTTGAGGTTAGAGGACAAAAAGGCACAGATCTTTAAACACAGGACCACACGTAAGACTGCAAGCTGGATACATATAAAAGGCACCAGAGTTCTGAAATTAACAGCAGGTCCCCTTCTTTTATCCCCTGCTCTCACTCCAGGGCACTGAGCAGAACAACAGGCAAAGTGACTCATGCTACTTAAAGAGTTCCCTCTTCCCCACGCTCCTGATTTAGTGTTTACTGCTTAATTAGAAGCTAAGCTTCACATGCGCATGAATCTCTATTTTGTTCATTTGTGAATCCCAAGTGCCCAGTACTGTGCCTGGCACATAAATGTGTGTTGAATAAATGGATAGATCTACTCCTCCTTTTGTCCAGGCTACGTAGTTGAATTCTTGTAAGTTGATGTTATTTTGTTCTAGCACGTAGCTCTTAACCTCTCGGGGTGTTATGTTGCCCTAGCCAGAAAAGTTCACATTGAACTGTTCATAGAGATTGTTCAGTACTCATGGGGTTCATGGAGCCCAAGATTAAAACTTCCTGGTGCTATCAACCTTTAAGACGCTGCTGTGACACTTTAGCAGAATGACCTTCTTGGCTTTGGAGAGACTGACATCGTTTACTTTCATAACTGCACAAGGACTTTTCTTTACAGCTCTCCCAAATACTGGAAACAAAAGGTACTCTTTAGGGCTTTTCTGGTGGCGCAGTGGTTGAGAGTCCACCTGCCGATGCAGGGGATGCGGGTTCGTGCCCGGGTCCGGGAAGATCCCACATGCCACTGAGCCTGCGCGTCCGGAGCCTGTGCTCCGCAACGGGAGAGGCCACGGCGGTGAGAGGCCCGCGTACCGCAAAAAAAAAAAAAAAAAAAAAAAAGGTACTCTTTAAATGTTCAGCCCAGAAGCTCAAAGGGGACCTGGGCTAAGCTCAAACTCGTGGCGCCAAAATGATTTTCACAACCCTCCGCTGTATTTTCTGACCTACTCCTAAGCCGGCCTGTTGACTGACTGGCCCTTCTCCACAGATGTCCTCTTGAGATGCTTGCAGGTTCCAGCACTAATACTGAATGGCCAGATGGGTCACCTACAGGACCACCCTGGATCCCCAGCTAGCTCTATCAAGCATTGACACTACACCTGTCACCACCAGCTCTGATGGTTTGGACACAGAGAAATGTACGGCAGGACAATATTCAAACAGCTGTTGTAAGGTGAGCTGATGGGGGCAACTGCCAGCAGGCTGAGAGAAAAACATAATTTACGGGTATCCTTCAGCAGAGCTCAGAGCCAAGCAAACACCGCTGCAGAACCCCCAGGGATGCGGCAGACAGACACACTGATGCTCCAGGACAACAGCGGCTCTTTCTGAGCAAAGAGAAAGAAGGAGAGACCGGAGACAGGGCTGGGGACAGTGACGGGCTCAGGAAAGGGCAGCTGACTCAGTAATCCAAAAGCGAGCCAACCCATGTACTACACACCCACATGGAAAGCACATATAATCTCCCAACCTGCACGGTGATTGTCTGCCTATAAGAATAATAAATATTATAGACTATGCTCTAAAGCAGATTTAGCAAAGTCCCAGAAACAGAATAAACTCGAGGCAGGGAAAGGACTATCTATCTATGCATCTGTACTGGCTTGAACAGTGTCCCTCAAAAATTTATGTCCACCAGAACCACAGAATGGGACCTTACCTGGAAATAGGGTCTTTGCCTTTGGAATTAGTTATGGTGACATCATACTGGATTAGGGTGAGCCTTAATCCAACAAGACTGGTGCCCTTAGAATAAAAGGGGAGAACACAGAGACACAGGGAAGAAGACCATGTGACTACAGAGACAGAGATTAGAGGGATGCAGCTACAAGCCATATGCCAAAGAGTGCCACCAATCACCAGAAGTTAGGAAGAGGGGAGGAAGAATCCTTTCCTAGAGGCTTCAAGGGCCATAGCCCTGCAGACATCTTGATTTTGGACTTGTAGCCTCCAGAACTGTTAGCGAATAAATTTTCAGCATTTTTAAGTCACCAGGTTTGTGGTAACTTGTTACAGCAGCCCTAGGAAACTAATACAGCATCTCTCTATTTTAGCTACTTTCAAATACATTTCTGTATAGTCATTCATTCACAAATAGTTAATTTGCACGAGTTCTGTCCCAGGCACTCTTCTAGCAATGAACAAAAGCAAAGAAAAAATCTCTGCCCCCATGAAGCTTATATCTCAGAGTAGGAGGAGACAGAAGATAATCAAAATAAAGAAGTAAAATACATAGTCTGTCAAATGGTGATAAGTTCAGTAAGGGGTCCTATGGCATGAGGTGGAGTATTCGTTTTCAATTTGAATAAATTAACCATTCTCAGAGGATTCTGATCCAAACACTGAACCTAAGATTCTAGTACAGACAGCCCTCGACTTACGGTTTCTCTGCTCTATGATGGTGTGAAAGCGATACGCATTCAGTAGAAACCGTGCTTAAATTTTGGATTTTGGTGTTTCCCTGGGCTAGTGGTACGTGGTAAGCTACTCTCTTGTGATGCTGGGAGGGGTAGCAAGCCGCAGCTCCCAGTCAGGCACTCGATCGGGACGGCGAACAACTGATACACTTACAACAGTCCTGTACCCAGACGACCATTCCGTTTTTCACTTTCAGTAAATTACTGAAATTTACTGATTCAGTAAATTACCTGAGATATTCAACACTTTATTATAAAGCAGGCTTTGTGTTAGATGGTTTTGCCTAACTGTAGGCTAATGTAAGTTTCCTGAGCATATTTAAAGCAGGCTAGGCTAAGCTGTGATGTTTGGTAGGTAAAGGATATTAAATGCATTTCAACTTATGATGATATTTTCAACTTATGAAGGGTTATTGGGACATAACCCCATTGTAAGTCAAAGTAGATCTGTACTGTCATTCTTGGGGGAAAATGGTACAACACGTAAAGGTACGTAGGGGAGAGAAGAGCCTCACTCTATTATATCAGAGTTTCTGCTCTAAAACCAGGAAACCCATCAGCCATAAAGCTCACTGTGAAGGGAAAAGAACAATTCATTAGCAAAAATCATCAAGGCTAAGGGTAGAATCTCTAAGGATGTTGTGACTAATACACACTTGTTGGCTGATTTATAATAAATGTTAAATATAAAATTTATTATGTGATTATATAAATTATGTAAATCGTAAATAGTCATTTACCATTCAGCAAATGCCCTGGCAGTGATTCAGCTATGCAAAACCACTCTTAAGACAAAAAGAAGCAAAGGGAGTGCTGGACAGGAAAACTTTTATCATCCAAGAGTCTCATTAAATTATCACTCAAGTAAATTGAGCTATTTGTAACGAGGTGGATAGACCTAGAGTCTGTCATACAGAGTGAAGTAAGTCAGAAAGAGAAAGACAAATACCGTATGCTAACACATATATATGGAATTTCAGAAAAAAAAATGTCTGAAGAACCTAGGGGTAAGACGGGAATAAAGACACAGACCTACCAGAGAATGGACTTGAGGATATGGGGAGGTGGAAGGGTAAGCTGTGACAAAGCAAAAGAGAGGCATGGACATATATACACTACCAAACGTAAAGTAGACAGCTAGTGGGAAGCAGCCGCATAGTACAGGGAGATCAGCTCGGTGCTTTGTGACCACCTGGAGGGGTGGGATAGGGAGGGTGGGAGGGAGGGAGACACAAGAGGGAAGAGATATGGGGACATATGTATATGTATAACTGATTCACTTTGTTATAAAGCAGAAACTAACACACCATTGTAAAACAATTATACTCCAATAAAGATGTAAAAAATAATAAAAAATAAAGACACACACACACACAAAATTATTACTCAAGCAAAAGAAAGCTCTAGAGCTAAGAGAAGATGCCTCGGTGAAGGAGATGTTCTGTCCACACTGTCTAATACAGTAACCACTGGTCACATGTGATTATTGAGCACTTGAAATGTGGCTAGTGAGACTGAAAAACTGAAGTGTTCATTTAATTTTGATTAATTTAAGTAACCGTATTAATTAAATAACCACAGGTGGCCAGTAGCTACTCTATTGGAGAGAACAGCTGTAGAATCACAGAAGGCTGGCTGTGGAGACAAACCCTGAGAGAATGTGAGATGGGACCAGCTCCACAAATAAAAACAGGTAAGGGAGCCTTCACAGAATGTATAACTGTTATGTAGAGTTTTTCTAGGACATATTAATTTCCTTAATGCTCACCAGGCCCTTATAGATATTCAGTGGTATTACCCCGTTGGCTGGAAGAGGAAATCAAGGTTCAGCAAGATTTTTTGACTTGCCCAGGGCCTTGCAGCTTTTAACGGCTGGAGCCAGAGATTTGAATTTGGCTTTGCAACCAAAATACATACCTAGCCACCAAGGCACTCCATGTATAGCACCTTTCACTCTTGTGATGTCTTCCATTCAATCTACCCTCTCTGAACAGTCTGAAACACAAAACTGTGTGTGTCTGCATGTGTGTGTGTACACATATGTGTGTCTGAGTAGATTCTGCAGAAGAGGTTAAGTCTGAGAGCTACTTGAGTTCTTAGTGCGGATCAAGTATTCCGTACAAATCAATATCCTCTAGACTACCAGCCCCATTCTCCACTTAATCAGGCAAGAACAGGATGCGTGAATGCATGCTTGTTGACTAACTTATTAAGGCCAAAGTGGCACGTTAAATAAACCCTTCTTCCTTGGACACATTCAGCAAAAATTCTATAACCCAGCTTTTCTGGTCCTCAAGGAGCTCCCATTCCCCCCAGCCATAGACAAACTCAGACCACAATCACACCTGGTTGGTGGTGGAGGCACTGATGCCTGCTGTTCTCTTATTAGTAAGATTTCTGCAGCGTTGTGAAGAAGGTTTCTAATGGGACTAATTTTGCATCTTTTTAAAAAAGTTTCACTATGCCCAGAAATATACTTGATGAGATTAATAAAGCAATTCTTATTTGTCTCTTTAACCTCCTGGAACATTTAGCTGAGTCTTTCATCACCATACTATACGCCTATCCTGCAAGGAACGGTCTGGGAAGAGTCCTTTCCCCCAAATAAAGCTTTACAGCACTTCCACGTTTTGAGATTTATGTGATCCCATACCCAACTAACTCTGAAAAGAGTTCATCCCAGTGTGACTCTCGGTGTCCTGGGAAGAAGTCTATGGAAAGCCTGACTGCTCAGCCCAGCAATCACACATGTCTCTGCAGACAGCTAGTCTAACCTCTCAAGCCGCAGGAACCTGGTTCGAGGGACTGATTTCTAGCCTGATTTCCGCACAACAAAACTACTGACACCAAATAATACAAACAAGCTGGTGAATGTTGTGCTGTGACAAAAACTGATTTTATAATGGTTATTTCCAAAATTAATGTGTTGTGACATCTTTAATTTCAACACCTTCAGCCAAAATGTGTGTCTTTGGAAAATGATCACCAGTAAGTCCTGACTTCGCTCCCTTTCTGGTAGCAGTCGGCATTCCTTTGCAGAGTTTTGATTCCATCAGTAAATTATGGAATACTTTACCAATGGGGTGGGGGGCGAGGGGAGACTACAAACTACAGATGGACAACAGAGAAGTCCTCGCGGTCTTATTGAAGAGTGAGCTCGTCTTTGCAGCGCATTGTTCTCAGAAGTCTCCCGCGGAAGGAAAGCTCTACTTTACGAATTGCCGGGACAGCTTCCCTGGGAACGCCCAGCCGGGCCGCTTCCCTGATGAGCTCGCAGCTCTGAGCGCGCAGGGCTCGGTCCCGGGAATGACAAGCAGTGCAAAAAGTGCCTACACCGCCATCCACCGGCCCCGAACGGGTGGCAGCCGGAGTGGCGAGCTCGCCACGAGAGCTGGGGAAGAATCCCGGCAGGATCCGACCCAACACCACCTTCCTCCCACAAGCGCAGCCCTGCGTCCCTGCCCCGAGAGCGGTCTCTGATCCCCGGCTCCACGCAGCTGGGACCACGCCGCAGCGAATGGATTCCGGGACCCTCCTGACACCGAAGAAGGAAGGCAGCGCTCAAAAGAGACCCGGTTCCTGGGGGCTCAGGCCAGTGAGGACCTGCCGTGGTGCTCTTCCCTACCTTTCCTCTCTCGAACCAGGGGCAACGTTGTCCCTTCCCAGAACAGGATCGGAGCCCGCCAAACCCGGAGTAGCTCGAACCCGCAGCCCCTACCCCAGCCCCGCCCCCCCATGGCGGCCGGCGGCCGGTGTGCCCGGGCGGGTACTCGCCGCAGACGAAGTTTGCGCGCAGGGTACGCAGGAGTTCCCAGCACCCTGCAAGGGGCAGCGCTCAGATGGTCCAACGATAACCGACACTGCTGGTTGCAGGGGAACCGGACGCGAGTCCGGGCTCTAAGAGGGATGAAGACCCAGGCGCGCGCGACCGGGAAGGGAGGCTTACGTCTGGGGCAAGCGAGACTGCGCGGTCCTTCCAGGTGCCGGGCGTCGGCGCAGAAAAGAAGCCGCGGACCCCCGAGGGGCTGGTTCCGACGGCTCCTTCAGCAGCCTCCTCAGGCGCACTGGCGCCGCCGAGTCCACTTGATGCGTGGAGGGCGCCCCTGGCAAGGAGAGCGTGGTCTCCGGACCGACCCGACCCGAGCGTTAAAGGAAACACTACCCATGACGCTGGGAGGGTCCCGGACGCTGGGCGACCGGGATGGAGGGCCGTGCGCCCGAGGACTGGTTACAGGGCGCTTAGCGTGGCGCTGGGACAGCCGAAGCTCACCGACGGCAGGGCAAGAAGGTGGCACCCGAGGGCAGGAGGGGGCGGGACGGGAGGGATTGACCCTAAATTCATCCGGACCGAGAGGTCATGCGACCTGTTCGGCGGCAAAGCGCGGTTCGTGTATCTTACCTGCTCCGGGGCCCCGGCCGGGCGGTAGCGCTCTTCCGGAGCGCGGGCGGGGGACTGTTTCGTGGAAAACATGTCTCGCTTTTTCCTCCGTCCGCTCTTATCCTGGTCACTTTTCTCTCCTCTGCGTGCCCCTGGGAGAGGCACTACGGATGCCTTGCCTCTCGCTCAGGAAGAGACAAGTTGAACTTCAAGGGACAGGGGCTCCACATTTTGTCTGCTCGACAGATCCCACCTCCCTTCACTCCCGTCTCTGGGTCCCACCCATAAGAACCCTTAATGACAGATCCTCTACAACCCCACCTCTTTGCATTCAAATAAGTTATTCTTCAGGGGCAGAGGGGAAGCCAAGCGGACTGCGGGTCCCCCCACCCATGCCCACCCCCAAACTTACGCCCCGTGACGGCAGCACGAAGAGGACAAGACCTGAGCGTTTGGGCTGTGGGAGACCGAGTAATTGGGAGCAAAGGAGTAACTTGTCGGCTCTCCCAAATCTCATCACATCCTAGACCATTCTCTTTTGGCCAGAGCGTAGCCAAGTAAAAATCAGAGTAACTGCAGGCACTGGCAATTAAAGGGCAAGATTTTTATCACAACAAAGATTTACGTTTCTAGGGCGAGCATTATTTGCTTTAGGCAAATGGAAACTAGCTTCTCTGTTTAGGGAAGGAACTGCTTTGCAAGAGTGCCTGAGACTTTGCTGAGGCTGCAGGGACCCGGGAGGGAACCTGAGCCTGCTTCCATAAACCTAGCAGCGATTTCCCGCGGAGAGCAATCACAGGCTGAATCCTAGGGGCCAACAACTCTGTGCCTTTCTGTCACTCACCAGCAGCCCCTCTTCCTCGGGCAGCGTCAAGGAGGCACTGCAGGTATTTACAATGGTAGACTACCA
The DNA here is from genome assembly GCF_011762595.2 of Tursiops truncatus. NCBI lineage: Eukaryota > Metazoa > Chordata > Mammalia > Artiodactyla > Delphinidae > Tursiops > Tursiops truncatus. Next base: position 70,520,151 of record NC_047038.1, read on the forward strand.
TTTGAAGCCCAAGTTGTCGTATGTTTGGCAGAAAATGACTACGCTTGAGTTTCTCTTAGAAATATATATTTTTTAATCCAACTTTAGTCAAGATCTAAGGAAAATTTTTAAAAATCACTCGAGGTTATTGAATAAATCCATCTCCATTATTCTGGCAGAGGCTATGCATAGTCAACAAAATATGTATCAAGCACTTGTTCCTTGGATATTATAGCTGGGGGAGGGGTGTATAACTTGTAAAATTGGGGGGAGGGGAAATCGGTATTTTGTTTCTGAAATGAAGTGAGAAAGAAAATATTGCAAGTGCATAGTACAATAGTTGAAATAGGGAGTTGAAGTAACCAGCCTAAGTTTTAAGTTTACACAGCTAGCAAGTGCTGAGCTGGGATTCCGCAGAGATGTAATTTCAGGACTGTGTTCTTCTAAGATACTGCTTCATCACACATCATTGTCATCACCACAGGGACACCAGTCTGAAAATCAAAAGCCTAGGCGATTTGTCTGCCAACTCTACCTTGAGCAAATCCCCTAGTCTTTCTGGGCCAGTTAACTCAGTCTGTAAAACAAGGGTTGGATTCAATCCTCAAGGTTTCTACAGGCATTCTGACGCCAAGTATGAATTGCTATTCACCTCCTTTCTCTTCCACTTTCTGCCCTCTAGTGGAGGTGTTAAAGGAACTGTGAAATTTAAGTAGCTAAGTCAGTGAATTTGAGATAGCTAGGGTAAATAAGTCTTCTCTTTCACTACTATACAGTACTGTTCTTCAGAGAGCTAAAGCTGATTGCACTGGTGAAAACAGCATTCTTTAAACTTCCTTTTAGCAAGAAAACCCAACCAGTTCTAGGCACCAATGGCATCAGAGTAAATATTTGAGGTAGTCTTTGCATGAGGGCAAACAGGTGTTTTTATATTCTTTGTAACAGACTTCTATAATGTAAGGAATCATAACAAATGTTAGAAATCTCATAACATATGTGAACTAATTTGAATATGCAGAGGGCTCACAGTAATCTTCAATGACCTATTTGAATTATTCCTTTTTAAAAAATTTGCCACATTTGCTTTTCAACTTAAAGTGACAACCATCATCTAGTTTCTTACATTTCATTTTACAAAAAGAAACATTGATGGCCTTTTGAAATTTTTATTGTCCAGTATTTCAAACATATATCTAACTAATTAGATGGTTTAAAAGAAAGAACATAAACCTTAATGAGATTTATGGGAAAATTCACTTAAAGGTAGTGAGTATACTTCTGGAAAGGGTGATTTTACAGATTAACTTTTAGTCACATTTCATGTACAGACCAATTTTAGTGCTTAGGACTACAAATAATGGCACTTTGAGAAAAAGAAAGAGATATCTTAGAGAAGCAGCCAGCATCCCAGGATAAGAAGAGGAAAGCAGTGGCTAAAATAGATATGCTATCCCACGGCTTAACACTCATCTAGGATTTATTAGCTGCCAGATGAACAAAATTGAGTTTCTGCCCTCACAGAACTTCCTGGCATAATGAACACATTAAACTGGGACTTCCCTGGTGGTCCAGTGGGTAAGACTCCTCACTCCCAATGCAGCAGACCCGGGTTCAAACCCTAGTCAGGGAACTAGATCCCACATGCATGCCGTAACTAAGAAGTCCCCATGCCGCAACAAAGACCCGGTGCAGACTAAATAAATAATTTAAAGATAAATAAATACATTAAACAAACGCAAATATGTAAACTATGGAAAAATACTTACAAGTAATATAGGACTATATTTCAGGGAGTCTGAATGTGATGTTTTTAGCTGAGATCTAAAGACACAAAGCCTTTAAAATTATATATATACATATATATATATTATATTAAAGAACAGAGCAAGAAACAGGCGAATTGGACAATTACCTATTGCAGGGAAGGAGAGTTTACTTAAACTAAGAAGGGAAAACAACATGCCCATATCTGAAGTAATATATTCCAGCACACTGAAACATTCTGTATATGATAAAAGTAGGCCGTGCAGACATTCTGTTTGCTGTATATAATATTTCTGGGTCATCAATCTCTTACTCTAATATACTAGTCACTGGGAGAAGTAATAAGAACCGGCCCATAAAAAGTTCCAAAGGAATTTTATTTCTAGCACCCTCACACACCTAGTGCTAGCTCCCCCCCACCTCCAGGGCTGTCATTTGACTGCCCACATCCAGCCTAGTGTTCCTAGGGATAGTACCCCCTCAATGACAATGACCACGTGAGCAAAAACCAAGATGCCTCAGTTTACAATTTGTTTTTCTGACCTGTGAATCAATTTGTAAGAAAAGTTATGATGTTAAGTCACATTTATCTGTATTATTATAGCTAAGAATTTCTAAGCACTATGTGCCAGGCACGTCACAAAGTGACGTGTATACTTTTTCAGTTTTTAATTCTTGAAACAAACCTAGTTTCCTTTGTTGTAAAATGAGAATAATAACAGCCCCGCTGCATAGGTTGTCATGGGGGTTTAGTAAATATAAAAAGTGCTTTAAAATAGTTGTAGACACATAATAATAGCTAACACTTACTGAACACTATTATTTCTCCTTGTTTCTATTTTACAGATGAGGAGGAAAGTACGTCTTACAAAAGTTAAATCTCACAACTAGAAAAGGGCAGAACCAGAATTGGAGCCCAAGCAATCTGGAACTAGACTGACCTCTTAACCCCTACCTCCTGTACAATTATTAAGACAGTAATGGAAAATGCCCCAAAAGTTTACGGCCTAGAATGACACTGTGAATTCACTCATTCATCCATCAAATAGTTATTGAGCACTGCAGTGGGTTGAATTGTGTCCCTCCCCAAAATTAATGTCCAACCGAAACTAAATATGTAACTTTCCTTATTTGGAAAGAGGGTCTTTGCAGGTGCAATTAGGTAAAATGAGATTATACTGGAGTAGGGTAGGCCTTAACTACAATGTGTGTTCTCCTCAGAGACAGAAAAGGACACACGCAGACACGGAGAAGGCGGCCAAGTGGAAATGGAGGCAACACTGGAGTGACGTATCTATGAACCAAGAAACGCCAAGGATTGACGCCCAAAACCAGAAGCTAAGAGAGAGGCATGGAACGGTTTCCTTCTCTGAGTCTCCAGAAGGAACCAACCCTGCTGACATTATGATTTTGGACACCTGGCCTCCTGAACTGTGACAGAATAAATTTCTGTTGCTTCAAGCCACTTTCTTTGTGATAATTTGTCATGGCAGCCCATGGAAACTAATACCAGCATCTGCTATGTGGCTCAGCATGGTTCCCCACTCTGGAGTTACAGCAGTAAACAAAACTGCACCCCTGCCCTCACGGAGCTTTCCTTCTAGTGAAGGAGACAGACAATAAACAAATATACAGTGTTAGGTCCTATGTAGCGCTATGAGGAAAAAATATTGTATGAAGATAGAGAACACCAGATGAGGGTGGTAATTAGGGAATGTCTCCCTAGAGGAGTTTTAACTCGAATGAATCTGGATTGTGGAATTTTAGGCTGTATATGGGTAATTCTTCACAGCACCACTGAAATACATGCCCTTGCATTAACTGCAAATAAAACTTAGCAAGAACAGCAGATCAACAAACAACAGACCTAAACTTGCTCAACAGGCCAAGATTCTGAAACACATGAAAAGGGTTTCCCAGAAAGGACACCCGTAAGAGTTTCTGGAAAGCAGAGGGGTTCCCAGCTCCACTCGCTCCTGCCAAATTGTCATCTCTTCTAGGACGTAGTAACCAGTACTCTGCTTTTCCCTCCTTCTATGAAGCTTGCTAACCTCAGAGGTAGACCCTAAGGTCTAAGGCTTAGACAGTGGTCTAATCACTGTCACTGAATAAAGAGGCACCTTCCACAGACCAAAGAGATACAGCTACCTTACATCAGCTCTAGCTCCAGAGCTCAGACTTCTGTCTCACTTCCCAGTACCCAGGGATGGACAAACCTAGCCGCCGGAGGAGTCCCCTGGGTCATCTGAAATAACACAAAGAGCCCAAATTTTTTATAGGTCATCTATAAACACTAACACAAATACTTATCTCTTTTTAAAAATTTTAACATTCATAGCCATGAAGCTCAAGCATCAGACTTCTTTGCAAAAAGCAAACATTTTTAATGTTTTGCTTCAGTAAAGTTCCTTTGGTAATTTCAGCAAAGATTACACCAATTTATTTGAAATTATTTGATTTTAATTTAGACTTGAATAATGAAATTAACTGAAATACAAGCACTTAGGTGTTGGTCAATCCCTAAAAGTGTTTAAACTGAAAAATACTAAAAGATTTCAATATAAATATTCCACAAATTTCAAACAGTAAGCTAATAAACTTTTATGATACATAGTAAATAGGAAAATAAGGCCATTCACATTTTTGTCTATGTCATTGTGAGTGGCTATTTGGAACTCTTCCATTCCTTCTCTAATTGGCTTAGACTGAAGCAAAAAGGTCAACATGTACCGCTTTATTTCCCTCAGAACAAATTAACGTTAAGTATTTAAACAAAATTTCATTTCATTTTGACCTTAAAGAAATTATTTATTTCCTCCCCACTCCACTCATTGTGCAGCAGTTTCCACAGCATCCTCAGGCCACTCCTTCAGGGCAGTGGGGAACCGAGGGAACTGCAGGCCCGAATCACTGAGTTGAAGCACCACCAGCACCTCCACCCTGGGCTGCCTCCCGCTCATCTCCCTCCCTGCTTTCACCTTTGATTCCTTAGAGTCTTCTCTCCACACAGCAGCCAGAAGACTGTTATCTTAAAAGAACAATGACCAACAACTATTCCCCACTTAAAACCTTCCAGTGCTGCCCACTGCAACCAGAAATAAACCCCCATTCCACAGCATGGTCTATCAAGCACACTGTGAACTGGCCCTGGGCACTCTCTCCCCGTCACTCACTCAGCTCCAGCCACACCAGCCCTTCTGTCTGCTCCTCAGCTCTGCCAAGCATCTCCCAACTTAGTGACTTTGTACTCACTGATTTCTCTCCCTCACAGACTTTTCCCTCAGATCTTCAAATGTCCCCATCTCAGAGGGACTTTCCCAATCTAAACTAGCCAGTGCCTTTTCAGCCCCCTCTTTCATCACTTTCTGTAACATTTCTCTCATTTTTTAACATCACTTATCATACATGAAATCACGTTCATTTTATTGTGTATCTATTTCCTGCCCGCTCTCTTCCACTCCTTAACAGGTCTCTGAGAGGATCACCATTATCTTCAGTACCTAGAAGGTTCCTGGCACGCAGTAAAGGCATATGTTGATTGAATAAATGAATGGTTGGGCAACTTTGGGTTAATTAATTAAGCTCTGAGCTACTAGCCAAGCAAATAAAAAACAGCAAACTGCTTCATTTATCATTCACTCAATCTCCCTCTTCCGCTCACTAGATTCTTCCGCACAAATCAGAAAGAAAACTTAGCAAGAACACAAGCCCAACAAAGAGGCATGAACCAGGCCTTTATTAGGTTTGTTTATTAGGCCAAGATTTTGAAATACATGAAAAGAGCTTACCACATGGACATCTAACATTCATTTTAGAGTACAGTAAGGTAATGACTTGAGTGTAACAGCTCTAGTTAAGAGCTTCTGAAACAGCAACCCAGTAACTCTAACATTGGGAAAGGTAAAAAAAGAAATCTAAAATTAAAACAAAAATACCATAAAGAAAGGAATGACTGCCCTTCCACTTTAGATACCAGCTAATACTTGATTAAGGAACATAACATTAAAGAAATTGAGTTAAAGAAAGCAAACTTTTAAAATCCTTCTTTGTACTTTTACCACTTCTACCACTTTTTAGTACCTATCAATTACTATGTTTTACATCAAGCATTAGAGTTTTATACCTTGATAAAATTATAGGTTCCTGAATATTTTAAATAGTAAATATTCTAGATTAAAAATTTGGTATGAAAAATTTTAATGAAAACATTAATTATACAAAAATTAAATAGCAAAACCATTTAAAATGACTTACAATTCAGACAGATTTGGCTTACTGATATTTCTCTATCAGCTTGTTTTCATAAGAACTTATTACTTCCAGCTGAAAAAAATCTACTTATACGATTGTGATAAGAAGAAATGAGAATAAAGTACATAAAGCTCGTAAGCCTGTGCTCAGCATATATTGCTCATAAATATTAGTTTTTCTTTTATTATTACTTTTTATTATTACTTTGAAAAAACACATACAAGTTTTACAAAACATGTCAACTTCAGTTAAAAGTTTCTTATATAAGACATAGCCACATGTGAGGAATCTAGCCTGGCATTTTTTGAAAACAATTATATTTTCCTCTGAGTGACACACTACATAAAATTTTACTTCAATAACTGATAAAAATTCCTCACTAATAAACCAATTTATGAAGTCTAATTATATAGTTTCATGTTATAATTTATGAGGTCTTTTAGAGGATATATATATTTTCAAAAGTACAAAGTTACATGATCAGGAAAAGTACCTTTTAATAAGTAACCAAAACATTGTGAAATATTCCTCTTACTACACATACGGCTCAGTTTCATCTTAATTTCGCCAAAAAAAAAAAAGATGGCTCTAAATAGTAAATGAAACAGTTATGTTAATAGAAGGAAGCACAATGAACAACTAACATGTTACCCTGCCACTGGCTATGCCTTATGAAATATTTTACAATTTCAGTCATGCTTTTACTATTGCCACTTCTAGTATGCTAATTAAGATAAAGATTAACATTCTGTCCTTCTAACAACCGCTGGAAGAGAGAGATGAATGTGAATATATATTATGTTCTACAACATTCACTTTCTAATATTCCAAATTTAACAACTTATCGAAATCTAATCTGAGGTATATTAAGAGATCAAACATTTTTTAATCCACACCATGGGCTATGTACCATGCAAACACTAAAACCACAACTGCACACACTGGAAAGAGATAATATTTATATTTTTGCCACAGCGTTAGCTCAACTGCCACTTCATCTCTCTTCCTGTTCTTCTTCCGACGACCCTTCAGTCTGTTTTCAAAAGCCTCCAGTTCGGCCTAAATCAAAACAGTATCATTTTTATTAAATTAAATTCAATACACACATTGATTTAAAATTTTCCACTTAGATAAAAATAAATTTGGGAAATGTTTTAATAATAATGGTATATAATAAACATATTGATTTGATTTTTTAAAAAAACATCTCTCCACTACTGATTGTATTCAACAAATTCAGAACTTAGGTAAGCAGAAAGGGAACTAGGGAGTAGTGAAAGGGATTATTTCAGATTGAAGGCCTGCCTTTGATACTAAATACAGAAACATCTGATTTAAAATATAGACATTAGTTTTATACATCAACACCATTAACCTATAATTAATGGGGCTCTATAATATAGAGCTTCTAGTAAGTGCTAACAGATGACCCATTAGAATAAAGATACCTATAATTCTAGTTTTATACAATGCTGGTATAATAAACATTACTGGCTTGTATGGAAGAAATTCAAGTGAGTGAAGAGAAAAAAGCTGCCGGAAATTGATTCCTCTCTGTCAAATACATTTCAAAACACAGAGTAAAAATTCTTCAGGGGAAAAATGCTTCATGCTTTAAATCAAAATGACTCTTCTAGAAAGTAGAATTATATAAAAAAGTCGTTCTAAAAAAGGATAACTAGGCCTTCCCTGGTGGCACAGTGGTTGAGAGTCCGCCTGCCGATGCAGGGGACGCAGGTTCGTGCCCCGGTCCGGGAAGATCCCACATGCCGCGGAGCAGCTGGGCCCGTGAGCCATGGCTGCTGAGCCTGCACGTCTGGAGCCTGTGCTCCGCAGCGGGAGAGGCCACAACAGTGAGAGGCCCGCGTACCGCCCAAAAAAAAAAAAAAAGGGATAACTAGATGACACTCATTATAAAGTATAGATTTTCAGTCTACTGTTAAGAACTTACTTATTAAACTTTAATGCATGATAATATAACACAATACACTATAGTGCATTGTTATTAACTAAAACCGGATACTTATTAACTAAAATATATATGTAATATTCATGCAAGATTCTGTAAATGTGTATTTAAAAGGAAATAGAAATTTCAGTTAACATATCCATGACTTTGCTCATAAACCACACTGGAAGAAGACTTAACATATACTTAATACAAAGTGGCATTCTTCAAAGAACCAAAATGTCAGAATATTCTCAAGTAGTTGTTGATATACAGCACAAGGTCAAAATATATTAAAAGCAGTCAAACTTGAGAACTACTGACACAGTAAAATAACTAATGCTTTAATGATGACTCACAGTCATCAAGCACGGTTTAAATTATTTTCTATACACTCTGTTTAAAAGGTGAGTAAATAGAGAATATGTTTAAGATTTCTATCCACAACTGTTTATGAAAAGGGGAGGAAGGGACACCCTGAACTATTCTTAATAATTTAATCTCCCAGGATTTTAGTCGATCCATGTTTTACTGTATTAGCTCTGATAACTTATTTTTTGGTATTAGGCAAACCAACTTTATAGAACCATAAAACACCAGAGGTCATTTTATCCCACGCTTGCTACATGAGTTGTTTTTTTTTTTTTTTTTTTAAACATCTTTATTGGGGTATAATTGCTTTACAATGGTGTGTTAGTTTCTGCTTTATAACAAAGTGAATCAGTTATACATATACATATGTTCCCATATCTCTTCCCTCTTGCGTCTCCCTCCGTCCCACCCTCCCTATCCCACCCCTCCAGGCTGTCACAAAGCACCGAGCCAATATCCCTGTGCCATGCGGCTGCTTCCCACTAGCTATCTACCTTACTACGTTTGTTAGTGTGTATATGTCCATGACTCTCTCCATGAGTTGTTTTTAATGCCCTCTCTCAAGTCATGCAAATTTCAATTTCTTCATTCATAAAGGCAACAGTTTGTATACAATATACACTGCTTGATAAGTATAAAGCATCTCAAAATGCAAACTGACAAAAAATTACATGTCACTATTACAAAGTTAAGACACTCTTTGGAGTGTATGATCAATAAATACAGTATTTGAGCAAACAGGGGATATCAGGAATGTACTTGTTATCTAGGTAATAGCAAAGAACAGATAAAAATCCTGCATTCAAGAATCTAATCGGTAAATAAGGGGATGTATTATTAAAACAAATGTATTGGTTAGTAAAACAGCACTTATTTGTCACAGATAACCTACAACTCAGTAAAACAGAACTCAAATAATTTTAGATGAGCGAAGACATGCACTGCAGAGGATGACTTAAAATGGATGCTGCCATGCCCTGACCCTCACCCCTCAACCAAAAGAGGAGTTATCTCTTGAGAATGGACGAAACTGGCAAGCAAGTAAATTGGGAATACACAAAGTATCTGTGAACATACAAGGTCCCGTGCTTCTTCAGAGGTTCAGTATAGCTGGACTGAAGTAAGTGAATGGCTAATTTTTGTTTTACAGGAACTGTATTTTCAGTCCAGAACTGAGCTCACCAGATCCTAATTTGTATGTTTCCACATATCTTGTATTTGCATAAAAACTAACGATGATGCAAAGAGACAGAAGTTTGGGTATTTTTTGTTTAGTTACCTGTTGTCTTCGTTTTTCCTCTTCAAGAGCAGCTTTGGCTTCTGCTTCTTTTATCTGTTTATAGACATTTAAAAGTAAATTAACATTGTAATCATCAAATTTTACATAGAATTTTAACATCTTTCCTCCCAGGCTCCACTAACCCATAACAACTTCTGGGAGCTTTAAATTGAAAATTATTTAAAGAAACGTAAATGTTATATACCGAGAAGTGTTACCAAGGTACTATCTAACAGATAGGGGGTGAGGGGAGGTAGGTTGTTATACCTTATATAAACATTTCAGCTTAACAACTATAAGAGATATTAGATCACAGTTCAAAGAGTTACAACACTGTAAACTGAAATACTTTAAAACTGGACTTTTTCTCTTAAGTTACCATACTAAGACTCTGTAATAAATTATTGAATACCACTCTTTGCCTAGAGTTGAAATTGACCATTTTCCTAAAATGCCCTCTCTGGAAGGGAATCCTTAGTTTCAAACAAAACCAAGAGCCTACTCCTTGATTGGGTTGATGGACAGAAACAGTGATGCTAGAAGTAACCCAAACAGCAAAGAATCCCAAAACCTTATTTTTGTATTATTTTAACATAATTTTCAGGAGGCTTACACTAACATTAAGATGAATAACTATGTTCCAGAGCACATACACTAACTGGTACAGAGGATGGAAAAATCTAGTACACACCAGACCATAAAAAGCACACCTGAGGGTTCAAAATAGGCCAACAAACTAGGCTTTTATCACAAAAACAAAAAAGGATGAGATTTCGAGTTGTTCATAATAAGCACATAAATTAATGCACAAAATAAGTAGGGAAAGGCTGCTAACACATTAAAAATGACATTTAACCTGACGTTACCTCAGATGCTTTCCGCTTCATTTCCTTGCATGTTATGTCACATTCTATGGAAATCTGATTTTCACGTACTTTGTTGCACTGCAATTCCTACAAATAAAGTTTTTAAAAATTTGATTTTAAAAGATTTTCCCTCAAAGTTGTAACTGTATGCCATAAAAAAGCAAAATTTCTCTAGCAGCTTAAGATTATGCATACTATTTAAGTCGTGTTAATATTTAATAATGACATGGTTGCATGCATTAAATGTCTTAGTTCAAACAGTGATTATTTTCTACCTCTTAACTGCAAAAAAAGTGAATACCATAAAATTAAAACCATCCATTTAATAATCATTTACTAAACACTACTACCAACTTAGCTTCAATTTCATTTTTATTCTTCATTTTTCTTTATCTTTTCTTGTTATTCTTCTAAAGCTTCCAGGGAGGTACTAGAGTAGTGCCATCCAACACAGCTTTCTGAAATGATGGAAATGTTCTAAACGTGCACTACTCACAAGGGTAGCACTTACCACACATGGTGCCTGAGCACTCAAAGCGTGGCTACTGAAATTGAGGAACTGAATGTCATATATTATTTAATGCTGATTCATTAAAATTCTAATTTAAATAGCCATATGTGGCTGGTGGCTACCAACTCAGTGCAGTTCTCGAGTTTTCTGGAGAGCTAAAAATTTTTCTCTCAACCATTTTATCTTTTTAAAAAATGTTTAGATGAAAATCATTCTAAAGCTTATATCTTCACTTCACTGCCTCCTTAATGGAATAGTAAAAAACTAATCTACTCTTTTATTGATGAGGTGACATCAATACTATGATCAATTTGTGTACTATTCTGTAATAAAATAAGTGGTCCTTATTTTAAATAGTCTTAGACTTTGCTTTTGGAGATCTTTTATCTGCCTTTTATTCGTTCCATATTTTTTGCTGCCAGATGTCACTTTTGCTCTAAGTGTACCTATTTGTACCAGTTGCTCCTTTCCCACCACACCCTCAGACACTAGTTTTTTAGTTCATATCTACCAGAGTTAGGAAATGAGATCATCAAATCCTGAGCAAAGTACATATACTTTAATGAAGCACTTTATAGCACAGAATTTTGGCTGAGGTTGGTGATAAACACAGTCTTGTCATCCAAGGACAGTCCAGACAAAGGAAAAATAACATGGACAAACATTAGAGACAAAAATAAATACTGCATGTTTGTGGACATGAAGTCTATCAGCCTGGAAGAAGGATCACCATATCTTTTCTCATTCAAAAGGTACTTATAGAGTACCTGTTACATGAAAAGCACTGTATTAGGGACAGGGGATACAAAAAGGAAAAAATATGGTAAATGCTAAATTAATAATAATAATAGCTGCTACTATTATTAAATATAGCAGTCATTGTGCTAAATGCTATATAAGCATTATCTCTTTCATTCCTTTCAATAAGCCTATGTATAAACTATTTTACAGATGAGGAAACAAGGTTACACATGTCCCTGGAATCACAAAGCTCTTAGTCATGAACGTAGCACAAAGTACAAAGAAAGCCAAGAGGAAGGAGCACCTAAGTCTTCCCAAAGGAGGCAGAGGAAGGAAAGCCTTCCTAAACAAGGAAATGCTTGCCCTGAGTATTAACAGGATTCTAGTAAGCAGAGCAGTAAAGGAAAAAAACAAATATATGGCCACAGATTAAAGGGGAAATAGCAGATGTGTTAGGGCACTTAAGTAATGGATTCACAGAGATGACTGCCAGGGGATGAGACTGGACAAGCAGGCAAAGGTAATATCATAGATCCCCCTTTATGCCAAGTCTCTCTATACGTACACCTTCCTTATAAAGTGCATATTTTTTCCCAAGTGATGAAGAACCATGACGAACTTACATTGGAAGTATTACAATTAGGAAGGTGTAAGGAAATCTGTTATGAAGCTCTTTTCAAAGTCCAAGCATAATCTGCTGCCAGAGTTCTAATGGGTGGCAAACTGCACTCAGACAGTAAGATGAGATTTCAGAGAAAACTTGAGAGACATTTCAGACTAAAAGTGATTTGACTGAGTACTGATTTTCATATAAAGGTGGTCCATTTAAATATCTAACACTTAGGGATCCAACTCCAGAAAAGCTCAGGCCTATAAATTTAAATTCAGAAGTTACCTGAATCCAGGAAATTACATAGTAGGAGCTATAAAAGTAAATGAAAAGTAAAGGTCCTCAATAAAAGCTACACATTTTCAATAAATATTTGCTGAATGGATGAATAAATGAGTGAATTGAAAGAGAAAGGAGAGTAGCTTTAGGGAACAACCATAAGAATATGAAGGCAAAAAAGGCGTTACAACTATAACTGAGAAAGGGAAAATCAGAAGTCAAGAAAGAAGAATCTTCAAAGGAGTCAACAGTGTCAACAGGGAAGTCAAGGAAAAGAACTGACCTTTAAGAGTTCAGTGAGATTCTTCAATCCTAAGTTTTGCTAAATGGTATGTAGTTTGCTTCCACTGAGCTTTCCAATCATTAGCTTTTGCCCTTTTACTCCTTCATTACCAGTATTTTATCTTAAAATTAACTCTCTCCAAATTTGAACGTTATTGTATAATTTTATAAGGCTACGTGTATGTGAGGTCTTTTTAAGGCAACATGTTCACAACATAATACTGACGGTAAAAAAATGTCATAAATAAGAGCAACAAAGGTTAATTCCAGACCATTTCTTAAATCATGAAACTTACTTTTTTATTACATTGTGCATCTTGTGCAAAGACCTCAAATCTAGAACACACTGATTCTATCCAAAAAAGGGCACTGAACTCAGTTCCAATGTAAAATAATCCTCTTTTACTATTAAATTGCAGAAAATTAAATTGCCAAACAAAGCTGATTTTTAAAATAAGCACTTGCAGAAATAGATATGCCAATAATAAAAAGATTCTAAGAAATAAGACCTTAAAATTCAGTCAAAAAAATAAAGTCAAAGAACTACCAAAATACAGACTCCCCGTCCCTGCCAAAAAACCCCCCACAAAACAACAAAACCAACAAAAATGCACACAGAAAAGAATTTTCAATAACTTAAAATATATACCTTTTTAATTCTTTTACAAGGACATCTAAGTTTCACCTTTTGGTTGCAATTAAAGGGACATTCACCAGGATGGCACATTTCTTTGCATCTATGACCACAAGGAAGCTAAAATAAAACCAAAATAAAACAATTATATATTTATATTTTAGTCATACTCTACCTCCCCTTTCCCCATCAACTATTTTAAGAAAAAGTCCATTCCAATAGGGTCAATAAATCCTGGATAATTGGCTGATTTTTCAACTTTTTTCTTTTGGATATAAATTACCTTAATTCCCAGAAATGCTCAATATTCTCCCTGGTTCCACTCTAACAGCACATCTTACATCACTCTTGAGGCTAGTTAGAGCCATGTGACCAAGTTCTGGCCAACGGAATGTAAGCGTAAGTGCTTTTGTGCCTTAAAGCTTCTCAAGAGCACACATCCATGTTTTTCCCTCCCAATGTGCTGGAAATGAGGATATCTAGAGCAACAGTGGGGCCCCTGACTCAAAGAGAGCAGAGCTGCCCTGCTAACCTGGGTCCCTGGTTCTATACGTGGAGCACTGTGACACATCCACCTTCCCTTGTAAAGGCAAAGTAATGCCATTAGTCCTGAAAAGGTATTCAAACTCATGAGTAATCATGGAAATGTAAACTAAAGTCATGAGATGCCATAAGACTGGCAAACATTTTTAAATTTTGACAATACCAAGTATTGGTAAGGATACGAAAGAAAAGGAGCTATAAAATCCTGACGGTAAATTGGAAAATTTACTGGTTACATATAATTATTTTGGAAATCAGTATGACTTTAAGTTGAATTTACACATTCCCTATGACCAACCAACTGCACTACAAAGAGAAATCTATACACATAATACCAGAATGTACAAACAAGAACATTCATAGCAGTATAACAACTCTACCTATCTACCTACAGTAAAATAAATAAACTACAGTATATTCACAATGGAGTAAATGGACTACAGCCACATGTAATAAAAATGACAAGCACAATGTAGAGCAAACAAAGCAAGTCACAAAAGCTCATACTTTTGAACTTTAAATATAAAATTATGCAATCAATATTGCTTCCAGATATACCTGTAGTAAAAACTTTAATTTACAGTAAAAATTATAAATTAAAGCAAGGAAATAATTATTATAAAAGGCAAATGGTGGTAACTAGAATAGAGGGTGGGAACTACACTAAGAAAGGAACTTTGGTAGACTTCTGAGATGCAGCAATGCTAAATTTTTTGACCTAGGTGGAGTTACATGGTGTTCACTTTTTAACCATTTGTTAAACTGTACATATATGTGTTATGTACTGTTGAGTATGTAATAATTTCATTATTTTAAAAAATCAAATCACATGACCATTTCCCTGTTAGATGTGCAAGTATGTATTATCTCAAAAGCCAGGTTATACTCTGAAAGAGCAGAAAAGTAGTCCCAAAGAAAGTTGATTAGAATGTATAATATATAGTGACTGTATCTTCATTATAGATTTCACAGCAAAAAACAGAGGTTTTTCTAAAACATTCAACCTTGATATTCACTTAAAGATGAGATATCCTACCCCTTCCACTCACAGTGAGATGGTTTTCTTCTACTCTACTCAGCCCTTAATATCATTCTGCTAGCACTTTGGTTAAGTCATACCAAATGGCTTACCAATAAGCAACACGGTCTAGTTCAAAATGTTTCATTTTAATACCAATAATTTAAAAATTTTAAAAGCTCTCTTTAAAAATAATTAAGGAAAGCTTGAAAATCAATATTATTTGTGGATAAATACCCATACCATAATTACCATAGCCAGCACATCTGTAGCACTTACCATACACTAAGACCTTTACATGTTATTAACTCACTTAATATTCAGCACTCTAAAGTGAGTATTACTATTGCCCCCATTTTACACATGAGCAATCTGAGATACAGAGACATTAAATAATTTGCCCAAGTAAAAAACAGAAAAGCTTGCATAGGAGTGATAAAACCAAATTCAGAAATAATTTTTAAAAGTAGAATTGTATATGTGGGGCACAATTTAAATAAAGGTGCAGTTCTTAATATCTTTACATTTCCTTTTAGTTTAATTCAAACCTAATTGAACAGTCCAATAGACACATAGAGTGTACATCAAAGAAGTAGTGGAGCTGGAAGGACATGCCTATGCCATTCCCACAGTTCACACTTACACTCACACTCAATATACATTTACCAACTACCTAATATGTACAACCAGGGAACCAGAGACTGGATATAAAGACAAACATGACACAGTTCCTGCCCACAAGAAATCTACAGTATGGAAAGGGGAGGAGAAAGCAAACAGGAATTTATCAATGGATCAGAATTTGTCATAATCTCATACCGTAACTCTGAGTCTAAGATATCTATGGCAGATTCAAAAAGACATAGTTCTTGGTTGATCCAGAGTATGAGTTGATACCATAGCCTACTGGTTCTCAAAGTGTGGTGCCAGACCAATAGTATCACCCTTATATAACAGCATATTAGAAATGCAAATTCCTGGGCCTCCACTCCAGGCCCACAAAATCAGAAACTCTGGGGTGGGGCCCAGTAAGCTGTTTTAACAAGCCCTTGAAGTGATTCTGATGCACACTAGAGTTTGAAAAACACTGCTGTAGTCTTATCAATGTCAAGAGAACATAAACTAGAATGAGTTCTATTAACCACAGTAATACTCACCTGTCCACCCCTAGACTGTTCTAAACCATAACAGCCATTTGGATTGTTCCCAACCTAAGAATACATTTTTCAAGAAAGTCCAAGGAGACACTAGCAATACCAGGGGCTCCAGAATGGCCTAGATCCCAAAAATGATGAGCATGAGAAAAAATTTTTTAAATAAATACTGCCCACTCATCTCCAGTCCCACCAAATGGCGTAACAGGATCACAAATGAATCACAGCCAAGGCAATGCAAATTTGCAAGGCAATGCAAATTAGCAATCCCTGAATTCAATTTTATTTCTAACTGCAACCTCATACCAAGTTACTGTGTCAGGTTAAAAATAAAACATTCTCAACTACTTATTACCTGGAATTTTAATCTGGACAGAAGAAAATTTATTTTAACAAGGGAAAACTTAGAATTTGAAGAATTCAGAAAATTAAACTTGAAATATCCCATGCCTCTAGTTTCACTCATATAACAAAGACAGGATTATTAAAATAATCATTTATTGCTTGAAATGTCTCCCTTTTTGTAATCTTACATAACTTTAAAAAATCGCAGGTTCAATTTCCAAGTTGTTAAACAGTAATCCATAAAAAGTGTCCAAAGTTTTAGTTAAAAGGAAATACTGTAAACAAAAAGGCATATCATGAATTGATTTCTCTTTTTATTTAATCAAAGAGACAATACTGTATTTAAGACTTCATTGTCATCTCTTCCGATTCTAAATAGGACGAGAAATACTTAGATAAGTATACAAAGACAAAGGATTAAAATAAAAGGGGTGCTATTAGTACATCTGTAAGTCAAAAGAATTCCTTTATAAATGTCCCCCCAAACGAAATAGCCGTCACTTCCCTACCCCCGACAACAGCAAAAAAGATACAGCCTAACTGTTAAGTTGGCCAAGGAGAGATAGACTACTTTCGTTTCTCAAATCATTGCTGGGCTAAATTACCAACCAGTGAGTTTTTACCTTTTTACTCTGAACAATTTTTCTGAACCACTTTCAATAAATTAGTTTAAATACAACGCATATACAAGTACCAGAATCTCTAAAAGCAATACTTTATATATGAATGCTTTATATTAATTCAAGATAATAATGAGCTTTAACGTTTACACACGCACATACGCACACACACACACGATCTGTTTTTTCTACTGTGGATTTACTGTCCAACTGCCCATGAGCCACATGGTTCTTGATCTACTTATATTTTAAGGTGGGTAAACATTAGGTCAATATTTATTGTGTAAAATACATAAGCTATCTTTAAAACTGCTTAAAAAAATCTTCAGAGTCATTCCTGGTCCTAATATCCCCAAATTTCATAAAGAGATGTGCTTCTACCCTAACCACACGTTTCTACAAACATCAATCACATTTCCCTTTCTGTACCCGCATTTCTAGGGGTCCAGAAAAGACCTGGAATAGGATGACCAAACAATAAAAGAGAAACAATGCCTAAGAAATACAATGTAAAAGATTCTATTAAATCTTACCTCTTTAGGACACTGATTTTTGCAACAACTAAGGAGGTTCTTTTCATTTACATCAGCTGTGGTTATTTTTCTAAAAAGATGAGAGGAAGTTTTGATGACATTCAAACAAAAGTCCACTTTATAGTATGGTTTTTCTAAAAAATAACTCAATTTCAAACATATCCATAAAATTATCTTACTTATTTACTTCATTTTTTAAAGAAATATTTTAATTGTATCTCATCTGTAACATCCTCAAATTACTTAACTGCTTTGATAATTCAAACCTTCTAGCCCTGTATCTTCCACCAACAAATCAAATGCCAAAAATGGCAACTGCTGCAAAAAGGAAGTACAAAACACACACAAAATATCATCTACGCCTGGCCTTTCTTTAACAGTTCCTGCTAGTTATCTCTCCCTGTAGATCAATCATTATTCATAATTATAATTCTTTGTAAAGCTTCTACATAAAAGATTTAAAACTAATGGTTCAATATGTTACTTAAAAATTGACGGAGGGCTTCCCTGGTGGCGCAGTGGTTAAGAATCTGCCTGCCAATGCAGGGGACACGGGTTCGAGCCCTGGTTTGGGAAGATCCCACATGCCGCAGAGCAACTAAACCTGTGCGCCACAACTACTGAGCCTGCGCTCTAGAGCTTGCGAGCTACAACTACTGAGCCCACGTGCCACAACTACTGAAGGCCCCACACCTAGAGCCTGTGCTCCGCATCAAGAGAAGCCACCGCAATGAGAAGCCTGCACACCGCAACGAAGAGTAGCCCCCGCTCACCGCAACTAGACAAAGCCCACATGCAGTAACAAAGACCCAACTCAGCCATAAATAAATAAATAAACAAATAAATAAATAAATTTATTAAAAAATTGACCGAGAGAAAATGCTCACTCAGATTTACTTCTAAAGAACAGGGAAAAAAATGTTACTTCAAATTGAGTTTAGGCTATTCAGTGGGAAGTGCAGTAAGCTTATTAGAAAAACTTTTTTTCAGTTGATTTTGGATTAAGCTATCTATTAATGTTAGAAATTGATTCAGATCATTTTAGATCAATCTGTGCTTTTATGTTTTCAGTGTGTAATTCAGAAAAAGTCACAAACACCAATGAATAATACTTCCTAACAGACAGCTCAACAGTAGACACTGCATGAGTCAGTAAACAGTGACAATCTAAAAATCCCCAACACCTGTGTCTCACTTTACTCTTCCCCATTACCTCCCTTCTCCTTTCCTTTATTTTCTTTTCCTGTTCCCTTCACTAGACATAATTGCCAAAATATACCATAAGTTTAGCCTCACTAATGTCAAAACTATTATCTTAAATATTTGTATCAAATTGGCTATAAATGTACTCTAAGATACCACATGCAATTTTCCCGGCAAAGTTGCACGTAATAATAACAAAGTTTTTACTCTGGCTCTATTAAAGTTGTATATTTTCATTCTTACAGGTAAGGTGCTTACCTCTTAAGAGCTAATATCACTTTGTTCCTGTTACTCTATCATTAGGAATAAGCTTTTCAAGGCCTGCATCTTTTATATCTAATTTCTATAGAAGAAATTACATGAAGCAGAAAAGGATCAAAAAGAAAAGATGACTTATGAAATTATTCACTGAACTGAAAGTAAATGAAATTATTGGGACAAATACTGAGACTGAAGAATTCTATATAAAAACATATACTTTAAACATGCATTCAAGAAACGGAAGAAGCAACTCTGGATAGCTATGGTAATGGAAACCACCTCAATCCAAATATATCCACACATTTCCCCCCAAAATCATTCAGTTCATTAATAACAAACAAAATCACTCAAATCCTATGACCTCAGCAAAGCCAGAAGACAGAAATTTCTACAAACTTCAAATTACCTGTAAGTAGAAAAATAAACACCAATTCCTAGCAGAGCTATTTCTCAAGCTCCCATATAGCAAGTCTTTTCAGAGAGCTTGGTAGAGTTCTGGAAAAACTGAGCAGAAAAGAGAAGAGGCGCACTGAGCTAACATCACACAAGAAAGACAAAGTCCACCATAAATGTAAAAATACTGAAAAAGTCTTGGTGGATCAGAGCACCAACTAAAGAGAAGAGACTTTAAAAACTGCACAAGAATCAAGGAGCCAATATTGGAAAGGCAACACTCTGCAGAACAAGACAGTAAAAAGGGAAGGTGCCCTTTGGAGATGACACGACAAAGGGAAAAAGAAGCAAGAGAGGGAAATTTAGGACCCTGAAAGACCAAAGAAAACAACGTCTTGGGACTTCCCTCGTGTACCAATGGTTAAGACTCCCATGCTTCCACTGCAGGGGACACGGGTTCAATTCTTGGTCAGGGAACAAAGATCCCTCATGCCTAGGGGCACGGCCAAACAAAAGAAAACAAAACAAACAAAAGAAAAGAAAACTACCTCTTCTCATCAGTCATCACCCATTAAGAAAGCAAAATTGTCCTCTTAACTCTCCCTACAAAACTTATAAAACTAAAAATTATAATTTTTTAAAATTTCAACAAAATAATTTTAATATTTAAAAAGAATAAAATTTGACTTTCCAATTTAAAGCATGAGTCCAGAGTATAAGAGACAAAAACAAATTTAAGATAATATTAACAGGCATTTTTCTGCAAGTATTTACGCTCAAAAAATCAGACATAAACTCATATTCTCAAATTTAATCTGAGGGCTTCCCTGGTGGCACAGTTGTTAAGAATCTGCCTGCCAGTGCAGGGGACACGGGTTTGAGCCCTGGTCCGGGAAGATCCCCACATGCTGTGGAGCAACTAAGCCTGTGCACCACAACTACTGAGCCTGCGCTCTAGAGCCCACAAGCCACAACTACTGAAGCCCATGCTCCTAGAGACTGTGCTCCGCAACAAGAGCAGCCACTGCAGTGAGAAGCCCATGCACGGCAATGAAGAGCAGCCCCCACTCGCTGCAACTAGAGAAAGCCCATGCGTAGCAACGAAGACCCAACGCAGCCAAAAATAAATAAATTTTAAAAATTTGTATATATAAAAAAATTTAATTCTGAGTAAAATATACTTACAAAAAACCCACTTTATAGACTTAAGTGAAATGGAGCTGAACAAGTTAGGTTAATTACATATTTGATCATGATAAACAGAAAAAAAATGTAATTTTTTTCTCCCTCTGCATAATCCACAAGCAAAAAATTTCATTTTTAAGTAAGGAACATATAGAGGTCATATCCTAGTATGATAAATGCTACAACAGCAACATTTGTAATAAACAAAAGCTACCTTTTAAATCTATGATTTAAAAACTGTGCCTAAGTAACTATGTGCAAGTCAACTTTTGATCCAACAAAGCTCTGGCTGACACTGTTATCTGAAAAATCTGCTATAGGAGTGCTTCTCCTGTTTTTTTTTAAAGCAAATTTTTTTTCTAACAAAATCTTATACAGAATCCCCAAGTGGAAAAAAGCAGAACTGTCCTGGTTGAAATCAAGGTAAAGTATCTAGAAGATGAAATAGTCTACATTTCTTTCTTCCAGATCTCTACTGGAAAATCTAGGTCTCCAGCCCCTAAGGACCATACTGAAAAATATTCCTTAAAGTATTCTATAAAGGGTTCTGAATTATGAAAATATACCAGTTAAAATGATTTTAGTAAAACAAGAATATTTCTTCAGTCCACTTACCTACATTCCACATAAAGACTTGTGATCTTGCAGTGACATTTTACTCTAAGCATCTGAACACAGGGAGGACACTCTCCAGGGTGACATGGCAAAACACACGGATGAGGACAACCTGGCGGCCGTGATTTAGAGCACCCTTCCTCACATTGAAGGCATTCTGGGCCAGCCTGATAAGTACCAAGGAAATAAGTCATCTAAATACAGAAGTCTAACATTTCTATATATGTTAAAGTTATAAAATTTATATATCCCGTTAAAAGAAAGTACTTCTGTAGCTCTTAGAAATACAGTTAATAAAATGGTGCCATGCTTTCACTCTTTTAAAAATATTCAAAATGAATAATAGCAAGATCATCAATAGGACCATTATTCACAAAGATTTTGATGTCTACAAACCTCATTTGATCAAACTGCCTCACCTTTAAAATGGACCTGTGATTACATGAAGCATCCCTATTAAAATGTAAATTACTTCTTAGTCAGTGGCAGAAAAAAAAAACAGAGTAAAAACATTTTCCACCCAAGAAGCATGATCATCACCTAACTAAAAAAGCAACACACAGGCTTCCCTGGTGGCGCACTGGTTAAGAATCCGCCTGCCGATGCAGGGGACATGGGTTCAAGCCCTGGTCCGGGAAGATCCCACATGCCGCGGAGCAACTAAACCCGTGCGCCACAACTACTGAAGCCCGTGCACCTACAGCCCGTGCTCCACAACAAGAGAAGCCACCACAGTGAGAAGCCTGCACACCACAGCGAAGAGTAGACCCCGCTCGCCACAACTAGAGAAAGCCTGCGCACAGCAACAAAGATCCAGTGCAGCCAAAATAAAATTAATTAAGTAATATAAAAAAGAAAATTAATTATCTCTTTTTCATAACCAATTTTAAAAAAGTCACTTGGGAATCTTGTTAAAATGCTGAGGCGGGGCCTGAGATTTTGCATTTTTAACAAGATTCCAGGTGATGCCAATGCCACTGGTCTGCAGACAACACTCTGTGTGGCAAGGGTCTGTAGCATACATAATATAGAAGAAATGCATGTGTATATCTATGTATGTGTGATTATGTACGTATACATATGTTTTCTTTTTTATTTCTTTTTGATGACAGACTTTCCTCAAAGAGAAAATATCCTCATTCTTCTTTCAATCAGTCAAAAAGTATTTCAGCCCATGTTTGCTTGTATAATTTGTAAACAAATTAAAAGGCATATTCTTATGAACTAGCACAAAGATACAGAGAGATATACACCAAGTTGTTAAAGTTGGTTGTCTGAGGAAAGGCAAGGAAGGAGATGGGATGAGGGCAAGAAAAAGGAAAGAGAAGTTATAGCAAAATGGAAAATATTTATGGCAAAATTATTGAAAAAAATGTTTCAAGCATACTGTAAGCATGTATACATTCAACTCAAGGACATTACCTTGTTTTTGTCAGTGCAGGAATCAATTTCAGTTACTTTGTGGCACTCTTTAATACATGTATGATTCTGACAATCTAAGGTTCGTCCACAAACTCTCCTACAAGAGTAGGGTCCTACGGTGTGGCATGGTAGTGGGCTCACCTTAAAATTTAAGAAAAAAAGGAAAATCAGCAACACACACACACACACACACAACCTATTGGAAGCATGTTTCAAAAATGACTCTGTTATCATTTGAGAACAAGTTTCATCTAATACATTTTCATTAATAATTGTTATTATCAAAATCAAAGTAACCTATCCAAAAAAATCCAAAGAATGAATCCCAAGGAGCAAAACATTCTATTCCTAAAAGGGAAATTCAATGTAATGATTCTGCAGTGAATGCATATACATAGGCTAATTCTCAAATAAAAGTACTGTGTATTTTTAAAATTAGTAGACAAACTCTTGTACTCTTTAGAGCACTAAAAAGACAATACATTGACTTTGTTATTTCTAATGACCATCATATAGAAGAGGTACATAGATTACAAGCTTTACTTAAAGTTTGTGCCTGTAACTCACCTCATGCTTTCCAAGACATTCCCTGCAAGACAAAAATAAAATGAAATGAAACATTATACAGTCTTCAAAAAGAATATTTTTAAAGCAAAGATGCTAACTCTACTAGTCTTTTTTTTAAGAATAAAAAATAAGCACGTAGGTTGCAGGATACAAAGTTAATATACAAAAGCCAATTGTTTTCCTACCTACCAGCAATGAATGAATTTGAAATTAAAAACACACCACCATTTATACTAGCACACACAAAAATGAAATACTTAGATATAAATCTAACAAAATAAATTCAAGATTTATATGAAGAAAACTACAAAACACTGATGAAAGAAATCAAAGATCTAAATACATGGAGAGATATTTCATGTTCATCTATAGAAAGGTACAATGCTGTTAAAATGTCACGTCTTCCCAACTTCATCTAGATTGAACACAATTCCAATCAAAATCCCAGCAAGTTATTTTGTGGATATCAACAAACTGATTCTAAGGTCTATATGGAAAGATAAAAAACCCAGGATAGCCAACACAGTACTGAAGAACAAAGGCAGAGGATTGACACTACCCAACTTCAGGCCTTACTATAAAGCTACAGTGATCAAGACAGTACAGTACTGGTGAAAGAATAGACAAATAGATCAATGGAACAAAACAGACAGCCCAGAAATAGACCCACACAAACATAGCCAACTGATCTCTGACAAAGGAGAAAGGCGATCAAATGGAGAAAGGGTAGTCTTTTCAACAAACGGTTGGTGCTGGAACAAAGGAACATCCACATGGAAAAAAAATACAAACAGACTTTATACATTTCACAGCAGTTAATTCAAAATGGGTCACAGACCTAAATGTGAAATGCAAGACTATAAAACATAGGAGAAAATCTAGGTGACCTCGAGTTTGGCGATGACTTTTTAAATACAACACAATCCATGAAAGAAAAATGGTTAAGTTGGATTTCATTAAACCAAAAACATCTGCTCTGCCAAAAACACTTAAATAAAAACAGGTTTTCATTAACACAAGCCACAGACTGGGAGAAAATATATGGAAAACACATATCCGGTAAAGAACTTGTATCTAAACTATAAAAGAACTCTTAAAAACTCAACAATAAGAAATTAAGCAGCCAATTAAATAATGGTCAAGATTTGAGCAGAGAACAGACACCTCACCAAAGAGGATATACAAATGGCAAATAAGCATATGAAAAGATGCTCAACATCATATGCCATTAAAGAACTGCCAATTAAAACGAGATACCACTGCACACCTATTAGAACGGCTAAAATCCAAAACACTGACAACAGCATTTGCTGGCAAAGATGTAGAGAAACAGGAACTCTCATTCATTGCTGGTGATAATGCAAAATGGTACAGCCACCGTGTTAGTCTGGCAGTGTCTTATATAGGTAAACATAGGCTTACCATATGATCCAGCAATAGCACTCCTAAATATTTACCCAAATGAGTTGAAAATATATGTCCACACAATAACATGGACATATGTTCTGTGAACATGAACGTTCACAGCAGCTTTCTTCATAACTGCTAAAACTTGGAAACAACCAAACTGCCCTTCAATAGGTGAATGAATAAACAAACTGTGGTATATACATACAATAGAATATTACTCAGCAATAAAAAGAAATGAGCTATCAAGCTGTAAAAAGACATGGAGGAAACCTAAATGCATATTATCAAGTGCAATATGCTAAAAAGGCTATATACTGTGGGATTCCAACTATAGGACATTTTGAAAAAGACAGAACTATAGAGAGAGTAAAAAGACCAACAGTTTCTAGAGGCTTGAGGGCTGGGGAGGTGAGGGATGAACAGGAGGTTCTTAGGGCAGTGAAACTATTCTGTATGGTACAGTAATGGTGGATACATGAGATTATGCATTTATCAAAACTCATGGACCGTACAACCGAAAAAGTAAACCTTTACCAAGGTAAACTATAGACTTTAGTTAATAATAATGTATCAATATCAGTTCCTCAACTGTAAAAAAATTCTACTCTAAGAAAGAAATTGTATTACCTGGACAGTTCATGTGACAAATAATATTTTTCAACATATACTTCATAATAATAATTTTGTTATACATGCCACTGAAAAATCATTATATCAGAGTTAGAAGGATCTTTATACATGTTTTTGGTTTTTAAACTGAGATAAAATTCACATACCATAAAGTTTATACTTTTAAAGAGTACAATTCCACACTAATATAAGATATTAAGGGAAACTGCGTGTGTGTGGCAGGACCATACGGGAACTCTTTGTATTTTCTGTGAAATTTTCCTGCAAACCTAAAAAATCACCTAAAAAAAACAGTCTATTTAAAGAAACAAAACAAATATTTCATTTCCCTTTAAAGAGACTGGTTTAGCAATTGTTTTGTGATCCTATTCTGGCCAGTGAAATGTGAAAAGAGTTTTACTATGGGGCTTCTGGGAAAGGTTTCCTCAGTCTTTAAATAAAGAAGAAAGTGATGGTTGAAGGCTTAAACAGTGTCCATTTCTCCCTTTGGAAACTTCACTAACTGGATGGGAAGTTTATCAGAAGGGCAAGTAGCCTGAGAGCAAAAAGGACACACTAAGGATAAAATGTAAAGACAGAATCCAGGCTCTTGACGATAAATCACTGAATCAACCAGATTAACCAACCATGAAGCAGCAGTTCTACCTCCAGTCTAACTGTGCAAGGCATAAATGTTACAATGTCGCTTTTTATTTAGGGTTTTTGTTACTTGAAACAAACGGCACCCTAAATGATACAGCACATATTATATGTGTTACATGCACATGTTCAGAATTCTTTTATCACATGGCCAAATTATTATTAAATGTAACGTTATTTTTAAAACAAGAGGGCAAGAAAACAGGAACACTGTACTCTAATAAGAAATTATATTAACTGGATAGTTCATGTGACAAGTAATATTTTTTAATATATCCTTTACAATAATAATTTTGTTAGACATGTCGCTGAAAAATCGTATCAGAATTAGAAGGATCTTCATATATGTTTTTCTCCTTTTTAAAACTGAGATGAAATTCACATACCATAAAATGTATACTTCTAAAGAGTACAATTCAGAGGAGTTTAGTATATTCATGAGGTTGTGTAACCACCGCCACTACTTAATTCTAGAATATTTTCATAACCCAAAGAGAAACCCTGAAACTATTAGAAGTCACTCCCCATAGTCTCCTATCCCCAGCCCCTGCAACCACTACTCTACCTTCTGTCTCTGTGGATTTGCCTACTCTGGACAGTTCATATAAATGGAATCAAACAGCATGTGGCCTTTTGTGTCTGGCTTCTTTCATTTAGAATAATGTTTTCAAGGTTCATCCACGTAATATGTAAATGTATCGGTAATTCATGGATTTTTATAGCTGAATAATATTCCATTGTATGGCTATACCACATTTTGTTTATCCATTCATCAGTTGATAAAAAAATTGTTTTCACTTTTTGGGCTATTAATAATAATGTTGCTATGGACATTCATGTACAAGTTTTTATGAATCTATATTTTCAGTTCTCTTGGGCATAGTCCTAAGAGCAAAACTGCTGGGTCATAGAGTAACTCTATGTTTAGTCTCCTGAGAAACTACCAAACCCTTTTCCAAAGTAGCTACACCACTTTACCTTCCCAACAGCAATGTATAATGGTTCCAACTTCTCCATATCTTCACCAACACATCATATGTCTTTTTTATTTTAGCCTTCCTAGTGGATGTAAAATGGTATCCCCTGGTGGCTTTGATTTACATTTTTCTAATTAATGATATTGAGCATCTTTTCACATGTTTACTAGCCATTTGTAGAACTTCTCTGGAGAAATATCTATTCTAAGCCTTTGACCATTTTTAAATTGGACTGTCTTTTGGTCTCTCAGTCTAAGAATTCTTTATATATTATGGATAATATACAAAATATATGATTTACAAACATTTTCTACCATTCTGTGGGTTATCTTTTCAACTTTTTGATAGTGTCCTTAAAGCACAATTTCTTGATAATGTCCTCTGACTTAATTTTCATAAAGTCCAATTTATTTATGTTTTCTCTTGTTGCTTATGCTCTAGGTGTCATATCTAATAACCAATGCCTAATCCAAGGACACAAAGATTTACACCTATGTTTTCTCCTAAGAGTTTAATAGTTTTAGTTCTTACTTTTAGGCCTCTGATCAATTTTGAGTTACTACTTATATATGTTGTGAGGTAGGGGTCTGAGTTCATTTTTTTCCATGTGAATATCCAGTTGTCCCAATACCATTTGTTGAGAAAAGCATTCTTTCCCCCATTTAATTATTCTGACAGTCTTGTCAAAAATTAATTGACCATAAGTGTATGGATTTATTTCTGGACTGTCAGTTCTATTCCCTTGATCCTTATGTCTATCTGAATGCCAGTATTACAGTCTTTGGTCTTCTTTAGTTTCTTACAACAATGTTTTATAGTTCTCAGTGTACAAGTCTTGGATTTCTTTTATTAAATTTGTTAAATAAACAAAACGTTTGTTCTTCTTAATGTTATTGCAAATGGAACTGTTTCCTTTGTTCAATTTTCAGATTGTTCATTGTTAGTGTATAGAAATAAAATTGACTTTTGTATATTCATCATGTTTCCTATAAACTTACTGAACTTATTTAATATCTCTAATAACTTTTGTGAAGATTCCTTAGGATTTTCTATATACATGATCATGTCATCTGAAAATACAAATAGTTTTACTTCTTCATTTTCTAGTCTAATTGCTCTAGCTAGCACCTCTAATATAGTATTGAATAGAAGTGGCAGAATAGACATCCTAGTCTTGTTCTTGATCTTAAGGGGGAAAGCTTTAAATCTTGCACCATTAAGTGTGATGATGTTAACTGTGGGTTTTCATAGATGCTCTTCATCAGGCTGAGGAAGTTCTCTTTTATCCCAAGATGGTTGAGTGTTCAAGAAAGCATGTCAGATTTTGTCAAATGTTTTTCTGCATCTATCAACTGTCCTTTATTCTACTGATAAAGTATTAACAGTGATTGATTTGAATCAATGATTGATGAAGAATGATTGATGTTGATTCAACTTCATATTTCTGGGATATACTCAACTTGGTCATGATGTATAAATCTTTTTACATGTTGCTGGATTCAGTTTGCTAGTATCTGGTTAAGAATTTTTGCATCTATATTCAAAAGGGATACTGGTCTGCAGTTTTCCTGTGATGTCTTTTTCTGGTTTATTATCAGGGAAATAGTAGCCTCACTGAATAAGTCAGGAAATGTGCCTGCTTAGTGAAGCATTGGTGTTAATTCTTTAAATGTTTGGTAGAATTCACTAGTGAAGTCACTGGTCCTGAGGTTATTTTTGTGGTAAGTTTTCGGTTACTAATTCAGTCTTTTTACTAGGTATATTCAGATTTTCTACTTCTTCTTGATTCAGTTTCAGTAGTTTGTGTGTTTCTAAGAATTTGTCCATTTATCCATGCAAACAATAACGAAAAGAGTAGGAATAGCTATACTGACCCATCAAACTCTAGTTGGGGAAAATGACTCAAAAGGACATAGAGGAGCATTTTAAGCAGTATGCAAAATATATTTGGAAAAGAATGAAACAGAAAGAGAGACTACTTTATAGGCGAGGCCTGAAATAATGATGAATTGAAGAAAGAAAAAGGAGATACACTTTGAACTATGTCAAAAGATTTTTTTTAAAAGCTAAAATTCTAATACTTACATAGGAATAGGCACTTGACATGGAGGACAAGGCAATGCAGTCTGAATAAACGCTGGTTCAGATGGCTGTTCCCAAGGGCCTGAAGGCTGGTGCTACAAGTAAAATAAATAACAATTTTTAAGTCAGAGGGGTTAAATCATATGGCCGATTTAAGGATCTAAGAAAAAACAGTTCCACGAATCCTCTGCTCAAGCCAGCTGAAATTTTTTCAAGTACTCAACAAATTGTGCTTATTGAAATATTTTATTCCATCCTTAAATTCTATCAGATTGTTCTCCTCTAACACGTTTATATTAAAAATTGAGCCAGATTCCAGGTTTTAAACGACAGAACAAAGGCAGTATAGACTCCTTCACTTCTCATAAGCCAAAAGAATAAAACACAGAATTGTAAAATCCAAATTCCACCAACAGAATTTAATCTCCATTATTTTGTTCACTGTTGTCTCCCCAGCACCTAGAAGAATGCTTAACACATAGTAAGAATTCAATAAATATTCACTGAATATGTGAATGAATCTTTGAGGAAACCAGGAGATATTTATAACCCTAAACTATAGTATATGAAGGAAGACTGACAAACTCATCTGTATGATAATTATAACATGACTATCACACTGTACTTGCAAACATTTTATTGATTTCTCCTTTTCTATATTGTGAATTTCTTAAGACAAAAACCAAGTATCATTTACCTTATACCCCAGCTCCTATCACAGTGTTTAATACCCAATAAGTACTTCATCATTGCTTGTTGAAATGACTAAGTAAAATTAAGAAAATATGACCCACAGCAATGCATTATGTCTTAATAGTACTGTTCCCTTACCCTGCCAGTTTGCTTTATTAATGCTTGATCATGACATGGAGCAGGACACAAGTGACCACATTTCTCCAAAACCTTTCGGCAAGGTTGATGACATGGAGGACAAGAGCCAAAGTGACAGCGATGTTTTTCTTGACTTGTATGATGGCAAGTTGGTGGTCGACTAAATCATAAAGTACAATTTTTAAAATTACTTTTGATCATTGAACGATTCTATCTAAAGTGCAATTATCTATTTATATACCTTCTAATTCCATACAGAATGAGCATACTGTGAATATTAATATTTTAGAACATTAAAGCAAAATTGAAAATACTAACAAAATGAAAAATCGGTATGAATTTAAATCTGTAAGACACCAGATGTAAGTCTGTACAGAGCTTTGTACTAACCTGCACTGCTCTTTGCACTTGGGGGGTCTTGTGGTACGTTCTCGGCCACAGGGTACTGTCACCTTTGTATTACCACAATTGCACTTCACATCTACAGTTTCTGGGCAGGGATAACAGCTACCTGAAAAAAAGGTCTGAAACTTAAAGAGAAATTTCCTTAACTACCCAAATTCCCATCAATAGTAGAATCAATAAGTTTAGTATATTCACACAATGGGATACGCTAGGATGAGAATAAATGAATGAACCTCACACACATAACACTGAGCAAAAGAAATCAGACACCATCAATATACAGTACATGATTCCATTTATATAAAATAAACAGGAAAAACTAATTTATGCTGTTCAAAATCAGGATGATGATTACAAAGGACACAAAAAGTTTGAGAAATGCTGGTAATGATCTGTTTAATAATCTGAGTTCTGGTTATATAGTTATGTTCAGTTTATAAAAAATCATCAAGCTGTACACCTGCAATTTGTATACTTTTCTACATCTACACTGGTACTTCAATAAAAAGTTTTAGAATTTTCTTTAAAATTTGCTAAAAGTTCTGTCCTAAATAACAAATTTAACACATTACTCATTCAAAACTACACCAGCAAAATGGAGCTCAGTCTTTGGAAAATCTAATTTAGCAATAATTTTTTGGCTTAGTTTCATACATACATCTACTCAAGTGCATTATTTTTAGATAAATTCTCCAATAAGAGTGACTTCTCTCATAAGGTTATTAACAAGTACAGTCAATTTTCCATTACTCATGCTTTGCGAAAGACTCTAAAATCTCATTTTAGGCTATAATTCCAAATACTTCTCTTCTAAACATTTCAAAAGGAAACATTTTTAGGGTTTCAGCTTTTTACCTTCTTTTGTTATGGGTAGAAATACACAAAGACCAATTGAAAAGAAATCTTTTTAAACAGGCTATAAAGTTCTCTCCAAGGCTTTGACATCATCCTAAGGGCTTTCTTCCCACTCTAGTTTTCCGAATAGGCTACCCCATTAGAAATGAAATAATAAGAGAGGAAGGGCTTCCCTGGTGGCGCAGTGGTTGAGAGTCCGCCTGCCGATGCAGGGGACACGGGTTCGTGCCCCGGTCCGGGAAGATCCCACATGCCACGGAGCGGCTGGGCCCGTGAGCCATGGCCTCTGAGCCTGCGTGTCCGGAGCCTGTGCTCCGCAACGGGAGCGACCACAACAGTGAGAGGCCCACGTACCGCAAAAAAAAAAAAAAAAAAAAAAAAAAAAAAAAAAAAAAAAAAAAAAGAAAGGAATGAAGAGTCTTCAACTAGGAAGTAAGTATCTCAAGAAATTGCTGCCTAGGTGTCAGGTCCAAGCAAAATACTGAATAGCAATTAACCTGATAAAAAACAGATTAATGATGAAAAATAGTCTGGTTAAAAGCCTCTATTAGTTCAAAACAGTTCCCTAAAACAGAAGAGGTTAAGAATTTTGATTCAAATAATGATCGCAGAAAAAGAAATAAAGTAAAAAGCACCACAGGGAAAAAACACATGTGTATTATACAAATTACCAAATTTATACTTCAGTGTTTTGATAAGTATAATCCAGTAAAGTATTATCTTGATGGTAATGCAAGCCAAGTTATCCTGACTCACATGATCAAACTTTATTTTGGTCTTACCAAAAGAAAATTTGATGTCACACTTTTTAAAAATTTAATAGTGACATTTATGTCAGTTCTTACTCAGTACATTATATTAATTTCCATACTTAACAATGATAATTTTCATTCACCTTCAGCAATCAAAGAGAAACTTATCAAACATAACCTTTTTGCTGCCCTAAACTACAGCATCACTTTTCCTTTTTTAAAATTAAATCTTGAGAACAATAAGGGATAATTTCCCTGAACAGTTTTCCTAATGAACTCATTACAGACACCTGTACAACATGACATAAATTCATGTAACTTCAGTGATAATATTTTTTAAATGAAAAAGCATACAGAGTATAAATACAGTGACTAATCGGTCAAAAGTCCAGTAATTCTAGAACCATAACCATAGAAGGCCTTAAGCTTTAAAGAACTATAAGCCAAGCTTTCATATATTCACAGCGCAAACATGCACATAGCACCCTCCCCCTATGAGTTACAGTACAACTTGATTATGAAGGTATCTAGAATAATGGAAAATGACATAAAATAATGATTCTATGTATCTTATGTAACTGAGTATGAAACAAATGGTAAGAGTTGCACAACGGTATCTTCATACACTTTCCATTAAGGTAAATTTTTTTTAGGGGCTACTAAGTTTCTTTTTTAAAAAATAAACATTCTGCCAAAAAATAATTAATAATAATTGAACCTGGATCTGATCAAACCTCTAGTCCCACTAACAGTTTATAGAAAATAGAGGAAAATGTCAAATAATACTACGGAGATGCAATCTGCAAAATCCAGACTCTGTGAAACTAAATAAAGCAACCTAATTTCTTAAACAAGTGACAAAGGACAATATATAAAAAGATGGAAAATTATAGAAGAAGAGGGAAATTACAGATTCATAGACTTTAGAGACATCAACCAACTACAATGTCAATCTTATTAAGGTTTCTCAGTCATACAAACTGAAGTAAAAAATGAAGGCATTTATGAGACAAAAAGATATGTGAACACCAGATATTTGCTGATATTAAGAAACATTAACTATTTTCAGTTTAAGAATCCATCTTTCAGAGATGCATACTGAAGTATTTATGGGATTTGCTTCAAAATAATACAAGAGGGAGATATGCTTTCAACATTTCTCCACTAAGGATGATGTGTGCTCTGCCCTTTTTGCAGATACTCTATATCAGGTTAAGGATGCTCTCTTCCATTTCTAGTTAAGTTTTCATCATATATGGATGCTGAATTTTATCAACTGTTTTTCAGACATTTACTAAAATGATCTCATTTCTCCTTTAATCTGTTAATGTGATGGAAACATGTTATTAGATTTACTAATCTTAAACCAACCATACATTACTGCAATAAACCCAACTTGGTTATGATACATTAAGGTTTTGGATAGCTAATACTGTAGTACCAGATAGCTGGATTTGAGTGGCAAAAACTTTAATATTTTACAAACATGTTCATCAGTTAAGATTGGCCTGTAATTTTCCCTTACTTTCCTTGAAAGATGATATAATGAGCTGGAACACATTACTTTTTTACATACACTATCAAATAGTTCACAAAGAGATTAAACTTATACATACTTTAAATGTTCATTTGTTAAAAATCATATGTAAAAATCAACTAGGCCTGGTGTTTTCTTGGTGAGAAAATTCTAAACTACTGATCCAATTTCTTTAATGGTCATACAACTAGTCAGGTTTTCAACTTAAAGTGAAGGCTATGTTTTAACAGTGGTCTCCAAGGCCCTATACATATTCTCCTTTCCCCAGCAATCATTTATTGCACCATCTCTCTGACCTCATCTCCTGACATGTGTCCCCCTGAGCAACCACTTCAGTCCTTCTTCAAATGTTCCTGTCTCAAGGCCTCTGTAATCAAACTACCCCATCCCCATTTCCCCAGGGCTTGATCCCTACTTCTCTCAGGATTCCCCACACATGTCATTCTCTCAGAGTCCTACCCTGACCACACTATATAAAACAGTATATACCATCCCAACTATCACAATTTTAATTGTACTCTAATTTTCTTTCTATACTTGTCACTATCTGATATTCTATATTAATGTGATTATTTACTTGTATTCTAATTGAGGGAAAATTAAAAAATAAGCTCCATAAAAGCAGGTACGTTGTCAAAATTGTTCACTCGTAATTCCAGTGCCTGGTGCTTAGTAAACACTCAAAAATACAAATTGAACGAATGACTAACTTTAGAATGTTAATGAAATTCAAATTTAATGGGTCAGTGATATACTATGACTACAAAAGGAAATAAAATCCTTTTACATGAGAACCAAAAAACCAGTTCTAAACTTTACAATTTAAAGACACTTGGGCTTCCCTGGTGGCGCAGTAGTTGAGAGTCCACCTGCCGATGCAGGGGACATGGGTTCGTGCCCCGGTGTGGGATGATCCCACATGCCGCAGAGTGGCTGGGCCCGTGAGCCATGGCCGCTGAGCCTGCGCGTCCAGAGCCTGTGCTCCGCAATGGGAGAGGCCACGGCAGTGAGAGGCCCGCGTACCGCAAAAATAAATAAATAAAGACACTGACATTTTTGGATTGGGTTGTTTGTTTCTTTGATATTGAGCTGCATGAGCTGCTTGTATATTTTGGAGATTAATCCTTTGTCAGTTGCTTCATTTGCAAGTATTTTCTCCCATTCTGAGGTTTGTCTTTTCGTCTTGTTTATGGTTTCCTTTGCTGTGCAAAAGCTTTAAAGTGTCATTAGGTCCTGTTTACTTTTGGTTTATTTCTATTTCTCTAGGAGGTGGGTCAAAAAGAATCTTGCTGTGATTTATGTCATAGTGTTCTGCCTATGTTTTCCTCTAAGAGTTCTATAGTGTCTGGCCTTACATTTAAGGCTTTAATCCATTTTGAGTTAATTTTTGTGTATGGTATTAGGGGGTGTTCTAATTTCATTCTTTTACATGTAGCTGTCCAGTTTTCCCAGCACCACTTATTGAAGAGGCTGTCTTTTCTCCACTGTATATTCTTGCTTCCTTGATCAAAAATAAGGTGACCATATGTGCGTGGGTTTACCCCTGGGCTTTCTATCCTGTTCCAATTATCTATATTTCTCTTTTTGTTCCAGTACCATACTGTCTTGATTACTGTAGCTCTGTAATATAGTCGGTAGTCAGGGAGCCTGATTCCTCCAGCTCCGTTTTTCTTTCTCAAGATTGCTTTGGCTATTTGGGGTCTTTTGTGTTTCCATACAAATTGTGAAATTTTTTGTTCTACTTCTGTGAAAAATGCCATTGAAAGTTTGATAGGGATTGCACTGAATCTGTAGATTGCTTTGGGTAGTATAGTCATTTTCACAATGTTGATTCTTCCAATCCAAGAACATGGTATATCTCTCCGTTTGTATCATTAATTTCTTTCATCAGTGTCTTATAGTTTTCTGCATACAGGTCTTTTGTCTCCCTAGGTAGGTTTATTCCTAGGTATTTTCTTCTTTTTATTGCAGTGGTAAATGGGAGTGTTTCCTTAATTTCTCTTTCAGATTTTTCATCATTAGTGTATAGGAATGCAAGAGATTTCTGTGCATTAATTTTGTATCCTGCTACTTTACCAAATTCATTGATTAGCTCTGGTAGTTTTCTGGTAGCATCTTTAGGATTCTCTATGTATAGTATCATGTCATCTGCAAACAGTCAGTTTTACTTCTTCTTTTCCGATTTGGATTCATTTTATTTCTTTTTCTTCTCTGACTGCTGTGGCTAAAACTTCCAAAACTATGTTGAATAATAGTGGTGAGAGTGGGCAACCTTGTCTTCTTCCTGATCTTAGTGGAAACAGTTTCAGCTTTTCACCATTGAGAACGATGCTGGCTGTGGCTCTGGCACATATGGCCTAAATAGACATTTCTCCAAAAAAGATATACAGATTGACAACAAACACATGAAAGGATGCTCAACATCACTAATTATTAGAGAAATGCAAATTAAAACCAAAATGAGGTATCACCTCACACCAGTCAGAACGGTCATCATCAAAAAATCTACAAACAATAAATGCTGGAGAGGGTGTGGAGAAAAGGGAATCTTCTTGGGTGGGAACTGTGGGTGGGAATGTAAACTGATACAGCCACTATGGAGAACAGTATGGAGGTTCCTTAAAAAACTAAAAATAGAACTACCATACGACCCAGCAATCCCACTACTGGGCATATACCCTGAGAAAACCATAATTCAAAGAGTCATGTACCACAATGTTCATTGCAGCACTATTTACAAGAGCCAGGACATGGAAGCAACCTAAGTGTCCATCGACAGATGAATGGATAAAGATGATGTGGCACATATATACAATGGAATATTACTCAGCTATAAAAAGAAACTAAGTTGAGCTATTTGCAGTGAGGTGGATGGACCTAGAGACTGTCATACAGAGTGAAGTAAGAAAGAGAAAAACAAATACTGTATGCTAACACATATATATGGAATCTAAAAAAAAATGCTTCTGAAGAACTTAAGGGCAGGACAGGAATAAAGATGCAGACATAGAGAATGAACTTGAGGACACGGGGAAGGGGAAGGGGAAGCTCAGACAAAGTGAGAGAGTGGCATGGACATATATACACTACCAAATGTAAAATAGATAGCTAGTGGGAAGCAGCTGCATGGCACAGGGAGATCAGCTTAGTGCTTTGTGTCCACCTAGAGGGGTGGGATAGGGAGGGTGGGAGGGAGATGAAGGAGGGAGGAGAAATGGGAATATATGTATATGTATGGCTGATTCACTTTGTTATACAGCAGAAACTAACACACCAGTGTAAAGCAATTATACTCCAATAAAGATGTTAAAAAATATATATAAATAAAAATAAAGACACTGACAAATCAGAGAACATCCACAGGGAAATGCCTATGGGGTTAATACATCTGCCATTTTTCCTAATGGGGAGGCAATATGGTATAACGGAAATATTACTAAACTTTGGGTTCACATCCTGACCCTGCAACTAGTTCTATGACCTTGGGCCAACAGTCTCTTTGCCTGCCTCCTCCTTTTACAAAACAACACTAATACCTTCCAAGATTCCTGAAAGGATTAAGACATTAAGGGAGATATCTAGTATCCACCTAATCCCAAAGGAAGACAACAAAAAACAGTACAGTAGTTTTTCCCAGGTCACAAAGCTGTTATTGGGTTGGCCAAATTCGTTCAGGTTTTTCCACAGATATGGAAACACCCAAACAAACTTTTTGGCCAACCCAACACTATGTTCACTTTTGACTCAGGACCTCTTAATTTAAACCCATGCTCTTTCCACTACCTTATACTATCTTTCAGTAGATTCTATTTCATACCAACATACTCCAAATGAGTAAAGTTAACTCAGTTTTCAATCTCTAATAACTTAGGCACCCCTGAGACCCTTTCAGGTGGTCTGAAAGAATTTATATACATAGATGAGAATTTTCCAGAAGCTATATGACAAGGGATTATCACAACAGATTGAATGCAGAAGCAGATATGTGAATCCAGCTATCTTCTATTAAGCTAGACATTAAAGACATTTGCAAAAATGTAAAACAGTATCATTCTTCTCACTAAACTTTTTTTTAGAAAGTAGCTATTTTTCACAAAAAAGTTACTGTATTAAGATGTAATGGGTACTATGGTACTATTTTTCAATAAAATAATAAATATTATTATATTTTAATTTAATTTCAAATACAGTAAATATCAGCAGATAAAATCCACATTAACTAAAGGTCTTTGGGTCCAAAAAGAGTGTAAAAGGTCCTTGAGACCAAAAATTTTGAGAACCACTGGACAGAATATATACAATCCTTTACTAGACTTAATTTCATATCAATGTCTAAAATTCAAAATACTACTGAAAAACCTATTAATTAACTTAAAATCTATGTGGGGAAGGTTGGGTAGAAGTAAGGAAACAACATGGTATTATTGAAAGAACAGAAGTTTATATTCAAAAGGTGTGGGTTCAAATCTTGGCTATAATGCCTTACTAGATATTTCCCTAAGTAAATCACTGAATCCTCTTCAGCTTAAATTTCCTCATCCATAAAATAAAGATAGTGGCAACTGCTCTAACTTCTCAAGATTGCTAAGAGTAAGATAATAAATGTGAAAGCTCTCTATCAACGAGAAAGCACTATGTAAATATAAACATAAAATTACAGCTGTTGTTAAATTTTACCTCTATGGCAGACAGATGGACACTTATGGTTTCTACATCCTAAAGTCCGTCCACAGTTTTGATCACAAGGTGGACAGTTTCCAGGGCAACACTGAAGGGAAAGCAATACATAAAGAACAGGTAATTTGAAAACCGTACGTAATATGAATGTCATTACTAGTTATTCACAGAACTTAGGGAAATCAAAAGAT
The DNA here is from genome assembly GCF_011762595.2 of Tursiops truncatus. Classification (NCBI taxonomy): domain Eukaryota; kingdom Metazoa; phylum Chordata; class Mammalia; order Artiodactyla; family Delphinidae; genus Tursiops; species Tursiops truncatus. The sequence continues at coordinate 70,558,512 of NC_047038.1, forward strand.
AGTTCTCTTCACTATAAGAATAAAAGTATTCAAGAATATCAACATTCTTGTGTAGAATACGTTGTACTAAGAACTTATAAGTTTAAGTAGACAATGACCTAATTTAGTGAAGTCAAGCTAAATTTTCTTGCCCTTTAGTTAATTATTCTATAACTTAAAATAGTTCCATAAGATAGTTTCTCTTCTACTTATCTACACAGAAATTGACAACATTAACCACAGGAATGGATCTGGTCAAACCCTATAGTCAATTCAGGCAAATAATCTGGCTATTTTTAAAATTTAATTACAATAAAACCCATTCAATATATAGATTAGTTTGGCAGTTATTTTCAAACCAAAGAGTCAGAGACTAACTAAAGGAAAGAAGGAGAGATAGGCTAATTGCTTCTAGCGCTGTTTTGTTACTCCCTGATTTCCAATCTGTGAGAAATTTGGCTGTCTATGACCTGTCCCAATTTTCATTCATGAACACAAGGTAACTACTTAAAGTTCCATCTTGCCATTCTAACTCCTTGACAAACTTTGGAAAGGAAATACAGACTACAATTTTCTTAAAGAAACTTGGGTTTGTAACCTACTTCAGAACAAGTTTCAGTATATAAAAATAGCTCAAAACAAAGTACACGTTATTGAAAAGCAATTAAAAGTTAAAATAGTTCATTCAATTAAGCAAATATTTACCAAGTAATACTATGTGCCTATCACTTTCCCAGTGGCAGTGGGAAAAAAGGAGGTTATGTGGTCCACAACTTGAATAAGCCTTTAGATGTTTGTTTCTCACCATGATGAGTAATAATGACCAGATTTACTCTCCTGCCTTAAACAACTAGAAGATCAGACAAAATATTTGAAACAGCAGTTTTTAGACATTAGACAACTAGGCAGCACAGGACAGAAACCCCTATGAGAACAGACACAAACAAGGTGAGTCCTATGATAGCACAAGCTTAGACCTGGACACAAGGAAAAAGATCACAAGCAGAGTCCAGTGGTCTTACCAAGTTAAGGAGACAAAATTCATAGTTCAGAGAGGCAAGTGTGGTTAGAATTTGTGGAGAAGTGGTAGCACAAAGCATAAAGTTTATAATGTCTGGAAACCAATCAAAAGTCACCTAGCAGTAAAGAATAACCCAAAAGGAAAAGAAAACTCAATCAACAAAAATAGACCCAGAAATGATAGATGACAGAATTGGTAGACAAGGACATTAAAATAGGCATTTGAAGTATAACCTATTCACTTATATTCAAGAAGACAGAAGAGAGCATGAGCATGAAAAGGACAGACATGGAAGATATAGAAAAAGTCACAACTCTAAGTCTCAGAGATGAAAAAATACTGTCTGAGACGAAGAAACACAGGATGGGATAAACAATGGGATTAGACAATGCAGAAGAAAATTAGAGAACTTGAAGACAAACAATATAAGATAACATTAAATATGAAAATTAAAAGGACTAAATAATAAATGTAGCATCAGTGACCTATGGGACTTCAAGCAGCATGACACACCTGTCACTGGAGTCTCAGTAGGCAATGGGTGGGGGAAATATTTGAAGAAATAAAGATTGAAAATTTCACAAATATGATGAAAACTATAAAGACATACAAGAAGCTCAACAAAAGTTGTACTAAAGAAACATGAAGAAAGCTATACAAAGGAACATCACAAATAAATTACTGAAAACTAATGATAAAGAGAAAAATCTTTAAAAATAGCCAAAGAAAAAAGATACATTACATACAGAGGAACCAAGATAACAGAGATAGTGGAGCAACGTGTTTAAAGAATGGGAAAAAAATTGTCAAACTAAAATTCTACAGTAAAAATATTTTTCACAAACAAAGGCTAAAGACAGTTCACAAAAGTTGCAAGAATTCATGATGAGCACTACAAGAAATGTTAAAGGAAGTCCTTCAGACAAAAGAAAATGAAATCAGATAGAAACCTGAATCTATATAAAAGGATGAAAAGCACCAAAAATCATGAGTTTGATGATAAATATAAAAGACTATTTACTTTTTCACACTCTTTAAAAGATACCTGTTTAAGCAAAAATAAAAACAACATATTTGAGGTTTATAAAATACATGGGTATAAAATGTGTAAGAATCGAATAAAGGAGGTAAAATGGAATTATTGAAAGACAACACTCAAACAGAAGACACAAAAAGAGGGAAAAGAAACAAAGAACAGATGAAAAAATAGAAAATTACAGACTTAAATCCAACCATTTTATTAAAGATCACAATAAGTGTAAATGATCTACACCCAAATTAAACGATAAAGATTTAAAATAAAATAATTATCTAAATAAAACAATTATCTAATTGCTGTCTATAAGAAATCCACTTCAAATATAAAGATTTGAATAAGTTCAAAGTAAAAGAATGGAAAATATATACTGTATGAACACTAAGCAAAACAAAGTTGAAATCACTATATTTAATAGATTTAAGAACAAAGTATCTTACCAGAGATAGAGGGATAATTCATAATAAAAGGGACTCAAAAAAACTTCAAATCTACAGACTCAATAAAATTTTCCAGTTGACCTTATACTGAACCAAGATTCTATAAATAAGATCTGAACAGCAGAAGTTAAGCCTCTAACATGGCAAACAAACTACCACTAACACTGCTATGATGTTTTAAAGTCAGGGAACAGGGACTTCCCTGGTGGTGCAGTGGTTAAGAATCCACCTGCCAAAGCAGGCGACACGGGTTCAAGCCCTGGTCTGGGAAGATCCCACATGCTGCGGAGCAACTAAGCCCATGTGCCACACTACTGAGCCTGTGCTCTACGGCCCGTGAGCCACAACTACTGAGCCCGCGTGCCACAACTACAGCAGCCCGTGTGCCTAGAGCCTGTGCTCTGCTGCAATGAGAAGCCCACACACTGAGACAAAGAGTAGTCCCCGGTCGCCGCAACTAGAGAGAGCCCATGCGCAGCAACGAAGACCCAATGCAGCCAATAAATAAATAAATAAATTTATTTAAAAAAAAAAATAATAAAGTCAGGGAACAGAAACAGCCAAAGAACCAAGTAGAAGGAATTATGCATAGGACAAAAAGAGACCCTTGTTATTTAAAAACCTTGTAAGATTTCCCACTAATACAAACAATAATGTAGAATATTTATTAATATTTCATATGGAAAGCAAAGAATATGCCTAAGTATTTGAGGAACAAGTCAAGATGGCACTTATCATGGGCCCAAAGATGAAAAATCCAAGAGAATTTTAAAATCAGTTTTCCAAGCTTATTACCTTTCTCCTACACTGATGCTTCTGACAGTCCCGCAACTTAACACACTTAGTTTCACAAAGATACGGTTTATGACACGGCATTCGTTTAGTATGCTTTCCACAACGACAATGCTTCTCCACTTCCTGGAAGAATCAAATAAATGCTATTAAAATTGACTTTCGTTGACATGATTTTTTTCACACTGTAATCTCTATAATTACTAAAAAATGAAAGAGAAAATTTTAAGACTGTTTTGTATGAAAGACTTTTAAAAAACTAAAGGAGAATTTCCTAAGACATTTGTTTGTTCCAAAAAGACTTCACAGAATTTCCATTATTAAATTTAGTAAAAATTTGATATTAAATAGTAAAACAACATCACACATTAAAATCCCTTATATCTAGTTACACAATAACATCTACACATCTAGCTTCAGGAAAACAAGAAAACTGGATTATCTAGTAGTATGTGAAAACCAGAATGACATCTAGGCATTTTTTCCCCTATCATCCCTAGGCCTAATTCATCATTGCTTTGAATATCTTCTGAGGATAAACAACCCCACACTAGTCTATAAAAATGATAACATTCAAACTTTTACCAAGCAAAACAAAAAAAAGGTAATTTCAGATTTAATTGCTGGCATACTCTCCTGCTTCATCATAAATATTAGATCATGACACAGATGTTTATGAAAACAATTACAAAACAATCCCATTTGACATATTATGACAGATAACTGTTAAAAGTAATCATTATAGGACATGACTAACTTGTCTACATGTTTCACAAGGACCTCGGTGACAACGCTGTGAACATCTGTGGATTCCACATTCAAGTACTTTGTCACAACTGTCTCCACAAGTTGGTACATCTTCTGTACAAGGCAAAGAAAACTCTAGAAGCAGACAAAAAAAATCAATATTAAAAATAACATACATTATTATAAAGTATTAATAACGTGCCATGTACTTCTGGATTCCTAGAAAATGACAGGTCTTTCAGACTATGAACTTTTGCATCTACATATTTATTGGAAAGTTAACTTTAAAGAAAATAACCCCTATATTTGTAAAGCTTATGCCTTTTAAAAAGAATTCGATACATGACAAGTTACCATTCTCAAGAAGCATATATATATATATATATATATATATATACATTTTTTTTTTTTTTCCTTTCTTTGAGGTACGCGGGCCTCTCACTGCTGTGGCCTCTCCCATTGCGGAGCACAGGCTCCGGACGCACAGGCTCAGCGGCCATGGCTCACGGGCCCAGCCTCTCGGCAGCATGCGGGATCCTCCCGGCCCGGGGCACGAACCCGTGTCCCCTGCATCAGCAGGCGGACTCTCAACCACCGCGCCACCAGGGAAGCCCCAAGAAGCATATTTTTATGAGCTAACTACTTCAGAAATACTTTTCTAAAGAAATGAGTAAGCCCTTGTAAACTACTATGAAGAATTCTACAATATATAGAACAATAAAAAAAATTTGCTCTAAACAACCTCATAGGATGGAGGAAAAAAATAGATCTAGACTTAAAAACTATGAAACTGACCTTTAACATAAACATATTATAACAAGTGTTTGCAATAATCTTATAAATATGTGTGCTGGTACTGGTGCTGAGTCAAGAAAGTGAACTCGAACTGTAACCCTTCTATGCCTTTATCTCAAAGTAGCCCAAACTAAATTCACCTACAATCTAATACCCAACAATAACAATAGCTTATAATTATTAGGTTTCCTTTATGTGCTGGCCACTATACTAAATACTTTACGTGCATTTTATCATTTAATTCTCACAATTATCTTATAAAGAAGGTACTATTACTGTCCCCATTTAACTTGAGAAAACTGCAGTTCATGAAGGTGAGATTTGAACCCACATATGCCTAGTCTTTTTTTTTTTTTTTTCAAATTTTAGCAGAGATTTATTCATGGATGGAAAAAAAGAAAGGGAGAAGGGGAGAGGAACTAAAAGGAACATATCTTGGAACACTTACATTCATCATAATCTTATTTAAACAGATTTACATGTGTCCGCACACTATTCAGCATGGTGACCCTTGGATAATCGAAAATAATGAATCTCGAAAAACAGCCTATTATTTTCACTCTACTTCACAGTTTTTTTCTGGGTTTTCTTGTCTGTTTGTTTGTTTCTTTCTTTATCAGCATGCAGAGCAGTTTATTGACATTTACTTCCCCAAATGACTTTTCCTCACTGGTTGAAAGAACTGGGGAGTTGGGAGGGGGTACAGATGGAAACCAAAGGTACACCTTCAATGTGCTTTGATGGACTGAAAAGCGGTTGGTCTGAGATTGACAAGCCCCCCATTTCAGAGGCTCAGGAAGTTTGGGCCCAAAATCTGAGTTCTTAATCCACTATGCTATATTGTCCTCTCATCCAAATGTACAGAAATCTAATATCAAATTTGTATTATTATTGAAACTACATTATGAGCTCCCAGAGAAATCTAATTTAATTAGGAAAGTACTCTAATTAGCATGATAAATAATTATAATCCCATTAAAGGTTTTTTAAAAAGTCTTACTTGACTTCTGACAGGGACAGAACCTTTTCCCAGATCGAGGACATTCTCCACAAGCACCTACATGGCAAACTTGCTCACACGTATGATTACCACATGGCAGTGTTTTCCCACATACCTAAAATAAAATGCAATAAGCACTAACGACTTAAAAGTTAACAAAAGACTTTGTACATGACATAATCGTTTCTCAGTCACAAATAAGCAACTTCTTTAGATTCCTCAAATTATGATGCTTTATATCTTACATAGGTATCACATGTATATATGCATAAGCATATACATACACATTGCTTATGCGCCAGGGAGTATATTTTTAAAATGTAATAAAGGAAAAAGAACATGCAGTTTCACATGGTCATCCACCAAAGATTTCCAAATGGTACTAAAACCATGCCAATTCTAAGACAATCTACAGAATCAATACTACTTCCAATTGGATTAACTCAAGAAGAGGGAAAAGAGGAAAGTACATACGTACTAAATCCAAAATTCAACAAATAGCTGTTAATTTGAAAAAAAATTAAAATGATATTAAATTGAAAAAGTTCCCTAAAACATGAATATAATGCATCTGAGTTGCTATTCTTCCTCTCCTTTTATCCAACTAAACCTCATTAGCATTTCTAATTGTTTATGCTTCTGTATACTTTAACACCCACTCCTCAAAATGCATATACACTTACTTGATCACAGTGCCACAGTGGACTTGCACAACTTCTTTCAGCTACTTGTTTGCCACAGACACACTTTTGCCTACTAACTCTTGGACAGGGTGGGCAACTTCCTAAAATCAAAATGATAAATTAGCATGGAATATTATAAAAGCAACACAGACTGCTTTGACTTCTGCTTAAGGCCGGAACACCTAACAGGTATGACCTTTTACCTGCATGACAAGGATTTTCACATTTATGTTGTCCACAAAGCAATTTCCGTCCACATGGCAGGTGACAGGACCATTCCTTAGCACTGCACCGACGAGGGATAGGTTTTGCTTTCTTACAATAACAAGTAGTTGTGACCATCTTAGGACAAGGAGGGCATGGACCTAGAATCCAATGAAAGGGGGAAAAATAATCAGAAGTCAAAAGTAAAAATTTTCAGTTCCTACACCTATCAGTAATTTCTAAAGCTTTCCATACTGATACTTTAAAAGGCAATCCCTTCCAATATTTTCTTATGTAAACTTAAGTTCTGAGTTCAACTCTCACAATTTTTTTTACTTCAACATGAGAAGAAATAACCACCCACAATTAGAAATATAATATATAACTCACCTGGATGGCAGAGAAGTAAACACTTATGGCCACAAGGAGGTTTAAAATCTCTCTCACATACTTGGCCGCATGAATGAGGCACAAGCCACGGATCTAAAGGTGGATCTTCCACTTTGCCACAATAGCAGTAGTACCTACTAGGTGTGTCAGATCGTTTGTATTCAAACCTACATTTTGGACTATGAAGAATGAAATTGCTGAAGTTAATTTCAATTATAAAAGTGACATGAGGCAGAAATATAAATATACTTAATAACAGAGTATACACAATCAGTTTTATGTTAATGTAACCTCTGCTCCATCTTTATATTAGTAAGAAACAAGATTTTACTAAAATCAATTTCAACCATCTAGAAGAGCTCTGTCCAATAATTTCCTGAGATGATGGAAGTGTTCTATACCTGTCACGTCTAACACAGTGGCCATTAGCCACACATGGCTAGTGAGCACTTGAAATGTGGCTATTGCGTACAACTGAGGAAGAAACAATTTTCTATTTCATAATTTTTAAGAATTTAAATAACCACGTGTGGATAGTTGCTACCATATTAAACAACACATATCTAAAATACAGCTACAAAAGAAAGCAACATTAGCTTTCTACTAACAACCTGAACTTTATTCTTGAGATATTCATTCCAATTTTATAAAGTTCAATGTTTTAAAAGTTTGGTTGGGTGGTCTACAAATAAGCAAAATGTATTAGTAATAGCAAGAAGAAGAGAGACATCGGTTATAGGTAGGTAATACAGCAGCAAGAAACATGACTTAAAATCTAGAATTACGGGGAAAAATGTGTGAAAATAAACAAAGAATTTCGTATTTCTCAACATCTAATACAAAATATATATATTTCAAATGCACCTAGGTCAAAGAAAAGTTGAAATACTGTTGCACATTCTCTGCTAAAGCAGATTTTTACCTATCAAGATTAAAATAAAGCAGTTTTAGTCCTAGAAGCCAAACTAACATAATAAATATAGAAAATTTAATAAGATTGGATAATATACACCTGTAGTTTTTTGTTTATTTGTTTGTTTTCATTAAAATTAAAAAGAAAGGAAGAGAGAAAAAATGAAAACACAGTTTGGGAAACTCTGCCTATCCATGGTTATCTTTTTAAATAGATGAAATTAATTGGAATTAATTAAAATTCTCTTCTTGTTTCTTAATAATATAATATGAAGCATATTCCAAGTTTCCTGTGGGGAGCTGATTAAGATCCTTCCATGTTTGTTAATATACAGAGTAAATGCTCAGACAAATTTTAGATTATTCATACTGAGAGAGGAAAAGAAATTGAAGGGGCTAAAGAAAATGGGAGGTGGGAGTGGAAAAGTAATTTTGTATATGTAAAAGTTTAATATAGATTATTAGAGAAAAATGTTATGTTTTAGTAGTAACTTATAGTAAAAGAAAATTCCGTCACTAGTCTGGCTTTCTGTCTTTGGAAAATTGAAACTTGAGAAGAGAGTCACATGAAAGAGAAGAATAGAGAAATTTTTGATGTTTTCTTTATAAAAAGACGTTTCTGCATTTTAAAATATTTAACTCTTTTTACCTAGCAAATCTTCTAAATTATGGTAAAAGTTTGGATCATTAATTCAAGCTGGAAGGAAGGAAAGTGACTTACAACCCAGCTAAGGCTACAGACCGTGACTTTAAAGTGATACCAATTTACTTAAGTGTGTTGTTTTCTGTATGAAGAAACAGAGAAGGCAAATTATAGTGGTCCTGAAAGAATGTGAGGCTATTGATTTACACCTGCAGTTTTGAGAGATTTTGAGGATAAAATCGGAAGTCATTGATCAAAATGTTAGAGGACAGTCTTGTACAATGTGATACCAATACATACTAAAAGGAGCTCCAGAGAGAAGTACCAGAATTTTGATGGATTCTATTTCTAAAGAAATGAAAGTTCTTTAAAAAGGATTACTAAGGAGTCGTTTTGCAGGGGAAAAACAGAGTCTGAATTATTTATTAGTTAGCAAAAGGAACTAGTAGTTATATAAACTGGGGTGGCGGGGGGAGCCATTAGCAGGTCTCATATCTTCACAAACCAAATGACTAATTGAAGGCCAAGCACGGATACTGAAGCTGCCAATAAAGCAACTGAGGAGCTACAATTTTCATTTATTTTACAACTAAACATTCCAACTAAATTAGAAAAAGTTACCAAGGCCAGGGATAATCTCTCTTTCCAAAATCATCATCCGTCAAAGGAGAAGATACCAGAAACTGGCTGTCTTTAGCCCACTTCTGGATACAGGGCATGTGAAATATACAGAAACATCCTGAACAACTCCAAACCTAAGACAAAGGTATCAGAAATTAACAAGTATGCAATGATTTTTCTTTGATAATTCCACAATACTTTAAAATAAGCACCACACTAAACTATTTAAGAGCTACATAAGGATTAAGGAAAAAACTTTCCTTCCGGCATAACAGAAGAAATGTTCTTTATAAAAACTAATGTACATGTAGGACACTTTAAAGAAAAATAGTATTAATCATGCTGATTCATTCAGCTAGAAACAACTACTGCTAACGTTCTGCAGTCTCCAATTTTTTTGTATATATTTCATACTTTTAAAAAATGAGGTCATACTGTACTGATATATAACTTTATAGCCTTTTCTTTTAACACAGTATAAGCATTTACCCTTATCAAGTAGGTTCATACAATATGATATTTATAGCTGTACAGTAGATATCATGTTGATTTGTCTACCATAATTTAACCAAGTTCAGGTTGTTGGAAATTTAAGATTTTTCCAATTATAAATAACACCACAAAAAAATCCTTAAACACAAATATGTACATACAATCTCTATGTTGCCCTACAGTTATATAAAACCTATTAGTCTAGCACTTAATGCTAAATTCTAAAAATTAGGTGAGCAAAAAACTTCAGTGTGTGTATATATATATACACACACACACAACAAACACACATATACGAAATTTAACAGCTTAAGGAATAACAGAAATTAATTTTTTTAACCAGCCAATACTTTGCTATAACTGACAAAAATCAGTTCACTTTTCATCATAACATTTTGCAGTTGTTCAATAAAATCAGACATGGAATATATTGCATAAGCCGGCAGGAGCACTGAAAAAAAGCCAACTTCTTAGATTGAGTTCCCCCCAAAGCAGTGCCTAAGAAAAGAACTGGGATGCATAAGTAAAAGGCCAAGATAGGGAAGAGGAAATACCAATAAACTGTATATTGCTGAGCTGACTATCACTAAGGGCCAAAGTTCAGTCCTGCTAGGGATGCTCTGAAAAACCACGTAAAACATGCCTAGGACACCCCCAGCCCCAACCACTAACAAACAGGAGGCTAGGGCAGTCATCCCCCAGCTCCCTATGGTGGAATGCTGCCCCAACGGACATTAACTCTGCTCTGCACTACACCCATTTCCTGGCTGAGTCAGTTCTCAAGGAGAAAGCACTGAGGTTGGAAAAAAAAAAATTCACACACATAGCAAGTGTTTACAGTGAAACTGCATCCGCATGCAGAGAGCCTATTCCTCCACTGCAGCTGAAATCAGAGTAAGACAACCAGATGTGACTCAGGGCACCAAAGGCACCTGCGTCTGCTACACTATCCTACCCGATATATTTTAAATTTCTGATTCACTCTACACGACCAATCCATTTCACATCTGACCTGTCTTTCTTTCTCTAGGCAATGCTGCTATAATAGTAGTGGATTAAGCTGAGGTCTAAATGGTGAGTCTATCATATTCAGTCATCACATCCCCTTAATTGCTTTATTAATGCCCTTTAAATGTATATATACATAACTTCACCGTTAGGCCATAGCGTCTCTACGTACATGAGTTTTCTCTGAATCCATCTCTCCCCATTAACCCTAGCCACTTTCCACACAAGAGAAGCTCACTAATAAACTCTAATTGTCATTGCTAGGTTTTACTTCCTTGAAGGCAGGGAGCATATCTATGTTATTTTAAACCTGCTGAAAGTAATGAAATATAGTTTACTTAATATTTCAGTATTTATGGGAATCTCTAAAGTACTGATACTAAAAATGCTTTATCAAATTGACATATGCATTGACACTGAAAATATTTGCTTCATTTATTTTAAGAGTGCTAAAAATATTGATTGCTCATTTAGAGCTATTTTTCTTTTAATTAAAGATTCCCAAAAATTGAGTATCAATTCATAAAGAGAATTCTCAAATGAAGTATTCTTAAACAAAAATAAGCAAAAAGAATAATAAATGGTTACAAATTATAAATGCAAAATAAGACATTTGGGGGAGATAACAATAATTTAGATAAGGAGAAAAACTTACTGCTTGGTTTCTCTTCACTGAAGCAATACAAATTAAGCATGTCATAGCCCCTGCTTGAAAAGCTTCATTTACATACTGTTTTGTTCGCTCTAACTCACGAACATCTCCATCTTGAAATTTAAAAATTGAAAACTTCAGGTTAAGCAACATCTGAAAATAACACAAACTCACTAACAGCACCACATTATGTGAGAACTGTCTAGTAATACCAATTGCTCAAAATATAGCTGAAAAAATGAGAAGTTTAAGAAAAAAGCAACCAGTGAACTGCCAAGAGGTCACAAAGTCCATGCATTACATCTTATGTACTTGATTCAAAAACAGTTACCTTGACCTTCTCTCAGAGTATACTTGCTGTTACAGTCCTTAACAAATCTGGTGGGGGCAGAGTCACAGGCAACAGCAGCAAGATGTCAAGTAACAAGGGAAAGCATATCAAAAAGCAAAGTGAAAGGAACTGCAAAGTCAAAGCTCAGCAAAGCCATTGAACCTAAATATAAGCATATGCGTATGAATGTGTAAGTGTGTAAAAGTCTGTGTGTGTGTGTGTGTCTGACGCATAGCAAATTCTTAGTAAAAATCTGTTGAATGAAAAGATCCTGAGATCAATACAGTATAATAACCTTGTTTCATTAAATTATGCTATTTCTGCTAAAAAAGGAAGCATGACTTCTTAGATAAAAATTACTAGACTGTATTTCCTTTAAGCAACTATTAAGCATTTACTTGCTAGGCACTGTACTATTCTTATTTCAGTAAGATTAAATAAGCTATTTTTACTTTCATTTTACAGATGAGAAAACTGAGGCACAGAACACTTAAGTAACTTCAGTATGACTCCAAAGTGAGCCCTCTTGACGACTATGCTATGCCACAGCAAGGGTTGAACACAGGAAGGTCCAAGAAATAACAGCACGATGAAAGGCAGAAAAGCTACCCAAAAGCACACACAACAACAAAAGGACAATAATCTGAGTCACTTTAGTGTAAGAGAAATAAACCTACAGGCCTTTAGTACAATAAAGATTGTTCAATAGAGGTTAACCGAGTCTCCAAGTACACTAATAATATAAACTATCGTAAGTACAGAACTTCCCATGGCAATAAAATGGTACAAACCAAAATTTAAGTTACCAAAAAGAAAAATTAAATAAATAGGACACTTAGATAATTCTTTACTTTCTAAGATCATCCAAGTAAACACAACACTCACAAAAACTTGCTCTACCATAATATAAATGCAAGTATAATTTATGATATTATACAAAATATACATAAAATTACTCCCCAACTATAAAATATTATAAACTTATTAAAGACAATTGCTTTATTTTAAACCAATATCGAAGTTTGAAGAGATTCTTAAAGGCAGACTTAATAATCATATTCTGTGTACTTATTCTGCTTTCTGACACAGCTGGCTCTAACAAATGTATAACATTTTAAAATTTCATCTAATTTAACAGCTAACATGTAAAATAGAATATGAAAACAAGATGAACACGCTGTAATAAAATAAAGTCTAATCTTATACTCATAAAATTTATGTAAGATTTCTTTGAAAAATGTGTTAAAATTTGGCTGCAACAATAAAGTATACTGCCCAAGATGTCACGACAGATAGCATGGCATTTGAAGTCATGCATAAAAAGATCACTCTGGCAACTGAAGAAAAATGAGTGTGAAGGAGGCCAAGACTGGAAACATGAAGTACCTGAAGTTAAGAGGCAGTTAACAGCAGATAAAGCAAAAAATGACCTCGAGCAAGTTAATGCGTCTGTCCCAGTTTTCTCATCTTTAAAATAGTAACAATAGTAATAGTAATATCTACCTCACAGAGTTAATATGTGGATTTAATCCACATATTAAACAGCTGTAGGGGCCTGAATTAAGGTGATGATAGCATGTGGGGAGTGGTGGGATGAATTTAAGAAATTGAGGAAGTAAAACTCAGCAGGACTCGGTGACAATTAGATTGTGTTGCTTTGAAAAGTCGATGTTCAGAAGGAAAGAGTGCTGTGTTAGACGAGCTGTCTGACGGGCAGAGGGGAGGAGTAGTAGCGAATAAAACACACTCATGCGTGTATATGCCAACCCTGCTCCCAGATTTCTGGCTTAGGTAGGTGACTGGGAAAATTATAGTATTAATAGAGATAAAGGGAACAAGAGAAGAAATAAGTTATCTTTCAACATATGTTTGTGTTTCCATAGGCCAGCAAGACAGCGATACCCATCAGGAAGCTGACCATTCAAGTTTGAAATCTGAGATATCACAAAAGTATAAAGGCTGTGCTCAGACAGAAAGAACGAACTTCTCTGGTAAAGTTTTGGTATTCAATTCACTAATATGAGATGGGAACCATCTCATGACCCTGGCATTTATCATTCTAAAGTTAAGTGATCAGATTTCCTTACTTTGGTAGAGGCAAAGTACAGAACACAAAGGAACGAAAATCAAAATATTTATGGATTTGACATAATACCGTATAAGAAAAATTGCCTTAACACTTTAAGATGAAAGCCATGTTAAAAATTAATAAAAGTGGGACTTCCCTGGTGGTGCAGTGGTTAAGAATCTGCTTGCCAATGCAGGGGACAAGGGTTCGAGCCCTGGTCCATGAAGATCCCACATGCCGCAGAGCAACTAAGCCCATGTGCCACAACTACTGAGCCTGCGCTCTAGAGCCCGCGAGCCACAACTACTGAAGTCCGCGTGCCACAATTACTGAAGCCCTTATGCCTAGAGCCCGTGCTCTGCAACAAGAGAAGCCACCACAATGAGAAGCCCGTGCACCGCAACAAAGAGTAGCCCCTGCTCACTGCAACCAGAGAAAGCCCGCACGCAGCAACAGAGACCCAACACAGCCAATAATAAATAAATAAATTTTTAAAAAAATTAATAAAACTTACAAATGATAAAAGTTTTCTAAACACTAGACAGAAATACTGAGTTATATCACTGAATTTCCTATTTAAAAATAAAATCTGTATCTAGAGTGGTTTCAGTGAGGTCTTCTTGAAGCAGGATACTTGAGGTTACTTTCTATGAAGTTCTCTAAAAGCAAGAAACCTCCTAACCTTAAGGTTCCTCTTTATCAATTTTTACGTGGCTCAACCAGACTTCTTAGTCAAGCTTCCTAATCTTAATTCCTTGGCAGATATGGTAAATTCCTTGGAAAGCTTTTTGATGATGTGTACCTATGTTCATGATGCCGTCAATATACTCAGGCAACTAATACGGATAATGCATGCAAGAATGTTTCCAATAATGACTATAAGCATAAAATGTGGAATGTGTAAGAGACTTACATTTAAAATAATCTACTTCTACACTTAGTCCCAAATCTTCACAGTGACATCACTTTGGCCGTCTCTCTCACAAACAAATGTGGCTTTGAGAGTAACCCGGATATATACAACATATAATGTGATTAAACACTTCAGACCTGAGGAGACTTAGATTTTTTTTACATATAAAAATCAGAAGTTGTAAGATATAAAATAAAGGAATTAAGTCAAGAAATGAAATTGACTTCAAGGTACATTTAACATGATGACAAAGAGAATAATGAAGAATAGATTTAAAGGAGTATTCAAAGTCCTCAAGTGCAATCAAATCATCATTAGGAACAACCTGACCCCACTCATTGCACAGGGACCTTTGGCATCCCCCTCCCAGCATTCTAATGAAATGCCAATTAAACACAAAAGAGAACTTCTAAGGCTGTAAGAGACATTGCCATCCTATTTGCTTTATAGAAAGATTAGCGTTATACAACGTATAACTCAAATAGTAAAAGGTACAAAAATTCAACTCTACAACACAAAAATGCTCATTCTTAAGATGCAAAACCTATTCCACATAGAGTAAAGGTGTCAGAAAAAGTCAGGAATGTATTTTCATTGATGTAAAAATGTCAAAATTGAAAAGCTCATACAGTACCTGTCTGAGTAGTGTAAGTTATAAACGTATTAGCAACTATTTTTCCTCTTTTTCCTTCAAAATCCTCATCTCCTTCTTCCTCAGATGAAGAGTTAAGGTGTTCTTCAACAAGTTTTTTGGCTGCAGCTTGATTAGCCTTCTTGATTTCCTCAAATTTCTTTTGAGACATCAGCTCTGCTTAAAAGAAAAAAAAATGAGTTTCATTTCTGCAAAACAATCTCTCAAAAAGCAAGGCATGATATACCAATACATTATTAAAATACAGATTTAAAAGTCATCTTTGGCGCATTCTATTTCACTATCATCCATGAAAAAAGTATTTTCAAATTTCTTGTCACACGAGTAAAGAGAATACCACAATACAAACTTACACTTTTGTTAAATATTCCGCTAAATGCCAACTAATTGTTCTCGAATGACTAACAAATCAATTTTTAAAATTATAAAGCTATGATAAAGTATCAAAAAACTGGTGATCAACCTCAAAACAGGATATTAACAAAACTGAAGTGAGATGTTTAAAAATTGAATGGTACACAGTGATTTTTAAAACAAGGGAAGCATACCCACTGGGAGCACATCAGAATCAGCAGAGTCAGGCGCTTTCTCAAACCATCCTCTTGCACACTATAACCCAGCCTGTCTTGGCCCACCAAAGACCTTGCACAAACAGTATTCACTGTCTACCCACTATGTTTACAATCTGCTTCTTAGAAAGCTCAAGGACTTTGTGTCTTTATTAAGATGTGGTCACAAATCATACTTATTTAACATTAATCCCATACAAAATATTGCTAACATGGAAAATATGTCTCTTACAACAACTTCATTCCAAAAAGAAATGTTAAGTAAGTTTTGGATTAGTTCTTCTGCTATTCTGTTTAGCACTGTCTGTACCTGTATTTTTTTTTTTTTTTTTTTTTTTGCGGTATGCGGGCCTCTCACTGTTGTGGCCTCTCCCGTTGCAGAGCACAGGCTCCGGACGCGCAGGCTCAGCGGCCATGGTTCACGGGCCTAGCCGCTCCGCGGCATGTGGGATCTTCCCGGACCGGGGCACGAACCCGTATCCCCTGCATCGGCAGAAGAACGCCCAACCACCGCGCCACCAGGGAAGCCCTGTCTGTACTTCTTGTTACTTGCTTAATAACACAAAAAGAATTAAATTACTTCACAGCACTTTCCCAATGAGACTTCAAACTCCTCAAGAGCAAGGACCATGAAAATTCTCTGCAAGCATTAAGTGTTAATAAACTCTTCTGGACAGCAACCATAGTTCAAGAAAGGAGTCACAACATACTAAACTGATCTTAATTCATTAGTGCCCATAATTAGTGCCACTTTACGCTTGAAACTGATGAGCCACTAAAAATACAAACTTTCTTATTTTAGGTGGTGTATTTGTACTTAATGATGTTTTATCTTTTATTTTCCTCATGAAATGTTTTCCTTCTCTTACTGCAGCCAGCTTGGCTGGGGACTACTCAGTGTTTCAAGTAAAACTGGAGGAAAATGTACAGTGCCCACATCGGAATCTTTGAGTACTAGGAGAAACGTAATTGCTATAAGATATATGACTCAAAACGTTATGTACAATAAGATGATAAATGTCATTATGAGAAATGAGCACTTAAAAGACATTTTTTAAAAGGCTGAATTAGACAGATATAATAAAAACATTCATAACCTGATCAATGGACCTACATAAGATCATCTCAAAGAAAGCTGACAAAGCAACCTTACCATATATTATTTCTTACGGTCAAATCTCAATTATCCAGTTAAAGGATGCTTGGTTTTCTACTATCCACAAAATCCAAGAAAGCTTACCAAAACTGTTCACAGTCCTCCCTCTCGCACACCTCACCACCACCACTATCATAAACTCAGTAACCAAGAGAATACCACTTATCTTTAAAATTAGCTTAGGAGACATTCAGGAGCTCAATTTGCTCCTCCCCGCAAAAAATATATTTTGAAAAATACATTCTAAATACAACAATAAAATGATTTTAGGGATTATTCTCTTAGCCCCCTGAATTCTTTCATTAGTATGGACAACTTAGAATTGCGTGTGTGCTCCCAGGCTCCACTAAAACACTGCCTTGGATGAAGGATTATTGAAAGCTGGAGAAGGCCACACCAGATACATCCCAGAAAGGACATGAAATTTGTAACTAGGAACCGCAGTTGAAAAAAGTACCACAAGCTCAAGTGTTTACAGAACATAGATAATTAAAGTTACTAAACTAAGGCAATCAAATAAAAATGGAAAATGACAACTGGCCCCAGAAGTAGGAAATAGGAAACACAATGTCAAGTGGAAAGCCTAAACCCAATCTAAATAAGATTTCTGCGCCTCAGCCCAGCCGACTGTTGCCACGCACAAAAGTACCAATGCCACAATACCTTATCTTACAAGAAAAGTTGTTAACCAGATTTTTATGAGATTTTAAAAAGAAAAACCAAAAAACTGCTGGCAACCAATTCAGATTTAATGCATTGTGTTAACCAAACCAAACTATAGGCTAAATCAGCCCCCCAGGCCACTGTCTGCAACTGGGGGGATTCAGTAGGCAAAAAAGAGTGAAGGGAAGAACATTGGACGGAGAAGTAACACTGATTAATATCAATTACAGTGATGATGAAAGAGGTGTGATGGGAATCGGCCTAGAATGAGTAGCTGCCTGAAAGGTTTGAGAAGTGAGACCAATAATAAACTCCCGAAGGAGAAGGAAAGAAATGGATGCGAAGGCAGTTCTGACTAGCAAGTGCCTTAGTAGGTAGGCATCCAGGTGAGCCCGAGGACGGGAGCCATTCTCACCACTGGCCACGGAAGTCTGCGGCGCTTCAGATCCCGCGGGGCTGCGCCGGGCTGAGCTACCTGCAGCCGCAGGGGTTGCAGCTCCACCGGGAATGGGGCCAAGGCCAGCAGCGCCCACCGACCCCTTCTCTCGCCCTCCTCCGGCGCCGCGAAGATGGACTCCATTTCCTGGGGAGGGGACCGCAGTGGCCCGTCCTCGGGCTCGGCCTCGGCCACTGGCCACCTGGCGCCAGGAAGCTTCCATCCCTGTAGAGGAAAAAAAAAAGAGTGGAAGGAGCGTGAGCGCGGTGGTACCAAGGCGGGGAAAAAGGACAGCGGGGGAAGCCGGTGTGAGAGGCGGAATGAGGACGGCCTCCGCGGGGTGGGGACCGGGTTTGAAAAGGTCGCGGCCCTGTCTCTCCCAGAGGGCGAGTCCCCGCTGAGCCCGGGCTTTGGAGATGTATCGAAGAGGAAGAGGACTAGGCAGAGAAATGGACCGCGAGTCAAGGGGCATCCAGCGCCAAAGAAGGAGAACCTGGGAGGAGGAAAGCGCCTCCTCGGACTCAGTTGGAGCGCCGTTACGGGAGAACTGCAGACTGACCCAGCGGCTGCCGCCGGGAACCAACTGCAGTAGCGTACCCAGAGGAAAGAAAGCTACGTCCCCTTACTGACGGCGCCCGCTTTCAACGACTACAGTTCCCAGAAGCCCCCGCCCACCGCTCGCAGAACGCGTGGCATCACTAGCCGCTTCCTCATCCGGAACCGTGTCTGTGGGGGGGGGGGGGGGGAAGGCCTCGGAACGCATGCGCTAACTGAAGCGGGCCTTCGGAAACTACAATTCCCGGCGTGCTTTGGAGCTCGGACAGGGTGGGCACACAGAGAGGGCGCAAGGTGGGGCGGAGGTGTTCAAAACCCAGAGGATGCCGCTTTTTCCGTGCGACTACCCTAAACCCAGCTCGGTATCGGGAGGCTATCTCAGGGGTCGTAATTGACTGCCCGCCATCTTTAGCCTCGCCTTCGGGCTTTCTGGTGGTAGGAAACTTTTCTCACAGAAGGGAGGAGGCACTTATAAAGAAGACGCTTCGGTGTTGGGGAAGAGGGAGGGAAAGCTGAGGGCGTGTTGCGGAAAAGTGGCTGGAGTGGAGAAAGTGCACTTCTGAATTGTAAAAGCAATGTAGAGGATAAATCTAACGGCATTATTATCATAGTCCTTTATAGTTAACAATATACTTTTCCTGAAGCAAGCCGATTTTTACCGTCACGACAGCTCTCTAAAGTAGCCTTTATTAAGGAAAGTAGGAAGGAGCCAGGTCTGGTCCTGATTCTTCTGACTTCGCTGTTTTCAATAAGAAATAAAGAAAGAGGAGGGAGTGGGAGAAATTTCAAAAATTCGGGGTTGTATCTGGGATTGAGAAATACACTGATTGCTGTTTGGGACTACACGGTCCTTTACAAGCCTTCAACCTAATTAATTCCTCTACATTAATAATAAGTACCGGGCTTCCCTGGTGGCGCAGTGGTTGAGAGTCTGCCTGCCGATGCTGGGGACACGGGTTCGTGACCCGGTCCGGGAAGATCCCACATGCCGCGGAGCGGCTGGGCCCGTGAGCCATGGCCGCTGAGCCTGCGCGTCCGGAGCCTGTGCTCCGCAACGGGAGAGGCCACAACAGCAAGAGGCCCGCGTACCGCAAAAATAATAATAATAATAATAATAATAATAAGTACCTAATATTTATATAGCATTTATTAAGTTCCAGGCATTATTCAAAGCGTTTTACATATATATGTATATTAACAATGTGGTACTCACAATAATCCTGTTATCCCCATTTTACAGCTGAGAACACTGAAGCACAGACAGGTTAAGTAAGTTGCCCTTGTTATAGCCAGGTATTATTACCGATTCCATTTTTTAAATTAGGAAACAGAGACACAGAAAACTTTCTTATTCAGCATCCTAGCAGAGCCAGGATTGCAACTGAGCTGTGTGAATCTTGGACTATGCTCTTAAAAACGCCATACTGTATTATTACTGTGAGAAGGTATTTAATGTTTACCTAGAAATTCCAGTTACTTTTAGAGGACCTAATCAGGCAAAAAGACTCACATAATCAGTTTTTCCCCTGCCATATTATACAATGATAATTGATAATCATAATAATTACTGTGGCATCAGAAAGAATGTTATGTGCTCTCTGAATGAGCAAACATTTATTATAGTATTATAGTAAAGTTTAGTAGTGGAGAGCTGATATATATCATAATGTGGAAGCATATGTAAATTGAGAATACAGTTCAAAAGCTACCATTGCTGTAATTTTTACTTTGAAACTTCAGATAACATTTGAGGAAAACAAGAGTTCTTTCTGTTTATCAAAAGGGAACATGAAAAATATATGAAGCTGATAAATATATAGTTAAGATTATAAACATTGAGAAATATAATTGTATAGTTCTAATTAATCTTAATTCTTAAAAATACTACCCTCAAGAATAGCTAAAAACAAAAGACTGGCTAACTGTTGGCAACTGGAACTCTCATACTTACTGTTGGGAGTGGAAATTGGTTCAAACACTTTCGAAAAATGTTCAGCAGTATCTATTAAAGCTAAACAGGACTTACCACTAAAGCATGGGACCAAGCAGTTACACTTCTGAATATATACTGAAAGACATGAGTGCATAGCTCCACAAAAACTCATGTTTATAGCAGCTTTAGTCATAATAGCCAAAAACTAGGAATAACCCTCATGTCTATCAACAGGAGAATTTAAAAATTAATTGTGGTATATGCATATAATGGAATGCTATGCCAAAAAAATATATATACGTGTAGCAAGATGGGTGAATCTCAAAAGATATCATGTTGAACAAAAGAGGCCAGATGCAACAGAGTACAGTAGGTCCCCTACTTACGAACCTTCAAGTTGCGAGCTTTCAAAGATGCAAACGTCTGTTCGCATGTCCGATCACATAAGTTAGTTCACGTGTCTGGTGTACACTGTCACATGTGTGCATTGTTTACAAGTGGTTGTGCTTTTGTGTACTTTACTATACAGTACTGTATAGAGTACAGTGGTACAGTATCTTTATTTCAAGCCCAGAATGTCCAGAAGCAAGAGTAAAAGCAGTGATGATGTAGCTTGTACTGCTAAGAAGCGCCAGGAATTGGAGGCCCAGAGAAAGGACGAAGAGAGACAAGAAGAAGAAGAAGTAACTGAAGAACCAAAGAGATTCACAACGCAGGAAATGGCAAGGGGATTTTCTTTATTTGAGGAGGCACTTAGTTTTTGAGGCACAGGAGAAGAACATAGAACGGTACACGAAGGTTGCAGCAACCCTTCAGAATGCAATCCCGTGTCATCTATGAAGAGAAAAAAAGAGCTACTACCCAGACATCACTGGATCATTTTTTCAAGAGGGTAGATAGAATGAATCCAGCAAGGGACCATCACCTGTGCCATCAACGTCAGGCGTGAGTGAAATTGCAGCTCGCCCTCCGTCTCTTATTGCTGATGATCCTTCAGCCCTACCATCTCCCACCTCCTCTCCCTCCTCCAGTCAGTAACTCTTCTTACCTGTTCACTCGATGTCACCCCCTGTATGCCAGCTGTTGTACTGCACTACTGTACTTTTCAAGGTACTGTACTGTAAGATTTAAAATGTTTTATTTTTTGTATTTTTTTATGTATTATTTGTGTGAAAAGTATTATAAACCTATTGCAGTACAGTACTGTATAGCGGACTGTGTTACTTGGGTACCTAGGTTAACTTTGCTGGGCTTACGAATAAATTGGACTTTGAACATGCTTTCAGGATGGAAGTTGTTCATATGTAGGGGACTTATTATACCTACTTGTGAATCCAATTTCATGAAGTTCCTGAACAAGTAACAGAAGCCAGATTAGTGCCTATTTCTTGTAGGGGTGGGAGGATTTTAACTGGGAAGAGCAATAAGGTATCCTCCTGAGTGGTGGAAAAATTCTATCTTGATCTAGGTAGTAGTTTCACTTATGTGTACACATGTAAAAACTCAAAAAATTATACATTTATTATTTGTGCAATTTACTATATGAATGATACACATCAATTTTTTTTTTTTTTTTTTTTTTTTTTGCGGTACGTGGGCCTCTCACTGTCGTGGCCTCTCCCGTTGCGGAGCACAGGCTCCGGACGCACAGGCTCAAGTGGCCATGGCTCACGGGCCCAGCTGCTCTGTGGCATGTGGGATCTTCCTGGACCGGGGCACAAACCCGTGTCCCCTGCATTGGCAGGCAGACTGTCAACCACTGTGCCACCAGGGAAGCCCCACATCAATTTTTTAAAAGAATTATGAAATTAAAGATGATAATACAAATAGATGGAGAGATATACCATGTTCTTGGATTGGAAGAATCAACATTGTGAAAATGACTCTACTACCCAAAGCAATCTATAGATTCAATGCAATCCCTATCAAACTACCACTGGCATTTTTCACAGAACTAGAACAAAAAATTTCGCAATTTGTATGGAAACACAAAAGACCCCGAATAGCCAAAGCAATCTTGAGAACGAAAAAAGGAGCTGGAGGAATCAGGCCCCCTGACTTCAGACTATACTACAAAGCTACAGTAATCAAGACAGTATGGTACTGGCACAAAAACAGAAAGATAGATCAATGGAACAGGGTAGAAAGCCCAGAGATAAACCCACGCACATATGGACACCTTATCTTTGATAAAGGTGGCAGGAATGTACAGTGGAGAAAGGACAGCCTCTTCAATAAGTGGTGCTGGGAAAACTGGACAGATACATGTGAAAGTATGAGATTAGATCACTCCCTAACACCATACACAAAAATAAGCTCAAAATGGATTAAAGACCTAAATGTAAGGCCAGAAACTATCAAACTCTCAGAGGAAAACATAGGCAGAACACTCTATGACATAAATCACAGCAAGATCCTTTCTGACCCACCTCCTAGAGTAATGGAAATAAAAACAAAAATAAACAAAAGTGACCTAATGAAACTTCAAAGCTTTTGCACAGCAAAGGAAACCATGAACAAGACCAAAAGACAACCCTCAGAATGAGAAAAAATATTTGCAAATGAAGCAACTGACAAAGGATTAATCTCCAGAGTTTACAAGCAGCTCATGCAGCTCAATAACAAAAAAACAAACAACCCAATCCAAAAATGGGCAGAAGACCTAAACAGACATTTCTCCAAAGAAGATATACAGACTGCCAACAAACACATGAAAGAATGCTCAACATCATTAATCATTAGATAAATTCAAATCAAAACTACAATGAGATATCATCTCACACCAGTCAGAATGGCCATCATCAAAAAATCTACAAACAATAAATGCTGGAGAGGGTGTGGAGAAAAGGGAACACTCTTGCACTGCTGGTGGGAATGTGAATTGGTTCAGCCACTATGGAGAACAGTATGGAGGTTCCTTAAAAAACTACAAATAGAACTACCATATGACCCAGCAATCCCACTACTGGGCATATACCCTGAGAAAACCAAAATTAAAAAAGAGTCATGTACCAAAATGTTCATTGCAGCTCTATTTACAGTAGCCTGGAGATGGAAACAACCTAAGTGCCCATCATCGGATGAATGGATAAAGAAGATGTGGCACATATATACAATGGAATATTATTCAGCCATAAAAAGAAACGAAATTGAGCTATTTGTAATGAGGTGGATAGACCTAGAGTCTGTTATACAGAGTGAAGTAAGTCAGAAAGAAAAAGACAAATACCGTCTGCTAACACATATATATGGAATTTAAAAAGAAAAAAAATGTCATGAAGAACCTAGGGGTAAGACAGGAATAAAGACACAGACCTACTGGAGAACGGACTTGAGGATATGGGGAGGGGGAAGGGTGAGCTGTGACAGGGCGAGAGAGAGTCATGGACATATACACACTAACAAACGTAAGGTAGACAGCTAGTGGGAAGCAGCTGCATGGCACAGGGATATCGGCTGGGTGCTTTGTGACCGCCTGGAGGGGTGGGATAGGGAGGGTGGGAGGGAGGGAGACGCAAGAGGGAAGAGATATGGGAACATATGTATATGTATAACTGATTCACTTTGTTATAAAGCAGAAACTAACACACCATTGTAAAGCAATTATACCCCAATAAAGATGTTAAAAAAAAGAATTATGAAATAAAACATAGAAAAAATAAGACATCTGAATACCTTTATTGTCCAGTGATTTAAATAACTGTGGTTTAATTGTATTTATTCGTCCATTACTGACATGTCTTCCTTTTTTTTTTTATTGGAGTAAAATTGCTTTACAATATTGTGTTAGTTTCTGTTGTACAATGAAGTGAATAAGCTATATGTATACCTATATCCCCTCCCTCTTGGACCTCCCTTCTCCCCTTCCGCCTGCCCATCTAGGTCATCACTGAGCATCAAGCTGAGCTCCCTGTGTTATACAGCAGGTTCCCACTAGCTATCTATTTTACACATGGTAGTGTATTTATGTCAAACCTGATCTCCCAGTTTGTCCCACCCTCCCCTTCCCCCCAGCCGTGTCCACATGACCATTCTCTACATCTACATCTCTATTCCTGCCTTACACCTCACACTGGTCAGAATGGCCATCATCAAAAAATCTACAAACAATAAATGCTGGAGAGGGTATGGAGAAAAGGGAACCCTCTTGCACTGTTGGTGGGAATGTAAATTGATACAGCCACTATGGAGAACAGTATGGAGGTTCCTTAAAAAGCTAAAAATAGAACTACCATACGACCCAGCAATCCCACTACTGGGCATATACCCTGAGAAAACCATAATTCAAAAGGACACAAGTACCCCAATATTTATTGTAGCACTATTTACGGAAACAACCTAAATGTCCAATGATAGATGAATGGATAAAGAAGATGTGGTACATATATACAATGGAATATTACTCAGCCATAAAAAGGAACAAAATTGGCTCATTTATAGAAATGTGGATGGACGTAGAGTCTGACATGTCTTCCTGATATGGATTCTTTCTGCCAGTGTATCCATACATGCCTCCCTAAAAACATTTACCTTTGACAGATACATCTATACTTAGGTAAACATGGTGCCAGTTATCAACATATTGCCCCTCAACTCCAATTCACCCTTCAATATATGCTCTGGGACAGAGGACAGAACTCCTTTAAACATCTCCACAGACAGCACAATGTTAAGTTTTCTCAGCAGAGAGCACTGGAGAGGCATTGGAGGAGGGAAGACAATCTCCTGTTATTTCCTGCTGCTATACAGTGGAGTCAGCAACCTTGCAGCCTTTGCCTGGCCTGGAGATAAACTTCCGAGCAGCCCTCTCAACATGGAAACTGACCCCAGGCTCTTCTGCTCACACTGGTACCCTGAGTCACTGCTCACTTTGCAGCTGACACCCCCTCCCAATAACTGCCACCCTCCCAGTGCAGACCCAGACACAGCACACCTGTGCCTTGGCTCCCATTCCCTCTGCAAGCTCACCTCCACTGGTTCCTGATCACCTGTACTCCAGAGGAGACTGCAGAACAGCTGTGGCCAGGACAAACCAGCAAGCTTCTCTGCTATCCAGTGGGCTGAATTACACCTTCTCCAATAATATCTGAACCAGCCTTGGGGAGGGGGACCCTTCTAAGTTTGTCCTTCTTTGGGTATTCTCCCTGAGCCCTAGAATACCATACACAGTTTCCTTCTAGTCATTCTTTTATCAGGACTCGATAATTCTTTATATTAAACTTAACCCACTGTGTGGTTCCTATTCTTGATTGGACCCAGACTGATACAAGCACTGTATACATTTTATATCAGTTTTACTTGACATACTGGATATGACCCAATCAAACTGACAGCAAAAAAAAAGAAAAAGAAAAAAATGTTAAGAAGGAAATAAAGGGAAAAAGTGTTAAGAAGGAAATAAAGGATACAACATAAAGTGCAAAATATACCAGCTAAAATAAGAAAGATGTTCTGCCACATGTGGGGCAGAAGAGAATTAGAAAAATTAAATAAGCGGGTTGATTTTTCTAGCCAGGTTAAATGCAAGTAACTTTAGAGGGCTGATTCTTTTTTGCTTTACTTATTAATACTCAGAATTGAGTGATAAAAATAGTATTGTATAATGTCAATTTCATGAAAATAAAATAATAATTTTTTAAACTGGGCTCTCACTTACTTTTCCTAGGAAAACCGTCAGAGACAAAAACCAACCAAACATTTATTCATATTTAATGTAAACTATTTTCAAATATTCAGCTAAATAATCTATCCGTCAATCAATAATTGAGTCTGGCAGTTATCCAATACTGTCAGGCATTGCATATTTGTACTCAGAGATGGAAGCGTTCACTATAAATAAAGAACCAGGATAGGAATGAAAAGGCTCACTGAGATGCTGAGAACTGAGAAAACTATTAAGGGCAGGGTAAGATTGGATGGGATGGAAAGAAGCACTCCACGTGGTAGGGGCAGCATGAGTCAAGGTTTAGAAGTGAAAATAAACATGGCACATGTTTGAACCAGAAAGGAGAAAATTCTATTGAATCCCCAGGCAAAGGTGACAAATAGGGCTGGAGAGCACCTTGAAAACAGAAGTAAAAAATTTTGGTTTCAATGTTGACACTAAGTAGCCACTATAAGGTTCAAGAGAAGGAAGATGACAGTATAAAAGGAAGATTTTTCAGGAAAACTAATGTAGAAATAATAGGAAAATTTGAGCTGGGAAGGGCCTTGTGAGAGAACGGTTGCATAGAATTAAATCATAGTTGATATGACTCTCAGTTTACAAACTCAGATGTGCAAATTATCACATTAATCATCATCTTTCAATTACCTTAATTTGAACTCTGAGTTTTATTTCCTCAGGATTGGTTGGAAAATGCACTTACTACTTCACTCAACAGACATGTATAAAGTCCCTTTTATGCCCCAGACATTTTCTACATACTGGAAATAGAGCAATAAATGAAATAAATTACCTGTCCACATGGAACTTACATTTGAGTGGAGGAGACAGATAACAAACAAGTAAACAAATTAAGATATAATATCAAATAGTGATCTGTGCAGGGAGATAAGGTGAAGAGGGTTTCAAGCTAGATTGGGTAAACAAGGTGACATTTGAGCAGAGACCTGAATAAAGGTCCAACATCCATTGGATACTGGTGAGCTTCCCAGGAAGAGGAAAAGGAAACTACAAGGACCCAGAAAAGGGAGCATACTTGGCATGTTTAAGGACAAGCAAGGAGGCCAACTGAATGAGATTGACCAGGCAGAGGAGCCGTAGGAAATCAAATCAGAGAGGTAATCAGGGGTCATTTAATATAGGGCTATGGTGAGGATTTGGGATTCAATTGTAAGCAAGCTGAGGCAAGGAAGTGACATGATCTGACATTGCTTTTAAAAGATCAGAGTAGTTGGGCTTCCCTGGTGGCGCAGTGGTTGAGAGTCCGCCTGCCGATGCAGGAGACACGGGTTCGTGCCCCGGTCCGGGAAGGTCCCACATGCCGCGGAGCAGCTGGGCCCGTGAGCCATGGCCACTGACCCTGCGCGTCCGGAGCCTGTGCTCCGCAACGGGAGAGGCCGCAACAGTGAGAGGCCCGCGTACCAAAAAAAAAAAAAAAAAAAAAAAAAAAAATCAGAGTGGTAGCTCTGTGGAAATGGACTACTGGGGTAAGGGGAGCAACAGTGGCGTTAGAGATCAGTTAACATGATGTGTCGCAGTCCAGATGAAAGATGGTGGTTTGAATGAGCATTGGATGTGGTGACTTATAGCCAGATGCAGGATATATTTTGAAGGTTGAGCTGACAACATTCACTGGCAAATTAGATAGCAGGTGTGAAATTCAGAGTCAAGAAAAGACTCGAAGTTTTTCACCTGAGGAACGGAGTCAATGGCAGTGCCCTTTTCTGAAATAGGGAATATTAGAGAAGGAACAGATTTGAGAAACAAGTCATGAATTCTGCTTAGCGCACATCAAGTCTTCACTAGAAGTCAACTGTCCTGTTTCTCTCTATGTACAACAACACTTCTGACACCAGATGTGTGGGGTTTTCCACACAAAATAATTATTCAATTCAGTGTGGATATCAACTGAGTGTCCTACACTTAACCCAGTTCTGACACTAGCTGCCTGGAGAGTGCAGACCCCACAGGTTAAGTGCTCAGTCCCACAAGACTGCCCTCCTCACTTCACATGGCAGTCACAAGTCCTACTGTTGCCACTTGTACTTCTGACCAACCAGCTATAAACCACAGGTCCCCATTACCCCCTCTTCATGTTCAATAATTTGCCAGAATGGCTTACAGAATCCAGGGACACACTTTACTATTACTGATTTATTATAAATGATACAATTCAGGAACAGCCTAGTGGAAGAGATATATAGGACAAGGTATGTGGGAAGAGGCACAGAGCTTCCATGCCTTCTCTGGGAGCACCACTCTCCCAGAACCTCAATGTGTTCACTAACCTGGAAGCTCTCTGAACCCCTTGGGTTAGGGTTTTTTGGTTGAGGCTTCATTACATAGACCCGTTGATTAAATCATTGGAATTAGTGATTAATTCAACCTTCAGCCCATTTTTCCCTTCCCAGAAAGTCAGGAGGTAGGGCTGAAAGTTCCAACTCTCTAATCTCACAGTTGATTCCCCTGGTAACCAGCCCCTCACCCTTAGGAACTTTCCAAAAGTCACCTCATTAACATGAACCCAGGCATGGCTGAATAACAAAAGATACTCCTTTCAAGTTTTTCACTCCAGAGCTGTTTCAGGAGTCTGTGACAGAAACCAAGTACAACAAAAGATGCTCCTAAAGTTCAAATCACTTAGGAAACTACAGGGGTTTTAGGAGTTCAGCCCAGCAGCCAGGGACAAATACCAAAATATATATTTCTTATTATATCACATTCGCCAAAGAGATATCAAGTCTCTAGTTGGATATGCAAGTCTGGAGTTTAGAGGAGAGGCTGGAGATTTGGGAGTCTTCAGCATACAGATGTTATAAAGTGCGAGAGGATATATGAGCTCACTTAGGGTGTGAATTTCGTGGGACACCTCAGCGTTTAAAGATTCAGTGAGGAGGGGAACAAAAAGAGATGGAAGTTCAGTCAGAAAAGTGACTGAGGGCTTCCCTGGTGGCGCAGTGGTTGAGAGTCCTCCTGCCGATGCAGGGGACACGGGTTCATGCCCCGGTCCGGGAAGATCCCACGTGCCGCGGAGCAGCTGGGCCCGTGAGCCATGGCCGCTGAGCCTGCGCATCCGGAGCCTGTGCTCCGCAACCGGAGAGGCCGCAACAGTGACAGGCCTGCGTACCGCAAAACAAACAAACAAACAAAAAAACCTAACTAAAAATAGAGTTACCATGGGAACTAGCAATCCCACTCCTGGGCATATATCCAGAGAAAACTCTTAATTTGAAAAGATACATGCACCTCAATGTTCTTAGCAGCACTATTTACATTAGCTAAGAAGCAACCTAAATGTCCATCAACAGATGAATGGATAAAGAAGCTATGGTATATATATACAATGGAATATTACTCAGTCATAAGAAAAGAATGAAATAATGCCATTTGTAGCAACATGGCTGGGCCTAAGATTATCATACTAAGTGAAGTAAATCAGGAAGACAAAGAAAAATACCATATCACTTATATGTGGAATCTAAAATACGATACAAGTGAACTTATTTGCCAAACAGAAAGACTCACAGACAGAAACAAGATTATGGTTACCAAAGCGGAAGTGGGGGGTGGTATCAGAAAACATGGTGAATTAGTTAATGGGAAGTCTTTCCATTCTCTTAATAATCATCTAGATTTCTTTGTTTGTTTAAGCATATTTCTCTCAGCCTTTGTCTTTCTGGACTGGAGTCCCATAATCTGCTCCCCCCACCTCTGGACCATTCATTCACATGTGGCAACTCTTAACTCCCCTTTGGTCATTCTCTAGACCCCATCCACCTCTGATAAAATATATTCAGTTCACTAAACAGAAGTGCATACCGTTTTCTAAGTTCAGATGCCCCATGATTTTCCACAAAGGCAAGAATATGTTTCTTCTTAAAACTTCCTAATTAAATCCAGGCTTTTTGGATCTTTTTATAATTCCCCACTGGGAACATTACTAGCTGCAAAAGTCCTTATGTAAGCCTTTATTGCATTTGATTGCTTAGAGCCAATCATTTTTAAATTATAATTTTAATTATTTTACCCCAAATGTACTCCTGTAGAACTTAACCCTACTGAAGCTCATCCACTGGTTTTAAGATTTTGTTTAATTAAACATATTAAATGTGACCAGTCCCATCAGAGTTAATACCCAGAGAATCTATTTATCCTCACCATTTATTGTATGATATCTGTTCCAAGTCTCACATACAACTCAAAAGATAATAATGCTAATCATTGTTATAACTTTTTTAAAGTTTAAATAAGTGATATTTACTGATTTCCTTTTGTTCACAAATCTATTTACAGCTGAAATAGATTATTCAGTTATGGCTTCCCATTTGAGAGGCTCAAATAATTTAAAAAGAGTGATTTTAATTGGGTTCAGGGAGCAAATTCTCAATCCGCATTGCCGGTATCCATGGCATACTATATTTGATTGCAAATAAGTGTTTGAAATATGGTTAATGTATATTATGTATTTCTGTGTGTGTGTGTGTGTGTGTGTGTCTGTGTGATTTATTTTTGGTCACACTCTCTGAGCTGCAAAAAAGCACTGGCTTTCTGGTTTGGTGTTCAGGCCAACAGAGCAGGCTACCTATCTCAAGGTAAAAAATAGAAACGAGACTAGGTCAGTGGTGTTAAATCAAGAGGTTTATATTAAAAGATTTAGCACTAAAATCTAAATAAAGAATTTCTTAAAAAAAAAAAAGACATCCATTATTTCAGTTCATTAGAAAACAACTCTCATTTTTCTACCACTGAAGAGTCTTGTCACTTTTTAACCAATGAATTTCAAATGCCCAGTTGTTTTAGACATGAAAATAAAAGGAATATAATCAAGGTAAATTTCATGTTACCTTACTGTAGTATGCTTCTTTGGTAATTTTATATATTTTGTGCTCTTTGGGCATTTTGAAATTATATCTGAATGGAGTAATGGAAATACCCGTAATGCATATCTATTAATTGTCAGTATTTTTAGCAAACTAAGGAACTAGGGAGAGTGACCTCTTACACTCAAAAATGAGTGGAAAAAAATTACATTCCTATCCTGGAGCCCCCCTGATAATGGTAGACAAATGTTGATCCTTCGAGTGCCTTGGGTGGTTATTCTGTCACTCTTTCTGCCAAGAGTGAGCAATGAGGCCACTGGGGGATATCAGAGAACACCATGGACTTTGGTGCCACCAGGATACCTGTGCTTCTCAGCATCATGGATCTTTGTGACAAACCCAGGAAGCAGGCTCCCTGCTCTCTGAAGAACTAACTCAAGTAGCTTCTTGGACCAAGTCCAAATGGCTGAAGCTCAGCCCAGATGAAACAAAAAGGCACCTAAGTGAAAAGAGGAGAAATTGGAAATCTGATAAGAAATCCAACATCAATTCTTTTTAAGGGCCAACATTGTCAGGCTGGTGAATGATTTTGTGGTAAATTGCTCTTTTCAGAATCTCAAAGGAATGCATTTGTGAAAAATGCATTCTTTCACCTCTAACTCATCAGGAAACCAAGAGCCAGACATGAAATATAATTCTAGAAAGTATTGTCTCAAAGTTACTTAATATGCACTCTGACCGAAAGTGGGAACATACAGATAACAAGCATGTTATCGCCAAGTAGAACCCCATAAAGCACTCAACTTGGTCTGTGTAGAAAGCAATCAAGTACAACCTCATAGTGAAGTAAACACCGAACCAAGGGTCAAAAGTCCAGGCTTTGCCACTAAACTAGCTGTGTGAATTTATACTTAACTCCTCTTTTTTTCTTCATGTGAAATAGTTCAAATATACCCCAAATTAAAGAGAGAATATATATACATATTTGTACATAGATTTGTCAAATCTCAACATTTGGACTTAATCTCCTTCAGATTATTTTGAAAGATATAAAACAGCACAGACAGATGAAGTCCTATGAATTTCTCACTCTCCCTCCCATCCCATTCAATCCATCCAACACAGAAGTAACCACTTTTCTGATTTCTACTCTCATTCCCATGCTTGTTATTAAACTGTTACGTCATAGGTGCAGGTCCATAAGCACTACTTAGTACTGTGCTGTGTGTTTGTAAGTTCTGTATAGATGATATTATGTGTACATACAAGAGTCTGCACAAATGAAAGTGTTAAGAGCAGGCACCCTGGAGCCTCACTGCCTGGATTCAAATAGTGGTTGTGCCTCTTCCTTCCTGTGTGCCTCAGGCTAATTAAACTCTCTGTGCCTCCACTTCCTCATCTGTTAAACAGGAAACATAATGGACCTACCTTATATGTTGTCATGAGGATTAAACGAATTGACATCTGTAAAGTACTGGGGACAGAGCCTGGCACAGACTAAACTACGTAAGTGTTATTTTGTTACTATTCGAACATTTTCTAGAATTCTTCCAATTTATATGTCTAGTCTCCATTTGATGAACATTTAAGTTGTTTACAATTTTTTACTATTATAAACATTCTTCAACATGTCTCACTGTTGAAGAATGTGGCCAATTTTTGTAGTGACTATACATACCGAAGAATGAAATTGCTGGGTTTTAGGTTAATCCAACTTTGGGCTCTAGCAGATATTAGCATATTCCTTTCCAACATATGGTAAAAATTCCCACTCTCACTCAAAATTCCTATTACTACATCCTCATCAATTTTAGTGTTCCCTGATCATCATTTCTGTATTTGTGAAATGAGGAGGGGTGAACTAGTTGATCCCTATAGAGTCTTTGTACATTTTCTACGTTCTCTGATTCCCTTTCCTTGAATTTCCCACTTTCTCCCTTCATCTAGAGATAAACTAGTCCAGCAAATAGCAAACAATTTCTTCTCAGTCTATAAGCCTCTTGTTTGGTACTTTATATTCTGAACAGTCTATAAACTAGGATATCCAATAATACAATTGCAGTACTCATAAGGAAGAATATCTCCTAAACTGACAGCGTCCAAGCCAGGAATACTTCCAACACTTTTAAAACAGATCTGTAGTTTTCAAACATTTTAAAGCAATGGACTTTTTAAAAAATAAAAATATAAACTGGAGTTCAATATAAATGCTGCTTGTTCCTTTTTTCCCCTTTTTGCTTACCTCTAATATATATCTTATACATTAGTAAAAGCTTCTTGTAATGGAATTATTATTAGTGCCTAGATGAACTTCCTGAAAATAATACTGAAAAGCTTTCATTTATCTTGTTATTTTACCCATTAAATTTGCATTTTATACTTTATTTGATCACGTTTTCATTTTAGACTAGTATATATCCTATATTAAAATCTTGTGGAAATATCCACGTTACAAAAGAATTGCCTACTATTACCAAAGAGCTCTGATTTTACCACCTATAATTTCTAGGGGGAAAAAAAATATACTGCTTCAGGCTCTGAAGGTTAATAATTATTGGCCAACATTGCCTCCTAATGGTAAGAAGCTTATTTACATCATATGTCAAGTTAGAAATTTTGGTTTCTTTTTTAAATATGTACAAAACTTTGAAGTGATCTCTTCCTATGAGAATATTACCTTATTTTGATAACAGAGTTGGGGAGGGAGATACAGTACTTATCAGACATACTGGCAAGACTAGGTCATGGGGTTTCTGCTCTGCCTCTGATGGGCCATCTACAAGTCCCAGAATTCTCTCTCTCATTTCCTCTCAGATACAGTTACTAAAGATCTTCAAACTTCAGCCAGCCCTCACTTGTCCTTATGTCAAGCTTGTCTTAGTCTTAACATGTTAAGATGCTAGCTCCAGACAGCCAACTGGAGTGTGGGATCAGCCTGGAAAACAGATGGTCTCTGGATTGCTAAAAGGTGAACTCCTGCTTTGACATCCACGTGTACCCAGGTCAGCACACTTACCATCAGTCTCACCAAAGCTGCATGTTCCCTGTCTTTTTTTTTTTTTTTTTTAATCTCCTCATGAAGCCAAAGCCCAGTTGTGAACCTCTGCTTTGCACTTCAGGTGTCTAAAACTGGAGCCTTCACCACCACCGGTCAGAGCCTCTACCTGGAACAGTCATGAAAAAGGAATTGGCTAAATCCTCCTTAGCCCAAACCTTTGAACCAAGGATCTGCTACCTATCTGATGTAAGTTCACAGAGCTCTGGATCAGAGGTCATCAAATCAGAACTCTTGGATATGTCTCTAGCCCAGGTCAGATTCAAAATCCCCCCCCACCTGGATGCTGTGACTGGGGCCGCTTCTACTTCGGGAGCCAGCCGTGAGCCAGGTGTGTAACCCTCACTCACTCCTATCTTACTGAATCCTCCTGCTATGAAGAGCCAACCAGGCTTTTTACAGTGTCTAGAGGTTTTTATAACAGGCAAGAAAGAACACAAAGACAAGAATAAAATGCAGATGGAGGAGAAGGAATAAGAATAAGAAAGAAAAGAGAGGAAAAGGAGCACTTGTTTCAGGCAGAAACCATATTATATATTACTTACGATCCACCCACTCCAGGACTAGCCACTTCCTCTGTAGTGAAGTACTTGCCTGCCGATATAAAAGAGACAGATAAAATGTAGAAGGGAAATGTAAGGCTGCAAAGACAATGTATAATTCAATAAATATTCTACGGCTTCCCTGGTGGCGCAGTGGTTGAGAGTCTGCCTGCCGATGCAGGGAACACGGGTTCGTGCCCCAGTCCGGGAGGATCCCACATGCCGCGGAGCGGCTGGGCCCGTGAGCCATGGCCGCTGAGCCTGCGTGTCCGGAGCCTGCGCGTCCGGAGCCTGTGCTCCGCAACGGGAGAGGCCGCGGTGGTGAGAGGCCCGCGTACCGCAAAAAATAAAAATAAATAAGTAAATAAATAAATATTCTATTGGTAGAGTAGGATAAATTCTACCATTGGCATGCACCGATTGAGGTCCACACAGATATCTGAAATGTCAAATTAACAAGAAGCCACGTTAAGTCATATTATTACAGGCACGTATAGAAATCTGATATCAATTCCAGTGATCTGTGTTAAGAATTTATTGAGCCACATCTGGGTTTAGCAGTAGAGTTGTATAATCGATTAGCAATGTCTTCCATGAGCACACACTTGTCATATAGTTCCCTTTTCTTTTCTAGAACCATCCTCCCTTTAACTCCTTCCTGGTTCTCTAGCTAAGTGCTTCTCAAGCTTTAATGTATGAATTACCTAGGGGTTTGCTAAAATTCAGATTCTGATACAGCAGGTCTGGGGTAGGGCCTGATATTTTGAATTTCTAAGAAGCTCCCATGATGCCCATGCTGGACCATAGAACTTTCAGGCCTCCTTTTCTAACAACAATTTCCTTTCTTCATCACCCAGCAAGAGTATTACCTTTATCTCTTTTTCTTATTGCTGGTCAGTCAGAGAAAGAAGATAGTAGCCACTGCTGTCAGGCCTTAATAATTTATTATAAAAGATTCCTATAACAACTTATGATTTTCAATTTCATATATATATATATATATATATATATATATATATATAATTTGTCATGCTTTTATCAGTAAGAAGTTTTTCTCAACCATTCTTCCCAAGTCCTAGAGTAAAATGATTAAGGTCCCTAAAATGTCCCAGAAGCTCTAAAATATCCTAAACTCTCTACTAAATTATCAAATAAATAATATCCACTACAGCTTTAGGTTTTATTTTACTTTATTGCATTCTAATTCTTTTTCAATGGTATCCTGAACATGATGTACACGGTAATTCCCAGTTGCTCCTTAACAATATAAATTGCCTGAAAGTGAGGGATACTTGTTCACTTTTATAAAGAGTGTTACATAAAAGAAGCATATGTGAAAAAATCAGAAGATATAAATACTGAGAAGTTAATTGGTTTATATCTTTGCACGTTATCCATTGTGAAAAATTCTAAGTGTGATGATGCTTTAGCCACAGTACCTCACAAGTGAGTGTACGGCCTTGTGCCCTGCAGCGAAGCATATTTTCCTTACGGAAAAATTCCCAGCTGAATCATTCTCTTCTTTCAACTTACAGGTGCCAGAAGGATCCTTCACATCACCAGAAGGATCCTGAGGCATGTCCTTATGAATAACCAGCTTTTCAGTCCTGTGTAGAGTCTGTGGGCCCGCTTTCAGCTCCAGATCCTTCAATAGCTGAAAATTCTGTGTCAATAAGTGGTTTCAGAAATTGCTCAACCTTGGTTAGTCTTTGCTTCAGTTTCTGCTGCATTGACTCATACTCAGCCAGGATCCGGGCAAACTTGGTTTGCAGGAGGTCTACTGACCCCTCCATTCGAGTGACCTTCTCTTCGAGATCTTTAGGATCACTTCCAGCATTTGCAATGTTTATGTCCAGTAGCCCATCTTTCATCAAGATTTGCTTCCCTTTCTCTTCTAGCATACACTTGGCATCTGGGTACTCGGTTAGAGCTTCCATGAGGTCATCTTTTGAGAGACAGAACAGATCTGAGTAGCCAATACTTTTAATGTTGGCCGTTCTTCGATTGCCAGCTTTGCTGCCTTTAATGTTAAGGATGCTGATCTCACCAAAGTAGCTGCCATCGCTCAATACTACAAACTGAGTGATTCCATCATCTGCCACCACGGCGAGTTTGCCTTCCTTGATGATGTACATCTCTCGTCCAATATCCCCTTTCTTGCAAATGTAATCTCCAGGACTGTAGACTTGGGGCTGTAACTTCAAGACCAACTCCACCAACAGACCAGCTTCACAGTCGGCAAAAATGCGCACCTTTTTTAACGTGTCTAAGTGAACGTTGATGGCAATCTCCGCTCTTAGTTTATCAGGTAGATACTTCAAGACTTCTTTCTCATCCACTGTTTTCTTGTTGGTCCACAGATAGTCAAACCATTTAATAACTCTCTTTTCCATATCTTTGCTTACATTTCGAAAATGCATGTATTGCTTGATCGCATCAATTCTTGCTTGAAATTCTGCTCTGGCTGCATTCATGTTGGAAATCATAGAACCTATGTTACCAACAATGGTGGCAAAAATTAACACTCCAATCAGGAAATCAGCCACCACAAAGATATACTCAGAATCCCTCACAGGAGGTGGTGTTTCACCAATGGTGGTCAAAGTCAGTGTAGACCAGTAAAGGCTGTATACATATTTTCTAGCCAAACGGCCAAATTCAGGATCGTTAACATCAGGATAGACCCATGTATCATTTCCAAATCCAACAGCTTTGGAAATAGAGAAGTACACGCACGCATTCCAATGGATGATAATGACAATATACATAACAAGGTTAGAAATCCTGAAGATGTTTGGGTAGTTTGTCCTTGTTTCTGTTCTCTGGAAGAACTCAAACATTCGAGAGATCCTTAACAGTCTGTTTAGTCTAATTTCTGGATAGTTCCAGCCCAGATTAAAATACAGCAGATCCGTTGGTATCACTGATACAACATCAAGTTTAAACTGAAAGTTTGATTTATATTTCTCTATGAGTTTAAGCTCTTCCTTCACCAGTAGTCCTTGTTCTAGGTAACCTAAAATAGAAAAAAAAAAAAGTAAATGTTTTTTCCTTTTCATGCCACTGTAAATTTTTCTAAAGTAACTCTCAACAAACGTCATTGAGTTCCAAACAAGAGTTCATTCCAATAAATATGCTTTTAGCAATGTAATAAGATATGAGTACTGATCAACACATGGCTGTGGAAAATGTTCTTTTGCAGAAATAAAAAGTAAAACTTTGTAAGCACAGAAGTGAGAGATTATATGCAATGTATATATACAAGGTATATATACAGACCTCTCTAGATTCAGCATCCTGTCCAGGTAAAGCTATGCCTTTTATGAACAGTGTTCCTGGAAAGTTTTCTTTTTCTAGCACTGTGCTTAATTCCTCATGCCACTCTTTTGTCAGAATCCCAGCCCCACCCTTGAAGCTTGGGTGCCTGCTTGCTGTTTGACTATTGTGCATATTCTTGCCTTGCCCCTTCAATGTGAAGCATATGTCCTTTGAGGCGTCACTTTCAGGCTTTCACTTCTCTTTCTTGCCCCTCCCAGGCTTCCTTAGACATCTGGGATTTTCCTTTCTACTAAGCTGCTACCATGCACCTTGTGCGTTAAACCCAGAATTTCGGTACCGTGATATATTTCACTAGGGAAAAATTTGTTTCTCTTCCTATCCTGGTTACCAGAGCTGTGCATAGAACTGAACTGAAGCATTGCTCCAGTGCACTGATACTAGAGAATGTCTTTATTTTACATAATGATTCTTAAAAGCAATACTCTGCGTACACAGGTTACCTTTGCATGTGGTAGTATAGAAAATGAGCTTATACCTACTCAACAAGAATACTTAAAGTCGGAAGCTATCAGATCCTGCCCAGATTATTGGTCAATAATGCCTCACCACGGACCACAAAGTTGAATTAAGGATGTACATCCTGTTTCTTATAAAATTTCTAGTACAGCTCTGCTGAGTACAATGACATTTTCCCCCATGCCTCTTCAAGGTATCTCTGTTAGGTAGCAATTACCCTTTCCCCACAGAACTGGCAGAATATTTCTGTTCTCTCTATTCCTCTCTCCTGGTATAAACCCAGTGAACAGAAAAATGGAGGAAAGCCATCAATCCACATCCAGAAGGTTGCCTAGTAACATCCTTCTGAATCAGCTGGAGTGGCCTAAGCCTGTGGGTGGGTATATGGTACTCTTGCTTTCAAGAGTGCTTTTTCCTCTAAAAAAAATTTTTGTGAGTCTTTTTTTTTTTTTTTTGAAGAATACTTGAATTAAGAATTTTCAAGTTGGGCTTCCCTGGTGGCGCAGTGGTTGAGAGTCCACCTGCCGATGCAGAGGACACGGGTTCGTGCCGCGGTCCGGGAAGATCCCACATGCTGCGGAGCAGCTAGGCCCGTGAGCCATGGCCTCTGAGCCTGTGCGTCTGGAGCCTGTGCTCCGCAACGGGAGAGGCCACAACAGTGAGAGGCCCGCATACCACAAAAAAAAAAAAGAAATTTCAAGTTATACATAGAGATAAAAGCATGAAATTGCAAAATATCCAAAACTGAACATATTTACCTGTCCTTGTTCGTACAAACATATCGAGAAGATAGACTATATCTGATAAGTAATCAAGAATGATCCAATATTCTAGGTAATCAGACTGAAGTTCATCAAAACATGCTCTGTAAAAGAAAACCTTGTATAAATAAAATGAAATGGGACCAATTTAAGTAAAAGTCCTCTTTGTATAATTTTTATCACGATGAGAAGTATAACACACTAAGGCGAGGAGGGGTCCTTGGAGTCCATTTAATCAACCATGGCTTTCCCAAATCTATTCCCACATCTGAGGGTTGGATTTAGTTTTCTCACACTTCTGAATTTCAACATTCTTTCCATTATGCTAGTCAGCTTTGTGAAAACATCAAATGAGAATAAATGACTTCAAGCTAACGTCAAAGTATTTTTGGATGATACACATTGATAGCCAGGTTCATGTTGACTATTTGTACCCAAAATGCCTTTGGGAAATCATGCTTTGTCCTGGATGGCTGAGATGTTTACTGTCTAAAAGACAAGGAACCATAGATATCCCTTGGGAAACACATCTTGCTCTAT
The DNA here is from genome assembly GCF_011762595.2 of Tursiops truncatus. Classification (NCBI taxonomy): domain Eukaryota; kingdom Metazoa; phylum Chordata; class Mammalia; order Artiodactyla; family Delphinidae; genus Tursiops; species Tursiops truncatus. The sequence goes on from NC_047038.1 coordinate 70,598,381, forward strand.
AAAACCTGGATCCTTGATCTTTTTCCCGTCCTGGCAAAATTATTTTCTTGCAGGCCAAAGAAAATAAAGTTTCTCCCAAAGTTCTAATTAAATGATTGAGCAATCAAAAGTTTAAAAGTATCCCCACCCCACCCCATCCCAGTACTGGATTTCCAAGGATATTGGGAACCAAAGCAGCTACTCTTGCTCTTAGGAAAACACATTGAGAATGATGTAACCTCTCTTCACAACCTGTGGTGGAGAAAGGAGGTACGTCCTAAAGAGCTCTAGGCCAAACTGTTAAGTCAGTTAACTTGGAAACTAGAAGTGGTTTGAGATCCACAAAAATATACAGACACCTTGCAATAATCATGGTCCAGTTGTACATGACAGGTAAGGTGATGCAAAACAGCCAGTTGTAATATGTGCTTCCTGAGGGATCAATAACCATGACTTCCTTCTTCTTCTCCCTAGCAGCAATTGGAAATAAAGGGGAAGGTTACCAAGAAACAAGAATCTTTTTATTTCAAATATCAAATATGGTGATGCCCGTCACCCACAACTGATGAATTAGAAATAAGCTGAAGAAGCTCACTCCACAGTGGGAAGACTAGCTTGGCATAAGTGCATTAGTCATAAGAAACTGGTTAGGGAGGGGTGGATAGATAGTTAAATTACTAGTCTTACATTAAACCATACTTTAGACTTTTATTGAAGCCCTTGTTTTACTGTGATGCTGCAGACACTTCTATCACTCCGGCTACTGAGAGAGAACAATGGCATAGATCATGCCGAACTCTGGATATCCCACAGACCCCTTGGGTAGGCAATGGTTGGTGAGACAATGATGATTTTCCCACTCCCCCTACCAGGTAACAAAACAACTGGGGACCACATTGTGAGGGGGAACTCATGGCTTCTTTCTCATCTGTATGGAGAGAAGAATATAACACAATCTAATAAAAAGTGCTTGTTCTTAAGTGTGTATGAGGAATTGAGAGGCAATAGAGGGCAAAAAAAAAAAAAGAAAGAAGGAAGGAACTATATGATCAAATGGACATTTTTTAAAACTTTCTGGTATCAAATTTATATTTTTAAGGATTTTTTCTTTTATACAACGTCAACACATTTCTAACAGGCACAAATAAGTAAAGAGTTTTCTTTGAGTAAGTTTAGAAGACAATATTTTCTTTAATAAAAAGCAAAAAGATAGCTCTGAAAATATCACTCAGCCTTATCCTTGTGAAACTCTAACTCTCAAATGTTTTAAAAAGTTTCTTTCCAATAGCTAATGCTATTCATACTGCTCTCAAAATTAGGCATGGCTTTTGCAATGAGACTACTTTACTTCAGATTATTTGCCATACAGTATTTATGACTCAAAAATGTTAATGAAATTATTAAATTTTTATTTCGGCCAAAAATATTGATGGTAAGATCCTAGAAACGCAATTTTCTTTGGATCCTAAATCTGTCCCAGTGGTAAGTTTATCTTCACCAGTGCTTAAGGAAGGAAATTAACCATGACGCCGAAAATTCTTGATGAGAAAAGTAAGGCTACCATTGCTAATGTTAAGGAAATTTGAAAAAAATTAAATTCACATTTGATAACAATTTATTTAGTCTTTACACCGGGCCTCTTTACTATAAACTTATACTAGAAATTATCCCTGTACCCTAAACCCATCACAAATTTATTCCTAATTTCAATGCCAGTAAAAATACTTACTCTTCTTTCTTGTCTTTGCCTTTCTCCTCTTTCTTTTTCTTGTCTTTGTCCTTTTCTTTCTTCTTTTCCTTTTCTGGGTCCTTTTTATTTTTACTTTTATCATCTGGCTTGCTGAAGAAGTGAGAGATGTAGTTGGTAAAATACAAAAATGTTATGGATAGAAAAATGTGGGGTTATTCATGCCAAAGTCTTACTTACCTCTTCTTTTCTTTTTTCTTTTTCTTTTTTTCTTTTGGTTCTCTATAGAAAAAAACCAATATATCACATAATCAAATTACATTCTCACCTCCATTCTTGTTTACCTTCCTCTCCACTGGGCAAGAATTCTGGGCTTTGTGTTCAAAGACCTGCCCCTGTGCTCAGAGACCAGAAATATGATCTCCTAATGGTGGGTTCAACAAGAAATAGACATGCACCCCAACAATAAACAAATAAAATTCCTGGGAATTAGTGCATGTGGAAAATTGGAGAAAATGGAGGTGGATAAAGGCATAAACCCAGGGAGGGAAATTTAAGAAACAAGAGCCCCCAAAAGTGTACTTTCAAAGTCTCAATGTATATCCAAAAAATGGGTACTTAAAATTTAAGCTTCTTGATGTCACTTGTATTTATACTTGAATAAGAGTTTTGAGAATTTCAAGAAAATGCCATCAGTTTTCTTTAGAGGGGTAATCCTGACTGAAGCAATGTTTTATGAGCAGACAAAAAGCTCTGTGGTGACAGAGTTACTTCTTGAGTTACAATTTCTTCTTGAGTGGAGAATATGGGATTAGCGGGCTCTTTCTGCAGTTGGCTTTCTCTATCAGCAGAAGAATGGATTCTGGAGTCAGACAGAGCTAAGGTCATAGTAGGCTGTCATTGTTGGCTCAGATATCTTGGGAAAATGTATTATTCAGACATGAGTGATCAGGCATCTCGTTACCACTGGGATAGTCAGAGAGGCTGTTAAAGGGAAGTAGCTCTAAACCTAGGCCTCAGAGTATGGGTAAGAGTTGGAGAGGTTAAGAAGAAGAGAAAGGATGTTAAAGGGAGGGAGATTTTCAGGTGCAAATATACAAATGAACTTAGTCTGGGTAGGAATGGCCCAGCATAAGTGGAAAGCTGCTACTAAGGAGAAATAGGAGATAAAATTGACAAGGAGATGGGGCTTGGCACCTAAGGTTGTCATGTACAAATAGAAACAGAACATAAAGTTAGATACGGTGGAGTTTTTTGCTATGGGAGTTACATTCCTATGATACAAGATTTAACACCCTAACATAGGCCCTGGGAGATGGTGCTGGCACACTTCTTGGATGGCTCTTAGAAGCTCAGAAAAGGTGACAGCTCAAACTAAGTGAAATATAATTTATAAAATGCCATGGCACATGGCGGAGGAAGGTATCAGAAAGATTCAGAGAAGTGGTAGGCTAAAATGGATATACTAAGTAAGAAAAATAGCCCACCAACTGATTATGTTCCCTAAGAGGGCTCAGAGGATATAAAAATGACAGGGAATGTGCTGGTGAGAGGGGCACCAGCATTACTGAGAAGCTCATTGGTGCTGTCCTCTGTAGACCAGGGCTGATAGTGAGAGATGCTGAACTGGGTACAGAACTAGACTTCCCTGAGAGCAATAGGGATGGCAGGATCTAGAAATCACAGAGACCAGTGGCAGTGCTTACCCATCAGAAGAGAAACAGGTCTGATAATTTTAATTATCAGTAAGGTGAGCATAGTAGCCAGGGTCTTAACCCACAGAGCGCTATGGAAGAGGTTAACAGAATACTGTATTCCTAGATAGATGGGCATCTTGTTGACTTGTTAGGGTACTGTTTTACATTTATAATAAAAAACAAATTGGGAATGGACGCTCAGGAGGTTAAGGGCAACGTACCCCAATAAAAAGTCACAACCACTTGAATAGTTTCTAAACCTGAGCTAGCTCTCAGAAATGAAACCACCAGTCAGAGGAGAAGCCCAGTCTCCATGAAGAAGGACTCTGCAACACCATGACAAGTATATTCAGTAATGATTTTCCCAGTCTTTCCTCCAAAGAAAACCAATGATCATTTACTTAAGTAACTGTACACTGGGGGTAAAAAAGAATACCTACATACATTAAAGGCCATTTTCGCACAGGACCCAAGTTGATATTGAGACCCAGGGACTAAAGCATCATCATGCCCCACCCCCATTAAAGTGAGGGACATATGGTGGTTTGGTAGTAATTTGTGGGGCCTCCACTGGGTCTAAGGATGCCCCCTTGTGGTCATTTGTCCAGTTCCTCCATGTAAACATGGAATGCATTTATTTGGTCATTGGCAGAATGACAATCATCTCCTCATCTCCACTAGTTCCTTGGCTTGTGGAATAAGAGCTAACACAGTGGGGAGGACCAAGTGGAAGCCCTGAAGCTGCCTCCTACCTGCTGGCAAAAAGCAATATTGCAACCTGGACAGGAAAGGAAATGCAATCCTTAAAGACCCAGTGCATGCAGGGGTGGTGCTTCTTCATCACAACCCGTTTAATTCAATGTCTGGCCCCTATAAAACCAAATGGAGGGCTTCCCTGGTGGCGCAGTGGTTGAGAGTCCGCCTACCGATGCAGGGGACACGGGTTCGTGCCCCGGTCCGGGAAGATCCCACAAGCCACGGAGCGGCTGGGCCCGTAAGCCATGGCCGCTGAGCCTGCGCGTCCGGAGCCTGTGCTCCGCAACGGGAGAGGCCACAACAGTGAGAGGCCCGTGTACCGCAAAAAAAAAAAAAAGAAAAACCAAATGGATCCTGGTGGATGGCAGCAGACTACTGCAAAATCAACCAAATAGTAGTTCCAATTGTAGTCACTGTGGCAGATGTGAAAAACAATACACTCACCCAATCAGTACCATATTCCTAAGGTTCCGGGTCAATCATGGTGAATGTGTTACTTTGAACCACTATCAGGGAAGAGGGTCAGAAACAGTTCATATTCACATGGGATGGAAAACAGTATGTATTTACACTATTTTCCAGGGCTATGTTAACTCTCCCTCCCACTGTCATGACATAATCTAGAGGGACCTGGACCATCTGGACATTCCTCAGAGTATCACATTGGTCCACTGTATCTATATCAATGACATCATGTTAATTGGGTCCTGAAAGAGGATTATCTAACCATGGGACAGAAGATGACTGCTGACCATGAGCTGGATCCTGCCAGAACTAACAAGTCATAAGGTTGTATGGCAACCTATCACATGATAAAATGATGTACTTGGGACTGAGCAGGTGGCTCGGCACCCTCGCCCCATGTCGTCTACCGCTGCTGCATCAAGGCTATGCCTCCCCCCCCGACCCATGGCCATACACTGGGCTTATAGGAACAACTGATGGAGCATGATCTGTGGGTGGGTCAGCTTAGCATCTGGATGCAAGCCAAAATGAGCTGTTGCCTACAATACAGCCTTACCTAGAGGTGGCCTTAAAAGATAGTGAAGTAAATGTTACCAATAGCACAGCTTTAAGCAGTGCACAATCATCTACTTTGTGGGGAAAAGGCAGTGGCCCAAATTAAGAATATACAAGGTGGACTTCCCTGGTGGCACAGTGGTGAAGAATCCACCTGCCCATTCAGGGGACACACGTTCGAGCCCTGGTCTGGGAAGATCCCACACACCGCGGAGCAACTAAGCCCATGAGCCACAGCTACTGAGCCTGCGCTCTAGAGCCTGCAAGCCGCAGCTACTGAAGCCCGCGTGCCTAGAGCCCGTGCTCTGCCACAAGAGAAGCCACCGCAATGAGAAGACCGTGCACTGCAACAAAGAGTAGCCCCCGCTCTCTGCAACTAGAGAAAGCCCGCAAGCAGCAACGAAGACCCAACGGCAGCCAAAAATAAATAAATAAATTTATTATTTTTTTTAAAAAAAAAGAATATACAAGGATTCATGGGCAGTCACAATGCATTGGGTGGTTGGTCAGAGACCTGATGAAAAAATATTGCAAGATCGGGAAAAATAATTCTGGAGAATAGGCAGGCTGAATGGACCTTATGGGCATGAGCACAAGGTTTTAAAACCTTTGTATCCCATATTAATGCCCTTCAGACAGCAGGTGCTATGGAAAAGAAAAGAACCACCAAGTAGACAGAATAAATCAGCCTGCTGACAAAGACAACCTCTGTCACTGGCATCCCCAGTGCTGGCACAATGTGGATGTGAATGGAGCAACCATGGTGGCAGAGATGGAGACTATACATGGGCCCAACACATGAGGTCCCGTTCACCCAGGCGATTTAACTGCTGCTATTGCTGAATGTCCAGTCTTCCAGGTACAAAGACTAATGCTATGACTCTAAAAGAGCACCACTACTTGAGGAAAGCAATCAGTCACTTGATGGCAAGTTAATTACACCATGGAAAGGGCATCAAATAATCTTGACTTGAATCAATATATATTATGGATACTAATTTGCTTTTTTGCCTCAGGGCTTTGACCAGTGCCACTATCCAGTTTGGGTTGCTGCCATCTCATAGTTTCCCTCTCCCTTGACTGGCCTTGGCTGAAGGAAGCCACCGTGCTCAAAATTATGCACCCCTTCCTAGAGGCAGTCCTCATACAATGACCGTGCATGGGTACAAAGCCCAGTCCTATTGCCTAACTATGGAAGAACTCTGAAGGGCCATCCCTTCTCCAGAGCTCCCCATAGCATCACATCGCACATCAACTCTATTCTCTGAAGTTCAACTTCTCCCTCTACCCAAACCTACTCCCCTAACTCCCTTCTAGGTATCACTTCTGAGAGCGCTCCCAATAAAGCTCTGTATACAAAGCTCCTTCTCAGAGACTGTCTCCTGGGAAACTTGACCTAAGACACACTGGCTCAGAATGGGAAGGATTAATGATGTTTTATTTATTTTGTCAGCCACTCTAACCCTAACCACATGGTGGGGCAATTTCATATATGCTATAGACATGGTTTTTCTACACGTATTCAAATACATACATACGTACATACACATTACTTGTAACATGAGTAGCTACATTTTTCAGGAGGAAATAACCAAACGACAAAATAATGGAAAAACTTTGCCATTGGATTAGCTAGAGTTTGCCTAATCAATATCTGCAGTATAACACATTCACATGTATTTCTACCTTTTTACTGTCTTTCTTTAAAAACAAAGGTTTGGTTTACTATTGTCAATGTACTTACTGCTCTTTATTGCTGCTGTTGTTAACATTGAAAAGTGCAATGGCTCCAGGCAAGTACTGCTCCCTGGGAAATGAAAAAGCACAGTGAAATCATAATAGACACCATGTGTGTAATGTCCATAGTAAATAAAAAGTCTTAAAGTACAAATTCTTTTCAGGTTCTACCCATTACTAACTAATGCCTAGATAATTTTTGAAAATATAGAGTCTCCACGAAGCATGAGTTTCTGAATATCAGGACCATGAACCAAAGTAATTAATAAATGTTTATTAATCAATGCTCACAATGCATCACATTACCATCCTCCACACCCTGAGTAAGCCAGTTTGGATGCTACTAACTCCCAGAAAACGATTAAGACGTAGATTGTCCGGGAAGATAGGAAGGGAAGACAAGACAAATGAAAACAGTATGAAAGCTGAAGGTGGTCAGTGAGAAAAGAAACAGGAGGGGGAAAAAAAAGAGGGAAAAAAGCAAAGTAGAAGTAAATATGTTTGACAGGATGGGAACCCCTGATCCACACCAATACCGCACTCCTTCCACACTCTCAGGGTCACACGTTTGAAGTTTCCACAAGTGCTTTCTTCCCTAAGGATTTTTTAGCTTTTCTCGTCTCGTTACTCACCCTAGTGCTCTGCTTCCCTGAAAGGAGGATTGAATGGGAGAGAGCATTTTAGAGAATGACAGCTAAACCCTCTCACATATAATTGCTTGGAAGAAGGATCAGAAAGAAGGAGGAAATCAGAAAGGACTCAGGCATGAGGTTTCCTAAGGGACAGACATGGGTCTCAGGGAAAATGATCAGCAAGAGCTTGCACGGAGCCCCATGCACGAATTATCATCAGGCAGTGGCAGTTTCCCAAGAGAAGAAGAGGGTAAGGAACAGAAGTAGCAATTTACTCCCGAGATCCTGCAGAGTAGCTGGGTAGCAGGAGTGTTGGCCAAGCCCACTGAGTGGAAGAGTAGAACACCTTTCTTTCATCTAAATAATAGTTTAAAAACTGATGGGGAGGGATAGATGATACTGCTCACCTCTGTGATGGCTGTCCCCTTCCATGTCTACTACTTCTAAAGGAATCCGTTGCATGAGTGTTTTCACTCTCTGATTCTTCAAATATAGAGGCACTGTCATCATCATCAGAAAAGGAGCTATGGTTCAATAGGAGGCAGAGATTAATTAGATCAGTGCTTTAAACCATTGTGGGGGAACAACATGTCTCATTTCTCATCTCTTCTCTTTCTCTCTCAAACGAACACAGACAACAGTTTTTAATAAGAGTGAGATGAGAACTGTTCAGAATACACAGAATTAGATAGAGTATATGCACAATCCAGTAAAATACATGTAATTAAGAAACTACTTTCTAGGCCTTCCATATTTGTATTGTTTGATGCATTGATTAGTTAATATCAAATCGAAAGTATGATATCTATACTTCAGGTCATGTTATACAGTTTTCTGAACCTGTAATAACATTTCCTTCCACTAAAAGTAAATTCGACCACATTTATACAAATTCTATTCATTTATAGGGTGGCCACTTTAAATTATACTTTTAAAACACGTTAGCATTTCACACTTTGTATTTTTTTCACATTTCTCTATGGTAATGTTATCTCTTTAGATGTGAAATGTCCCATGAGGAAAGGTCTTGCCAGTGACTAAGGAAATATTTGGCAAAGGTGCATCTAAAGAATCATCATTTGTTAGATAAGTAAGGCTGTCCTAAAGAATAAATAAATTCACTGAATTAAATAAAGTACAAAGTTCAAGGTTTCAAATTAAAAGTTAAACTGAAATTAAGCTTAGTTAAATTGAAGAACTTTGGCTAGTATTAAAAATACATAGGGACTTCCCTGGTGGTGCAGTGGTTAAGAATCCGCCTGCCAATGAAGGGGACACGGGTTCGATCCCTGGTCCAGGAAGATCCCACATGCTGCAGAGCAACTAAGCCCGTGCGCCACAACTACTGAGCCTGTGTGCCACAACTACTGAAGCCCATGCAACTAGAGCCTGTGCTCCACACAAAGAGAAGCCACCACAATGAAAAAGCCCGTGCACCACAACGAAGAGTAGCCCCTGCTCGCTGCAACTAGAGAAAGCCTGCATGCAGCAACGAAGACCCAACACAGCCAGAAAAAAAAAAAAAAAAAAACATAGAAAAAAGATGCACTTACCTGCATGCTCCATTTTCCATCCTTCTTATTTCCTTTTCAATATCTGGTACAATCACATTGGGAATGTTTACAAAAGAGCGCCGTGTATTGATGATAATTTTCTTCATGGTTAGCTTAATAGCTGGGGAGAAAAAAAGTCTTGTTAGTAGGAAGACTTTTTACATATTTACATATGTAATCAAAAGTTTCACTCTATCATTCTTCTAAGGCTGAAATAACAATCTTATTTCCAGTTATATGTAGGAATTATATTTTAATAGAATATAGTCATGATCCAAGCACTTAATGATCACTAGTCAGGTTTTTGTGTATTGTTTTAAATTCAAGGGTTTTGTGTAGTTTTTAAAATTCAGAGGTGTAGAACTCTTTTTTTTTTTTTTAATTTGGATTTACTCCAGCTTTGAAATATTTAGGCAATGTAGGTGTGGAACAAACCTATAGGGACCTCACAGGCACATCCAACAATTAAGTAACAATGAAAAGCAGTATAATAAAATACCAAAATGGGTGTAATCAACTGTGAATTTCTACAGGCATTCAGAAAAAAAAAAGGGTCTCAAGTGGTATTCAAATTTCGGAGTGAATAAAGATACAACTGATCCACATTTCAACAAGTCCCCCTAAATTATTCTGATACACATAGTGCTAAGCTTCCCGGGCAACCACTTCAGGCATCAGGAAAACGCCAAGAACAAAGTGATCCTGAACTCCAAATCTGTCCTGGCAGCAGGTTCCAGCCCAGCTTCAGGCAACATGAATGGCACGTGGGCACACTCGCACTTGCCTTCTTTCCTGAGGCTCTGCCGGCGTCCAATGACAACGTCCCTGCACTCATGACTGGCCCCAAGTGCTTCACCTGGTCTTCAGTGTGCTGCAGTGACGTGGCCTGGAACTTGGAGAAGTTCCTGGTGGGCCCCAACAATGTGCCTGTGCACAGGTACAGCCACTGCTTTCTAACCATGGACATGGAGCCCAACGTTGGAGCCCTGTCATCCCAAGGACCCAGCTGTGCCCAGGATGCTCCTCCAACCCCTGCTGCTTGGCAGTCACAGCGCTGTCCTCTGGGGATTTCATCTCTAAGGGTGTTTCCTCCAAACTTGCATGGAGATAACACCTGATGTCCAGGAAAATGGGCCTAGATAGGTGCTAGGTATCCATCCCAGCCTCCCCTCTCCCAGACCAAGGCTCCCCACTAATAAAGTGCTAGGTGTCAGCAGAAAAACAAAAGGACACTGTGGATTTTTAAAAATGCTGCTGTTTCAGTAAACAAAGAATGTTGTCCGCTATCCAGCCATCAGCCACTGCAGACGCCAGGGTAGGTGCGCCCTTGGGGGAATTCAGGATGGAGAAAACAGGATACTGGCCCTTGATAGTTAAGATGCATATCAAAGGAATAATTTCAATGAGCCCAGACTCTTGACTCTTCCCATACATAGAAAAGCACTAAAATCATTAACTTGAGAAGTCTGTCTTTTTGTGATTAGCAGTAATCTTTTGATGTTCGACTACATGATTTTTCTTTTTTCCCAGCAAAAACTCCTATATATTCTTGTTCCTCCCTTACCTCTTTGGATCAGTCCCTCAGAGTTATCTGAGAGGTTGCCTTCCTGGACTATAGTCCTCAGTAATGTCCCCGAATAAAATATAATTCTCAACTTTTAAGTTGTGCGTTTTTTCCAGTCAACAAAACAAAAACCCAGTATCTGTTCACGGGCTCCAGGAACACCAGCGCTTGTACTGAATGTCACTTGCTATGGTCCTGCTGATGAAGACCCACAGAAGGCCAACATGCTGAGAGGATGACGGGTGCTGGGCAACTTCAGCAGGTACCAAACCTCCACCTAATCCTCTGTGGCTGGTTATCCATCCATCCCTCCCCTCCTCCACAACACACACGCCCTAACCTGCACTCCCAGGTTTTTATTATACGGATTGGGGATTTTTCCTTTGTTATTTTTCTACCATCAATCTCTGGGTTTTGGAGGGAAACTTGCCTTTGTTATGAATAAAATAGAAAAGCAAAAACCAAAAAAAGAAAAAGAAAAAAATCATTTGATGTGGAAAAATGTAAAAAGCACACTTCATTTTTTAAAACATTACATCTTCCAGTGAGGATAGCGATAAATAATGCTCTTTATTTCACCCTAGTATTCGTACAACTAACGAAAACAACTAGCAGCCAGTAGTCAATAAATAGTAAACAGAGAATTTTTGTAATGTCTGTTAATAAAAGTGTGCACATATTTTAAAATGTAATTAAAGTAACTTTTAAAGAAACAACCACTTTAAGAAGAGAATTGTTTCATTGACTCCTTTTCAGCAACAGCATGGATATTCTGGTCATATTGATAGCATGCTGGCTTCCTATTGTCATCAATCACCACTTCTGGGAGACCCCGTGCCTTATGATTACGAAAAGGAGAATATATGATTATTTCATCCATCACAACATAGAAAAAACTATGTGAGTAAACAAGATTAAACAAGGACAACTAACATTATCCAATATGTCAGAATGAACCAAACCTGCGCTTTGCTTGGACCTGAAGAAAAAAGAATCACTTCCCTTGTCCCAAAATTTCTTGTTGGCCTAAGGAAAAAACTTTTTTTTATATCACACAATCACTTTTTAATATATATTCACTCTAGGAAGAAAGAAAATAGAAAATATAAATAGAAAAATAAAGATACTCAAAATTCCACACCAGACTGTATAATTATTTATCAACACATTTTCTCCACTGCTTTTATGGTTTCCTTTTTCACATTTAGATTTTAATTTATCAAATTTATTTTGGTGTAAGGTGTGAGGTAGGGATTCACCTTTATATTTTCTAAATGACTAGTCAATAGTATAAATAGCACTAAATCAATAACCAATAGTCCATCTTTTCCCTACTGGTTTGAAATGTCATCATTCTAAATTTGCCTTGTCAACCGTAAAGATTTTGATGGAGTTTGCATTAAAATTATAAAATAGGGCTTCCCTGGTGGCGCAGTGGTTGAGAGTCCGCCTGCCGATGCAGGGGACACGGGTTCGTGCCCCGGTCCGGGAAGATCCCACATGCCGCGGAGCGGCTGGGCCCGTGAGCCATGGCCACTGAGCCTGCGCATCCGGAGCCTGTGCTCCGCAACGAGAGAGGCCGCAACAGTGAGAGGCCCGCATACCGAAAAAAAAAAATTATAAAATAAGTTGGGAAATTATTTTCCTCTATGTTTTTGAAAAAGTTTCTACATATCAATCCTACATTTTTATTAATTTCTAGATGTTTTGTATTTTTGTTTCTATTAAGATAGTTAAGATAGTTTTCCCTTGATATATTTTAACTCATTGCTTTTGCTATATCATAAAAATACTTTATTTATTTATCTTGAAACCAGCCAACTTAACTGAGCTTTACAAAAATTATTTCTAATAGTTTTTCTCTTAAATAATTTCTGTTTTCAGCAATGCAATCATAGTACTTACACAAATTATTCTTTCCTCTTTTTCATGAGGTATTTAGCTTTGATGCCTAGTTACCTTGACTAAAAATTCCAGAACAGAACAAGTAACAATCCTTTTCTTTTTTTTTTTTTTTTTTTTTTTTGCGCACGCAGCATGCAGGATCCTAGTTCCCTAACCAGGGACCAAAACCATGCCCCCTGCAGTGGAAGCACAGAGTCTTAACAACTGGACAACTGTCTTAAGAGATACCTAGTATGGTTCTTGGCTTTATGAGAATGTTTTAGAGTTTCACTCTTAAGCATATTGCTGACTGTTAGATCATGAGAGATGTTTGATTCATGTTAGAGAAATCTCCATTTATTCACATTTTACCAATTTTTAAAAATTAGAAATTGGAATAAATGTTGATTTTTATTAAGGCTCTCTTCCTTTTATAGAAATAATCCTTTTTTTCCTTTTAATTTACCCTATTAACATGACGAGCTACTTTAATAAATTATTTTAATAGTTATGGAATAAACTCTTCTTGATTATGGTAAGTTCTTTTCATATGTATTGAATTCTAGCTTCTAATATTTTATTTTTAATTTTTACATTAAAATTTTTTTCATGTATTAAAGGTAAAATTTGTAGTTTGAGAAAGGATTTTTAATAGTAATTGTTGATTCTTTTCATATACTTTTCAACTCTTTTGGTCTCACAGGATTGTTAACAAGACATCTGAAAAGAACCAAAAAATTCTTCTTTTAGAGAATTCATTGCTTTGCTGGTTTTCAAACATAAATCTTTGAATAAAAATTTGCAAATCAAAAGGAAACAACTGCTTTTAGAAAGTAAGTTTCAGATTTCATTTTTAAATGAATCATAAAACTTTCTCCCTTATGTGAGGCTGTAAAAAAAACTTCACAAAGCTAAAGCAAAGCAAATGATTGGGAAAATCTTATGAACAATTCAGGCAAAATTAACTTGGAACATAAACTATGAATGCCCAGGAAGCAGTCAGGCTCTGACTTGGGTTCAAAACCTGCCTCTGCCACTTATTTGTTGAATGAATTCAAGTGAGCGTTTTAACCTTGCTGAGCCTTAGTTTTTCTTTTCTTTTTTTTTTCTTTTTTGCGGTACATGGGCCTCCCAATGCCGTGGCCTCTCCTGTTGCGGAGCACAGGCTCCGGACACGCAGGCTCAGTGACCATGACTCACGGGCCCAGCCGCTCCACAGCATGTGGGATCTTCCCAGATCAGGGCACGAACCCGTGTCCCCTGCACCGGCAGGCGGACTCTCAACCACTGCGCCACCAGGGAAGCCCTGAGCCTTAGTTTTTATGTTTCTCATATCAAATAGCAGAAAGATATGCTGTGCACCCACACACACACAAACCCACACATACAAACATCATTAATTATGAGGCAGAGGTTTTCTAAATTTAGTATGAATGATACCTGTGAAGCTTGTTTAAAATGCAGATTCCAGGGCCCTGCTCTCAGAGTATGAATGACGAATGACATGGGCCCCAGGAATCTACAGTTTTATCAAACACCGTTAAGTAATTCTATTTCAGTTCCTGTATCACACTTAAAAAAACATTACTCTATGCTATTGGCCCTTGGTGCACGACCCCAGTCATATCTGTATTTCTGAATACAGTAGTGGGAAAGATAAAATAATGGTCAAGAAAGGCTTCAAGGCAGGAGGAGGGGGGGGAGGGGAGGGGAAGGACAAGGAGGGAAGGAGGGAAGGAAGGAAGGAAGGAAAAATGGAAGAAGGGAAGAAGGAAAGGAAGAAAGAAAGAATGAGGGTCTATATTGGAAAAAAGTGAAACTATATTTTCAGATGAAAGGATAGTATATGTAAACAACACTAAAAAATCTATAGAAAAATATTAGAACAAATAAGTGAACTTAGCAAGGTCACATGACAAAAAGTCAATGTAAAAAAGTTCATTTTATTTCTGTATGTTAGCAATGAATAATTAGAAAATTGAAATTTAAATGAAACATCTACATTCCAAGAAATGAATGTCTGTGTCCAATTCAAGAAATAAATACTATGTACAAAGTTCTCTGCCAAGTGCTGTCAGAAAGAAGCCCAAATATGATTATGGCCCTAAAGAGCTCACAACTAGTATTGGGGAACAAGACAAGAGTACCACACTGAATAAAAGGTTTGGGACCCATAAAAGAAACTAAAATAAGTGTTGATAATTGTCAGTCACCTCTTCAATTTCGAAGATTATTTTTTCTTTGTTTCAAAATTAGTGAAATATTAAAATTATTATTTGAATAGCGTTATGAGAAAAATTTGATAGCTGAGAAAAGGGAAATTTGGACACAGAGGGAAGACTGTGGGGATACACAAAGAAAACACTATGTGGAGATGGAGGACTCGAGTGTTGCATCCACAAACCAAGGAATACCTGCGGCTACCAGAAGCTAGAAGAGAGACGTGGAACAGACTCTTCCCTCGTGCCTTCGGAGGGAGCATGGCCTCACCAGTTTCCTGATGTGGTGCTTCTGGCTTCTAGAACGGAGACAATAAAGCTCTGTCGTTTTAAGCCAATACAGGGTGAAAAGGGATCTGGAGGGTCAAACAGCTGCTCTCCAGCACACAGAGATGGCAGGCCAGGGGTGCTGTGGGACTCGTACTAAATCCTCTGCAGTGAGTTTGAGAGAGAGCTTCCTGAAAAGGCCAGGCTAGAGAGATCTCGGACAAAGGGCAGGTACCTGTCCAGCATACCACAATGTGGAGCGACATTCTAGGCAGAAGCAGTAGCAAGTACAGGAAAACAAACATGTGAGAGAGTAGGGTGCCTTCAGGAAACCACAGCAGATCAAGTCATGGAGAATACGGCTCTGTGAGTAAATGACAAGAAAAGAGGTGGAGAGGAAGGCAGGGGTTGATTCACTACCTGCATTGGATGCTCTGTTACCTTAACAAGGATGAGGAGTCCCTGGAGGATTCCAAGTGGGGCCAGGTCCAGTTTTCCAATTGCGTGAGGCAACAGAAAAGAGCTGGGGTAGGAATCTGTGGAAGGATTACAGGTATCCCTGGGTCCCAACTGATGCAACAGTGCACACGGTGCTGTGATCTCTCACCATGCCTAGTAGTTCAGGTAGGAAAAAGCCCAAAAGGCAGATACCTGGAATGATCTGAGATTGGGGTCAGCAGTTGGGGTGGACGGACAAAGGGGCAGAGGAGGTAAGGAGAGACTCATCTAAATAAAAAAAACACAGACCTTAAGCTGAAGGAGGGACAGGATGATAGGAAGGAAGGATTTTTTAGGAAGTTGAATATCAAGGGGACAAATATCTCAGTAAGGTTGAAGAACAGGTTTAGTGAGAAAGAGAGTAAGAGCTGGAAACAGAGGAAGCTGTGTTCAGGAAATAAGATGCTGTACTAGAGGTCACAGTTGTGGAGGTGAAGCACCTTGGAGTCAAGGACTCAGGTGACCACGGTGGAGAGGCTGAAGTAAAGGGAAGGACAGAACTTGTGAAGCTAGGGACTCAGATGTCTCGGATGCATCACATTTCATAGCTGCGGAGGCTGCCCCGAACGACAGTGAGACTCAGTAGGAAAGGGACGTCTGAACGGTAGGTGCCATTTTATTTGATGAATGTGGAGAAGCAATTGGCAGGTCAGCAGATGCCCAAGACCAGCTCCAGTGGGGAGACAGTGGAAAAAGAAAAGGGTGTAGTGAAGGATTTAGAAAAGGCAGTTGAGAGGCTGGAAAATGTCAGCTTCTTTCTAAGTGGATCAGGTGTGCCTAGTCTGTGCATCATCCGAATCTGTCCAAATTCTAAACAGTTCTTCACACTTGAAGTGAAATATTTCTGATTGCTTCGGGGAGAACGCCTCTGGGAAGTGTACGTGAGTCCTTCCCACCTGGGTATGACAGATTTAGGCAGGATGAGAACAGGCAAGTGAGAAAGAACTTCTATGTGTTGCCCGTTCTCTGCATCAGTCCACCTCTTTCAGCCTCTGTTACTCACTTGGAGACCACAGAAACAAAGAGACAAAGGTAAGAAATGTCTACGGAGAGCCTGCTCCAGGTCAGGCATTACGTCAGGTTAGCATATTTAATCACATAAGAATCTGCAGCATGGCTTTATCTTCTCCATTTCACAGGGGAAGATATGAAGCTCAGAGAGGGTAAAGGATTTGCCCAGGGTCATGTGACCACGCTGGTATGCACAAACAGGTTGCAAAGCTCAAGCTCTTTCCTGCACTGCTCAGAAAAGGCGTGATGTAGGAACTCAGTCACCAATGGCCCCAAGTGACACTTGTTTGTCCCTGCTTCATTCCTATCAGTGCGGGCTTCACACTCCACAGAAGTGTGCTTTTTGGATTCAGTTAATTATTTACAATGCAGTGATATAAACTCAAAGAGCATGTCTTAAAACATTGACTTAAACAAAAGGGTGGCCTTGGGGGTTTTAACTTCCAGTGATATCCTTGAGGAGCCCAAGCCACCCCCAAATAATACACTTAAAAAAAAACAAAAAGAAACAGTTGATTTGGTAAATAAATATAGGTTTAAAATAAGTTCCTAGTGCCCACCAGATGGCTGCCCTAAGCCCTTACTGTGAAGAAATTCTGAATCCACTATTAGCCTTAGGAAAAATACTGGAAAGGATTTTCCTGTAATTTCACTAGACTGACCACTTTAAGAGAAGGGCTACTTTTTGTTTTGTGTTTCATTCATATATATCCTTAGCTTTAAGAACAGTGCATTGAACCTAGCAAGTACCCAATTATGTTTGTGGAAAGAATGAATGAGTAAATGATTTAGTGCAGGTCAAAGGGAGCAGGGGTGGAAATGATGAGGAAATGAATCCAAATCATCTCTGATTTGCTTCTACTCCAACCTCTTTTTTAAAGTCTCCTTCCCCACTTCCTCTGTTTATCACTTTCTCCCAACCCATAAAACCCTGGTGCAGCGAGTCAGGACTGTAAGGACACTTGAGTCTGATGACCCTGCAGCCACTGGAAAGGTGGCATGGATACGGATCTCACTTTTTCACCAATCAGTAATAAGTTCCAGACTGCCAAAGCACCAGAGTGCCCCAGCAATTTTTTCCGCTGTGTCCCTCCATTTATAGTAGTAGGATCACATATTACACAGAAATTAGTAATACGCACAGTCCCACATTCAACATCCTGCACTGCTGAGAAACAAACAGGATCGTACTTTCACCCATTTTCTTCCATAAAGTTCTACCTTCACTTCGATGCAGGTATCTCCCAATTTCACATAAGCAGCCCTGACCACCTTCCTTGGCTCCTATACTGTATTTCATTCATTAATTCACTGCAAACATTTTGAATACCTCCTATTAGCCAAGCTCCTTTCAGTTACTTTCTGAAGCAGCCACTTCAGAGCCCTGTGTCCAGTGTGTCCGAAAATGGACTTTCACTTCTCTCCCTGTCAAACCAGCTCTTCTTCCTGACTTGGCCATTTCTGGTTGTAGAATCATTGTTCTTTCATGTACTTAATTCACTGAAAACTTGGAGCTCATTATCTTTAACTTTTTCCTTCCCACCCAGTCACTCTGTCGAGTCTTAACATACCCTATTTTGCAACTGCTTCACCTACACTCCCACTTTTTCATTTAATTATCACTAAGGTTTGTTAGGTGCTTGTTACCTCTTATCTTTGACTAAGTCTGTTACCTGATTTATTCATCCCCAGCCTCACCCACCCTCCAATTCAGCCTGCAAAGTACTCCCAAATTAATCTTCTTAAGGAGCATATACTATCATATTCTTGTTCTAGAACCTTCAAGATTTCCCCATTGTCTACTGAATTATTACCCTTTCTTCTGCAACAGAGGCCCGATCTTCCTTCCTCCCTCCCTCTCACTTTCTTCCTCCACATTTATTTCTTCCAAAAAGACAGGATGAAATACTATATAGTCATTAAAAATAACAAAATATTTCTAGATGAACGGGTATTAAAAGTTCTTAAAGATACAGTATATTACCATACATAGGAAAAAATATATATATATAAATAATATATATATATATATTCATGTGTGTTTGTGTGTGCAGAGAGAGAACAAGATGCAACAAGAAAGTGGTAACAGTGATTTCCTGCCTCTGAAGAAGGCAAAACATGGATGAGACTGGGCACTAAGCGTAGAAAGGGGTATACTGTATTTTCTGAATATTGTATGATGTAAATTAATGACTTAGTGGATACGCATAGTGACCCCCATTTCAAAATGCAAAACAGTACAAAAATTATATTATCCATACTTCTACCACCAGGAATTTATGTTAACTTTTGTCTTTTGTCAAATTTGCTTCCCCACCTTAAACAATAAAACTTTATATCTAAAGTTAAAGCCCTTTTATCAAGCTGCCACTTCCCAGTTCCAGCCTTGTCTTCCCTCTACCCTCTACCCAGAAGCAACCACTACTGTAAATTTGATGTGTATCCTTCCAGCCCATTCCACCCTTTTACATACTTACATAAGCATCCATGACCAATGCATAGCTTGGGACATGCTGTTTAAGTGTGTAAAGCAGTATCTTCCCCTGTGTATAATTCTGCAACTTGCTTTTCCACTCAAAATTATGTTTTGAAAATGATCTATGCTAATATACATAGAGCCATTTCATTTTATAATATTGTTTGTTAACATTGTAACATATATGTATCATATTTTGTTCCTTTTTTCTATTCGTCCTTCCTCTTTCTATTAATGAAAGATTGGTTCTTTCCAGTTTTTTTTGCTATCATGAGCAGTGCTGCAATAAAAATCCTTTGCATGTCTCCTTAGACACTTGTACAAGAGCGGTCCTTATGTCTACAACCAGAAGTGGAACTGCTAATTCTAGTTTCACTTTCAGAGCCAGCCAAATTGCTGCCCAAGGTTGTGTATCATTTTACATTCTGTGAGCTCTATACAGGTATATTATTTCCCCCACACCTTGACCGACCCTTAATATTGTCAGATTTTAGGGGTTTTTTCCCCAGTTTGATGAGACAAATTTCTTTGCACTATGGCTTTTGATTTGCATTTACTAATGAAGTTGGACAAACTCTCATGTGTTTATTAGTTATTTGGATTTCTTCCTTGTGAATTAGAAGTTTATATTCTCAGGCTTCCCTGGTGGCGCAGTGGTTAAGAATCCGCCTGCCATTGCAGGGGACACGGGTTCAATCCCTGGCTGGGGAAGATCCCACATGCTGTGGAGCAACTAAGCCCGTGAGCCACAACTACTGAGCTTGAGCTCTAGAGCCCGTGAGCCACAACTACTGAGTCTACGTGCCACAGCTACTGAAGCCTGCTCACCTATAGCCCATGCTCGGCAACAAGAGAAGCCACGACAATGAGAAGCCTGCACACCGCAATGAAGAGTAGCCCCCGCTCACCGCTACTAGAGAAAGCCCACGTGCAGCACAACACAGCCAAAAATAAATAAATTAATTAATTAATTTTAAAAAAAGAAGTGCATATTCTTGGTCCATTTTTTTTCAGTTGAGTTTTTTCATCCATTCAACACATATTTAATGCCTGCTATGTGTCAGGCATTATTATTATCCCTAAGGGAATACGTACCCCTGGCCTTCTATTAATTGCAATTTAATTTTACCTTTCTGAATTAAGCATAAGATTCTGCGATCTACTAATGCCATTCATGTACTTTACTAACATGTAAATCCCTTAAATCACTTAGCAACAAATATTTGTTTACCAGTGTATGGCGTACAAAGCAATCTAACGTCTATATTCTCATTTAATTATCATCACAACTATGTTGTGATTCATAATGGACTGTATTATGTCACCCACGCAGTGAACTACTTCTGGATAAAACTGATAACTGAACTGAGGAATTCAGTTGGCAAGGCTGGCAGAGTTCACAGACTTTAAAGCATCATCTTTAAACAAAGACAGTTGTGTATTACACAGCTCAGAGCACCCACACCACTTAATTATTTGAAGATAGACAAAGATGATTCGACATGTATGAGGATTCCTGTGTACTGGTGCTTTCTGGAGTAGAATTCTTTGTGAACGTCCCAAAAGATTGGATAAATGATATACTTGGTATTTATACATTATTTGTTATATTGACACTAATAGGTAAATATGTACTTTTTAAAGACAAATGATGCTCTCTTCTCCATTAGTGCAAAGCTTTTTTAAAGAAGGTACTCTAATCTGCCGACGCAACCAGTAAAATTCAGGCCTCATAAAAAAGTGCAGAACAATATGCAGTAAACTGTAAATAATAGTTACCTCTGAAGGCTAGATCTCTGTATTGTTTGAATTTTATACAATGAACACAAATTAATTTTATAATAAAAGGAAAAATTTTGTTATTTTTCTTCAAAAGAACATTATTTAACAACTTCTAGAAATCTTTGTAATATACTGTTAAGCAGAAAAAGCAGATTGTTAAGCACTATTTATAGCATCATATTGTTTTATTAAAAATTGTGCATATGTGCATGGAAAGGATACACACTTTAATGTTAAACGTTAAGTTTTTAGTGATGGGAATCATCATTTTTGCATTCTTCTTTGTATTCTTCTATATTTTCTCCTAATTTATTTTTTTTTTATTTTTATTTTTTTTCGGTACGCAGGCCTCTCACTGTTGTGGCCTCTCCCTTTGCGGAGCACAGGCTCCGGATGCGCAGGCTCAGCGACCATGGCTCACGGGCCCAGCCGCTCCGCGGCATGCGGGATCTTCCCAGACCGGGCCACGAACCCGTGTCCCCTGCATCGGCAGGTGGATTCTCAACCACTGCGCCACCAGGGAAGCTCCCTCCTAATTTATTTTTTAATGAGAAAGAAAAGGTAGTATTTTAAATGGGATTTTGTTTAGTAGCAAAAATAATTAATGTCTGCATTTTTGCTTTAAAATAAAGTTTTCCAGTCCTTGCCCAATCTCAGTATCCAACTGCAGAGCTAAGGTTATTTCTTACATTTCTTACAATGCTCCCAGAGCTGTGTAAC
Source organism: Tursiops truncatus (assembly GCF_011762595.2). Taxonomy (NCBI): domain Eukaryota; kingdom Metazoa; phylum Chordata; class Mammalia; order Artiodactyla; family Delphinidae; genus Tursiops; species Tursiops truncatus. The sequence goes on from NC_047038.1 coordinate 70,619,863, forward strand.
CATCCAGAACAGGCTTTGCTGGCTCTGCAACAGAGAGGCGGCCAGTGCCTGAAAACAACCATCTCCTGTTTGGCAGACACGTAGGTTCTGGCCCCAGCTCTTCAGCAAAATGCCAGCGTGACCTTGACAGAGATCTTTCTGAGCTTCAGTTTCCTCTTCCGTAAGGTGGCGATGCTAATACCTGCCCTGCCTACTATAATGATTCTCTATGGGGAGCTAACGAAAACTATACACAAAGCAATATTGAAGGCTGTGAAGATTTATACAGATGCAAGTTGATGATGTTGTTATATAACCTCCAAGCTCAGAGAGAGAGAGAGACAACCGTCAACTTTCTTATGGAGACAAAGAGAGCTAACATGCTTAAAATCAGCTTTCTTTAACCCCTCCCTCCTTGAACTATCACTTTGAGAAGTCAAATCTGTCAAAGCAACTATTTAATTATTATCATTTAATTATTATTGTTAGACGATCATAAGCAAACTGTAATTCTCATGAAGACTAAAATAGAACTGACACAATACTGTTGCTATGTGTGCCCGTAGCAAACACAAGGATGGGTCTGGGCTGTTAAGCCAATTGTTATCAACTTACAGAGAAAACACAACACTTTCTCAGAAAGAACAATTTCACTAAGGAGGTCATTATTATCATAGCCATTATCATCACCTTTACAATCTACAGAAAATTTACAAAGCAGCCATCATTAAGCAAAATCTCAGTTCATCAAAAGGCGATGAACAAAACCAGCGAATAACCAAATATATGTTCCAGACTCCTTTCTTTAGCCAAAACATTTCACAAGAAAACACGGTGATAGAACAGAGTGATTTAAATGCCAGAAAAAGTAAGCATCATAAGAGCAAAAATTGCTACTCCATTCCTAGTGACCAGAACTAGGAAAATTTTTCAAATAAATTTAAACTATTGATTATAACAATAAAATCATATATATTATAACCCTGGGGCATTGCGAGACCCTACATCATCGAAGAAAGTTTTCTCTAGAATCAATATGTTATCAAGGGTAAGAATGAAGACTTTCCACAATGGGTGGAAGCCTTAATGCATCATCCTTCCCACTTTCCCCATTGAATCAGAAGTATTCTGAATTCGAAAAATTGACCATAAAAATTAATAAATTCTGATTACCTGAAGGTTTCCTTGCCTTTTATGTTAGGGTACCTCACTCAAATATTTGTTCCATAATGGAATTTCTCAGGAAATGCATGCTGATAAGAAGTCTTTGGGGAAAGTCTAACTTGGGGTCCCATCTTGACAAAATCTATTGTGATTTTACCATCCATCATATGTACTGACCATATTTGAAATCATTCCATTAGCCATAAGCATTTACTTCCTTGTACATACATCTATGTTTGCATATGAATGTCCCACTTTCCCAATTTTTCTCTAAGCTTCCTAAGGGCAGAGAACTTTCTTTTTCTCTTTATATCCCCTGGGACAAAGCAAATACAAACTTTTGATGGAAACAGTAAAGGTGAGTAAACATATAAAAACACAAATAAATACTTAGAACCCAGCACTGGAAGTCCCCTGGACTCTAATAACACAGAAATTTTGTCAGTCACAATGAGTATTTGAAAGTTAGGATAATTTTTTTCCTGCTTTTCTTACAAATCTATATCATACCCAAAAGAACATGTTAAAAGTGCTGATATTGTTACTTGAAACAATTTGAAGATAACATAATCCAATCCTTAATTAATATTTTTATGCACCCTCATGTGGGGCTGCTCACAAGTCAGTCTATCTTATATTATTCCTTTGCTACTCTAAAAAGGAAACAAAAAGGACTGTTCCTTTACTTCCATAATTCTGATGATGTGTGAGTACGGCACTGCATGGCTCCCAATCAAATTTATTTTGTCTCTTTTTTTTTTTTTTTTTGCGGTACGCGGGCCTCTCACTGTTGTGGCCTCTCCCGTTGCGGAGCACAGGCTCCGGACGCGCAGGCCCAGCAGCCATGGCTCACGGGCCCAGCCGCTCCGCGGCATGTGGGATCTTCCCGGACCGGGGCACGAACCTGCGTCCCCTGCATCGGCAGGCGGACTCTCAACCACTGCGCCACCAGGGAAGCCCTATTTTGTCTTTTGATGAGGAAACTGGCCCTTCCATGAATGCTGCCAGCAATAAAGTGACCTGTCCTAACCTATATGTTTGGATTGAGAACTTGAAAATGTAGAGTAGCTGTTATAATTATATGGATGTCATTTCTGTGACTTTGAAGTAAGAAGTAGAATAAATTGTATTCTCCATTAAAAAAATAATATTTTTGCTTCTCAATACTTGTTGAGCATGTGCTATGTGTCATGTAGCTTGCTGCAGTGTGAAGGCGAGAAAGAAAAGAGGAAGGATGGAATGCTAAGACAGGATTCCAGCCCTAAAGAAGTTAACAAGAGAACACTGTAAGTAATAAAAATTCAATATGACAATTTTATGTGTTCAAAGCCCAACTCTGTGGAGTTGGAAGATTCATGAAAAGCTTTCCAAAGCAGGGAATATGTAACTGGGTTTTGAAGGATGAGTACTACCTTTGCTAAGGTAGTAGAGGAAATGAGCATTCTTAGCAGAAGAAACAGCATGTGAGGAAGGTAATGGATGAAGAAAAAAGCAAATATTTCTAATGGCTGGGATTAGGATGCCTGGCTGCTTGTGGATTCCCCTCAGCACTCACACAATATGGAGCACTTATCATGAGTGCACCGACCCACTATTTTATCATGATCCAATTATCAGTGTCTTTCCCACCAGACTTGAGAGCAGGAACCAATGAGCTCTGATTTTTATGTTTCCAGCCCCTTACATAATGTCTGGCTCCTAAGAAACATCCAAAAATGTTTTGCTTTATTTATTTATTTTATTGCACAAACACTACTCTCAAAAAATAAACATCTACACTCCATCATGATTTTAATGATCACATTTAAGTTACTATTGCTACAACAGTACAATGTGTACATTTATTAGTCCCAGTTGCCTTTCGAATAATTTTATCAAGTTCCCAAGAAAACAATGTGCTTTAAAAGGAGATTTCATTAGATTTATGGATTAATTTGGGGAGAATCAACATACTTAGTATATTAAAATATTTAATCATCTGACAAGTGACGTCTCCTCATTTACTGATGGCTTTCAAAGTCTACTTTGTAAGTAGACTTTGTAAGTCTTTATAATTTTCATTAAATAAGCTATGTACATTTCTAGTTAAATGTATTCGATGTATTTAAATTTTGTATTTATAAATAAGATCTTTTTTATTATATTGTCTAACTAGTTGCTATTAATTTATAGGAGAGCTATTAATTTATATATTTATTTTGTAGCCTATCACCTTATTGAACTTTAGTTTTAATAGTTTTAAATTGATCCATTTGCGTTTTCTAGGTAAACAATAATATAGCCACAGGTAATGATAATTTTATCTCTTCAAATTGTATATCTTGTTTCTTTTTCTTATCTCATTGTGTTGAGTAGAAGTTACAGAACGCTGTTAAATAATAGATATTATATCCTTCGCTTTTTTCAGTCTCTAGAATTTCTCCTATTTTGCCCACTGATTTCAGATAAATTTTCTTTATTGTGTTAAGGAAGTTTTCTTTTATTACTAATTTGCTATTTTATCAAGAATATACGTTAAACTTCACCAGTTACCTTTCATCAGCTAAAGCTAAATGAATCGTTAAAGTTAAGTTGATTCGTACTTCAGAACGTTTGTAACATTTGAGAACTATTAGGTGTAATTATAAGCACTTGTTCCACACTATAGAGTATCTCTATATTACCATAGTTCAAGATCTTGGCACGGTGGTTGTCTGCTGATGGGAAGGTACATGCTGTTTTTCCTTTAAGGGAATGTAGGAATGTACCAGCTGTTTATTAGCGCCATAGCCAAAACTTAAAATATGATAGCCTAATTCCCACACACTCTTACCTTAGGTGAAAGCCTCTGGCATTATGTGGATTTATCCCTTTGACCTATTGATGGGGACACAGTAGGAAACAAAGTTTCTGTCCAAGACAATCACCGGCACAGAGTAGGTACTAAATAAAATCTTTGTTGAATAAATTAACGAGTAAAATATATTTAAGGTACAGTGGCTTTTTTTTTTTTTTTTTTTTTTTTTGCGGTACGCGGGCCTCTCACTGTTGTGGCCTCTCCCGTTGCGGAGCACAGGCTCCGCACGTGCAGGCTCAGCGGCCATGGCTCACGGGCCCAGCTGGTCCGCGGCATGTGGGATCTTCCCGGACCAGGGCACGAACCCGTGTCCCCTGCATCGGCAGGCGGACTCTCAACCACTGCGCCACCAGGGAAGCCCTACAGTGGCTTTTTGGAGGTAGTTTTTGGACCCCCTTTTAAAATGTCCATAATTTTTAATCGATTTAATTTTTAATTTAAACTTAGACATCTGTTTATGCAGAAAATAATCTATTTCATCCAAACTTTTAAGTTTTCAGCACTATTAAACTTCATAGCTTAAAAAATTACCTCCATGAAAAAGAGAAGGATTTGCAATAGCTGCTTTGCTATTATTTTCAGCTAAAGAGTTATTTGATATTTCTCCCCCCACCATTTTTTTTTTTTATTTCTAAGGGGTCAGGTCCTTAATTTAAACTTTGCTTATTAATTTCTAACTTTATTTGACTGTGACCAGAGAACGTAGCCTGTATACTTTTTTGCCTTATTGAGATTATTTTTGTGATCAATATTTATAAATTCTCCAAGAGTAGAGTAAAGAGGGTGCATTCTCTATGGGCTATAAAGTGCAGTCAACAACTATTAGGTTTTTTATTGACAGTTAACACCCTGATGCTTTACCACCACCCCCCATTCTCTTTTGTCTGCCTGCTTCATCTAACAAAGACATGAGTGAATAACGTTTATAGAAAGAATGCTAAGTGGAAGAATGAATATAGTAGAACAAATTGATTCAGGGATATATAAACAGAAAAGGTCAAAAAGTGAAAAGCCAATTATAAGATATGTCTTTATCAGTAGGAACATTCTAAAAGCTTGATTTAATAATGTCTAACCCTCTGATATAGAATAAAATCACAAATATTTAAAATCCTGTAATCCTGCCAACAGGATTACAACAAAGATGATAAAGAGTAGTTTTTGAATGTATAAAAATAAAACTGTCAAGTAATTGATAAGTTTTTAAAAATCTAATTAAAATATACATGCTTATCATGGGGAAATGAAGGAAGGCAAGGTGATCTAAATTCCGGCTCCATCACATAATATGAATATGTTGCCTTGAGGGAGCCATTAAACCTCCTTAGACCACTTATCTCTAAAAGGGGGTGTGCAGGTTGTTATAATAATGCTTATAAAGTACCTAACACTTGAGAAGTTCTTAAGTATCTCCAATGACTTGCAGCTCATATTTTCAGGAGTTAATTTTTTGTGAAGATTTATATGAATTTGACAGTGTTCTACCTTCAAATATTTTAAAGAGAAAGAAAACCTAGCATATGATACTTCCTTTGGGGAAAGACATCTGCCAAAGGTATTGTTTTGACTTCTAAAAATGAACGTGAAGATAAACAACAAGGACCTACTGTATAGTACAGGGAACTATATTCAATATCTTGTAATAGCCCTTAATGGAAAAGAATCTGAAAAAGAATACATATACATATATATATACATATATATATATATATACACACACACACATATGTAAATCAACAAAACATTGTAAATCAACTATACTTCAGTTTTTAAAAAATGAACTTGAAACTTGCAGAAAGGTAGTATTTACTATGTTGTGATATTCAGATTAGCAGAACCATATTGCCAGGCCTTATTTATTGTTATTTTTAACTAACATAGCGTCTTTAACTAAAACTGTATTTAGTAGAATATTCATTTATCTGTCAAAAATACAGAGAAATCAATAAAAATACAACCATCAGTTGTAACTAGAAAGCATGTAACATGAAAAACAAAGCAAATGCTGATGCTTTAATAAATCAAAACAGAGGTATAAACATATGTGAAAATACAATTGTAATTACCACTGAGTTCTTACCTTTGGTTGCTTAAGCAATGTATCTGTGTCTTCTAGAAATGCAAGTCAGTGGTGTATCCTAAACAAACAGGGATATAGTGTAAATCTGAACATTGTCAAAATCGAGGTCCTAATTTTTTTAAATAATAAATATGCTGATCTTTTTCCTTTCTTTAAAGATGTACAAACGGCTAGTTTTCTTAATCATTCCCAAGGAAAGAAACAGTTCTGTGGCACTGACAAAGGAGGATTTTCATGAGTCAGTATTGGATTTGCGGATTTATATACAGATGAAAATAACAGCAAATCACTATTATCCTTGGCTACAGCCCAAGCTTATTAATATGTATGAGAGTTAGGGATAAAAGGGGTTTTCTCAGAACTACACCTCTTAGAAAATTTGCAAATAAACTTAACCAAAGGTAATGTTGACCGATGAATTTTATTGAAGTTGTATTTTCAATTCACTCAGCGTTACAATCTGGAAAGAATTATCTAGGTTTTTACAAAGTGTGGCTAAATTTTTAAATACAGTGCCATCACAATAAAAACTACTGAAATATAAATAGGGTGCACTTATTTATTCATTGGTCTGTTTATTGTGTGTTTTGTGGAAGAACTGCATGTCTGAAACATATCTGGTCAGAAATAAAATAGGATGAGTCTGAGCTTCCCTGAAAGAATAAGTCATACTTTAGATGTGCAAAAAACATTAAGATATGCCAGTCCGTGTCTAAATGTTATTCTAATGACCTAAAAGTAAATTTCCCTCAGAATTTTTAATGAAATATTTGACAGTGTATATACTCACAAAACTTTTTTTTCTGATTTATTAGCCACCGAACAACCCAGTAACGTTTACTGCCTCAGTTAAACGGCTTCAGATTCCAGTGGGGCTAGTAAGCTCTTAAAAGAGGAGATACCCAAGACGCCTGGCAAAGAAAATTAGCAGAGTACTGAGTAATTTCAGAAAATTGGCTTTTGGTTCCAGAATTTTAAAAATAATATTTTATTTCTAGTTATAAAATAAAGCATGCTTCATAAAATTTGGACAATACAGAAAGGAAGAAAATAAAACATATATTCTTACCATTCTGAGATAATCAATATTAACATTTTGGTTTATACATGTATAAATACAACTGTACCCATATAATTTTTAAATAAAATAATTTTGATTTCATTTATTATCATTTTTATATTACTAAATATCTAAAGCATCCTTTTTAAGACTGCATAATATTCTATCATATTCCATTATTCCATGATTTATTGATTGATTTTCTTGTCATTGGATATTTCCTCTGGTTCATTTCAAAATGAATGTTCTTATTCTTAAATTGTTATGTACACCTGTGATTATTTACTATTTTCTTAGAAATGAGATTACTAGGTTAAAGTGCATTATCATTCTTATGACTTTAAATTTGTATTGCCAATATAATTTCCAGAAAATCTGTGTTAACCTGTTCAACTTTATAAAGTTAAATAAGTGTAATTCACTTGTAATTTGTTGACTTCTTTCAATTTTTCACTCATCAATCAATATTTTACCAAATACACTATTTTGACTTTTTTGCAATGTTGTAGTAAACACAACCCTTTAAGCTGCTAGTGTGTGTGTTTTTGATAAATCAACTCATTGTAAACTTCCTCCAAACTAACCAATGTGGCCACTTGTGTCACAATTTACCTTTATGCTAAAATCTTATTGTGTCAGTCTCATTATATTATGCTCCTCTTTAAGCAGAGTTACATAATCTGCTTAGGTAAATAAGCCACTTGCTCTGAGTAATATTGCTGGACCTTAAACCCATCTCTGTGAAATTACTTGTAAATATTTCAAAAAGCACAAAATGGTGATAAATGTTAAAATCACAGGTGTAAAGGAAAATAAGTGATGAATAGACAGACAAAGAGAAATTCTCAAGACAGGAAGGAATTTAATTTTGCTCAATGCTAAATAAATGATTTAAACCCCAAAACTGTGATACAGTATCTGTTTCATTTTATAGAGGAGGAAATGAAGGGTGGGACATGAAGTCACTTACTGAAGGTCACAGTGGCTAGTATAGCGTCAGTTAGCTGTGGTTCACACCCAGATAGGGTTGCCAGATTTAGCAAATAAAAATACAATATAAGTGCGTCCCAAATATTGCACAAGACAAGCTTATACTAAAAACTTATTTGACGTTCGTTTGAAATTCAAATCTAACTGGGTGTTCTGGTTTTTTATCCGGCAACCCTAAACCAAGGTCTATCTAACCCCAGAGCACCACACTGCCTTAGTGATCTGGAAGCTAAGAACATGAAAAATCAGGTCAAGCCACCCATTTTGGCAACATGTCTGTAACAGCAACAGCAAAGAGCACTATACATGAGAAACACTGCTGTTTCTCACCAACTGATTCAATTTCTCATCTATAAGTTGGTCACACCTGTAAACCCTTTAGCACATTACTTGCACATAAGTGCTCAAAACTGATAGTTTTTATAATTACCTTTCATATTATGTCTTTCACATCTAAGAACTTTTCTCCTTGAAATATTTTAAATGCTCCTTAATCACCTAATTGGTATCTATCATTCATGAAAGTACTCAGACCCTCTGTGGACCTCCTTAATATACTGAGTTAGATATTACTTCCTGGAAGTAAGGGTTTTCAGGAAATTATACTTGTTATCTAAAATGAAAGGCCCTTTTGTTCTTTTTTTCTGCGGTATGCGGGCCTCTCACTGTTGTGGCCTCTCCCGTTGCGGAGCCCAGGCTCCAGACGCGCAGACTCAGTGGCCATGGCTCACGAGCCCAGGAGCTCCGTGGCACGTGGGATCTTCCCAGACCAGGGCATGAACCCGTGTCCCTTGCGTCAGCAGGCGGACTCGTCAACCACTGCGCCACCAGGAAAGCCCAACCCTTTTGTTCTTAAACTCAATGTTCACTTTACCTCTGCCTCTCTTACACCAACTATGGCCACGTACCTTTCGGTGGAGTGGTTTCTGTGACACCATGCTAGGTTTATAGGAGGACGTTTTGGAGTCACAGGCCAGGTTTGAACCTCAGCCCCATCGTTCACTAGCTCTGGGACTTGGAGCGTGGTAGTGAACCTCCTGGGCCTCAGTTTCAGTCGCCATGGAATGGACATGATAATATCTTGCAGACTGTTCTGAGGATTAAAATGAGATATAGTAATATGAAGAATTTATTACACTTCCTAAAGCATGGTAAACACTTGAGAAGTGACTATTACCATAATTTTTAAAAGACAAATAGCAGCGTTAAGCTTTATTTTACAATAATTAGTTTACTGTCATAAATTTGCATGTTTTCTTTTAAAAGTTGAAAATACATTTTCTTGGAAATTTCCTGGTGGTCCAGTGGTGAAGACTCTGTGCTTTCACTGCCGAGGGCCCGGGTTCGATCCCTGGTTGGGGAACTAAGATCCCACAAGCCACGTGGTGCAGCAAAAAAAAAAAAGAAAAAGAAAGAAAATACATTTTATGGTTAGGAAGTATACTATCGTTATTTAGAGCAATCATTTTCTAGTCTCACCTCATACACGAAAGATGTAACTAAAACAAATATACCTAAAGATAAAACAAGATGACAAGATTAGGAACTTGCTCCCACATACAGCTATGGGATATTCATTTCATCATGGATTGCTTGTTATTTGAAACTCTCTTAAATGATTCAATGAATTAAATAAAAGAGTGGAAGCAATAATTCTAATAACCTTTCTTCCTCCTGCCAACTTAACTCCTGGTGACCTCATAAAACTTCATAGAACTGGCCATTATAAACTAGTTCTTCCCCCAATGAATCACACACAACACAAACACTTCACCTCTTTGGAATGACTCATTTATCTCGAATGCACCTTCTCTTACTAGCTCTCACACTTCCTTCATGCACTTTTCCCATTCCAAAACTGTAATTAAGGATGAACTGAATATTTTTGATTGTCGGGATGACACTTATTAGTTGTGTAGTCTTGGAAAAATGATTTAACCTTTCTGAGCCTCAATTTCCTTATCTGTAAAATGGAAATATAAAACCTCCCTCAGTAGGTTTTTGGGAGGCAAAACGGAGCAAAATTATAGCATATGATACAAGAGGACACAATAATGTGCTCTCTCTTCCTTTCACTTTCCTCTAAACTGGAGCTCTTCAGCATTTTGCTTAGGTCTTACCTGTATTCAACATGTTGCAACTGAACTTTTGATAGCCAGGTACATGTGGCCATTAAATAACTAACAGGTAAAGATACAGAGCCATTATTTATACCTTGTTTCTAAACAATTTATTATATAATTCTAGCAGAGTGACCAAATGAAATAATTCATTTCTGTTTTTTTTAAATGTTAGTCTGTGTTTTCTGTGTAGAGTACTTAACAATGTGAAATAATAATCCTTCATAAAGGCATAGAACTCATTCAACGTATAATTCCCAAGCACCGCACTGTGCTGGGCGCTGTTCTAAGGTCTGTGAGCACACGCAAGCCCTTCCTTAAAGATTATACACAGGAGGGAGACAGGCAAAGGAAGAGATGCTTACAACACAGCGTGATTAAGTGCTGAGGAAGCACATACAAGGAGCCCTAAGATTTGGGGAGGAAAGGAGCTGCGCGAGAAAACTTTTGGGGAAAAATTATCTCTTTGCTGAAATTGAAGGTAAGTAGAAATGTTGTTTTATATATACAACACACATATTAGGATATTTTTCTGATTTACCCAAGTTTAAGAGGGTAAGAGTATGTTTAATTGTGTTTTGTTTTCCCCTTCAAAGTATGATTAGCTTGACCCAGTCTATCTATCAATGGATTTCTTTTCCTGGGACCTGCAGTAACCTTGACTGATAGAAAGAACATAGCCACACTGGATTATCTGGTTAGTAGGCTACTTTTAGTCTGGTTCCCAGCCTTGCTTTGTCAGCTCCCTCTAAATCTTTATAATCCTATTTAAACTGCCTCTAACTATAGATGCTCATTTGCATGATATTGATTCTTTTGTATTTTCATTTCAAAAATTGTGTGATTCAAGGGATTCTGGCTCTTGGTCCTAAATTACTAAATATTTGATTGTTTTCCAGCACACCAAGACCTGCAGTCAGAGTGGTCAATGATGTCTCCTCAGCACTTATAACCATAATAATTAAATCTCATGTAAGTCATTGTTTAATGTCTGTCTCCTCTATAAGAACTGTAAACTCCACGAGGGCAGGGACTGTGTCTGTGTTGTTCATTACTGTATCTCCAGTGTCTAGCTCAATGCCATGCATAGTCATTCATTCAACAGATATTCACTGCCAGGCTCCCATCTAAGCACTGAGAAGTCAATAGTAGATGTAACTAAGTTCCTGTCCTTGTGAAATATACATTCTAATGGGGTAGGAAAGACAATAAACAAAGCAGTAAACACAGAAGAAGCCAGATGGTGAGTAGTAATATGATAAAGCAAGGCAGGGTGATAGAGAATGGTGTGGGGATGGGGCAGGACTGTTTTAGATGGGGTAGTCAGGGAAGATCTCATCTAGCAGAGATCTCAAGGTAGGCACAGAGCTGGTCATGCCCAGTCCTGGGGGGAAGATCCTGCCTGGTAAGAAAACATGTGCCAAGACCAAAGACAGGACTGTGCTTCCAGTATTTAAAGAACATCAAGGAGGCCAGGTGGCTAAGTTAGAGGAAGCAAGGGCAGGAGGGGTAGGAGTTAAGGTCTTAGAGGACAGGTCACGTGGAGAACAGTTAGGAGGCTATCAGAGCAATTCAGTGAGAGATGGCAGTGGTGCAGACCAGGATGGCAGATGTGGAGGTGATGAGAAGGGGATATACTTTTAAGATAGAGGCAATAAGATTTGCCGATTGATTGGATGTGGGCTGTGAGTGAAAGAGTGGAGTCAAGGTTGACTTTAGAGTTTTTTAGACCTAAGCAACTAAAGAAGAGGTTGCAATTTAATGAGATAGGAAGGACACCAAGAAGAACATGATGGGGATAGAGGGACATGGGGGGTTCTGTTTGGAAAATAAGGCATTAGTGCATGTCAGTGCCTCAGTAACACTGAAATGGATGGATGAAAAACTTATGTATTTTCTTGTACCTGTACTTACTTTATTAATCGGGATTCCAGCAAGAGGAAGTGGAGGCTGTATAGTTCTGAGAGCAGCAATATTGATAAAGAGATAAACAGTAGAACTGCCTTCCACTGCCCTTTGAACGCGAAGGTTCGCAAACAAATTCCATTGGCAGAACTTGGGGGTCCAGGACCCCATGATACTGTAACATGATTTGGTATATACAGGAAAATGTGTTCTTTTCTGAGATGATCCATGATTTCCATCAATTTGCCTCCCCCAAATAGCTAATATGTGTCAATATACTAATTTAATACACATTTATTAAGTACCTGTTAACTCTTCTTTGTTTAGTAAACTCAGAGTCCAAAATATGTAAAATGTGCAAGATTGAGAAAACGTTATTGTTCTTATTCAGTTAAGAAAAAAATAATGGGTAGTGTTACATGCCAGGCAGGGGGGTCGGGAGTGTCCATAAGATCACTCACTATGAGAGTCAGTCAGGAATATCAGCTTAGGATGTTAGACACACTTTGGTTCAAATTCCAGCTCTTCCACTTGCTAGCTGTGTTACCTATATGGCAAGTTATAAAACTTCTCTATTTCTTATCATGTGATATCACTTACGGGTGGGATCTGAAAACCTGATACAAATGAATTTATTTACAAAACAGAAATAGAAAATAAACTTCTGGTTACTAGAGGGGAAGCAGGGGAGGGATTAACTAGGAATTTAGGATTAACAGACACACACTACTATGTACAAAAGAGCTAAACAACAAGAATCTACTGTATAACACGAGGAATTATATTCAATATATTATAATAACCTATAATGGAAAAGCATCTGAAAAAGAAGATATATACACACATATATATAAAACAATCGCTTTGCTGTACACCTGAAACATTGTAAATCAACTATACTTCAATTTTCAAAAATGAAAAAAAAAGAACAAAAAAACTCTATTTCTTAGTTAAAAGATCTATCTAAAAACAAGGTCCTACTCTATAGTGCAGGGAACTATATTCAATATCCTGTGATAAACCATAATGGAAGAGAATATTTAAAAAAAAGAATGTCTATATGCGTATAACTGAGTCACTTTGCTGTATAGCAGAGATTGGAGCAACATTGTAAATCAAGTGTACTTCAATAAAAAGTAAACAAAAGCTTTGAAACACACAAATATATACATGTATATTACATTTTATATATATATATATTTACATATATATAAAATATAGTAAACTGTCTTCCAGAAATGCGGTGCTCAATGTATGGCTAGATTTCTGCTAATGAGCAAACTAACTCCTTAATTATAATTTAGCTTCTCAGGTAAATTTGTTTACAGGGAGAAAACACACTAATTACAGATTATAAGCATCCAATCTGTAAAACCAGACCCACTGAATGAATAAATAAAATAGAATTTTAGAACCTACATAGCCACAGTCCTACCCCTAAGAATTGCACATACCAAGTTATCATCTTGCTATTGTAACTGAAATTACAAGACTCTTCATAAATTATTATGCAATTTAAAATAAATAAAATATGTATTATTATGTCTGAATTTAACTGACCTTAAAAACTGACAGAATTTTGATTAATTCTCTTATATATCTAGAAGAAGCTGAGTAATGGAATTTTAGCACCTGACGTTAACAGCTGCTTGGAATATTGAAAAGTTAATAGACTTTGGAGTTAAGCTAATGTAGACTTGCACCCTGGCTCTGCCAATTAGCAACAGTATTGAGGTCTTGGGCCTCTGTTTTTTTCATGGGTATAATGGTAGGGATCCTTTTTATCAGTTTATGGTAATTAGAGATAATCTACATAAAACTCTTCCCAGAGGTCTAGCACAAATCAGGACCTCAACTATGATAACTATTAAGATATTATTTACTGAGAGATAGTTCCTGGAGTTCATTATCAATTAATTAATGATTGACTGTTAGAGTATCAAATTTCTAGTTAAGCAACATAATTAAATACAGAAGGGCTCAGAGGGATTCAGAGCAGGGCAGGAATCTATCACAGAGAGGGGGTTGTGCTCTACTGACAGTAATGCCAAGTTAGATAACACTTCTTCTTTTTTTTTTTTTTTTTTTTAATATTTATTTATTTATTTTTGGCTGTGTTGGGTCTTCGTTTCTGCGCGAGGGCTTTCTCCAGTTGCGGCAAGCGGGGGCCACTCTTCATCGCGTTGCGCGGGCCTCTCACTATCGCGGCCTCTCTTGTTGCGGAGCACAGGCTCCAGATGCGCAGGCTCAGTAGTTGTGGCTCACGAGCCCAGTCCCTCCGCGGCACGTGGGATCTTCCCAGACCAGGGCTCAAACCCGCGTCCCCCGCGTTGGCAGGCAGACTCTCAACCACTGCGCCACCAGGGAAGCCCCAGATAACACTTCTTAAGTCATCATAGATTTTTTATTAATTTCTATGTGGAGAAACTTTGTACTGTTTGTTTGTCAATACAACTCACAAAATGATGCTTAGGTTCAGAAATAAATCATGAATTTTAAATATCATGTTCGAACATTGCATTAGGCTCCCACAAATCACCTGAACTGTGGACTTAGCTTTTGCTCACGAAAAAGTAGCTTGACTCCAAAATGAGCAAAATATATGAAACAATTGTCTTCAAAATATTGGGCAACAGGCAGTACAGGAGTGTGATACTTGAGAAAGGGTGAAAAAATGAGTTGAACCCTGCTCAGAGGCAATGTATGAACTGTGGCATAAGAAACCAAGCAGAGCCCTACAGTCTTGTTCAGCTGAGGAGTCAGAAATTATCTTGGAGACCAAAGTAGCTAGAATTTGCAGAGCAGAGTACTAGAGAGGAGGAAGCTGTGTAGAGAAAGAGCTCCAAAAGTCTGCGGAGGGGTCTTTTCAAGTCTTTGGTGGAATACTGCACATGCCTAGGCTGGAACCCCATAGCCTGGGCAGTGAAAAACTGCCAGGGAACTAAATGTTAAGAGTCCAGAGTTCACACAGACCGTGGATATAATCAAGTTTCTACCTGTCAGCGTGGAGAGAGTTCACTGAACACCCAAGCATTAATAGAGTACACAGGAAAGCCACACTTTAGTAGTAGTGCTAAACTAGATCTAGAGTAAAGGATATTTTCATCTACCATAACAAATCTTCAAACAAACTTGTAAAGGATCCAGCTAATCTCCAAATAACTCATCTCCCTTTCTCTCTTTTAGGGAGGCAAGAAAAATCCAAAAACTTCACAATGTAACTTTATAATGTTTGGCACTCAGTCAGAAATTACTAGACACAGAAAGAAACAGAAAAATGTGATCTATAAGAAGGAGAAAAGTCATTCAATAGTTGCAGATCTAGAAATGACAGAGATGATGGAATTAGCAAACAAGGACCTTAAAATATGTATCATAAATATGCTCAGGAATTTAAAATAAAATGTACATAATGAATAAACAAATATGAAAGACATGAAAAATAACAAAGGGAACTTTCAGAAGTTAAAATTAGACTATCTGAAATGAAAAATTCATCAGATGTCTATTCAGTGGAATAAAGAATACAGAAGATAGGCTTAGTAAACTTGAAGACATAGCAATAAAAGCTGACCAAACTGAAGCAAGAGATAAAACATCAGAGACTATATTAAATGGCTCAAGATAACTGGTGTCCTAGAAGGAAGGTGGTAAAAACAAACATTTGAAGAACTAATGGCCAACAGTTTTCCAAATTTGATGAAAAGTATAAACCTACATATTCAAGAATCTCAAAGAACCCACACAGAATAAATACAAAGAAAATCACACCAAGTCAAATAAAAGCCCAATTACTGAAAATAAGTGGTAAAAATATATATTTTTAACAGCCAGAGGGGAAAAATAGGTACATTACATACAGTGGGGAAAAAAACAAATGAATAGTCACAGCCTTCTAATAGAAACAATGTAAGCTAGAATACAATGGAACAATATCTTTGAAGTGCTGTAAGAAAAGAAATACTATCAACTTATACTTCTGTACTAAGGAAAAAGAGCTTTCAAAAACAAAGACAAAATAAAGACTTTTTTTTCCCCAGACAAACAAACATGGAGAGAAACTACTGCAAGCAAATCTATACTATAAGAAATGTTAAAGGAACTTTTTGAGTCTTTAATCCAACCACATCAATAATTATAAAATATGTAATCAGACTATAAAGGCTAATTAAAAGCAAAGATTGTCAGTTTGGTTAGAAAAGTAAAATGTAACTATATTTCATTTCAAAGAAATAAGTTTTAACTACAAAGATAAGTTAGAAGTAAAGGGGCAGAAAAAGGTGTAACATAAATTCTAATAATAAAACAGTTGGTTTTAGCTAAATTAATATCAAAGTAAATTCAAATCAAAAAGTATTACTAAAAAATAAACAGGGACGTTTAATAATGATAAAAATGTAAATTCATTAAGAAGACACAATAATCCTACTTGTATATGCACCTAATGACAAAGCTGCAAAAATTCATGAAGCAAAAACTGACAGTACGAAATTTATAGTCAAAATCAAATTACAGGTGATCTTAATACTTCTTTCTTAGCAACTGGTAGAACAAATTTCAAAATTGGTAATAAACTGGATTTTGAGCTACCAGTTTAACCTAATTGACATTTATAAAACATTATACCCAACAACTACAGAATACACATTCTTTTCAATTTCACTTGGAACATTCACCAAGATAGAGCATATGCTGGGCCATGAACCAAATCACAATAAATTTCAAAGGACTGTTATTATACAGAATATATTCTGTGTGAAAAGCAGAATTAAATTATAAATCAATAACAGAAGGATATCTGGAAAATCACCAAATATTTGGAAATCAAGTAATATATTCCTAAATAACCCATGCACCAAAGAAAAAAAATCACAAGGAAAATTTTAAAATGTTTTTAACTAAATGATAATAACAACACATCAAAATTTGAACACCCAAAGTCATCTAGGAATAGGCAGTGAAAGAAAATACATTATAAAGGTTTTCAGGGCAACATTTAAAATGGGAGGACAATGACCTTAAATAGGCTTAAATACTTTTTCTGAGTGTTTTTCTCTTTATTTGCAGAACTAAAAGAGAAGAACTACATAAAAGTTCCTCCTACCTAAGACAGACCTTAATAAGAAACTAGAATTCGATTTTTATTAAAAAAAAAACCTCAAAGGTACATTTTTAGTTTTTTTTTAAATATCCAATTAGTAAATGGGTTAAGAGCACAGACTCTGAAGCCTTAGTTAACATCCCAGCTCCACCACTCACTAGCTATGTGTCCATAGGCAAGTTACTGAATCCCTCTGTGCCTCCCTTTCCTCATCTGTAAAGTGGGGATTAATGATAATATCTGTCAGTATGATAATTTTAAAAGCAAATATTTATAAAGTGCTTAGAATAATGTTTGCCCATATAAATGTTATATATGTGCCAGTTAAATAAATAAGTAATAAATAAATACTTTGGATCACTGTCTACAATCATCACCAATCTTTGATAAAGGTAAAATTTTCAAGTCTGATGTCTAAACCAAACGTTTAAACAGAAATCTAAGCTTTAAGGTTTGTTATCCAAATTGGGCATAAATCTCCCTCCCTTCCAACTTTCACCTATTCCCCTCCCCATGCTATTCCTTCTCCACCAAGCCAATCACCTGTGAAAGTGTGTGCCTTGTATTGCTTTGTTCACTGATCTTAACTCTTCACTCAGCCTAAGAACAAGAAAAGCAAGATTGAGGCCTCTGCTGTGAAACTAACTCCTAGGTAACAAAGTTAATAGCACTGCTCATGATTATCTAGAGCAAAGGCAAGATAAGCAGACAAGAGTTATTTCCTTCAGTGCTGAAGCCCCAGAGCACAGAGGCACCCCATTCCTGTGGTGAGGGTTTTAGCAGGAATTATACCGTGTTGCATAATAACCGGCTACCAAGTCTTCCACTGAATAGTAAGTTAAATCATTTAATCTCACTCTTTTCCTCTGATCCTTCATCTGTAAACTAGGGGTTAATAGACTATGTTGTGAGATATAATGAGTTAATACATATAAAGTGCCTACATATGCACGGTAAAGCAAGAACATCATAAACATTAGCTATTATTATTTGGTAGGAATTAGTCGTTTCAGTTTCAGCATTGCCTTTCCTTTAGGGTTTATTGCAATAACTATATGACTTAGGAAAGGGGTGTATGGAAGGCGGGAGTTTGAAACCGAGGGACCGCAGGAGAAGCTGATACTAGCACAAAACGGCAAGGTCTATTGTCAAGCCCTGAGAATAAACTTTAGCATGGTAATCAGAGCAGAATCCCAGTGGCCACAACTTCCCTACAAAGCCGCAAACACACAAAGCAGGGCGCTCAGAATCCAAAGGCAGGAGACATCCCGACCCGGAGAAGCCAGAAGGGGGCCTCAGCACAGACGTTTACGCCGCTAAATTCCCAAGGAGTTGGCTCGGTGGCCTCCACGCTCCGAGAGACGCCTTTACCCTGTAAAGTGTGTCTGTGCTTCTGTACTGCTTGGCTCCCGCAGTGGTCCCGGGTGGCGGTTGGCGTTCCCACCAGCCACACCAGTACCCCAGACCGCAGCCGCAGCCAGCGCGGCGAGAAAGAGCACCCAAGCTTCGGACCTCGGGGGCGGGGCTTGCGCGGAGGCCGCACCCCGCCGTCCCCATTGGCTGAGGCTGCCCGGGGCCGGGGTCAACGCGCACCAGTCCGAGACCCCCGCAGCTCCGCCCCAACGCTGATCCATGCGGAGGAGAAGCACAGGTGGGTGAGGATCGAGCTTCTGTGCCCGGGAAGCCTCGTCGGGGGCCATGGGAGGCCAGGTGAGGCTGCCACCCGGAGAGCCCTGCCGAGAAGGTGAGTGTCTGCCCAGAGCCGGAGGATCTGGCGTTCAGGTGGCGAAGAGAGCGGGCGGGCGGTCCCGGGTACTTGTGGAGACCAGAAAGGGATACGCCGACTCTTCACGGGCTCATTCATGCATTTATTCGTTCAGTCATTCCGCCAGTCAGCCGGTCAACAAGTATTTATTGGTGCCTACAATATGCCAGACTCTGTGGGGATGCTTGAGTCGAACAAGACATACGTGGCTCCCACCCTGGTCCGGAAGAGAGATCCATGTAAAATACGGAGAGCTGAGGGTCGTGACTGGGTAATCAGGGTGCTGTAGGAAGACTCTCAAGTCTCATCTGAAAAAGACGCTTCCACTAACTCGGACTCACTTCCAGAGTCCGTGGTCGACTTCACCCAGTGGGCAGAGGGCGTGCCCGCGGACCGGACAGGAGTCCAGTCTTGCGTCCGGCGCTGGCTTGGCGAGGGTCAAACACAGTGCAGGGTCAGGCGCCCAGGACCACCCCCCGCCCCACCCCCCGGGGGAGGGCTCTGAACAAACCTGGGCTGCCCACCTCTCTCTTCCTTTGTGATGAAAACGCCTCCAACCCCAGTACCCTCGCGTCTGACTCGCTGTGGCTGCTTAAGGCGAGAGCAGGACAGAGGAAGAGACCGGGAACTGGGTGCACTCATTTAGGTTTCCCACTGCTTTCTAGTCTGGGGTTTCAGCCGCTCCCTGCGTCGTGTAAACTCTTAGGGCGCCACCCCTTGCCCTGTGCCAGGTGTTTACAACACTCGCAGGCTTTCTACAATCTCAATACCAAAGGCGCGCGTGAGTCCGGATAAAAGTAGGGGCACGGCTGCGGCGGCGGGGAGTGGGCGCGGGCGGACAGTGTGTATCATATGAAATGACAGTTTTCAATTTTTACAGAGTCCAGAGAAAAGCAGATTTCTATTTTACCCGGTAAGGATGTAAAGAGGGAGGGGCCAGTGAGAGGCGTGGCAAGAACTATCTTTCCAAAATTGCTGGCAACTTCCCCGGGTTTTCTCTTCTCTTGGCTCTCCCAGTTTATTCCTTGACGCGGAGAGTTGTTGTTGTTTTAAGGGGGGAAAAGGCAGTGAACCAGTCAAAACTGTGCCACCAAGAGAAAGAAGGGACACAAAGAAAGAGAAAAATAACTGAACAATTCACAAACTATTCAGAAGTTGAGGTTTTGGAAGTGGTTACTAAGGCAGCTGGATCTAGAATTATTTCCTAGACAATCAGTCAGTCATTCTTGTCTAAAGAATTCCTAAACTGGTAAGTCAGACTGTTACTAACACGTCCACCCTTGTTTACCCAAGGATCTGTAAGTAAGGAGGATGTGTGAATTACATCCAATTGTTTGAATTTAGGGATGATTTTCCTGCTTTGCTCATGCATTAAGTTCCAACAAGAAATATTCAAGCTCCATGCTTAATACCTGGGGTTAATTAACTGTGGTAATTAATTAGGTGGGATGCTAGTGGGAAAGACTTGAGAGAAATCAGAATCCTTCTTATCAGTAGTGGGAAGAGATTAGGCTTTGGCACCAGTCTTCTCAGCTATGACGGCCTCCTTGTCTTTCTTCATCTGTAAATTGGGGATAATTCCTACAGTTTAGAGTTTGAGGAACAGATGCAGATGGGATTACACATGAAGCACACACTTCAGAGCCTGACATGGAGTAAAGGCTCCATTTTTCATTTGTTCATTTATTCAAATGACAAGAGTCCCATGTGCCAGACATTGGCCTAAGTTCTAGAATAGAGGGATTTGCAAGACAATCTGGTCCTAGACAGTCTGGGTCTAGAGGCCCAGATAATTGGTTTTCATAATTAGCAATCCAACCAAGCACAAAATTATTTGAGCCTTTGTTTTTTTCTGTAGGTGTCCATCCCCATTCTCTGGCCTCTTGGATGCAGTGGTATACATTAATAATTCTGAGATTTTACTCGTTAAAAAAAAATCCATATTATAAACATTTCTCAAAATTCCACCAAATGCACATAACTTTTATCAGCAGGACAAGTTGCATTTTCTACGTAAACTATAGCTTCTTTTATGTTACACTAAAAAAGATTTTCTCCAGATTTTTACAGGACGATTAAAAGCAGAAGTTGCTTTTTACAGGACGATTAAAAGCAGAAGTTGTTTTTTCAGCCTTCTGTAGATTTCCTAAGTGCTTTAAGGTATTAAAGTGCTTTAAGGTATTAAAAATTCTTCACTAAAGGTTGTTCAAAAAGCAATATGTTATTACTTGCAGCAGTTTATGTAGGAAATCTGATGGTCAACAGTCCTCATAGAGTATTTGACCTCCAAAAACACTGACAGTGGGACAATCTTGTTTAGAGATACAAATTTTTAACTTTATAAAAAATCAACAGTATCTGCTCAAATTTATTTGGGTTACTTGAAATAATGTGCTTCTTGCCCAGCCCTATCAGAGTTCATATGTAGATATATCTGCTAAATATATCTGCTTGATTTCCAAATTTACTCAAACTTATTTCTCATTCTTACCTGCTCCAAATTTGCTCTAAATTATTTCTCATTCCTATTCTACTCCCCTTATTCCTGTTTTTCTGTTCATTTTCTCACTAACATTGTCAGTTTCCATGAGAACAGAGACCTGTTTACCTGTCTTGTTGATCACTGTCTCACCAGTTCTTAGAACAAGACCCTGGCACACAGGAAGTGCTCAGTAAGAATTTGTTAAGTGTTGCATGAATGTATACTTAACATGGTGCCTTGCATGGTAGGTGTTCAACAACTGATTTGTTGGGTGAATAAATAAAATTGATATATGGATATACGATGTTGTTACAAAGCCATAATTAAGCTGTAAGAGGAAGTCTGTTTGGTTGGCAGTATTAAATTGTATGATGGAAAGTGAGAAATTCCTTTAGATTGGAAAGGCAGAGAAGGCCTTTCTAAGAAAGTGAGAGCTCAGTGAAGAGGAGTTAGGCATGCCAGCCGCTACTAGCACTAGTAACAAGTAAAGGCTACTTAAAAGCTTTAAGGTGAGAAGGAATTTAGCCTATGAAAGGAAGAGGGGAAAAAATTAGGGAATGAGGTTACAGAGAACGCTGGAGGCCAGGATTCTGGAGGCCCTTGTACACTGTGGTGCGGATTTTGGATTTTTTCTGAATGAAAAGGGAAGCCATTACAGAATTTTGCAAGGAGAAATGACAAGATTGGACCTACTTATCTAAAAGCTCATTTCACCTGAGCTTGTCCCCGCTACTCTTTGACCTCATCTCATACTATCTCCCTTCTCTCACCAGCCAGCCTGGCTGGTGCAGTTCCTCCCACCCCCTCAAGCAAATTCCCAAGTCTGGGTGTTTGCATTTACGCTTAGCAGAGAGGTTTTTCCATTCAATGCTGTTTTTTAAAAAAAATACTCCTTCATGCGGCTTTTACTGCTTTCCATGGCACTCAACATATTCTGTAGTTATTAGTTCACTTGTTTATTCCCCTCCCCGTTAGAATGAATGTAATAGAGCAGGAATTTTATTTTACTCACTGTTGTAACCCCAGCTTCTAAAAAATGCCTGACAGATAATAGATACTCAATAAATATATATTGAATCAAAGAATGAAAAAGACAACCAGTGTTTTTTCAGAGAATGAGAGAGAAAGAGTAATGCAATGTAATGTCAGAGATGAGCAAGCTTTAGAGCATGTAAAGCTTTTTTTTTTAAGTCCAGGATTAGGAATCTAGACTGTTATAACTGCCATGAAAATTCATGGGGAATTAAGCAGGGGAGTGATATAATCTGATTCACACTGGCTGATACTTGGAGAACAAACTGTAGGAGACATGAGAGATTTCATTCACTCTTTCCTTTGCTAATATAAATAGGCAGGTGTATCAGTCACCTATTGCTGTATAACACACAACCCAAAACCCAAAGGCTGAAAGCAACAATCATATATTCTTGCTTATGTGTCTGTAGGCCAGCTGATGGTTGACTAATCTAGACTGGGTACACCTGGGTGTCTCTGCATCAGGCTACATACCCACCTGGGTTTGGCTCCTTAATGTGGGATAAGCTTAGGTCTGCTCCATATGTTTTCATTCTGGGATCAAGCTGAAGGGGCAGCAGCTGCTCAGGGAAGCTCTATTCCTGAAAAGTACAGAGGTGCAAGAGAGTAAAGCCAACCATAATACCAGGTGGTAGACCCAACCATGTAAGTACATTTGAACCCTCTCCTTGTATCACCTCTGCTGATGTCCCATTGGCCACCAATTCACTCCCAGCTGACATCAAGGGAAGAATACTCTGCCCTTGTCGGGAGGGGTAAGGAAGTGACTAATTGCTGAATAATAATCCAAACTAACCAGTAGAATGGATGGTGAGACAATGATTTTCTCAAATTGGAAATATCTTGCAGTGATTAAAAATGTAGTTTTATATAGTCACTGATTTCTCAGAAACCAAGATACCGATACCCTATTCCATGTAATAATTGGACTATATATATTATTATTCTCTGTAGACAAATAGAACTTGGAAAAATTAAAGCATTTCATCTTTGTATAAACAATAATAAATTTTAACTGACTCTATTTGTACTTTATGTGTTTACTTTTCTGAAATAGAAAGAATAGTAGCCTGGGAATTGCGTTACCTGGCCCTGTTTGGGCAGTTACATGACTTTGGCAAGTCACTTAATATCTTGGCCTCAGTTTCTTTAAAATGTCTTCCAGCTACAAGTGCCTATGAATTTAGAGCTGGTCCATCAGCAATATTTATGAGCTACCAGGATTATAAGTAACTAACTCTGGGAACCAAGATAGCTTATGATGAAACCACAAAATTAAGGAAGGGGTCTTTAGAATCATCAAGTCCAACTCCTTCATTTTAGAGACGAAGAAACTGAAACCAAGAGTGATGACTCAACTTGCTCAAGATTATAGATAATTTGTAATGGAGCTAAAGGTGGGAAAAGGCATATAATCCTATAGAAAATTTCACTTTGTTTTAAAATTTTTAAGTTGTGTGTGTCTGTAAGGAAACATTCACACCCGTACATAGAAGATACATATTAAGTTGAATCATATGAAACTGCTATTTATGTAGGGTCAAAAATTGTCAAATATCATCAATTTCATTTGGTTTAACATAACTGAGAACATTAGCAGCACTGTTTGTAAAAGCAAAAACACTGTAAATTATCCAATGTCCACCAACTATAAAATAGAAAAATTAATGGTGAGATAGTCATGCAGTGGAATTCTATAGAACTGTGGGGAAAAAACCAAACCTTACAGCCAGAACATCAAGATTGATAAATCTCAAAAACAAGCAAGTCACCAAAGAATACATACTATATGATTACATTTTTAGAAGGTGCAAAAAGAGGCAAACGAAACACTTTATTATTTAAAGATATAATCTTATAGGGGAAATCATTTTTTTAAAGAAAAGGAGTATTAGACAGAAAATCAGGACAGTTGAAACCACACGGCTTGCGGAATCTTAGTTCCACCATCCGTGAAAGCGCTGAGCCCTAACCACTGGACCGCAAAGGAATTCCCAAGTTGTTATTTCTTAAAATGGGTGGTTGATACATTGGTGTGTATTGAATTATTTTTTTCTTTATAACTGACATATATTTCCTAAATCTTAATTATCCAATATTTAGAACAATATATAATAACATCAAAGAAGTTACAACATCATGCTGTTTGCTGACAGGAGTGTAAATTGGTACAGACACTTGAGAGGGTTATTGACAGTGTCTATTAAAATGAAAAATAAAGGGGAATTCCCTGGTGGTCTAGTGGTTAGGACTCCGAGCTTTCAGTGACGAGGGCTCGGGTTCAATCCCTGGGCGGGGAACTAAGATCCCACAAGCCCGGGCAATGCGGCCAAAAACAATAATAATAATAAAATAAAATAAAATGAAAAATGAGTAATGTAATAAATTTTCTGTGTTGAAGAAGGTTTGGATTAAACTCTGGAGGATTACTTTGCTTACTAGAATCATAAGCCACCTCTGATTTTGAGATATCTCTAATTCCTCTGAAACCTTCCAAAGTCCCTGCCCACACGTTCTGCTTCATCCATCTCTCCCCTCCTGCCCAGCACCACTCCACACCCACCAACCTGCCAGTCACTCCCTCCTTCAGTCATACCTGCTGTGGGCTCCCTCCTTAATATGCTCCCCAAACATAAAACAATTTAAGTTCTAAGGTCAGTAACTAGACAAGATTTTTATTACTTTTTCCTGCCATAAAACTTGCAGCATTGGGACTTCCCTGGTGGTTCAGTGGTTAAGAATCCGCCTGCCAATGCAGGGGACACAGGTTCGATCCCTGGTCCAGGAAGATCCCACATGCCGTGGAGCAACTAAGCCTGTGCACCACAACTACTGGGCCTGAGCTCTAGAGCCTGCGAGCCACAACTGCTGAGCCTGAGCACCATAAATACTGAAGTCCGTGCGCCTAGAATCCGTGCTCCACAACAAGAGAAGCCACCGCAATGAGAAGCCCGCGCACCGCAATTGAGAGTAGCCCCCGCTCGCCGCAACTAGAGAAAGCCTGTGTGCAGCAACAAAGACCCAATGCAGCCAAAAAAAAATAATTAAAAAAATTTTTAAGTTAAAAAAATTTTTTTTTAAGTTTTAAAAATTTTTAAACTTTTTAAGTTAAAAAAAATACCTTGCAACATTAATGTCCGCTTACAATGAGAACTTATAAAAGGCAACAAAACTTATTTGCACTCCCTTATCACCTTCTGCCTCCACACCCCCTAAAATGTTGGAAACATTTTGCTGTGTCAACAGCTCAGAAAGAATATTGTTTGATTGGAATGAGGTCCACCCACACTGTTTCCAGAGATAAAGTTTTGGAATGGTTATGTTAACTACATAGTAAGTGACACTAATGCAGCCATGGAGTTTACTGGACAGTCGAGTCAGATGTTTTCCCAAGAATTCACGTAATCAAACTCTTACTACCAAATATTACTTTGCACTCTTAGGGGTTGGATGAGATGAACAGTGCCTGGGACAGATTGCTAGATGCTAGCTTATGTGAAAATTTGCAGCAATTCTTACTAAAACACCCAGCCTGAACAATTCCTCAGTTACCATAGAATATCCCTGAAGTAATATAATTCTCTTTGGAATATTTAGAAGTTTTGTCCCAGAATTTATCCTGTATCACAGGATCAAAGTTGGTTCATTTTCAAATTACAGAGATAAATGAAATAGTAATCACGAAAAGACTGAATTCAATTATTTTACCTTTTGCTAGCCCTGAACTTTACGGTTGTTTCTCAACTGTGTATGTGGTAAGATTCACATAACTTCATAATGCTTTGCCCAGGAGGCATAGATCCTGTTTTTAAAGTTTTGTTTCTAAGACATCATTTAGTTGTTCATGTGCCCTCTTAAGATTTTTGAGATGTAAAACTGATTTTCTTTTTTCACTTAATTCTAAAATTGTAGTTGATTAATTTTTCTTTGCCCATTTTTGTTTAAGGTAAGTCATGCTAGGGAAATATGCCTTTTAAATGGAACAAAAAAAGTTGAGAAGATGGTCAGAAAACCTAGTCACGGTGTCACCTTGTTTGCAGCTTTTTGAGTGGAGAATAGATTATAAAAAGTTTCTTAGTGTAAAATGTTTTTATTCTGTGTTTTAGTATTTAGCCTCAAAAAAAAAAAGAAAGGCCCTTAATAATGGGTCTGGTTCAGTGGATTTAAATGCTCATTTGAATCCTATTCAGGAAAAAAAAAAAAACCTCCTGATATTTAATTCATTTGTCTATTAGATTCTTTTTTTTTTTTTAAGGAGGAAGTGAGTTAGTAGACCTGCAAAATTATTCTTTTTAGGAAAGTGGTCCAGAAAACTAAACCCGCTTTTAAACATGTTTTCTGAAATGAACAATTCGTACCCCACCAAGTGGGATAGCTCAGTTTCCTGTAACATGGTGATTTCTAGACCCACAGGGTTGCTCTGCCCTTTTCCACCTTCAGTCGCCACATATGCTGCTGCTTTCCTGGAGACACACTGATGGCATGAAGGAGAGAAGTGGACATTGTAGGGCTGTGATGAACCGCTGAGCCCAAGCCGGGTCTGAACAGCTCCAGGCTGCTCCAGCAGGCTGCTGCTGGCTGGAGCAGAGAACCGAGTACTGCTAGATCTTCCATTTTATGAGAGGAATCCAGACTTTCACGTGAAGTCTCGCATATTTGCATGATAACAGCTCAACAACTTTGCAGACATTTTGAAGAACCTGTGTGAGCCCAGCTGAACCTGTGAGCCCGTGGACCACGTGCTGGAGACCGCCCATCGGGCAGTAAAAAAACAGTGTGTCAGTACCGCCCACTCAAGTTTCTCTTTCTTGGAGAAAGAAAATAAAGATTAGTGTGTCTCCCTTTCGTCGGTTGACATTTCCCTCTTTCCCTTTTCCAGGCTACGTGCTGTCTCTGATCTGTCCGAATGCCTCCCAGGCTTGGTGTGAGATCACACGTGTGTCACAGCTGCTGGCTTCTCCTGTCCTCTACAGGGACCTGAATTCCAGCATAACCAACTGCAGCATTTCTGCAAATGCAGAGAACAAATACAGTCTTTATGTGGGCCTGGTACTGGCAATAAGTTCCAGTATTTTTATTGGCTCCAGTTTCATCTTGAAAAAAAAGGGCCTCTTACAACTGGCCAACAGGGGCGTTACTAGAGCTGGTAAGAAATGGATGCAGCTAACGAATTCAAGTTTCTAATTGCAGAAATCATCCTACTGTAAGACCACGGTGCTACAGGAATAACATTTCACTGTCTCTGTCTTCACCCCTATTCCTGTTCTTAGCAACTGTCCTCAGCAGTTTCCAGGATTGAGCCAGTTGTGTCTCCTTTAGGGTGAGACTAAAATGCAAGAGGTTGGGGTGTGGGATGAGCTCTTCTTTCATAGCCTTAGTCTGAGATTCCAGGATTTAGTCAGATCAGGCGACTCCCCTGATTAAAACACATCAGTGGCTTTTCTTTGCACTCAGAGTAAAATCCAAACATCCTTGCACAGTCTCTGACCTCACCTGCTGCCTAAAATGGCCTGTGCTACCTCTCTAGCTTCATCTTCAGCCTCCTTCACTATCGTGTGCTTTTCTCTGGCTCCTGGAATGTACGGAATTCTCTCCCACCTCGAGGTCTTTTCCTTTGTCTGCAGCTCTCTTCTGCCTGACTGTCATTTAGCTGACTCATCCTTCAGACTTCAGCTAAACTATCACCCCTGCAGAAAGGCCTTCCTCGACCATCCTCTCTGGGGAGGTTTCACTCACCTCTACCCCTGCTATTCTCTATCACTGCACTAAGGGTTTCCTTCGTTGTACTTGGAATAACTTGTCATTGTACATTAATTGTCTATTTACTTGTTGTCAACAGGCTTACTTGTTTGACAGTAGATTCACAAGAGCAGGAACGTACCCTAGCATAGGGGTTGGCACCCAATAAGTATTGTCAAATCAGTAAATGGATTGCAGTAGAGTTAGGTTACTATTTGTAGTGACATTTCAGAAGCTGTGTAGCTCTGCTTGGCTATCCTTCATTAACCATGAGTTTTCTATTCATTCTTATCAAGAATAATGTCCTAAAAGAGTTAAATATCGTTCTAAGGTTCATAGGGGAAAATAAATGGCTATGAATTGTGCAAACAAGTTTATAAAAGAGTACTATTGAGGGGACATAGATAAAACAGTTTGGCATTAACAAAGATAGACAAAATAATAAAAGATAATTGAAAACTTATATAAGTACATACAGCAATTTAATATACAATTTTTAAAACTGGCATTTCAATCCACTGGAGAAAGGATTAATTATTCAATCAAAAGTACTGAGACAACTGGCAAAAACTAGAGGAGACAAATGTGAGAGCTTTACTTTATACCATTTGGTAAAATAGATTCCTCATAGTTTAGAGTTAAATTTAAAATGAAATATTTTTTTAAAAAAAAACCTAAAAGAAAGTCTTCCTAAGCATAAAGATAAAGGAAGAAACAATTCTATATAAAGGAAGAGATTATCTGGATTGACCCCCCACAAAAAAAAAAAAATCCTACATGAAAACACCTTTAACTGAAACTAAAAAGGAAATGACATGTGGAGAAAATTTTCAAACTATATGACAAAGGGTAGTTAAGTCACAATATACAAAGAGTGATTATAGTCGATAAGAAAAAGATAGGTACATAACAGAAAAAAGGCAAAACACATAAACAAGGAACTCACAGAATAAGAATTGTAAGTGGCCAATAAACATACCTAAGTAAATGTTACTTCACTAATACCCAAAGATATACCAACTATATAACATTGAACTCCTGGGTTTTACCTACTATTTTAACAATATTTGGTTTTTCTTTAAAAAATAATGCCCTATGTTGGTAAGGGAATTTGGGAAATAGATAGCCCTCTCAAACATTGGTGGAAGCAATATAAATGGGTACAAACTTTCCTGAGAGCAATTTGGGAAAGCTTAAAAATGTTAATATCTTAAAATCTAATAATTCTACCTCTAGGAATTTGTCTTAAGAAGCGAACGAAGCTACAGTACTATAATCAAAACAGTGTCGTATTGGCACAAAACAGACATATAGATCAGTGGAACAGAATAGAGAGTCCAGAAGTAAACCCACACACCTACGGTCAATTAATCTACAACAGAGGAAGCAAGAATATACAATGGAGAAAAGACAGTGTCTTCAACAAGTGGCGCTGGGAAAGCTGGACAGCTACACGTAAATCAGTGAAATTAGAATATTTCCTCATACCATATACAAAAATAAACTCAAAATGGTTGAAAGAGCTAAATATAAGATGTGACACCATAAAACTCCTAGAAGAGAACATAGACAAAACATGCTTGGACATAAATCGTGGCAATATTTTTAGATCAGTCTCCCAAAGCAAAAGAAATAAAAGCAAAAATAAACAAACAGGACCTAATCAAACTGAAAGCTTTTGCACAGCAAAGGAAACCACCAAAAAACTAAAAAGACAACCTATGTAATGGGAGAAAATATTTGCAAACAATGTAACCAATGAGGGGTTAATATCCAAAATATACAAATAGCTAGTACAACTCAATATCAAAAAAACAACCCAATCAAAAAATGGACAGAAGATCTAAATAGACATTTCTTAAAAGAAGACATACAGATGGCCAATAGGCACATGAAAAGATGCTCAGCATTGCTAATTATTAGAGAAATGCAAAGCAAAACTACAATGAGGTATCATCTCACACTGGTCAGAATGGCTATCATCAAAAAAGTCTACGAATAAGAAATGCTGGAGAGGGTGCGGAGAAAAGGGAACCCTCCTCCACTGCTGGTGGGAATGTAAATTGGTACAGCCACTGTGGAAAACAGTATAGAGTTTCCTTAAATAAAAATAGAGCTACTATATGATCCAGCAATCCCACTCCTGGGCATATTTTCAAAAAAGACGAAAACTCTAATTTGAAAAGATACATGCACCCCAATGTTCAAAGCAGCGCTATTGACAATAGCCAAGACATGGAAACAACCCAGGTGCCCATCAACAGATGACTGGATTAAAAAGATGGGGTATATAAATACAATGGAATATTACTCAGCCATAAAAGTAAATGAAATCTTAACATTTACAGCAACATGGATGAACCTAGAGAATATTATACTAAGTGAAGTAAGTCAGACAAATATATGAAATCACTTAGATGTGGAATCTATAAAATAATACAAATGAATATATATACAAAAGAGAAACAGACTCACAGACACAGAAAACAAACACATATATATTATATATACATATATATATATATATATATATATATATATGGTCTCATACAGGTTAAATTAATAATAATAATATATAATAGACCAGATTTTAGACTATTCAATCATTAAGGGCTGAGAAAGTATTTGTGATATTAAGTTTTTTAAAAACAGCATATGAAATCATATTTTAATTTTCCAATTTGGTTATTTGCAAATTTTGTAAGGAGAAAGTCATAA
Organism: Tursiops truncatus; assembly: GCF_011762595.2. Taxonomy (NCBI): domain Eukaryota; kingdom Metazoa; phylum Chordata; class Mammalia; order Artiodactyla; family Delphinidae; genus Tursiops; species Tursiops truncatus. The sequence goes on from NC_047038.1 coordinate 70,650,837, forward strand.
ATAAACATGGTTAACTGCTTTGCAACATAATCCTCACAGCTAACATATCCTTTTTAGCTTAACTATAACAAAATCAGATAGGTCAAGTTCACAGCGTTAAGTATATTAAAATTGGTGAGAAAATTGCAATTTCTAAAACAATCATAACAATGACTTAAGCTCACAAATTACAGAGTGGGAAGATAACTCTCTGAATATCTTAGGAAAGGTTTTTGTCCTTTTCAGTAGACTAGACAAATTCAATTTCATGGTGCCAAGGTAGAGAATAAGTAGAATCCAGCTGGCCAATGCTGGCTATTCTCTCATTGACTATCCAAAATCTCAAAAGCTCTTATGTCAACCATCTTCATCCCTTTGAGGTCCTCCTTAGGTACCAACCTAATTTATGATTTATGGTTTTCTGTCTTTAATTTTTTAACTGTGGCTGAAACAAAGTATTTAGGGCTTATAATACTCTATGTCCATATCTGAATGGCATAAATATAGTGTGGATGAAAAATATAACCTGCCATATCAGTAAACAAAGGGTGTTGCCAACATCAGGCCATTAGCCACTGCAGCCCCTAGCAGACAGTGCATCCTGAGGCCGTTCAGGATGGAGAAAACAGGATACTGGCCCTAGATAGTTAAAGTGCATATCAAAGGAATGATTTCAATGAGCCCAGACTCTTGCATCTTCCCATACATAGAAAAGTGCTAAATTCATTTTCTTGAATTAATGGTAATCTTTTGATGTTCCAACTACCTGTTTTGTTTGTTTGTTGTTTTTGCAAAAACTCCTATATATCCTGACTCCTCCCTTACTTATTCAGGGCAGTTGCTCAGAGCTGTCTGAGAGGCTGCCTCCTGGGCTGAAGTCCTCAGCAAGTCCACCGAATAAAGCATAATTCTCAACTTTCAGGTTGTGCATTTCTTTTCAGTAGACAGTAGTAAACCTGATGACTAAATAAAATTTTCCTGCAAATGAAAAAACTGACTTTGTGTGAAATCAAAGACAATATAAAAAAAGATTTAGAAGATTTCTAAATGGAAGATTTACTGGAAATGACCAAGTAAATAAGCTAAAGATGAGATATACTGACTAGGCCTTAAGCCTTGTGTTTTCCAACCATACTCTGGTACCTTTTGTAGAAGTTAATTCCTCAAACCCTCTTCCTCCACTTTAGAACTTAATTTCTATTTGTATCATTTTCCTAGGACAAGGTGGATATTCTTACCTCAAGGAATGGCTCTGGTGGGCAGGATTACTCTCAAGTAAGTCCTTAATGCCGAGAATAGTGTTTGCTTGTAAAATGATAAAGTACATGCAATTGTTCAAATTGATTAATTTAGCTAAGTGTTAAGGATGGCATTTAAGTCTAGAAATTTTTGTGTGGGCATAATGTCTTACATATAAAATAAATCACATGTATTTAGAATTAAGTTTTACTCTTTCTCCCCGCCACCTGCACATTCTCAATACTGTTTTGGAATGCAAGTAAAAAAGTTATTGTCTGGAATCTTATATTTTATCACAAACTTCTCCTTCTCTTGTATTTTATTCCCCATAACAATTGAGGAAAATGCTTCCCTACCACATTTTCCCAGCTCCTAATTCAATATGTGACTGTTCTCGCTGCATAGAGTAGGTACACTTTCCTGGCCAGGACCAAAATATGGATAAATGAAAGTCCCCTTGGACTGCTTAGCTCTGAACAAATGGAGAGAAGATGAAGGTTGCCAGCACTCTCCTTCCTCCTAGACTTGCCCTGAGGATTAAATGAGACTCTGTATGAGGTGAAAGCACTTTCTAAACGCTAATGTGATGTCCAGTAAGAAGGCAGTGTATCGCCCTCAGGCACTTTTGCAGATTTATATCTCCCTCCTAACTCCTCTGAACTTTCTCAAATTCCAAGCCTGAAACTTCCAGGGAAAGGACTTCATAAATTGTAGTTTCACACTACTTCCAGCCATCTCTGCAGCCAAAAGCCTTAAAACTTCCATTGATTTTCTTGTACTAAGTAAGACATTTCAGTATTTTTGAGATCCTGTTACAAGAAAGAATTGGATAACTTTTCTTTAATAAATGGTGGTATCTAAAAGGCTTGTTACCTGAAAACTGGGTTTATCTCTTGATGGGTGTCAAAAGACACAACCAAGTCAGAGATTGGGAGAAGGAAGGATTTATTACTTGCAGCAAGTAAGGGGAACACTGGGGATCTTTCCCAAAGCAGTGTCTTCCCAAACAGCAAAATTAGGAAAGTTTTAAGCTAAAAGTACATGCATATTCATGAAGGGGCTTGAGCAGAGGAGAATTCAGCATAGAATTGGGGCAGAGGCTGACAAAATCCAAGCATTAACTGATGGAAGTCACGAGGGTCAGAAAAGGTCAACATCAGGACTTCCCTGTGGTGCAGTGGTTAAGAATCCGCCGGCCAATGCAGGGGACATGGGTTCGAGCCCTGGTCCAGGAAGATCCCACATGCCGTGGAGCAACTAAGCTCGTCCGCCACAACTACTGAACCTGCACTCTAGAGCCCTCAAGCCACAACTACTGAAGCCCACGCACCCTAGAGCCCGCACACCGCAACTACTGAGCCCACACGCTGCATCTACTGAAGCCCGTGGGCTCTAGGGCCCGTGTGCCGCAACTACTGAGCCCACATGCTGCAACTACTGAAGCCTGCGCACCTAGAGCCCATGCTCCGCAACAAGAGAAGCCACCAAGAAGCCCGTGCACTGCAACGAAGAGTAGCACCCGCTCGCTGCAATGAGAGAAAGCCCGCACACAGCAACGAAGACCCCACACGGCCAAAAATAAATTTTAAAAAATTTAAAAATAATAATTATAATACCTTAAAAAAAACAACTTCTAAAAAATAAGTGTTATATATGCTGGGGAAGCACCATGGTTCAATTAAGAAAAAAGAAAAAGAAAAGGTCAGCATCATCGTCCCTCGGGTTCAAGTTGATCTGGTGGTTGAGGGGACTTAAATTCTGCAAAATAGCTCAAGGAAGTACTTCAGGCTAATCTTTACCATTGACACAGAACTGGGAGTCTTTACAACTGATTTATCATCTTTGCTGCTGTTACTTCTCTCGCCTGATAACAGTTTGTTCTTTTGTTCCCTTAAGATCATTAATTACTGAGACCTGTTTGAGGGCAAGCATTGTGGCTTAGGGCAAGCAAAAAGGCTTAGTCCTAAAACGGCTTCTCTTATGTCAAAAAGCTATATCTGGTTCTTTTCTCCGGGGATCCCATACCCTATCTGCTTACAGGATGGTGAATAAAAATAATTTAAATTTGTATAGCTTTTTCAGCTTTTAAGGTGTTTTTCACATCTGTTTTCTTACTTCATTTGAGTAAATGTTGTCAGGGACTGTGCTGGGAAGATTCCAAATAAATATTTGGATCATTCTTTCTCTTTTTTTCTCTCTCTCTGTCTGTCGTACCTCTCCACCCTCTACCCACACAATAGAATGAAAGTAGAAGGAGAATATTATATGGCTATGTTTGTAATTTTAGTCTCACCATGCACAAAGTTTCTGCCAGTATTGAAGAGTGAAAAGCACAAGTCTTCAACATCAGAGATTTTATCTAGTGACAAACATACAGTACTTTAATTATGAAATCAGTATTTTCCTGGAAAGCTGTCTGTAATGATAAAAATATAAATAATGAAGTATTCAAGAAAACATGTCGATCTAAGAAAACAATGGAAAGTTTTATTCACACCGAACTGAGGATTATAAGCCGGGAACAGCCTCTCAGAAACAGAACTGCTCCGCCTGTTAGAGATCAAAGCACAGTTATAAGTTCTTGAGACAGGGGGCATTAAATGCCATCTAATGGACAGTTTACGCAATCCAGAGCTGCACTTACAAAGAGAGTAGTGGGCCCTTATGAGATTAAGAAGGAAGGTCATCTCCTAAGGAGGTCTGGTTAATGCAGACGCACAACACACACTAAAGGGGAGGGAGGAGGCCCAGATGGGCCAAAAAAGAAAATTATGTTTCCATTTTTCTCATCTTGCCATAAAGTATGAATTTCATTTCATTACTTACTATTCTGAGAAAACTACCACTGTTGCTCTGAAGAGAGCAGTCTCCTACCGTTCTGTATGTTTCTATTTGTTTTATGATATTTTAAAGCTGATTACTCCTGTAGATTTGGCAGGGGCTGGGGTCGGGCTTGGGGGGTGGAGTGGATAGCAGCCAGAGGGAAAAAGAAAATGGGTGCTGGTGTCTTTTATCTGTTCCAGGAGCTCTCTCTACAGTGCGTCTGCTTGGCACGGTTGACAGCGTGAAATGCTACATTCTGTGGGCAAGCATTCAGTTGTGACCCATGAGAATAATTTGGCCCCAATTCAAGGGCCCAACTCTTAGAAAGATGTTCCCTCACTCTAGAAGTTAATTGCATCACACTATCTTATGGAAGCCTGGAGTTCCTCAGATAAGGATTCCAGGAGCATGTTGTCAGGACTTTCAAAGAGCTGCTTGGATATCCTTGAGCTACTGAGATACTGTCACTTACTTGTAGATCGTCTGCAATCCAGAGGTGCCTGACTACACAGGCCCGTGGTAGGCATCTCTGCCTATCCCCTGCCTAGACTATACATCTCTAGAAAGCGTTCTAATTTTACAAGCTGCTTTATTGTTAATTTGCACAGCAGTAGGTATTCTTGAGCAAACAATCATTCTTACTTACTCCAAAGCTACCTCTTCTAGATTTCATCTGAGTGACCACATATGTTTCTGGTTCTAAAGTAACTAAAAACTTTATTGAAGGTCATTGAAAATAGATATTCCTCTGTCGCCACTTTTTGCATTAATTGAGTTTGTATCACCAGGTAATTACAGTTTATCCTTTTAATATCAAACCTTCCCCACCTTCCCTAAAAGAAGTTAAATTATTCCTTTTCATTAGACATATGAGTGTCTGTGGGATAAGAGACGACTGCTTTGCATGTATCAGTTGTTTTTCTCATAGGAGCAATAAGCCTGTCTTTTATATTAATGCTGCTGCTTGCTTTCCAGTGGGAGCAGGCGAGGCTGCGAATTTTGCAGCTTATGCTTTTGCACCTGCCACCTTGGTCACCCCACTGGGCGCGCTGAGTGTTCTCATAAGGTACGTAAGCAATAAGGAACTTGGCTTCTGTGGGATTTTAATACCATGATAAACTTAACCCACAAGAAACAGATGACGAAGCATACCTCAAAACAGAATTTTGAACATTACAAAACTAATGTGAGAAGACTATACAATAAAGAGCAGGAGAAACAGGAAATAGATGGTCTTCCCACAAAACACAGAGTAATTGTGCGTTTTCTTTGTGACGATGCAGTGGAGCCAAGCAGATTTTTTTTCCCTCTCACCTGAACAAATTGCTGCAGCCCTTTTAATGCTTTCTGTTGTCATAGTGGCTAATGACCGTAGTTGTCAGAGGACTTTACAAAGCATGGTGTTCGGGTTAAATTTCAACTTTCACTAAAACTCTTGCATTGTCTGCTGGATACTTGTGTTTGGAGATATCTTAGTTTCTTTTAGTACTGGAAACAGGAGTCATTTTCCTGTCAATAAAAAGTGGATCTAACATTTCTGAGTTGGTCTTTATTATGATTCCAAATGAATGTGTTCCATGAACTCTTTTATTTTGTAACTAAGCAACTGTTTTGTTTGTTGTCTTTTTCTTTTCCTTTTATCTCCATTCATTACCAACCTCTAGAAGAAAGCTTATGACTAAGGCTACCCACTTCTTTTCACCGTCTTTGTAGGATTGTTGTGAGAAGTAAGTGAGTCCATACAGAAAGCACTAGAACACTGGCTACTAGTGAATGGTAGATATCGGTAGTAGCACTTTTTGCTGAGGCTGCCGTCCTCATCAGTGGCCACGTGAGAGTGACTCGCAGAAAGCACCTGGTAATTGACCATAGTCTTGGGTGCAAATGGATACTGATAATGCCCTGGTGGGAGTGCCAGGGCATCAGGAGAAGGGGCCACAGTGGCCCTACTGGTTGAGCCGCAGGATGGCATCTGTGTCCGTGGTGGTGCCAACCTAGAACTTCCTGAGGCCATGGCAACAAGGTAGTGGGAGCAGTGAATAGGTGAAAGTATCAGAGCAATAGCAGCCGGTCAGGAAATATTTTAATATTTTGACAACCCATACGGTTGTACTTGTGTGTACCAGGTAACTATTGGCCCTGAGCAGAGTAATTCTTCTTTAGGTATATATCGTTCTTTGAAGCTTTCATGAGCACACATGTTCTAAATGTGTCATGCCAGTAAGATGTAAAAGTTCTTCCATTTTGTTTGGCTTTACCGGAGAAAATGGGGAAATTCAAAATGAATTGAGTGGGACCTCTTAGAAGGTCATGGGAAGATTACAGGTGTATAGAATGCCTGTTATAACTTTTTAACTATAAAAGCAATTAAGCAGACTTGATTACTTGTATTTTTCTAGATACAAATTTAGTAATATATAACGAACTTCACACACAGAAAGGAAGGAAGGGAGGGAGGGAGGGAGGGAGGGAAGGAAGGAAGGAAGGAAGCCAGCCAACCAGGGTTTTCAGTGTCACGTAGCATATTCCAATCAGTTGATTGGGATACAGATTGGTGCGCACTGCAGTGCGACGTCTGAGCTGCCATGGAATCCAAAGGTAACTGAACAAGAGTGATTTTTTTTTTCTTCTTCCAACAGTGCACTGTTGTCTTCCTATTTTTTAAATGAGCACTTGAACATTCATGGGAAAATAGGCTGCACATTAAGTATATTGGGGTCAACTGTGATGGTTATCCATGCCCCACAAGAAGAGGAAGTTGCTTCTCTGCATGAAATGGAAATGAAATTGAGAGACCCAGGTCTGTGATTCAACCAAAAGAAACACTTACTCAAATTCTGCTCCACTTTCTCTTCTCATCAAATGAATTGGTAATAATATTGTAATAGGCTTCCTAGAAGCCTAGTTGTGGGTTGAGATGCAGTACAGTTTGACCGAGTGATACCAGTCTTCTGAAAATGTGGCACAACTTATTTTTGTGTCCATGCTTCCCCTCCACAAAATGAAAGGAAGAGATGGGGATAGAAAAGGGAAAAGACTTATACTCCAACCCAAACTTTCACATCTTTCTCCCTCTGAAAATAAAAAGTCAATCAGACAATACCCGCTGTACCTCATAGTGTTGTCTGTGAGGTTCAAATGATATGTCTGTGAAAGTCCACTGTGAAATATTGAGACATGCAGTAAAATGTTGTTGTTCCTGTTTTTTAATTTAGTCTCATGTCTCTTTCTAAAACACCTAGGCTCCTAAACTCATGACTAACAAGATTTCAAAAAGATTTGATCCTATTAGCATTTTCTGAAGTCTAATTCTTTTCTCCTCCTAACAGGATTTATCTCCTTTGCTGTGATCATAACTGTGATCTCCTTGGTGCTGATTCTGATTGTAGCTCCCAAGAAAGGACAGACCAATATATTGGTCTACATTTCAATCTGTTCATTGATTGGAGCATTTTCAGTTTCTTCTGTCAAGGGCCTGGGAATTGCCATTAAGGAACTACTGGAATGGAAGCCCATTTATAAGCATCCCCTGGTCTTTGTTTTGCTGGCTGTACTCGTGCTTTCAGTGACAACACAGATTAACTATCTCAACAAGGCACTGGACACCTTTAACACATCTCTTGTGACTCCCATTTATTATGTGTTCTTCACTTCCATGGTAGTAACTTGCTCCGCCATCTTATTCCAAGAATGGTATGGCATGAATGCTGGAGATATCATCGGGACTTTGAGTGGGTTCTTCACCATTATCAATGGCATCTTCCTTCTGCATGCTTTTAAAAACACTGACATTACCTGGAGTGATCTGACATCCACTACTCAGAAAGAAGTCCTCTCTCTGAATGGCAATGAAGACAAATACGTCTTACTAGAGAATGTAGAATGTTCAGCCCCAGGATTTGACGATGACATTACCTTGTTTAGCAGGACTGATGATCAAAGTCCCTAGAAACCCTGAACTTTAACCGCTAAGAGACACTTGGAGAGGAGAAGGAATACCTGATTCTTGGAACAACTATTAGGAAAGCTGGCATTTTTAAAGTTCTAACTAATAATTTAGACATGAGGCCAAATAAAAATGCCTTTATTTTTGGCCATCAAATTTGAAAATCAGGGCTTCCCTGGTGGCGCAGTGGTTGAGAGTCCGCCTGCCAATGCAGGGGACACGGTTCGTGCCCCGGTCCGGGAAGATCCCACATGCCGCGGAGCGGCTGGGCCCGTGAGCCATGGCCGCTGAGCCTGCGCGTCCGGAGCCGCAACGGAAGAAGCTGCAACAGTGAGAGTCCCGCGTACCGCAAAAAAAAAAAAAAAAAAAAAAAAAAAAAAATTTGAAAATCAAAGTTTTGATCCTCCTCCAGAAGGCTTCTGCTGTTTTTCATTTCTGCAAACTTGAAATATCCCCTAAGCATGAACGAAGTCAAAGAGTTAGATAACTCTCAGAATAATAATCTCTTTCTTCTGGTCACAATATGTTTGGTTCTGCCTGGTGGCTCTTCATTTCTTTGGCCGCTATTCTTAGTCTCTCAGTAATTCACAGGTAAACACAACTGTGTGCTGATAAGCAGAATATCAGTCACCATTCTCTAATGAGTCATAGTTTCAAATTATTAAAACTGAGAAGCGAGATCACTGATGCCTCCCACCTTCTACAACTTCCTTCTTTCTAAACTAGGTAGCTAACGGGTAGAGTGTTAAAGAAAAAAATAGACATGTTGGAAATCTGCTGCTTGGTGGGCTAGAGTGTGTAACACACACATGCCCATGAAGGGCTTATAAATTGTAACTTATTGAGGAGTTTGAGGAGAATAGGAAGGCAAGTTAACTTCTTAGAAAACTCAGGGAATACTACAGGAAAATACCTTTTCCTATTAAAGCCTACATAAAATTTTCCTATCTCACTCCAGGTGCATGGCAGGAGTAACATTTTTGGTGGTCTCTACCGTTTATGGATAGATTAATCCATTAATCTTTTCTCATTGATTTAATGGAAAAGAAATTAGCTATCTTATTTCTAGACTAACTTATTTCTCTCAAAAAAAATCCTAACCAAAAAATTATGACATTAAAAACGAACAAAAACTCTTCAGGTTGACTGGATTATTCTCTTCTAATGTCAAATGTTATTAGTTTTGTTTGTTTGTAATCTACCTCAAGTCTATTCTGGGTAATAATAGTAGATTCTTTTCTTCAGAATTCTATTAAAGTGACTTTAGCATTTCCCCAGTTCGGTTGAACTGTGATTGATTTTCACGGTGATGACCTGAGATGACTGCAAAGCCCTAAAGTGCTGGCATAGTCTCTTCAGCATAGTTTAGTGTTGAGTGCAATTCAGTGCATTCTAAACTTTTGAAAATTGATAATCTGTGGAAGATTCACGGGTTGATACCTTAGGTCAAATATATGTTTACTGTGTTGATTGCTGTTTCACCTTAATTGTATATCAGATATATAAGCTATGAACACAAGTTTGTACAAAAAGTATTCTCTCAAAAAGCAGTGTCTGAAAGTTGTAGAAATTCTTTTAAGTTTCTCTTTTTCTGTTGAAAACTCTGTTGATTTCTCCAGGACACCTTCTTGGTGAGGAAATTAATAGCACCCAACCTGAGGTTGGGGTAGTCCTCCACTCGACTGTATCTTAGTGTCAGATATTTCTTCAACGTCACCTGTTGACAAAGCTTTGCCCTTGGTATATTGTGCCCAGGTTAAAGGTTCTTGTAACACAAGAACCCATGTGTACACTGGGTTGGAAAATGAACTAGTGTTGACACATACACCCAGGAGAAAGTCTGAGAAAGAGCTAATGAGCTGAAATCTGTTGAGAAACAATGAAACATTTGAAAAACTCTAAAAATCTCTGGTGGGCATATGCATTGAAAAACTAAAATGTTGCAAATCCGAAACCCAGAGTACTTTTTCCCAAATAGGAAGATGTTGTCTAAGGAGGAATAAAATGCTGGATCCCTGTATTGAGACTAACTGTGTTAGTCTTAACTGGTAGTCTCATATGTATATATTTTACTATGTATACTTTATCTCACATAGATACCTTAAGATTTATTATGTGAATATCTGTACACATGTCATTAAGGATCACAAAGCTGTCCTCACACAGCCAAATAGAAAGCTTTTCCTAATTCTATAAACATAATAGTTTCATTTTATTTTTCAACTTACAATTTTATTCTTAGGTCAGTGGTTAATGATTTTATTTCTAGTTCAGATTTCAGAATGTTCATAAAACCCTCGATTTGGCAACATGCAATTAAATTAACATTTTTGTTTTAAGAGTACGAAATCAAATACATATATGTGGAAAGCACCCGCATCATGCCTGATATTGAGGCATTTAATACAATTTAGTTCTCTTTGAATCAACATTTTAATTCTCATAGTCTCAGTACTATATAGGTAAGGACCATTAGTTGCTAGTTTTCATATATTCTTTTTCTTTTTTCAATTTGTGTTACCTTAGTTCATTTTTAATAATCCGAGTGAAAATGAATTCCATTAGTATACTATCTCAACAATGCAAAATGATTCTGACAAAAATATTTTATTTTTCCTAATAAAACCAAACTAAATGCGATCTTCACATTCCAACAAAACTTCGTGGAAAAGTACTTTATATGAATATATATGAAATATTTTCAAATGTTTCAAAAAACTATGATCATGAAATTTTCTATTTTCAAATGTTTATAAATACTGTTCATTTTAGAAAGTTTACAACTTTTAAACTAATGTTTCTGTATGTTTTTCATTTGCAATCAAATAATGTGGTTTAATTATGCTTGTTGGAGTTCAGTTTTGAGTTTCTTGAAGTTAAGCTTACGTAAAGGCAAAAATACCCCTTGAAATTAAAAAGAAAATTCTGAGGTTTAAAAAAAAATCTGCACTTGTTTAATGTTTTGTCATTTTCCTTGAAATTAAAATCTGTTTTAGAAAAAGGCTCTCCACAAAACCATCTCCTGAACAAAAGGTAGGAGACACTATCTTATCTTTTGATAATTTTATTGAACAGTCAGTGTAATGAAATCTCCCCTCAGTTCAGAAATTTAAAAGAAAAAGGAGGAGGAGGAGAAAAAAGCATTATAACAATATTTGGTAGCATTGCATTACATGAAAATTTACATTTGCAAACCCTCAGCAAATTTCCTTCTAGCCCCATTAGAACTTCAGTATTGAGCACATCACCATGACTTTATCAGTTTTCCCTGTTCTGACTTGAATTCATGTTTGAGAATAACTCCCTCAGTTGTTTCTATGGAAATGAATTGTCTAGGGTACAGAAGGCCTCTTTCTTACCTGTGTCTGTTTTGTAAATGAACAGAAATAATTTGCAATTCCCTAAATCGCACAGTTACTTAGGATCAGAATGAGGACCCAAATCCAAGTCCCTCAAACCTCCCAGACTACCCACTCCACGGAATGTAGGCACATCTAAGGAGGCCTTGGTGGAGCACATCTCAGCAGAGTTAGAATGAATGACAGCTTCCCCCAGCAAGCTGTGTTAGTGTATACCAAACATTTCAGTACCCTAGCTGCGGTGTATAGGAAGCCTCCAAGAGGTAAGCTTAGGTTACAAAGAGTCTTAACTTTTATCTATAACAATGAACAACATATGTTTCCCAATGAAAGCTTTGCTTGAAAAAAACAAACAAAAAAAGTTTTTTGAGAGAGCCGACTACCTGAGATACCTTTTCCTACTTTGGTCACAAATCACAAAAAAACCTTTCTTCCTGAGGGAAAACTGAATCTCCATTAATGCCATTAGTATGGGAGAAAGCCTTTGAGTTAGAAGCCACTTTCATTTTTATATGTAGAACTTCCCCTGTGGCTGGGGACAGAGGGGGCAGAATCTCTTCAGGCCAAGCCCTACCAGCCTCAAGCTTGTCCAGCCCTCAGGAGACAAGGCCTCACACCAGTTTTCTGCACTCGCACCCAGCCACATGTAGGCCCCAGCAACTACTTGACTGGGGGGAAGCACATGGAGGGGGTTGGTAGTGGAGATAAGAGCCATGTTCTGAGCACCATGTTCCCAGAATCCCTTCCCACCCCCTGCCTTCTGTGATCCAGCCAGTAACTCCTGACTGCCAGCATGCAACTCAATCTGGCCCCAAAGCCTGTGGCACTATTTACAATAGCCAAGACATAGAAGCAACCTAAATGTCCATCAGCAGATGAATGGATAAAGAAGATGTGGTATATGGGCTTCCCTGGTGGCACAGTGGTTGAGAATCTGCCTGCTAATGCAGGGGACACGGGTTCGAGCCCTGGTCTGGGAAGATCCCACATGCCGCGGAGCAACTAGGCCCGTGAGCCACAACTACTGAGCCTGTGCGTCTGGAGCCTGTGCTCCACAACAAGAGAGGCCACGACAGTGAGAAGCCCGCACACCATGATGAAGAGTGGCCCCCGCTTGCCACAACTAGAGAAAGCCCTCGCACAGAAATGAAGACCCAACACAGCCAAAAATAAATAAATAAATAAAAAAGAAGATGTGGTATATCTATACACAATGGAATATTACTCAGCCATAAAAAAGAATGAAATAACGCCATTTGCAGCAACATGGATGGACCCAGAGATTATCATACTGTCAGAGAAAGACAGACATCATATGATATCACTTATACAAGAAATCTAAAAAAAATAATAATAATACAAATGAACTTATTTACAAAAAAGAACTAGACTCAGACATAGAAACTTATAATTACCAAAGGGTGGTGGAGCGGATTCCTTCTGAGTAATCTTGCATGCACAGAAAAAAGGGCAAGGCTTTGAGAGTAGGGATCATAGGAGCGCAGGGTGTAAACTTAAGGAAGGCAGTGATTCAGCCTTTCAGCAAGTACTGAGACAGACAGACACTCAGCAAAGGGAGGCTGCTGGATTGAGTCCACATGGGCAAAAAAGAGGATCAACATCAGTGGCATCACAATGTGGTTTCACTGTGAGAACCAATGTGGTTTAGAATCAGGCAGACTGAAGGAATTCAGTGCAATTCAGGTTACACGCAGCAGTTCCACTTCTTATGGGGACGTGCCTGCTGATGGGAGATTAGCCCGCAGCCAGAGGAAAAATAAAAAGCGTGGAGGAACTGGTCAAACAAGATCAAGTGTTATATTACTTGTTTTGCTGCACAGTGTGGAGTAGCTGGGGCTGGATGAAGCAGGTCCCCACGACACGAGCACATGATGTACCTTTACAACATCAGGATAACTTACAGTCCAACAGACTGAAGACTGAACACTTCTACCAAACACATGTGTGTGTGTAGTGTCTCTGAAAGTCCACGACTTCAGGATCGTCAATGAGACATAAAGGCTGAGATCTAAAACATGCAGCTGAACAGAAACACGCCCAGTTTGGTTCCCAAGCAGACAAGAAAACGAGGCTTACTTTCAGAGTCAGAAGTCAATTCACCTGACTTTCATTTTCCCCAATCAACCAGCAGATTTCACAAAACAACAAACCCCCTTCCTAAAATATTTGAACTTTTGGCTCTTTCCTGAGGTTTCATGGAATTCTGCATGTAGTGTGTGCCGCTACCCACCTCTCCCCTCGTGCCCCCACGAGATATACAGAGTAGAATCCTCTATTGGCTCCTTTAATATCTTCTCCAGAGACCTGGTAGGACTGCTATCAAGTGGGGAGAAGCTGCAGACTTCCTGCCTCTGGATTTCTGGCTCCTTGTAAAAAGCCATTGTATTCCCTCTGCTCTCCTTGGCTTTGATTCCCTGGCCATGCTGGTGTCTTAAGGCAGGCTGGCTAAAGCATCCAATGCTTTCCTGTTGAATAGCTGTTAGTCATCAGGCATCAATGAGACGTCTTTCTCCCTTAGTTCAACCTTTTAAAAAACTTCACAAGAAGCCTTGACCCAGAGGAAACACATCTATACATACATAAAGTATTTTATCTCGTGCAATGATGTTTGGCCCTAACTGCACATTACTTCCACCTGAGAAGGCTTTTGTACATTCCTGTGCCTGCGCCCCACCCTGGACCAGTTAAAGAGATCATTTGAGGGTGGGGTACAGCAACACTATTTGTTAGAAGCGCTCCAGATGGTTTTTCACATGCAGCCAGGGTTGAGAACAGATTTAATCTAAGACCCCACCTATACAAGTTACATCCCAATTGCAAAGTTGTTTTTTTAAAAGTGCTGAAATATAATATATGCACATTCTGTGGTTGTGGTTATTTTCAATTTCTTAGACAGATTTCAACAATCTTTGAAGTGAGGTACATAATCTGTACCTGCGTAGAAGCGTATAGTAGCTTTCAACGGAAGAGCTCTAGATAACTGGCAACAGAAGAGTCAGTAGAGATGTATCATTTAGGAACAGGTTTGGCTTCAGGTAATTCAACGTCTAACGTCTATACTGCTGTAAAGAAATGGGGATTCATTTGTCTCATAAACAAGAAGTCTGGAAGTGGGCAGTTCAGGGTTGGCGCAACGGCTCCACAACGACAGGAGAGACTCATGCCCTTTGTATCTTTTCTGCTCTATAAATAAGGCTCCCAGATTTAACAACAACAACAAACACCACCCAGCTGAATTTGAATTTCAGACACACAACGCATCAATTCAGTCTAAGTATGTCCATACAATCTTTGGAACACACTTACTGTAACAAAGAGTCTGACTCCATTTTTGATGTTTGACTAATGAATGACAGTTTTCAAGCCCTATCAATGTCTCCTTCTCTTCTGCCCACGCCTGAGCGAGCTGATAAGAACGGCTGCTCCCTCCTTCGGTACCAGCTAGAAGGTCAAACAACGCAAGCTCAGCCCCTTCCCCTCAGCTCCAGCCCTCCTCACCACAAAACCCCAAGGTGGCTGCCCCTCCCTGCTCTCTCAAGTCATTTTTGGGTCTGCTGGGGAACCTGTCCCCTGATGTCCCCAGAAACCCTCATTATGTGAGTCGGAAATCTTTCCTACTCTCTTGGTATGTGTATGATGTCAACAGTCACAACATTGGAATCAAACTTGTGACAGGGGTTCGTCCATTTCTGGGGGTGACCACAACAGGAGAAAAGGCTACAACACTTTCACTAAAAAACTGTTTGTTGGGACTTCCCTGGCAGTCCAGTGGTTAGGACCCGGTGCTTTCACTGCTGAGGGCACAGGTATGATCCCTGGTTGGGCCGCGCGGCGGCCAAAAAAAAAAAGATTGTTGATTATCTGAAATTCAAATATAACTGGGCTGCCTATATTTTATCTGGCAACTCCATCCATGGGCCTTCGTCTTCATGCTTATTTCCTCAGAGTCCCAGATAGACATTATACCTTCAGGTCTCAAAGCCATGTTCCAAGCAGGAAGAAGCAACTTCCTTTGGGTGAGACTTGTTTTTTCCTGCAGGAAGGGAAGCTCTCATCAGGTGCTTGTGGCTGCATCTCGTTATGTGGAACTTTCTCATGTGGGTATGTTTGCCACACGACAGCCTAGAAAATTGAGTATTTCAACCTTTCATAAAAGGAAGAATCAAGGGTTATACCTGACTTTTGGAAGGTAAACCCCCAACTCCTACAAGGACGTATGGAACAGGTATACTATCTTCGAAATACCTTCACGTACCCAATACCTTCTCCTGACCAATTCAGGAGAGGCCAACCTATACCAGCCACCAACATGGTCTGCAAATGCCAGCAGAGCAACCAGGCTGATAAGGAATGTTGCTGAGCCCAGAGGTGCCAGGGGACACTGCTCCAATCCAAGCAGCCCTCCCATTCACGTCACCACCTCGAGGTCACCTTGCCAGGGCGGACAGTCGCCATCTGCATCGGGGGCGGGGGGGGGCTGGACGGATTATTGGCACCAGCATCCATTCTGATTGGTCTGTACCTGTACCAACTCAGTTGGTAAATATTTTGAATGTCACCCCCGGATAAAGCCACCCCTCTCTCTTCTATGCCCAGATGCTACCTTGGCAGAAACAGAGGGAAAGGCAAAATCTGAGAGACAACCCACTTCACCCACAGAGAATATTTTTGGTTTTGCCCTGGACTAAAGTTACAAGATTGAGCTAACTTGAGTTTTCCCAGCAAGTAGGGGCACCCGAGGAAAATAGGAAAATTACAGACAAAATAAAGTATCTGCAGGTTGCTTGTATATCTGGCAGTCGTGTGAGGAAATTTCCATCCTTGCTGCAGACATAAGGATTATCCACTTCCTCTACTAAATATTGATGTGTCTATATGGATTTATATTTCTCTGTAGATTTATTCAGGTATCTTTTTTTTTCTATTAATCTGATATCAATCCCTAACATAATGTATTTTTCTCTACGTAAATAGGGAAAGGGAGATATAGAAAATGTACATGTAAGTCAAATTGTTCTGAAAAAAATAAGATTTCTACCAAAAAGAAGAATGGATGACCACCTGAGGTTATACACTACAACCAGAAGGAAAAGTGATCCACCATTGTGTGGAAAAGCAATGGATTGGCCCAGAATCCCAAGAGGAGAGCTGCTTATAAGACTGGTCCCCCACCTCTGGAAGATGAAGCCTCTGGATAATTCTGCTGCTTTTATTTCATTGGGTCATTCCATGAGTCTTTATTTAGCTTAACTCTGTGTCAGGCCCTGTTCGAGGACCTGGGGATACAGCAGTGAACAACAGACAAAAATGCCTGAACTCACACATGTTAGAGTTTCAAGGGTAGGGAGACAGAAAATACACAGAATAAATAAGAATAAATGTATTATATTGTTATATAGTGTTAAGAGCTATAGAGAAAAATTATACAGAAAAGGGAGACAGGGAAAGTCCATGGTGGGATAATCATTTTAAATAGGGTGATTCAAGAAAGCCTCACAGGGCTTCCCTGGTGGCGCAGTGGTTGAGAGTCCGCCTGCCGATGCAGGGGACATGGGTTTGTGCCCCGGTCCGGGAGGATCCCGTATGCCGCGGAGCGGCTGGGCCCGTGAGCCATGGCCGCTGAGCCTGCGCATCCGGAGCCTGTGCTCCACAACGGGAGAGGCCCCAACAGTGAGAGGCCCGCGTACCGCAGAAAAACAAAAACACAAAAAAACAAAACAGGGGTTCTTCACATATATATGAAATCTAAGAAAACAAAACAAAACAAAAAAGTCATTAAGTACCTAGGGGTAAGACGGGAATAAAGACACAGACCTACTAGAGTATGGACTTGAGGATATGGGGAGGGGGAAGGGTAAGCTGGGACAAAGTGAGAGAGTGGCATGGACATATATACACTATCAAATGTAAAACAGATAGCTAGTGGGAAGCAGCCGCATAGCACAGGGAGATCAGCTCGGTGCTTTGTGACCACCTAGAGGGGTGGGATAGGGAGGGTGGGAGGGAGGGAGACGCAAGAGGGAAGAGATATGGGAACATATGTATAACTGATTTACTTTGTTATAAAGCAGAAACTAACACACCACTGTAAAGCAATTATACTCCAATAAAGATGTTAAAAAAAAAACAGGGGTTCTTAATTTTTTTAATGGTACGAATCACTTTGGAAGTCCAGTGAAAACTTTATGCCCCTTCTCAGCATAATGTTTTTAAATGAATAAAATAAAAATACACACAACTAATAAGGTAACCAATTATACTGAATGAAAGTTATCAAAATATTTTAAAAACATGTGTGCCTTAGTAACATGTCTTGTTTACTGAGTTAAGTGACAAGATCTAGTGGCAGTCCTAAAAGCTGAGACTTTGAAGTAGTGATGAATGCAAATTCTTTCTCAAGAAAGCTGAAACAACTCCCACATGATATGAAAATAACAGTTCTTTGCATTAAGACAAAGTCACAGACATTGCTAATATAATGTACTGGGGTTTTGGAGGTGCGGGGAGTTGGTTGTTTTGGGGTTTTGTTTTGTTTTGTTTGCCTACATTTAGAATGACAGGAAATGCTAAATTTTAGTTAAAGGCTAGTAAAAACAAAGACGTGATTTTTTTTTTTTTTTTCCTTTCAAGTTCATGGATCTCTTTAATCTCAGGTCAAGATCCTTTTGTAACTAGATCAGTGGTTCCTGAGCAAGGGTGACTTTACCCGCCCGGGAACATTCGGCAATGTTCTAGAGACATTTTTGGTTGTCACCACTAGGGGGAGTGGGGTGTGTTATTGGCATCTAGTGAGTAGAGGCCAGGGATACTGCTAAATATCCTACAATACACAGCACATCCTTCCACAGCAAAGAATTATCCAGCCCGAAATGTCAATAGCACGGAGACTGAGAAGCCCTGAACTGGAGGAAGATTTTCTAAAGGGAGTTGGAAAGTCGGCCCCTGGCCCAAACCACATACCCAGTCCTTTGGAAGCCCCAAAAGAATATAACCCTCTGCCCTCACTCTAAGTGCTGCTGGGTTTGGAAGGTGCTTCCAAGGGAACACAATTTGGGGCAGATACAAGGAAAGAGCAGAGGACAATAAAGGCAAGGGAATAGGGTGAGTTATTAAAAGAACAGCAACCAACTGGTAAAAAGGCATTTGGGCTTTGGCACTATTTACAAAAAATGAACATAAACATATGTTTTAGCTCTGAATTCCACCCCTAGGCATATACTTAACAGAAATACATACATATTTTCACCAAAAGACATGTAGAACAATGTTGATAGCAGCATTCATCTTAATAGCCAAAAATTGGAAACCCAAATATCCATCAAGAGTAAAATAGATAAATAATTTGTGACATAAACAGTAGAAGACTATATGCAAATGAGAACGAATGAATACAACTATATGCAACACGGACAGATCAAACAAACGTACTAAGTAAAAGAAGCCAGGCGCATAGAGTCAATACCATAGGATTCCATTTATAGAAAGTTCAAGAATACCTCATACTAATTCATGGTGTTAGAAATGAGGATACTGATTACTATTAGTTTAATGACTTAAATAGAAATGAGAATGGATTCTGAAATTCTAGAATGTAACCATTTCTTGATATGAGTGCGAGTTACACAGACATATTCACTGTGAAAATTAAGCCATATACATATGATGTGTGTACTTTTGTTTATGTACATGTGAGCAAAGGGTTAACAGCAGGCCTGTGCTCTTTTTCTCCCAGACCTAGACCTTCCTGGGAGGATTTTAGGTCTGTCTTCTCCCAGCATCAGTACCCTAGATATGTCCCCAAGTTAAGACAGATTTGGAATGTTGGGTACCAAGGCCAGACGTGTATTTTACGCACTGTGAAATCTCTGATCTGTGAAACAGCACATGGGCTGGGAGACCCATCAACTGTAGGCCTACGTGACGGGTGATAAACCCAGGGAGAAGCTTCTTTGTATGAAGATGAACCCCACACCCCATGGCCTCATCACCAGCAACTGTATACAAGTCTCTAGGCAAGAGAGGAGGGGCCCAAGCATCGATGCACATGGAGAATTGTTGGCTTCCACTGAGACTGAAGGGCTGTGCATGCTCCTTCCTGTCCTGAATCCTTCTAAAAAGCTAAGCAAACTAAGTGCTGGATCAAATGCTACTGCGTCTTATGAGTTTGATTGACAGTCAGACCTGTTACCAATACAATAGTGGGACAGTGTATTGTACTTCAATAAAAAGTTTACTAAAGAAAAAAATTCCTTTGGCTATTCTTGCCAACCTATTATTCACACTGATCACCTCTTCTGCTTGGCCTCCAAATTCCTTCCATTTTTCTGAGCTTCTCCTCTCTCCTCTGACCTCCTGTCTTCTCCTTTTAGGACTCTCACCCACAACCAACCCTTAAACTTCCTGTTCATTTCTAACGCAGAGCTGATTAAGTATTGCACTATCTCACCCCAAACTAGTTAAGCTACCCACAGAGAGCCCATATCAATAACTAATATTGAGATTCATTGCAAAACATAGTTCTCTTCCAGGGGAAGTCATGTGACTACTTCTTTTTTTTTTTTTTTTTTGCGGTACGCGTGCCTCTCACCGTTGTGGCCTCTCCCGTTGCGGAGCACAGGCTCCGGACGCGCAGGCTCAGCGGCCATGGCTCACGGGCCCAGCCGCTCTGCGGCATGTGGGATCTTCCCGGACTGGGGCACGAACCCGTGTCCCCTGCATCGGCAGGCGGACTCTCAACCACTGCGCCACCAGGGAAGCCCATGTGACTACTTCTTAAAGAATTTTTTTCTTTTGCTAGACAGAAAATGCTGAATCTCTGTCCATAGACATTCCGAATTCACACATTATCTGGAGTCTCAGTTACCTATGTGACAATCCAGTTGTTCCTTTCCTAATTTGGTGTCTCAAACTTTCCTGACTTGTTAAAATGAATAGAATTTGCTTGCCAACACCAATATATGCTCTTAGAAGTGCTGGCTGCTGCCACATGATCCCCAGGCATAAGTCTACTCTGTACTGCCTCCCTGTATTGCATCTATAGGGATGGCAGATGCTCTATGTTTTCAGTGTTTGGGTTTGGGTTTTTTTTTTTTTTTTTTTGGAGGGGGGAGTGGGGACTTCTAAGCTTAGCAAAGCCTGAGAAAGACATCTTCCTGCATATATTGATACTTCTTTATTTCCTATGTCATAATATTAACCTTGCCTCCCTTGGCTTTTGCTGTTAAACAGTCTCAGGTCTTCTGGAGCTAGGCTTTCACATATCTCACTTGAACTAAGGTGTCAGTAGTAGGAGCCCTCTGTCTCACCTCCCCATAGTAGGAATCATTAGGAGAAGGGAGATGATAGTTTCAGAAACAGCACAGTATCACAAAGATTTCTGAGACCACCACTTGCATGATCAAGATTGACAATTCTTGTGTCTGATGCTCACTGTTTCAATGCACACCGATTGAGTACCACTGATAGTCAAAGATGTCATTCCTGGAGTGGGGAAATATGATTTAAAGGTCACAGCTACTGACAGCCAGCATCTTAGAATCTCATGAGAATCATAAAACACGTTCCCCCAGAACCATGATGCAGGGTGGGACAATCCACAAATAATAGACTCCCATTGTTAAACCTAATGGTAATGACTCCAGCTTTCTGCAGCACCCTTTTCCCTATGTACTTCCAAAGCACTCAGGATGACAAAGATCAATTTCCAATCATTCCTACAAATGGTACATGAAAAATTAAGATTTAATTGTGATTCCTGGTTCTTTCATCTGGAATCCAATACCCTGGACTTCAGAAATAATGGAACTTGGTGTAATATTTGAATATCTTGTTTTTGCCTCCTCTTGTTCTTTTTTTAATTTTTTTAAAATTTTATCTATTTTTGGCTGTGTTGGGTCTTCGTTGCTGCGCGCGGGCTTTCTCTAGTTGCAGTGCGCGGGGGCTACTCTTCATTGCGGTGCACGGGCTTCTCATTGTGGTGGCTTCTCTTGTTGTGGAGCACGGGCTCTAGGTATGCGGGCTTCAGTAGTTGTGGCACGCAGACTTCAGTAGTTGTGGCTCACAGGCTCCAGAGCGCAGGCTCAGTAGTTGTGGTACACAGGCTTAGTTGCTCTGCGGCATGTGGGATCTTCCCGGACCAGGGCTCGAACCCGTCTGTGTCCCCTGCATTGGCAGGTGGATTGTTTTTTTGTTTTTTTTTTTTGCAGTACGCAGGCCTCTCACTGCTGTGGCCTCTCCTGCTGCGGAGCACAGGCTCCGGACGCGCAGGCCCAGCGGCCATGGCCCACGGGCCCAGCCGCTCCACGGCATGCGGGATCCTCCCAGACCGGGGCACGAACCCATGTCCCCTGCATCGGCAGGCGGACTCTCAACCACTGCGCCACCAGGGAAGCCCTTGGCAGGTGGATTCTTAACCACTGCGCCACCAGGGAAGCCCTCCTCTTGTTCTTGTGCAAAAAGAAAGTCCTCTTCTAGAAAAGGTACTGGAGGTACTTCCTATGACAAAATGAGGCTTCTTCAATCAGCCAAGTTCACATGTACAGAGTGTGAAATCTCAGAATTGAGATTCAGGTTCTGAATTGTCCTGGACAATGGATCTCACTAGAAATAGAATCATCACCAGGACCTGTTCAAAGAAGAACTTTCTCCTCTAACAGTATTCAATACTGGAACACAGGAAGCTGTCTCCAAAATAATCAGATCTGTGCAAAAATAATTTGTTAAATAACATAGGGAAGATTATGAAAGACAGTTTCCAGAATGCCCACATTCATGTGGTTTGTAGAAGTGCGTTTTTCATAAAGATCTGTACAGTTCAAAAGCATGAGACTCTGCATGGGTGGCTCCTTTATTCCAGGAGCGGGCAGAATTTATTTTCATCTTCCATGCATGGGCCACCAGAATAAAGAATGTTCCTCCTCTCCAGTCTTTTCCTCAGTGAAGAATCAGGTTTTCAGGTGTGCTCAGGGGCTCTGCTGCTCTCAGAGCAGCCACCATAATGACCACTATGGAGCACTTTTCCCTTCTTCACATATGGGACATGAAGAATAGTACAGAAAAATCAGAGTTTAGAAGTCACTCTCAAACACACATAGAAAAATTATTGTCAGAATATTCTTAAGCTTTAAAAAGTTGGAAAAGCCTGTGATCTTTGAACTGTTTCCAGGAGTCAGTGACTCTAAAGGAAGATATTCACCATCAGTGACCCCACCCAGGGCTTCCTTTTGTGACAGTCTTGCCCCATGATGCTCTGGGTTGGCATTCTCTCCAGGTCACCAGGTTTCTGCAATCTCTGTGAGAACCTGCAGCAGCTCAGCAAACGTCGGGCGGCCTTTAGGTTTCTGGAAAAGGGAAGTAGAGGTGGTCAGCTCAGCTTAAGACTCACTCAGACACCAGCTCTAGAACTTGCTGGCAGGACCCGGATCCAGGCTGGCTCATCACAAATGGAAGAGAAAGATATCTTGGCTGGTAGGCAGGACATGAATGGCAGATGAGCGAGGCATGAGTGTGAAAATGTAACGGTAGAGGGCGCTCCAAAAGTAGAATAGCTACAGCTGCAAACACTAGCCACATGTGGCTATTTAAATTTAAATTACTTAAAAGAAGATACATTTTAAAATTCAGTTCTCAGTCACACTAGCCACTTCTCAATTCTTCAATAGCCAGGTGTGGCTACCATATTGGATAGTGCAGACATAGCACATTTCCATCATCTCAGAAAGTTCCATTGGACAGTGCTGCCCTAGAGATCGATTTGGATGACTTGATACACAGGGTAAAGGAAGAGCTGGGAGAGAGGGGCCTCTAGAGCCCCAAGCCCCCAGGCTCAGCCCCAATTATTCACTACACCTGACCCCCTGTAGAAAGATGGATTTTAGTCAAAAAGCAAAAGGCACGTTTTCATGAGGGACTTTGCAGGTCTTAGAGCACAGACTGTGCTGTCTTAAGGCTCAGTCAACAAAATCTCCAACCATGAAACCCAGGATTGGAGCCTTTTTCCTACTTCACAGTGGGATGCGGTGTGACTTTGGCTCCAAGAGGAAGCTCCACGGCATCTCTGAAATCCATAGGAAATAGAACTACTCGTGGTAGCCACATGCTCACAGAGGTCCCTGGCAGCAGGGTTAGTGGGGAGACACCACCCTTTGTGGCTTGTAAACAGAAGGCATCAATAAAAGGAGAGAGCAAGAAACAACCTAAATGTCCATCGACAGACGAATGGATAAAGAGGATGTGGTCCATATATACAATGGAATACTACTCAGCCATAACAAAGATGAAATAATGTCTAGTTATTTCAGAATGAAATAATGTCTAGTTCCATGGATGGAACTAGAGATTATCATACTAAGTGAAGTAAGTCAGAAAAAGAAAGACAAATACCATATGATATCACTTATATGTGGGATCTAAAATATGACACAAATGAGCTTATTTATGAAACAGAAACAGACTCACAGGCATAGAGAACAGACTTGTGGTTGCCAACGGGGAAGGGGGCGGCAGAGGGATGGAGTGGGAGTTTGGCAGATGCAAACTATTATATACAGAATGGATAAACAACAAGGTCCTACTGTATAGCACAGGGAATTATATTCAATATCCTGTGATAAGCCATAATGGAAAAGAACACGAAAAAGAATGTATATATATGTATAACGGAATCACTTTGCTGTACAGCAGAAATTAACACAACATTGTACATCAACTATACTTCAATAAAATAAATTTTTAAAAAATAAAATAAATAAAAATTAAAGGACAGAGCAGAAGGATATGTGAGCACACATAAAGCCCTCCTTGAGACTTCAAGAATAAATAGTGGCGCTTTTTGCTGGTGCTGAGGTTGTGCAGGTAGTAAAGCCTATGAAACAAGTGTTATCACTGCTAACATAATCACATTTGAATCTAGAGGTGCATAAGCGCCTCGTTTACTTCGTCCTCTTGTCAGCATCTTACTTACTCCTTTCTCTGTCTCCTCTCCACAGATATGTAAAATCTCAAAAAGTGTTATATTGTATGTGCATGTACAAGTATATTGCTTAATATACAATATATATTCCTAAGCTATTTACATTGTTATTGCAAAGATGCTCTTAAGACATCTGTTTGCTACTAACAGCTCACTTAATATTTTTTATGTCTTTCAAGATTCCTTGCAGAACAGTTAATCATATGCAAAGTATTTTCATACACTGGGGATCTTTATAAAATTAATACTTCTCTGGAATGGAAACAACCACGTCGCTCTTGAAATATTGAATTTTTTTAGTGTTTGTGAATTGGGAGTCAAGTGATTTCTTTTTCAGCCAGGAGGAAATCCTCATCCAGCTGTAGTTTTTTCTGGGCTGAAAGAGTCAGCTAGAAAGAGAGAACTATCAAAATCACAGAGGAGTCTGATGAAGCGGAGTGGTGTGTTGAGTCAGCGCCCAGAAAAGACAGAGGTGGGATATAAACCCTCTGGCTTTATTTTCAAGCTTGGCATTTCAAGTAAAAGAGAAACTGGCCTCCCAGGAGATAATTTTCCCAGTAGAAGTTCCTGGCACACTTTCTGCCTTCATTCCTATTCTCGTTTAATCTCTCTATCAGGAGTCTTGAGTGCCATAGGAGAGATGAAACCCATTACTTTTAGCCTTGGAAAAGCAAGACAAATTAGAGTGAAGTAAATAAAAACACCATCCTTCTCTTTCAATGTGGAAATTGAACAAGCCTGATTCTACCCTTAGTTTCCACCCAAGCAGTTCTTAAAAGGAGTAAAACGTCTCATCACTGAGG
The DNA here is from genome assembly GCF_011762595.2 of Tursiops truncatus. NCBI lineage: Eukaryota > Metazoa > Chordata > Mammalia > Artiodactyla > Delphinidae > Tursiops > Tursiops truncatus. The sequence goes on from NC_047038.1 coordinate 70,675,977, forward strand.
CTTTAGTAACATCGAGAGTTTCTGCAGGAACCAACTTCAGCAAGGTAAGACTTGGAAAATGCACTGAATTCCTCATATGAAAGGCCATTGTTAAAAACAAAATGGATTAATGATTTTGTAGTGGAAGTACTTCTGGCTCTCAGGGGTCATTACCGAGAAATAGACACCTTTTCCTGCCATGACGAAGTGCTGGAGTAATGTGGGTGATAAACAGATCTACTCTCAGATGCTGGAACTGCCAACCTTTGCAGGAAAGTAAGGGACACTCACCTCATGCCAGCAGCTGTACATGACTTCATATATGGAAATCGGTGCCAGGTGAGGTCGGTACAGCCTGAAGCCTTTAGAAATCGCTTCCACAACTTGCAAATTTGACTTATTTTCAAAAGGCATTTTTCCTTCTGTAAAAACTTCCCACATCAAAACTCCTGCAAATAAAATGCATGAAAATAAGAGGTTAGAGAAATGGTTACTTGGAACTGAAACAGCTGTTTCAAATTACAACCCATTATTTTCCTCCTGCAGTCACTGAGTTACAATCATCCAGAATGACAGCAGTTCTATCTAGGAAGCAGACCCTGTGCATCTTACTTTTTGAAGAGGCCTATGAACTGAATATATTCCAAGTGAAAACAATGCCTTTCCTTTTCCATTGGTCATGACTGCCTCCTTATTGGAAGAAAAATGCCTGCAGCATCTTCATTTCAAAGTACTGCTCATGTCTCCACACCCTGAAATCAATGAAACTTTGCCATTCCACAGAAAATGACAGAATTGTGTGATCCCCTGCTGCCTGCTAAAGCCAAGAGTTTACCAGCCAGTAGATGGCATGCGTTCCCATCTTCCCACTGAAAGACTGCTGGGTAGAGTCCCAGAAAATCTGGCAGGGGCTCTGTTTATAAGTAGGTGTTCAAAACTCATTGATTGAGTGATGAAACTCCTTCAAGCCTCCCAATTTGAGTTCATTTAATTATTCACTTATTCTACAAATATGTATCAGGTATTGATCAGAGGCCAGGCCTGTGCTAGAGCCAGAGGATTCTTAAGACTGAAACCGGTCTATGTGCTCAAGAAGCTCACTGTACAGTGAGGAAGAAAGACAAGTGGTCAGGGAAAACTCAAGGAGCTCTAAATGTTCTACAACCACCAGGTGAGATCCTTGTGTTGCTATCCACTGGTCTCACAACTTAACTGCTCTCCCGTAGAGCTTATAATGTCACCTGCCGAGACTACCACATGTCAGTGGAGCGTTAATGAGATCAATACAAGCTTAACCTTATTGTGGGTAATAATATTCACACCTTTTGAGGGTGCAGATGTCTCTCCAAAGCCAAGAAGCCATCCAGAAAGGTACAGGTGAAAGAGAATAGATAGATTATTATACATTTGTTGCCATTTTTTGAAAGTCAACTCAAAGAACAAACTCCATGGACAGAGGTCCACAGTATCTCTTTTTCAATGAAGAACGTTACCCAATATAAACAACAATGGATAGATCCCAAGGAAGCCTATGTCTAATTTCACAAAATAAGAAGGTGATAATGTAAGTGAGACGGCATCACTCAAAGTCAGACAATGAAGTTTATTAATTACACACTCAAGATTTAACGATGGTGTAAGATCAGTTTTTCTTGCAAGTCTCTGTGGTGTGGGAAAGTTGGCTGAGTTTGTTTTCTAGATCAGTAGACTCTGTTATGGTTTTACAGCAAGTGCTCAGTGGGAAGGGAAAAGATCCAAGAGGCAAACTTCATGTAAGAAGGTGTATGACACCAGTTGCCAAAGACAACTGGTGTGTTTAGAACACCTAAGACAGAAACACAGTTATAAGAAGACCTTTAGCTACGTCATATTAAGAAATCAAAGTTAAAACAGCGATCCCTATTTTATGAGAACCTACTGTATAGCACAGGGAACTCAGTGCTCTCTGGTGACCTAAATGAGAAGGAAATCCAAAAAAGAGGGGACATATGTATACATATAGCTGATTCACTTTGCTGTACAGTATAAACTAACACAATACGGTAAAGCAAATATACTCCAATAAAAAAATTAATATTTTTTTTTAAAAAGAGCAATCTCTATTTTATTAAATCAAGCTCCAACAAATGAACATCGAATTCACTCACCAAATGACCAGACATCAGATTTGCTGCTATACTTATTGAAATGGAAAACTTCAGGAGGGGACCACTTGACTGGGAACTTGGCTCCAGAAGAACTGATATATTCATCATCCAAAACGTACCTAGGGCCATCAGATTTCAGAGCACATTGTGTTAATTACCTCTAAGTTCAGTTTACTTCAAATCCTTTTAGTTAACTCTGATTTCTAAAATACAAAGTATTTTCCACAGAAAGGTTCAGTATACCTTCTCTTCTCGCTATCAAAGTGAGAAAGTAGCCCTTATAGAGTTTCCTCCTTAAACCAAGCCTCAATTGCATTTATTGTATTTGGATCTCAGAAAACCACAGCAATTCTTCAGTCTGAAACATGCTCCACTGATTAGTTATGATAAATTCTTAATTCTGCAAAGAAGCATGCTGAATGCGCTAACAACCAAGGTTATTTTTTTAAAAAGATAAATAGATGTGAAAGAATAAACTCGAAGTTTGATGCCTTATTTTCTTTCTATATACATATAATTTTTGCAGAACAGAGAAGGGGAAAAATAAAAGTATTTGAACGTAATACATTTGGTGTGTAAAATCTCTAATGCCTTTATTCAAATGGAAATAAATCAGGAACAACTATCATCTCCTTTAAAAAAAATAACAACAACAATAAAATTAAACCCTCTCTCTTTTTTGAAAATCATACACAGTAACATCCAAGTGTGGGAATCTGGAGAAAAGAGAGGATAGCTAACGTGTGCTGTGTAGCTCCTTGAGTATGCAATATAGTATTTTTGAAATACTATATATATATATATTATACTATATATACTATATATATTAAATATAAAATTAATATATTTATTAATGCTTCCCCACACACCCACTTGTTTCGCACATACCTTACCTCACCGCACCTTTAAGTCCTTTATTGAGCCAGAGGTCATTCTACTAGAGGAAAGAATGAATAACAGAAAACAAAAGGAAAAGAGCCATTTTTTTTTATAGCTTTCGAGTTTCAAAAGTCTAGACTTTCCAGAGAAGGAGAAGGACTGAGTTATGAACAAAATATCTGGGAGAATGGCTCATGAATATGAATGATATCTCACTACCACCACCATCCATTCTGCTACAAAAATATCCCTTGTGCTGGGGGTGTGGGAGAGATTCAAAAGGAAAGGGAAGGAGTATTAGACACTAGGGGGTGGCTGAGGTAGGGTCCTGTACCCTGCACCCTATGAGGGCTGCCCTAGTCACACTGCAGCGAAAGAAGACCCCACTGCCCTACAGTCGGTTGGTGGGATTCAAGAACAAAACAGAACCTGTGTCCTCTTTCCCAGGCCAAGCCCTGGGAAACACAGAAAGATTCCAGAGGACAAATGGCTATGGGTGTGCCAAGGCAGACGGGGCCTTAGCCACGTGGAGAGCTCTAGACATGGCGAATGTCAGAAATGAAGGAATCTTACAGGCAGAAATTCAAGATGAGTCAGCGGCCACCTGTGTGGATGGCCAGCCAAAGACAAAAGAGGAGGATGGTGGCTGTAAGGAAGCCAATGTCAATGGATAACAACAGGGACCAGACAGGCCATCTCCAGTATGTGGCCCCATGAGACACACAGAATTCGGACTGTGACCCTGAAGAGTGTCAAGGAGAAACCCTGAAATCACTGGGATGAAATTTCTAGCAACCTGAAGGAAAGGAGATAAAAAATGTAAACTGCACTGAGTTGCTGAAAATCAGGTCAGATGATTCACACTCTTGTGCTGTAGGCTTAGAGTCAGCTACTACACTTGATAAGAGAAATGCATGATGAGGACAGAAAAATCAGAGCTGAGAAAATAAATTTATTCTTTCTCTATTTCAGAAACATACATATATAAGGAAAGCTTTTTTCTTAACCTTATATATATGACAAGTAGACTGAGAAATTCTTTTGAATTTTAAGACATGACATAGTTTTATTAATAACCGCCTGAAAGAAGATCAGAAGAATAGCCCACAGCCTCCGTTTCCCTCACAGCTAACACTGGTGCATGTCTTAAAGTTCAAAGTGGGTCAGCAGGCCATACAATCACATCAACACTGCCCTCAGAGAAAAAAAAAAACAAAGCCAAAAACATCTTCGATTTGTCTGTAGACTAATGTAAGATTCCCTCCTGTGAGTAAACAAACAAAAAAGAATATCACATACCTTGTCATTCCAAAGTCCGAAATTTTTACTATACTTGTAGAACTGACCAAACAATTCCTCGCAGCCTATAGGGAGAAGAAAAGAACCCACGTGTGAATACAAAGTTTCTCTTTCCAGAGTTTCTACTCTCCTTTTCCTTAGTTTCTTTGGGCCCCAGCACTACCTCTCTGTGTGAACAGCCATGTTATTTCATGGTGATACCTATCGATGCTACATATGATTTAATGTATCTGCCCTCGTGTGATGGATTTTAATGACTTTTCAAAGAAATGACAAAAAATGAAAAGAAATTTTAACATTTTTCCTTTTTAAAATGTGTAATCTTTCTCAAGAAGTATCCTTGATAAGTGCATCTTGGTATAAAAAATAGTGTGTATTTAAAACTTTCTCTTCATAAATAAAAAGAGGAAAGTCCAATATGCATGAAAAATAACAGATCGTCACTATATATCTTTGGCAGAGTCGTTATATATAATTGCTAATAAAAACAAAGAAACTGTATCTTAAAACTTACATGTCATTGAACATAACTCTTTACAATATTTTCATATTTATTAAATTACCACAGTGAGCTAAATATAGTACTATATAATTCAGAAACAATCTATTTGATGCCAAAACAATCCATTTTCAGTCAGCTTAGTCAGGAGAATCATTGACTTGGTTATTTAGCCTCATGTGGGCCAGTGGTTTGATAGAATTTTTCTCTTTTGAGCTAATTTGTGGTTCAGTTAGTTCAAAAACAAAAGCAAAAAACTTGAAATGGAGAGCCAGAAGGAGCCAGTTTGGAAGATGTTGACAAGCGCCAGCAAATGATCTCAAAGCTAAACCACAAGGCAAACCCTCGACCGAGAAAAGACTCATAGGTGGCTAATATATTTTAAGTGGCATGTAGGTGGAGAAAACAGAACTCAAAGGAAAGCAATCAAGGAAGGAACCAAGACTAGGGGGGTCTGCAGGAAGCCACCTGGAGCAAATAGAATGACCAGAACTGTCACCTGACTGAATTTTGAATTCTAATCCTTATCAGGAAGGACAAACTGCAGAGACCAGGAAAGTGAGTTAGGTGGAACTGATACCAGATCCATACATTCAAAAATGTGCTCAATGGCTACTATGGGCTGGACCCTGGGGAATGTGCCACGAGGCACGCAAAACAATGGTCGAGCATTGCTGAGCTTTTCTATGTGCCGGACACTGTTCTAAATGCTTACGCATATTAATTCATGTAATCCTCCCAACAAGTCCATATGTGGGAGGTGCTATAATTAACACCACTTTACTAGTTAACTAGCTTACTCAAGGTCACATGGCTAGTAAGAAACAAAAGCGAGATTTCAACTAGCTCTTGAGCAGGGCTCTCAATCTTGACTGCACAGTGGACTCACCAGGGAAATTTTCCAAAAATGCTGATGACTAGATTCTACCCGCAGAGATTATGATTTCATTGGTCAGGGGTATGGGCTGGGTACTGTGATGTTTTTAAACCTCCCAGGTGATTCTAATGCACAGCTGAGTTTGACAGCCATTGCTTGGCAACTTGTATTCTCATAATGCTGAACTGCAGCTCAGAAGTCTATGCCTTGATGTCAAGGAGTTTAGAGTCTAATATTTGTGTAAACAACTATTATAGGAAGTAGTAAATAATAAATGCTCTGACAGTTCTAAGTCATGTGTAGGGCAAGCAGTGGTGTTCTAGGGCCAATGAAATTATGCCTCCTTTCTCTCCCCAAAATATTCCAGCCTGAATGATAAATAATACGGTCACTCGTGATGGCTGATGGAAGTTCAGGATTACCTCTAGATGACAGTATCAGGGACCTCTCAGAAATTCTCAAATTCTCATTGGATTTAATTTGGGAACTTAGAAATGAGGCATGGAAGGACATAGAAGGAATAGTATGAACATCATGAATAAATATGGAGCAGATAGAAAATGTTTTTCAAGGGGAGGTAGCAAGGCAGGAAAGCAGAGCTATCTGCTTTTGGGGCAAGTCAAACTTCAATCTTCTTTGTTTGGAGAGCTGTTCTGAGCACTATGCAACAGAATGGTTTAGCATTTTGACTCCTTCCCAATAATGCCAGTAGTGCTGCTGTGATACTGCAAGAACCTAACTACCTCCACCTGAGGCAGTTTCACCCCTGGGTGAGACCCACTGGGGTTCTTCAGCATTGTATCCAGCACCTGGCAGAGTGCGTGGCATATATAGGCACTCAATACATATTTGATTATTGGTTGAAAGAAAGAAAGATAGGAGGAAGGAAGAAGGGGGGGGGGAAGAGGAAAGAAAAGTAAATTAGTTTTAGTTAGTTGATTAGTGTGGTGATTAATTACTTCAAGGCGTATTTAGAGTAACACCTTACTTGGCTCCAGCATCAATGAGCAATTAAAAATAAAGCTACATGTCGCAACAGGTTACACAAATAGGAAAATGTTTAAAAATTAAGTCAAAGAATGCATTATTCAAAGTATTGAAAGTCCTAACCGATCATGTCCTTCTGAATACAAGTATAATATATACATAATCAGCAAATTTGCACCGTACTTACTAAATCCCTGTGGATAAAGCAGTTTCTCTCCAGATACTCCATTCCTTCACAGATATCTTGACATGCACTCAATAGCATCTCCTTCCTAAGTTTTCCTTTCCTCTCTCTGAGATAGTTAAGCAGGCAACCATTTTCCATAAACTCCGTCACAATATAAAGGGGCTTCTGCTGTATACACACTCCATAAAGCTGAACGAGCCTTGAATGAGATAACTTCCTGGTGAAAAAAACACAGACCTGAATCGTTTTTGCATTCTGAAGTGTTTGAAATCAACTGGTGATATTTACCAGCTCCATGTAATGTTCATCATCAAACTATGATTAAAATTAACCCAACCACAGAGAAAGTAGAACAGTTTCCTTTCTACTTTATGTGCTGAGAAAGTGGGGTTGAGAGTTTACGCAGTACTTCCTAAGTCACTGTACATACAGAATAGTACATGCCCATGTTCTGCTTTTCTCTTTTCCATTTTGTAAGCCTTTTGCTTCCTCAGTACTGCTGCTCCTTGCCCAGTTCCTGTTCCCTGAGTTTCAACCTCCCCAACTGCAGCTGCTTAGACAAAAAATTCTGGACAGACAGGAGGGAGGAAAGAGTGATTGATGCGCATTAAATTCTAAAGAATAAAGGCATTTAAAGGAAATTTTTAGATTAAGTTGAAGACTGAAAAACATTTACCAACGTGAAACCCTTCTCTGTATTTAGTAATTACACACACACACACACACACACACACACACACAAGTCCTCAAATACTGCCTGTTAAAGTACACACACTAAAATAATCTTTTTTTTTTTTTTTTAATTTATTTTTGGCTATGTTGGGTCTTCGTTGCTGCGCGCGGGCTTTCTCTAGTTGTGGTGAGCAGGGGCTACTCTTCGTTGTGCTGCGTGGGCTCCTCATTGCGGTGGCTTCTCTTGTTGCAGAGCAGGGGCTCTAGGCGCCCTGGCTTCAGTAGTTGTGGCTCGCGGGCTCTAGAGCGCAGGCTCAGTAGTTGTGGCGCATGGGCTTAGATGCTCCACAGCATGTGGGATCTTCCCGGCCAGGGCTCGAACCTGTGTCCCCTGCATTGGCAGGCAGATTCTTAACCACTGAGCCACCAAGGAAGCCCCCTAAAATAATCTTTTTAGTCATTTATACTTCAAAAGTTTATTGTTTCTTCTCGACTATAGTATTCAGGTTTTAGAGAAATTAGAATTACTTATATATTTTTACTATTATAAATGTAATTAATTCACATATTTTCCTATATGCACTGCTACTTATAAGCTACATCCAGAGATACAAACCCACAGTTGATCAACTAAAATAAAGGATCCTTTAAAAGCAATGCAGTGTTATAATAATTTAAAGAAAATGTCATGCTCTCAAACAAAAGAGCTGAATTCAAGTTGTTTTATCTCCTATTGATGCATGACCAGGAGCAACTTATTTAAAATTTCTAAGCCTCAGTTTCTTCACATGTAAAATAAGGATAATAAAACCTGTCCTTCTTTCTTCCAATGAATATTAAATGAGATAATGTATGTGAATGTATTATAAAAAGTATAAACCATGGTAAAAATATAAAGATAAAATTTTTAATTTTAGTAGAAATTTATGGGCTGAAAAAAAGACTGGTTTTCTTTCATCTTCCTAAATAATCTTTTAGCAGGTACTCTGGAAACACCATGAGTACAGGCCCCCAATTTAGGCTATATTCTAAAATATGGTAATTAAGAACACAGTAGAGATTTGAAGTTACTCTGCTAGTGCACTGGAAAAACTACACGGGATGACAATTTTGGTTAACAATTATGGCCCCTACTATAAGATCTGGCATATAGTAGTTGCTCAATAAATATTTGTTGATTACTACGTTAGCTAAGACTATGGACTTTGTACCCAGACAGTTCACAGTTTTGATTACAATTAGACACTACCAACGTTTTGTTGAGGAACTGTGGGCAAATTACATAAGTTTTCAAAATTTCCTTTTTATCATGTATAAAATTGGGGTCATTTTTTTTCTTTTTTTTAATTAATTTTTTTATACAGCAGGTTCTTATTAGTCATCCATTTTATACATATTAGTGTATACATGTTAATCCCAGTCTCCCAATTCATCACACCACCACCACCACCCCCACCTGCCACTTTCCCCCCTTGGTGTCCATACGTTTGTCCTCTACATCTGTATCTCTACTTCTGCCCTGCAAACTGGTCATCTGTACCATTTTTCTAGGTTCCACATATATGTGTTAATATACAATATTTTTTTTAAAAATATTTTGTTAAAAAACAATATTTGTTTTTCTCTTCCTCACTTACTTCACTCTCTATGACAGTCTCTAGATTCATCCACATCTCTACAAATGACCCAATTTCATTCCTTTTTATGGCTGAGTAATATTCCATTGTATATATGTACCACATCTTCTTTACCATTCGTCTGTCAAAGGGCATTTAGGTTGCTTCCATGACCTGGCTATTGTAAATAGTGCTGCAATGAACATTAGGGTGTATGTGTCTTTTTGAATTACGGTTTTCTCTGGGTATATGCCAAGTAGTGGGATTGCTGGGTCATGTGGTAATTCTATTTTTAGTTTTTAAGCAACCTCCATACTGTTCTCCATAGTGCCTGTATCAATTTACATTCCCACCAACAGGGCAAGAGGGTTCCCTTTTCTCCACACCCTCTCTAGCATTTGTTGTTTGTAGATTTTCTGATGATGCCCATTCTAACTGCTGTGAGGTTATTACCTCATTGTAGTTTTGATTTGCATTTCTCTAATAATTAGTAATGTTGAGCAGCTTTTCATGTGCTTCTTGGCCATCTGTATGCCTTCTTTGGAGAAATGTCTATTTAGGTCTTCTGCCCATTTTTGGATTGGTTTGTTTGTTTTTTTAATATTGAGCTGCATGAGCTGTTTATATATTTGGGAGATTAATCCTTTGTCCGTTGATTCATTTGCAAATATTTTCTCCCATTTTAAGGGTTGTCTTTTCGTCTTGCTTGTAGTTTCCTTTGCTGTGCAAAAGCTTTAAAGTTTCATGAGGTCCATTTGTTTATTTTTGTTTTTATTTCCACTACTCTAGGAGGTGGATCAAAAAAGATCTTGCTGTGATTTATGTCAAAGAGTGTTCTTCCTATGTTTTCCTCGAAGAGTTTTACAGTGTCTGGTCCTACACTTAGGTCTCTAGCCATTTTGAGTTTATTTTTCTGTATGGTGTTAGGGAGTGTTCTAATTTCATTCTTTTACATGGAGCTGTCCAGTTTCCCAGCACCACTTATTGAAAGGACTGTCTTTTCTCCATTGTATATCCTTGCCTCCTATGTCATAGATTAGTTGACCCTAGGTGCGTGGGTTTATCTCTGGGCTTTCTATCCTATTCCATTGATCTATGTTTCTGTTTTTGTGCCAGTACCATATTGTCTTGATTACTGTAGCTTTGTAGTATAATCTGAAGCCAGGGAGTCTGATTCCTCCAGCTCTGTTTTTTTCCCTCAAGACTGCTTTGGCTATTCGGCGTCTTTTGTGTCTCCATAAAAATTTTAAGATTTTTTGTTCTAGTTCTGTAAAAAATGCCATGGGTAATTTGATAGGGATTGCATTGAATCTGTGGGTTGCTATGGATAGTATAGTCATTTTCACAATACTGATTCTTCCAATCCGAGATCATGGTATATCTCTCCATCTGTTGGTAACATCTTTAATTTCTTTCATCCGTGTCTTATAGTTTTCTGCATACAGGTCTTCTGTCTCCCTAGGTAGGTTTATTCCTTGGTATTTTCTTCTTTTTATTGCAGTGGTAAATGGGAGTGTTTCCTTAATTTCTTTCAGATTTTTCATCATTAGTGTATAGGAATGCAAGAGATTTCTGTGCATTAATTTTGTATCCTGCAACTTTACCAAATTCATTGATTAGCTCTAGTAGTTTTCTGGTGGCATCTTTAGGATTCTCTATGTATAGTATCATGTCATCTGCAAACAGTGACAGTTTCACTTCTTCTTTTCCAATTTGTATTCCCTTTATTTCTTTTTCTTCTCTGATTGCCATGGCTAGGACTTCCAAAACTGTGTTGAATAATAGTGGCAAGAGTGGACATCTTTGTCTTGTTCCTGATTTTAGAGGAAATGCTTTCAGCTTTTCACCATTGAGAATGATGTTTTCTGTGGGTTTGTCATATATAGCCTTTATTATGTTGAGGTACGTTTCCTCTATGCCCACTTTCTGGAGACTTTTTATCATAAATTGGTGTTGAATTTTGTCAAAAGCTTTTTCTGCATGTATTGAGATGATCATATGATTTTTCTTTTTCAATTTGTTAATATGGTGTATCACATGGATTGATTTGCATATATTGAAGAATCCTTGCATCCCTGGAATAAATACCACTTGATCATGGTGTATGATCCTTTTAATGTGTTGCTGGATTTGGTTTGCTAGTATTTTGTTGAGGATTTTTGCATCTATATTCAACAGTGATATTGGTCTGTAATTTTCTTTTTTGGGAGTATCTTTGTCTGGTTTTGGTATCAGGGTGATGGTGGCCTCATAGAATGAGTTTGGGAGTATTCCTTCCTGTGTAATTTTTTGGAAGAGTTTAGAAGGATGGGTGTTAGCTCTTCTCTAAACGTTTTATAGAATTACCTGTGAAGCCATCTGATCCTGGACTTTTGTTTCTTGGAAGATTTTCAATCACAGCTTCAATTTCATTACTTGTGATTGGTCTGTTCATATTTTCTATTTCTTCCTGGTTCAGTCGTGGAAGTTTAAACCTTTCTAAGAATTTGTCCATTTCTTCAAGGTTGTCCATTTTATTGGCATAGAGTTGCTTGTAGTAGTCTCTTAGGATGCTTTATATTTCTGCGGTGTCTGTTGTAACTTCTCCTTTTACATTTCTAATTTTACTGATTTGACTCCTCTATCTCTTTCTCTTGATGAGTCTGGCTAATGGTTTATCAATCTATTTATCTTCTCAAAGAACCAGCTTTTAGCTTTATTGATCTTTGCTATTGTTTTCTTTTTTTCTATTTCATTTATTTCTGCTCTGATCTTTATGACTTCTTTCCTTCTACTAACTTTGGGTTTTGTTTGTTCTTCTTCCTCTAGTTCCTTTAGGTGTAAGTTTACATTGTTTTGAGATTTTTCTTCTTTCTGAGATAGGCTTGTATTGCTATAAACTTCCCTCTTAGAACTGCTTTTGCTGCATCCCATACATTTTGGATCATTGTGTTTTCATTGTCATTTGTCTCTAAGTATTTTTTATTCCCTCTTTGATTTCTTCAGTAATTTCTTGGTTATTTAGTAAAGAATTGTTTAGCCTCCACGTGTTTGTGTTTTTTTACGTTTTTTCCCCCATAACTGATTTCTAATCTCATAGCATTGTGGTCAGAAAAGATGCTTGATATGATTTCAATTTTCTTAAATTTACTGAGGCTTGATTTGTGACCCAAGATGTGATCTATCCTGGAGAATGTTCCATGTGCACTTGAGAAGAAAGTGTAATCTGCTGGTTTTGGATGGAATGTCCTATAAATATCAATGAAATCTATCTGGTCTATAGTGTCATTTAAAGCTTGTGTTTCCTTATTAATTTTCTGTTTGGATGATCTGTCCATTGGTGAAAGTGAGGTGTTAAAGTCCCCCAATATTATTGTGTTACTGTTGATTTCTTCTTTTATAACTGTTAGCAGTTGCCTTATGTATTGAGGCACTCCTATGTTGGGTGCATATATATTTATAATTGTTATATCTTCTTCTTGGATTGATCCCTTGATCATTATGTAGTGTCCTTCCTTGTCTCTTGTAACATTCTTTATTTTAAAGTCTATTTTATCTAATACGAGGATTGCTACTCCAGCTTTCTTTTGATTTCCATTTGCATGGAATAGCTTTTTCCATCCCCTCACTTTCAGTCTGTATGTGTCCCTAGGTCTGAAGTGGGTCTCTTGTAGACAGCATATAGATGGGTCTTGTTTTTGTATCCATTCAGCAAGCCTGTCTTTTGGTTGGTGCATTTAATCCATTCACGTTTAAGGTAATTATCAATATGTATGTTCCTATAACAATATTCTTAATTGTTTTGAGTTTGTTTTTGTAGGTTCTTTTCTTCTCTTGTGTTTCCCACTTAGAGAAGTTCCTTTAGCATTTGTTGTAGACCTGGTTTGGTGGTGCTGAATTCTCTTAGCTTTTGCTTGTCTGTAAAGCTTTTGATTTCTCCGTCGAATCTGAATGAGATCCTTGCCAGGTAGAGTAATCTTGGTTGTAGGTTCTTCTCTTTCACCACTTTAAATATATCATGCCACTCCCTCTGGCTTGTAGAGTTTCTGCTGAGAAATCAGCTGTTAACCTTATGGGAGTTCCCTTGTATGTCGTCATTTTTCCCTTGTTGCTTTCAATAATTTTTCTTGCTTTCTTAATTTTTGCCAATTTGATTACTATGTGTCTCAGTCTGTTTCTCCTTGGGTTTATCCTGCCTGGGACTCCCTGCACTTCCTGGACTTGGGTGGCTATTTCCTTTCCCATGTTAGGAAAGTTGTTGACTATAATCTCTTCAAATATTTTCTCGGGTCCTTTCTCTCTCTCTTCTCCTTCTGGAACCCCTATAATGAGAATGTTGTAGTGTTTAATGTTGTCCCAGAGGTCTCTTAGGCTGTCTTCATTTCTTTTCATTCTTTTTTCTTTATTCTGTTCTGTGGCAGTGAATTCCACCATTCTGTCTTCCAGGTCACTTATCCGTTCTTCTGCCTCAGTTATTCTGCTATTGATTCCTTCTAGTGTATTTTTCATTTCAGTTATTGTATTGGTCATCTCTGTTTGTTTGTTCTTTAATTCTTCTAGGTGTTTGTTCTTTAATTCTTCTAGGTCTCTGTTAAACATTTCTTGGATCTTCTCAATCTTTGCCTCCATTCTTTTCCCGAGGTCCTTGATCATCTTCACTATCATTATTCTGAATCCTTTTTCTAGAAGGTTTCCTATCTCTACTTCATTTAGTTGTTTTTCTGGGGATTTATCTTGTTCCTTCATCTGGCACATAGCCCTCTGCCTTTTCATCTTGTCTATCTTTCTGTAAATGTGGTTTTTGTTCCACAGCCTGCAGGATTGTAGTTTTTCTTGCTTCTGCTGTCTGCCCTCTGGTGGATGAGGCTATCTAAGAGGCTTGTGCAAGTTTCCTGATGGGAGGCACTAGTGGTGGGTAGAGCTGGGTGTTGCTCTGGTGGGCAGAGCTCAGTAAAACTTTAATCTGCTTGTCTGCTGATGGGTGGGGCTGGGTTCCCTCCTTGTTGGTTGTCTGGCCTGAGGCGACCCAACACTGGAGCCTACCCAGCTCTTTTGTGGGGCTAATGGCGGACTCTGGGAAGGCTCACGCCAAGAAGTACTTCCCAGAACTTCTGCTGCCAGTGTCCTTGTCCTCATGGTGAGACACAGCCATCCCCCACCTCTGCAGGAGACCCTCCAACACTAGCAGGTAGGTCTGGTTCAGTCTCCTATGGGGTCACTGCTCCTTCCCCTGGGTTCCGATGCACACACTACTTTGTGTGTGCCCTCCAAGAGTGGAGTCTCTGTTTCCTCGAGTCCTGTCAAAGTCCTGCAATCAAATTCCTTCAAAATCTGATTCTCTAGGAATTCCTCCTCCTGTTGCCGGACCCCCAGGTTGGAAGCCTGACGTGGGGCTCAGAACCTTCTCTCCAGTGGGTGAACTTCTGTGGTATAAGTGCTCTCCAATTTGTGAGACACTCACCCAGCAGTTATGGGATTTGATTTTATTGTGATTGCGCCCTCCTACTGTCTCATTGTGGTTTCTCCTTTGCCTTTGGATGTGTGGTATCTTTTTCGGTGAGTTCCAGTGTCTTCCTGTAGACGACTGTTCAGCAGTCAGCAGTGATTCTGAGGCTCTCGCAAGAGGGAGTAAGCACACGTCCTTCTACTCCACTATCTTGGACCAATCTCTAAAATTGGGGTCTTAATAGAACCTACCTCATAGAAATGTGAGGATTCATTAACTCATTCAATAATCCACAAATATTTGTTGAACACCAACTACATGCTAGCTATTATTTTAAGCACTCACCCGGTTGTAGAAGAGAGATAAATAAGGTCCCATTATCATGGAGCTTACATTCTACTGGGGGAGAAACAAAACAAATACACGTGAAGCTTGGGAGTAGTGACAAGTGCTTTGATGGAACTAATACAAGGTGATACAACAGAAAGCATTTGGGGGTGGGACTGCCAATTAAACAGGGTAGACAGGGGAGATCTCCTGGTAGAGGTGACATTTAAGCTGTATGCTTACAAAAAGGAAGGTAATATGCCAAGCTGTATATTCTTGGCAGATAGAGCACAATGTATGTCAGCTATTTAACTTTTTAAAGATGAATGTATTTGCAAAAGGACATTAGAATGGGACTTTTCCTGCCTCGCTATCAAAAAATCAGGAAAAGGGCTTCCCTGGTGGCTCAGTGGTTGAGAGTCCGCCTGCCAATGCAGGGGACACGGGTTCGTGCCCCGGTCCGGGAAGATCCCACATGCCGCAGAGCGGCTGGGCCCGTGAGCCATGGCCGCTGAGCCTGTGCGTCTGGAGCCTGTGCTCCGCAACGGGAGACGCCACAACAGTGAGAGGCCTGCGTACTGAAAAAAAAAAAAAAAAAAATCAGGAGAAAAAAATCAACTGTGTTCAAACCCAAGAACACATTATGTCCATCTGAAATGACTTAAAAATAAGCATGTAGCCTCATTCCTGCCTCCATAAACTGCCAGGAACTATTTCTCTTCTCCACACTCCACTCAGACACTCAAGTAACCAGAGAGCAACAACCCAAACATTCAAATAAAAAGAACTGTACTTTATCAAAAGGGATCCTAACAATGTATTATGATATTTGAAGTAAAAGTGATACCTTTTCCCCAAAAGTTTAAATTGCCTTTACGAGATGCATATATTTATTTATTTGTTTGTTTATTTATTTATTTTAATTTTTGGCCGCGGCATGCGGGATCTTAGTTCCCCGACCAGGGATCAAACCTGTGCTCCCTGCCTTGGGCGTGTGGAATCTTAACCACTGGACTGCCAGGGAAGTCCCTAGATGCATATATTTAAACATCTCAGAAGGGGGATTTAAATTCTGATTCTTTCTTTTTGATAGGGATTCTAATATGACTTCAACTTTCCCTGAATCATATGTCTCCCCTTCGTTCTTTTCTTCTTGTACCTATTTAATCCAATACACAGGAATATAATTTTTGTCTATCCTTTAGATGTAGGAAAACCATGGTCTTATGCAGGCAGTATCAGGGAGCAAAGGCCAGTAGGGTAACCAAGGGGCACAAAAACATCTTTGAGAAACTGATACCACTGGTAAGTTGTGTTTATCATTAACTTCTCTCAGAATTCATTTTATTCTAAGTGGATGGAAAGAATATTTTGATAGTACTTGGAGTATGGGTTGAGAGCCCCAAGAGACACATTGCTCTGCCTTCAAATAATGGATCAAGTTAATCACCACTGGTTTTGGGGGGTTTGCTTTTGTTTTTGTCAACTGGGGTCTGCAAATTTGGAAGAGAACTAAATCGCTTTGGATAATAAAACAGAATCTAGGTAATGCCACCTGCGGTCTTCCTTTTTTACCACATTGCTCTTCCTCTAAGTAAATGTTCAATAAGTACTTAAAGAATATTGATTTGAATTGTGCCAAATTATTGGCCTATCCTGGTCCAGCCCAGGTTACTGACATAAACCATAGCCACAGGTTCGACTGAGGCAAAAGGCTGAATCTGGGAAATTCCAGAAGCTAAGAGCAGCGTCCAATGATCTGCAAAGAGCCACTTCTGTTAGACCTCATGATTCTTGAATTCTCTGAAAGCAAATAGTATATCCTTATATTACTATTTAGACAAAATCAAGATTTTTGCTTCTGGGAAAAGGAAAAAAAATGTAGTCATTAAGCACCTATTATTGAGCTGAAAAGAACACATCTACTTGTCATTTTCATACATTATCTCATTCAATTCACACACTGATCCAGTGAGTGAGGTATTGTTATCCCCATTTTACAGGTGAGGAAATTGAGGCTTAGAAAAGTGAAATAACTCACCCAGGTCACACAGAGGTCAAATAATTTGCCCAGGTCCCACAACTAGTTTGGGCAGAGTTGTGACACAAATCCAGATGTGACTGACTCCAAAATCTGTGTTCTTTCCATGACACCAGGATGTTGCACGATACTTATCTGGGTATTGTATGTACTTACATCATCACTTTAGCCTCTTCAATGAAATCCTCTTCAGACATGGAGCCTTCATTGATGGCCTTGATAGCTACCTGGACATGTGCTCGCCATTGGCCTAAATAGACCACCCCAAACTGGCCGCTTCCAATCTCCTTTACAAAAGCCAACTCAGATGGATCTATCTCCCACTTTTCTGGAAAAGTAAAACATGCACATTACAAATAAGGAAAAACATGTTAAATTTTTAGAGCTAGAAAAGATTTAGGAATTTTCTTGACCTATTCTCTTCTTTTTCAGAGAGGTTTAAAAAATTTATAAATGAGTGGAAAGGACCTGTAACCATTTTTAATACTCTTATTGTGGCTTAAAAGTATAATTCCAGAATTCAAGTATAAAAATACAAACCTCACTTACTTGGAGAGGAATTATGGATATCAAAACATGCTTTCTCTTTCCAGAGAGACCCAGGATGAAACAGTTCTGTGCCTTTCTAAACTAAACCTGCCAAAACCAGACCTGGAGCCTAAATATTTATGTCCCCAGTCTGTTTTTATCCTGGTGAGTAAACTTGTGAGATTAGATAAAATTTGGGGTCCCCCATCTCAGTTTCTATTATTGTTTCTTTGCCCACTTCCACCCCTAAAGGGCTTTCCTGCCCTTTCTCCTTTGCGAAAAGTCTAATCAATTCACCTGATAAATATTTTCAATATTAAGATTCTAACCCATATCTAAGTGTACGTTTGAAATGATGCTTGCATTACTGAATATTTCTCACTCCACAGAAGTAAATCAAGAAAAAAAGAACTGTTTTTAAAATAACCCTTTGGAAAACTGAGAATTAAATCTTAACTTTTTAGTAACCACTTTTATACAGCAACACCACCATCTGCTGGAACTTTAAAATAATGCATTTAAAAGAATTGTAATGGCCAGTGACCCCTTGTACCACCAGGCTTTGCAAGGGACTCCCCTTCCCAATAGTAGGTGTGTTTTTAAAATAACATGGGAGAATATATTCATGACCTTGGGACTGACATAGATTTATTCAACAGAATATAACTACAAAGGAGAATACTGATAGATTAAATTTCATAAAAATCCTATTTATCAAATACACCCCATTAAGAAAATGAAAAAGTAAGTCACAGACGGGGAGAAAATATTTCTTAAAACATATAACCAACAAAGAATTCCTATTCAAAGTAAGAATAAATCGATTAGGAAAAGGCAGATAATCCTATTCTCTAAGGGTTAAAAATAACTTGAATAGTATATTCTGTCACAAAAGAGAATGTCCAAATGGTCACTGAACCTATGAGAAGTTGATCAACATAATTAGTCATCAGGGAAATGCATATTTAAACCAAAATGAGATACCACTACACATGCACCAGATTGGCTAAAATGAAAACAGAAACCAAACCAAACAAAAACCACAAGAATACCAAATACTGGCAAGGGCAAAGATGTGGAACAGCTGAGACGTCCATACACTCTTCATTAAAGTATAATCTGGTATAAATTCTTTAGAAAACTGACTAAATCTGAGTATGTTCATACTCTACGACCCAGCAATGCTACTTTTAAGTATATATCCATCATTGTCGGGGCATATGTGTGTGTTAAACGTTATCAAAAGGCATACAAGAATGTTCCTAATAATATTATTTAGAAAAGCCAAAAACTGGTTAGAACCCAAAAGGCTATCTGAAGAAGGATGGGCAAATCCATTGCGGTGTAGTCATGCAACGTAGCAGTTCACCGCAATGCAGGTGGACCAACCACACCCAGCATGGTGGGTGAATTCACATGTGGAAGGATGGAAGAAAGAAGCCAGACGTGGATGCCCGGTGTCCAATTTCATTTATATAAGGTAGTCAAAACCAGACAACATTACTCAGGCTCTAGACTTACGAACTGTGCACTCTTCTGGATATTGAAAAATTGAAAAGTTTATTTTTTAATTAAAAACGACCATGTTTGGGCTTCCCTGGTGGCGCAGTGGTTGAGAGTCCGCCTGCCGATGCAGGGGACATGGGTTCGTGCCCCGGTCCGGGAAGATCCTACATGCCATGGAGCGGCTGGGCCCGTGAGCCATGGCCGCTGAGCCTGCGCGTCCGGAGCCTGTGCTCCGCAGCGGGAGGGACCACAACAGTGAGAGGCCCGCATACCACAAAAAAAACAAAAAAAAAACGACCATGTTTAACTTAGATAAATGGCTAATGATAGAATTTTTTAAACATATAGTATTTATGGGGCAGAGGAATAATCTAGGCACCCATAACACCCTGAAATCACCTTTCCAGCCCAATTCACAGCGACCCTGAGTCCTGCTTATCTGCTACACAATAATTGTGTTATCTTTTTTTTTCAGTATATTCTGAGTCCCCCTAATGAGATAAATTTAAGGAAATAAAGTATCAACAAATTAGAAAGCGGGATTCTTTGGCTCTTATTTATTCTCACAGATTTGCAACTATCACATTCACTAGAAAATAGTTCAAATCAAACTTGGTCCAAGTTCTATTCGAAAAAGGTGACAAGGACACTTTTAGCAACTCATTTTAGCAGGTTCTCTTGGGGAGAAGTCATTTCCCAGCCACCCACATAACCAGAGAGCAACAACCCAAACGTTCAAATAAAAAGAACTGGAATTTATCAAAAGGGTTCCAAATAATGTATAATGAAATTTGAAGTAAAAGTGAAACATTTTCCCCCAAAGTTTAAATGCCCTTAGGAGCTGCATATATTTAAACATCTCAGAAGGGAGATTTAAACTTTGAGGAGAAATGTAGCTAGACAGGCTCTACCTCAAAAGAGCTGAGAATTTAAAGAACACAGAGGGAACTTGGGATAGGCTCTTCACTGGATTTGATTTTTACTTGAGCACATGTGCATACTTTACCATAGCTAAAACCAGCTGTGGCCGGCAAGCAACTGCCCATCAGCCCAACTGGGTGGCGGAGACGGGACATGAGCCCTGGGGAGAAAAAAAGTCAGCATTTCAGTCCTAGTTACTAGCACAAAAGAAAAAGCCAAATATACTAGAATATAGTGCTATTCCTTAAATAGATCAGGCAAAAAAGCATTCTACAGTTAGTCTGTTTGCTTATTTTTCCCATTAGAAAAACACCTTTCGCAAAATAATATATGCTCATTGAACAGAAACTAAAGAATCCAAGAAAACACAAAGATGAAATAAAGGTCCCTTACAAAATCTTAGTATCCAGAGATACACTGTTATCACTTTGGTGAACATTTTCTCAAAAATTTCCTTATGCGTGTTTGAAACATCTGATATGTTTCACAGCAATGTAAATGTTTTGCTCCAAGATTTTTACACTCAAAATGTAATTGACATGTGTCAATGACTATAAATAGACGTTAATATTATTTCCAAGATTTCACTATTGTAAAATATGCTGTATATTTTTGAACATATATCTGTATGTACCTCTCAAATTATTGCCTCAGGCATAAATTTCTTAAAATGTGACTTCATGATCAAAGAGTGTCTAGAAAGTTTGTACTAATTCATTCAACCACCAACAGTGTCTAAGTGTACCCATTTCCCCATCCTCCTCTTGAGAGTAGTTTATTATTATTTTTTAATAGCATGGTAGAGTAATGAGACTTCTTTTGATTGGGTCCACATGTAGTATTCCATAGAGTCAATTTCAGTTTTTGTTCAACAAACATTTATTATTTATTTCTTCAACTCACATTTCTTGAAAGACTGCTTTGTGCCAAGCATTATCTACATGGTGGGAGACAGCAGTGAGTAAGACAGCGATGGTCCCTACTCTCATGAAGCTTACATTCAAGTGGGAACAGAGAAGATAAAGAAGTACATGCACACACAAGAAGAAGCAGATGATGAGTCGATGAAGCAGATGAAGTAGAGTGGATGAAATACAGCTTCTTTAGAATGAGTGCCCACAGAAGGCCTTTCTGACAAGATGACAGCTATGCTGACATTCATGGATGAGTAGCCATCCTACAAGGATCAGAAGGAACAGCATTCCAGGCAGATGGAACAGCATGTGCAAAGGCTGGAAGACAGGAACAAACTTGGTCAACATAAGAACAGAAAGCAGCATTATTAAGTGCCCAATGTGTGTAAGACACTTCTCTAAGTAGATCCCAAAGATTCCAGAGGACCAAAGATGAAGAAAATGAGGACTCTACACACAGGGGCTCCATCTCAGTGAGGGAAGACAGGCAGAGAGAGGCAATTTCAATGTAAAAGGAGTAAGTTCTGTGATGAAGATACGCAAGGTGCTCTGGGACACAGAGGAAGAGCACCTCGCACATTGTTGGATTCAAAGAAGTCTTCTGTCAGGAGATGATACCTGAGATGGATCTGACAAAAGGAGTCCACATTGTAGGCAGAGGTAGTAGCATAAGATGATATTGATACTTAGAGGTATGATGCAGGAAGAGCTATTTGAGCAAAGAGTGAGAGGTAGAAGGGGCAAGAAATTATACATGAGAGGTAGGTTATATTCTGGTTGTGGTCAAGGCCTTGTATGCTTTGCAAAGGAGCATTACATCTTCCTGCAGGTGGGAGGGAGCCATTGAAAGATCCTAAATAAGGGAGTGGTGTAGTCAGATTTACATTTTGATACATCCTTCTGGCACCAGTATAGAGGATGGATGAGGGGAAGTCAACCTTGAAGGCGACAAGACCAGTGAAGAGGCCACTGTAATTATCTAAGTGAACAATGATTAGGGCAGTACACAGGGAGAGGCAGGGACCTACATGAGACATATATAGGATATGAAATTCATCGCACTTGATAATTAATCAGAAGTGCAAGGAGAATGGATGTATCTATTCTGACTTCCATGTTTCCAGCCCCTGTAATTGGCAAGATGATGATACAATTATCTGATGATGATACACCAGGAAGAGTAAATTTGGAAGGAAAGTAGTAGTATAAGATGAAGAGTTCCATTTCCTCATTGAAGTTCAGGGCATGTGGGATTGCAGGTATCTGTGTCTACCAGGCAGGAGAATCATGCAACTGAAGTATAGTTGATGTACAATATTATGTAAGTTACAGGTGTAGTGTAGTGTTTCGTAATTTTTAAAGATTGTACTCCATTCATAGTTATTATAAAATATTGGCTATATTCTCTGTGTTGTACAATATATCCTTGTAACTTATTTTATACATAATAGTTTGTACCCCTTAGACTTCAATTTTCTTAATGAAGTAGATGGTTAGGCAATTTACTCATGGGCAGTGGATAATACTAGAAAGGGGGTCTTGAGGAGAATGGTAGAAGTTTGAACAGAAAACAGGAAAGGATGCTTACCAGTGACTCTGAAGACCTAGTTGGGGTTAGAGCCCTCATGAAGTTGGGACTCTAAACACATGATCAAAATAAAGAACATAATAGGAATTTCCTTAAGACCCTAACACCTTCCTCTAACTTCAAAGTTTTTGTTTGCCAAATGTTTTTATTCTGTGAATTACTACCAGTGGTTTAGTGATGGTTTGTCTCTCTGATAGAAAAAAAAAAGTCTGTCACTCTCTTTGCATTGTCCTTACTTCTGGTAAAGAGATGGACTGTCATGAGCTAGATTGATCAGAAGTCAAAAACTAGACGGGATAGTCATGGGTTTCAATTCACAGCCTCATCTGGATCCTCCAATGATCTAAGTTGCCTCTTTCTGGAGGAGATGACAGTCATTAAACGCAGACCCTGGAGTCAGTAGGTTCTACGGCTCCAATGGTTTCAAAGATTTCTGTGAATTCAAATCTCAGTGCAAATACTTATTAACTGTGTGCCTTGAGCACAACTCATGCCTCAGTTTCCTCTTCTGTAAGATAGAGACATCAACAGCATCTACCTCATGGATTTCTCTGAAGATTAAATAAATAAATATACATAAAATAGGGTCTGGTCCAAAGTAAGTCTTCAGTAAATATCAACTATTTCTGAGTCCCATGCCTTTCCTCTTATCATCCTTCTTTCTCTTTGTCTTATCTCTTTTCTACTTTCTTTTCTCCCTAATAAACAGCCACCGTAGTTAGAAGTTCTCAAACCCTGTTTTTCTTTCTTTTATTGTTTGATCTAGCTTTAATTTTAAAAGTTATCTGTGTGGTATTTCTCACATTATAAGAATAATTTATATACATTGTAATTTTTTAAAACCCTAGCATAATCTACAAAGCAGAAAATAAGTTTCCCTTACCCCCAGTCTCATTCCCCAGAGGTAAACATTAACAGCTTGTAGTCTGTTATGATCTTATTAGTTTAAAAATTATTACCTAAACTGTAACAGGATTTTTCTATGTATGCACGTATTTCTATATATTTACTTTTCAAAAGTAAGACTATAAATATACTGTTTTGCACCTTTTTTTCTTTACTAAGCAACTTATCGCTAACATCTTTTCAGGTCAGCACATCCTGATCTGTCTCGGTATTTTTTTTTAACGTCACCACCACCACCACTCTGTTTCTTAAATTTTTTCTTTGAAGGAAGGGGAAAGAAGAGCGTGACGAAGAAAACTCCTGATTCTAAGGGTTTCTATCTCTAGCCACAAATATGTCCTCACTGGCCCCACTCAGACATGTTGCCACTTCCTCTCTAACCAAACGCCCAGTGACCATCAGGAATACCCAGGTGGACTCACTCCATAAGAGAATAAAAACTTCCTTGGATTTATTCCTGATATTTAGAACCAGTGTAATGGAAAAGTGGCCGCTTTCCAAAAGGGATTTGTTTGGGCATCACAACTTTTCATGAGAAAAATCTAAAAAAAGTACTGCATGTCAAGAAGTCAAAAGAATATGGAAGTTACAGTGGGTTCCGAATTCTATAACACTGAGGTAAGGAGATTCCCCCCATAGGCTCAGAGTAGTCCAGTACAGGTTGGACGAGGGCTGAAGACCAGAGCTGTGGTTGTAATCGTGGTGGAACTTTCTGGAATTCTATATCTTTCCATAGATGATAGGTTTGCAAAAATAGCCATTATTGCAAATTACAGCTGGGAGGGAAAGGGGGTTAAATATGCCTCTGGTATATTCAAGTCAAATTGTAACTGTGTAAGGCTGTGTCCTGTGTAAAACATTTTCTGTTTTCCATACAAGAAAGAACAGACAATGAGACATTTAAGGGTAATTTTCTATTGCAACTTTCTAAAGTTAAGAGCAAATTTAGAGGGGTAAAGAGAAAGAAGAATGAGCCTTTAGGACATTTGAAATTTTATTACATTTAGCTCCATGTAAATTTCAAGAACAGATGCGTAATGACTAAATGGCCTTTTGCTTCCTTGTCATCTATCATTTTTCTAACCTGGCAGAAATGTAAAAAAAAATCAACCTACCTCTTGCCATCTGACTAGAAAAAACAAAAACGCATCAATGAGGAGGAGAATTGCACAGAAGACAGGTTGTATTTCGACTCTTAAACATTTCTACAGGGATATTTGGTCCTGTTAAGTGTCTGACCAGAGATACATTGCCTCTCTGGGGCCTGGCTCCCCGACTCTCCCAGCCTGAAGTTTCTGACTTACCAGCTGCGTTGTGCTGGTGATACCAGATCAACTCGGGGATTGATTGAAAGAGGTGTCTTTCAGTCACGTACCACTGTCCTGAGTCCTTCCTTTTAATCTGATAATGTTTGATGGTAGCCTCCATACTTCTACAATCAGTAAAATGTGAGTTCATAAACAAGCAAAAGACCACGATGGAACCAAGTCAATCATTAAGCAACAGGACTCCACCTCTAAAACTCATATCCTAGTAACACTACACACTGAAGAGCAGATAGGATTAAATTCAACAGGTGCAACCCCAGCCCAGGAAAATTCCTCAGCTATGGTACTGGGGTCTTAGATTCAAACATAACTTCAGCGAAAGTTGTCTAGGTGACAAGTCTAGTGTCCAAAAATGTACAGCTCGTAATGGACACTTATGAGCATTTATTGAATCAAGTATCAGTTCAATGAATGAATAAATGCACTTGAGAGATGTGAGACAAAGGAGGGAGGAAAACCAGTATCGGGCGTATTGATGAGCAGGTTTGCTATGGGCAGCTGGGGCTTAATCCCTCTAGGAAGAGATGAGAGTCTGTGGAACATACCTCAGAGTCTTCCCACTAAAGTGCAAAGGAGCTGAAGGGCTTATCCTCCACTCCTCATGGTTGGAGGGTCACCTAGGAAGCTAACTCTCAGGTATTTCCAGTCCACCCCTGGGGACCACAAGAACCCGCAGCCAGAGAACATCCTCAGGCAGAAAGAAACAGGAAGCTTTCTGAGTACAAGAGAGCTCTCTGCAGGGTAACCCAGGGGTAAACCAAGGTGAGGAGAGAATCGCACCAGCAGTGTCTTCTACAACTAATCAAATCTCCTTACTTGATGCTTGAGAAAAGGAGATGAGAGAGTTTAAGTAACTTATCCAATGTCACATGCAGAGCTCGTTAGGGGATAAAATTTGAACCAATTAGTTGTCCCAAGTTCCAGGCCAGCAATTTTCTATGTTAGGCTCTCACTTACATTCTCTATGTGATGGTATCTCCATAACAATGACTGTCCCAGGGATTGCTATTTCTAGAGAGATCAAAATCACAACTGCTTACCTCCCAGCTCTTATAAACACAGAAATGGTGTAGCATCCCAAATGTCTTGAATCTCTGACAATAAATGCACCTTCTTTAGACTGCAAAACAATTCATTCATTGTACAAGTTTATTCCTTATTAGGAAGAAAGACAAACATCTCAATAATGAAAACCAAAGCTATACTGACTTACTATAAAAGGATGATACTGTTTTTACAAGTACACACAATGTTATCTCTTAAACCCTTTATAGACTTAAATGTCATAACTATAAAATAAAATATAATTGGGACAAGAATTTGCAATGCATGAGTATTTTAAAACTTTGCTCCTGATTTTTCTAAGAATTCTGCATTTGACAGCCTTGTGCCCCACCATTTAGTTATTTTTCTTCTACTGATCAAGATAATAGATAAAAATAGCTGATGAATAAGAAGAACTCTGAGACAGACTGACAGGATTGTTCTTTAGAGGAAAAGAAACAACATGGTAAGTGGGGGTGAAGGAGGCAGAGAGGAATACATCTGGGAAGATGAGGAATGGAAAGAGAGACCAGAGCTCATGATATGGTTGGAAGGAGAATAGACTTGGGAGAGTCTGGAGAGAAGAGCGAGGACAGCCATTCTGCTTGCTCTAGGGGTACAGGAGAGGCAGAAGGAGAAATGGCAGGAGGGAAGAATATTATAGTAAGTTTGATGGTACATTATCAATTGGAGCCCCATGGACATTCTTTGGGAAACTCCACTAAAGCTGAAAATTGCTTTCAAATAAGCTTAAAGTTGACTGTTTGGTTTAGTTTGATACCGTAAAAAAAGTTTTCCCCTTATTAAGTGTGCTTACACTCATGAAGAGGAAAATATCTCAGAATCTTGGCAGACCTGTGAAAGCTTACACTTATCAAGTGCTAGTGGGTTGCTTGAGAACTGCACAATCCAAACAGCATGATGTGACTCCTCAAGATGAACATAATACATCTTCTCCTTCTCTTTCCAGACGCTTACCAAGAAACAAGCCTCATTTTCTGGTCAAATTTTTTAACCAATAGAAAAGAATAGAGAGCCCAGAAATAAACCCACGCTTATATGGTCAAATAGTCTGTGACAAAAAAAGACAAGAATATACAATGGGAAAAAGACAGCCTTTTCAATAAATTGCAATGGGAAAACTGGACAGCTACATGCAAAAGAATCAAACTGGGTTACTTTCTCACACCATATACCAGAATAAACTCAAAATGGATTAAAGACTTAAATGTAAGACCTGAAACCATAAAAGTCCTAGAAGAAAACACAGGCAGTATGCTCTCTGACATCGGTCTTAACAACATTTTTTTGGATTTGTCTCCTCGGGCAAGGGGAACAAAAGCAAAAATAAACAAATAGGACTACATTAAACTACAAAGCTTCTGCACAGTGAAGGAAACTATCAACAAAATGAAAAGGCAGCCTACTGAATGGGAGTAGATGTTTACAAAAGATATATCTGAAGAGGGGTTAGTGTCTAAAATACACAAAGAACTCATACAACTCAACATCAAAAAACAAACAATTCTATTTAAAAATGGGCAGAGGACCTGAATAGACATTTTTCCACAGAAGATATACAACAGACCCATGAAAAGATGCTCAACATCACTAATCATCAGGAAAATGCAAATCAAAACCACAATGAGATATCACCTCACACCTGTAAGAATGGCTGTCATCAAAAAGACAACAAATAACAAGTGTTGGCAAGGATGTGGAGAAAAGAGAACACTTGTGTACTATTGGCGGAATTATAAATTGGTGCAACCACTATGGAAAATAGTATGTAGATTCCTCAAAAAATTTAAAATAGAACTACCATATGATTCAGCAATTCTACTTCTGGATATTTACCTAAAGAAAACGAAAGCACTAGTTTGAAAGGATATATGCACCCCAATGTTCATAGCAGCACTATTTGCAATAGCCAAGATATGGAAGCAACCTAAGTGTCCATCAACAGACGAATGGATAAAGAAGATGTGGTACATATATATACAATGGAATATTACTTAGCCATAAAAAAAGAACGAGATCTTGCGATTTGTGACATGGGTGGACCTAGAGGGTGTTATGCTAAGTGAAATAAGCCAGACAGAGAAGGACAAATACCATATGATGTCACCTATATGTGGAATCTAAAAAGCAAAGCAAACAAGCCAACAAAAGAAAAACAGACTCAGATACAGAGAACAAAAGGGTGGTTGCCAGATGGGAGGGGGTTGGGAGGGGGCAGGAAATAGGTGAAGGGGACTGCATTACAAACCTCCAGTTATAAAATAAATAAGCCACAGGGATGTAATATACAACATAAGAAATACGGTCAATAATACTGTAATAACTTTGTAAAGGGACAGATGGTGACTTAACAGTGATCATTTCATAATGTATGCAAATATCATATCACTATGCAGTACACCTGAAACTAATACAATATTGTGTGTCAACCATATTTCAATTAAGAAAGGAAATTCAAATTCAAATGAAAAAATCTAGAAATTAATAAGGAAACACTACATATCAGGACCTCTGTTATATCGGTCAGGCAATACTCAGAAATAAATTCACAGTCTCATTATTTATATCAATAAATGAAAGGAATACAAAATAAACAGATCCAACTCAAGAAGTTAGGTTAAGAATTATAAAATAAACCCAAGTAAAGTAGAAGAAAAGATCTAGAGACTGTCATATAGAATGAAGTAAGTCAGAAAGAGAAAAACAAATATCATATATTAACGCATGTATGTGGAACCTAGAAAAATGGTACAGATGAACCAGTTTGCAGGGAAGAAGTTGAGACACAGATGTAGAGAACAAACGTATGGACACCAAGAGGGGAAAACCACAGTGGGGTGGGAGTGGTGGTGTGCTGAATTGGGCGATTGGGATTGACATGTATACACTGCTGTGTATAAAATTGATGACTGATAAGAACCTGCAATACAAAAAAAAAAAAAAAAAAACTAATACTAATCTTTCTTTGGGTTATTTGTATGGAAATATGTTAATATAAATGTTTCAGACATTACATGAAATTTCTAAAAATCTTATATGTTCTGACATAACGATATAAGTCATAATTCTAGTTATTACTTTAAAATGTATATCTCAGAAATAACTAAATTTCCTTATCAATTGCATTATTATAAAAAAAATAAAGACAAAAGCAGAAAATAATAAATTATAAAAACAAAAATATAATACAGCAAGTAATTAAATTCAAAGTCTGGTTGCCTAGGGAAAAAAAATAAAATAGATAAACTACTACTTAACCTAATCAATAAATAATGGGGTGAATCTATTAAAAAATAAGTCACAAGCATCCAGAAAAAAATTAAAGAATCTTCTTGACTCTATAAAGTACATTTGAAAACTTGAATAAAATGGGTAATTAGCTAGCAAAACATAAAATTTATCAAAATTGATTCCAGAAAAGCTAGAAATCTTACTGGACCAATTGAATTGAAACACGGATAAGGTTTTAAAAGAGCTACGACATTAAAAAGCACCATAGTTACACATTGTGATGTTACTAAATCTTAAAGAAATGATAGATCAATTAAATAATTCCAGAGCATATGAAAGAAGAAAAACTTCTAAATTATACAAAGTGGTTTAACATCCATACCAACAACACAGCAAAGATTGTGTATAAAAGGGAAAACAACTAACCAGTCCTCACTTATATCAATGCAAAACTCCTAACTAGGGGCTACCCTGGTGGCGCAGTGGTTGAGAGTCCACCTGCCAATGCAGGGGACGCAGGTTCGTGCCCCGGTCCGGGAGGATCCCACATGCCGCAGAGCGGCTGGGCCCGTGAGCCATGGCCGCTGGGCCTGCGCATCCGGAGCCTGTGCTCCACAACGGGAGAGGCCACAACAGTGAGAGGCCCACGTACCGCAAAAAAAAAAAAAAAAAATCCTAACTAAATGTTAACAAACTGAATCCAGTAGCACAATAAAAGAATAATACACCATGACCAAGAGGGATTACATACAAGAATGCACGAGTAATTTAATATTAGGGATTTTATTAATATGATTCATCATTTAATAGATCTGAGGAGAAAAATCTCATCCAACAACTCCATAGATGTTGAAGAAGCATTTGACAATTTCAACTTATATTATCAGGATTTTCTTATTTTTTATAAAATGGTAATATATGTGTACTTCTTTAACACAATAGCCCTTATTTACTTTAGTCCCAAGTCCAGCATCATGTTTTATGTAGAAATCATTCTAACTAAAACCAGGAAAAAAGAAATACTCACTGTCAGCCCTGGTACTTAATTTTGTTCTGAGATACTAGCCAGTGCAATTAAATGAGGCAGAAATTAGCAACACTGATTTAAAATTATAAAAGAGGGTTGAAATAATCACTGTTTGTTGCTGATAAGATTACATACCTGAAACCCAAGAGAACTGCCTGAAAAATTTTTTGAATTCATCTAAGTCATCAGTTACAAACTAATTCACAGAAATCAAGAGCTTTCAAAAGTAAAAAATAACAAGATAAGCCCATTTATAATAGCAACAAGAAGATAAAATACCTTAAAATAAACTTAAAAATCCATGTGCAAGGGCTAAATGAAGAAAACCTTAAAATGCTCCTGAAAAATACAAAAGTATTTGCTTTTTCTTATTAGGTCTTAACTCCATCTAAGATCTGTTTTTGCTTGATGTAGGGATCTAATTTTAATTTTTTCTATATGAGTAATTAATATATGGGTCCTGGAACAAATTGGTCCCTAAACCCCACTGATCTGTAATGCATGAACAATTTTCTCTAAATTAATCTGTAAATTTAATGCAACCAACAGGAAAGTTTTTTAAATGAGGCAAAGTAATTCTGAAGTTCATATGGACAAAATATGTGTCTCCAGAATGTTTCTAAAAAAGAAGAAAGGAGGCTAGCCACACCAGAGAAAGCTTCAGTGGTTAAAACATTATAAGGGCAGAACATGAATAGACAGGCTGATCAATGAAACCATGCAGTAAGTCCAGACACAGTTTTTTGTGTTTATGATGAAAGTGGCATCTCAAATCAATACAGACAAGAAGGACACTTGGTAAAGAAAAAAATTAACTTGGATCCAAACCTCATGATAACAGGAAAAATTATAAATGGATCAAACATGTATACATAAAAAATAAAGTCACTAAAGTAGTCAAGAAACATGGGAATTTTTTTTTATAACCTTGGAGTGGACAAGGCAATTCTAACCTGACACAAACCCTGAAGTCTTACAAAAATTTGTCTTAAAAATTCAAATACTATTCATGGCAAGAAAAAAAACACAAAGCAAAAATTGGAGAAAATATTGCCACATATCACAAAGAGCTAATTTCCTCAATATAGCTACCTAGGTCCTACAAATTGTGAGGGAAGCATCAAAAAAACCCACAGAAAATCTTGCAAAGGATATGGACAGCTACAGAAAAGGAAATACAAATATATAGACTTTAATATAGAAAAAACTACTTAACATTCCCAGAATAAGAGAAAAGCAAATTAAATCACACTGAGATGAGATGTCAGAGAGCAAAGTTCCAAATGTTTAATTAAAACGCTTGCTGAAGATGCTGTGGGAAAATAAGCACTCTCTTACATGTCTAAATGTAAGACAGATATATAAATTGATACACCTCTTATAGAGGGCATTGTGATATCTAACAAAATTGGAAATGTGCATTCTCTTTGACCCAGAATTTCCTCCTTTGGTGATTTATCCTGCAAATATTCTCACATAAATGGAAAGAAGACAAACGTGTTGGTTACCTACGGCAGGACTGTTTTAATAGTAAAGAAGTATATACTACTTAAATTTCTATGATGAAGGATCGGTTAAATAAATTGTGACAGGGACTTCCCTGGTGGCGCAGTGGTTAAGAATCCACCTGCCAATGCAGGGGACACGGGTTCGAGCCCTGGTCTGGGAAGATCGCACATGCCGCGGAGTAACTAAGCCTGAGTGCCACGACTGCTGAGCGTAGGCTCTAGAGCTCGCGAGCCACAACTGTTGAAGCCCGCACACCTAGAGCCCGTGCTCCGCAACAAGAGAAGCCACTGCAATGAGAAGCCCGCGCACCGCAACGAAGACCCAACGCAGCCAAAAAATAATTAATTAATTAATTAATTAAAAAAATAAATTGTGACACATTCATGCTAAGAAATACTATGCAGGTGTAAAATGAATGAGGACACTTTACATACTGATGTGGAAAGATTCCTAAAATATATTATTAAGTGAAAAAAAGTAACGTACAGAAAAGTATAATAATTATCTTACCATTTGCATAAAAATAACACAAGAAAATATTGATATATTGTACTTGCTTGCATATATAGTAAATATCTGTGAAAGGACACAAAACAAACTAATAATAGTAGTTTGGAGGGAAATTGATGGGTTGGAGACAAGGATGAAAGAAAATTCAAAGTCCTTCCTTTTGATTTTTGAAGTATAAAAATTTTTTGACTATTGAAATATGAAATTAATAAAATTATAAGATACTTCCATAAATAATTTATGCAATAAATTTGAAAATAAATATAAAATAGGCAATTCCTTAGGTAAATATAAATTAAATCCCCCCAAAAAACGCAAACAGGGGCTTCCCTGGTGGCGCAGTGGTTGAGGGTCCGCCTGCCGATGCAGGGGATGCGGGTTCGTGCCCCAGTCCGGGAGGATCCCATGTGCCGCAGAGCGGCTGGGCCCGTGGGCCATGGCCGCTGGGCCTGCGCGTCCGGAGCCTGTGCTCCGCAACAGGAGAGGCCACAGCGGTGAGAGACCCGCGTACCGCAAAAAAAAAACAAAAAACAAAAAACAAAAAAAAAAAAAACACAAACAGAAAAGGAAATTAAATTGTAATCAAATATCTATCTGTTTGAAAATGCAGCTTGCCAGACTATTTTACAAAAGATATATCTAACCTTCAAGAAACAAATAACTTCTATCTAATATAACAATTCCAGAGATTGGAAAAAGAGATAAAAACCCCACATGCCAACTCATTTTATGATGCTAGTATAACTTTTATGCTAAAACCAGACAAAGAGGACAGAAAATTAGAAGCCAGGCTAACTTTGAACTTGACAGGACAAATGCTAAATAAAATATTAGGAAACCCAAACAAGCAATATATTTTAAATGCCTCATAACCAAATAGGATGTAAACCAGGCATATTTTAAAAAATAAAAATTAGAAAATATGTAAATTACAAAAAATATTTTAAGATATAGAGGAAAAATATGTATATATTTAAAATATCATACACAGGACTTCCCTGGTGGCGCAGTGGTTGAGAGTCCGCCTGCCGATGCAGGGGACACGGGTTCGTGCCCCGGTCCGGGAAGATCCCACATGCCGCAGAGTGGCTGGGCCCGTGAGCCATGGCCGCTGAGCCTGCACGTGCGGAGCCTGTGCTCCGCAACGGGAGTGGCCACAACAGTGAGAGGCCCGCGCACCGAAGAAAAAAAAATAAAATAAAATATCATACACACTCTTCAGACAGATTAAAGATCTAAATGTGAAAAGCACATCTTTAAAACATTTAGGGCTTCCCTGGTGGCGCAGTGGTTGAGAGTCTGCCTGCTGATGCAGGGGACATGGGTTCGTGCCCCGGTCCGGGAAGATCCCACATGCCACGGAGCGGCTGGGCCCGTGAGCCATGGCCGCTGAGCCTGCGCGTCCGGAGCCTGTGCTCCGCAACGGGAGAGGCCACAACAGTGAGAGGCCGCGTACCGCAAAAAAAAAAAAAATTAAACACATCGACAAAATGGGAACACACCCTTCTACTGTGGTTGCCTCTGCCGAGTGAGTGAGGACCAGAAAGATGAGGGAGGGGGTGGGCTTTAACTGTATCTGTAATGTCTTATTTTGTTAAAGAATGTTATGCCCCAATGTTACTATTGATATTTACGATATCTGGGTTGTGGGTATGGGAAGGTTTGCTACCAAATTCCCCATTCTAGCCTTTGTAGGGAGGTCAGACACTTGCCCCATTCTGGTTTCCTCTCAGATGTAGGACCTCACGTAGGACCTGCCCAGCCCAGAGATTCAGGCCATATTACCTGTGACCAGCTTGCTTACTGTGGACCTACTTTTCGACTTCCCTTCTCCACTTCTGCCTGCCTGTCATCACACCTTCTTTGTCCATTCTGCACCCACTAATGTATAATGTCACCATGCCAGGCAGATATTGCATTTGCCGCCATGCTCCATTTCCTCGCGGCCAGTGAGGCCAGGCCAGACCTCCAGCCTCTGTCCCCACCACCACCTGAGGCTGGTCTGTGTCCCTCGTGCTCAGCCTGTCCCCCAGCTACTAACTGGACCATCCCCGTGTCCTAAGCCATTACTGGCACTGAGTTTTGAGATACAGACCTGATTCTCGCTCATATTTCTAGATTTCCTCAACATCCGACACCAGGTCATAATGACACAAATACTTCTCACTTACTTTCTAGTTCTGACTGTACATTTACCCACAGTTGATATTTACCGTCAGTTGGAAATTTAAACTATACACAGTTTTGTTTTGTTTTGACCTAGATGAGCAGTTTTGATCTGAGTTTGATATTTTGGCTACTCCACTCTTCCTTTTGTTCCCAAGAACGAAAGTGCAGCCCCGTGTATTTTTCTATATCTGTGTTTTTCATGAGTCTAAGCTAAGCTCAGGAGGGCAGACTATATATTGGATTGTCATTGATGCAAAGGTACACAGGCAATCCAAACAGAGACCCTTCTGGCAGAATGCACTTCAGAGTGAATGAAGGAGTTTTAGTATGTTAGAGTCGGAATCATTTCAGGAGAAAGACATTTCTGAAATTATGGTGAAAATCAATGAAAAACATGATTTGATACAAAGATATCTAGTTTACGACTTAAAAAATGTATAGTAGAGATGAAGCTGTAACAATATTTTAAAACTAAAAAAACAAAACCAGTGAGTAATACAACTCTTTAGTTGGGTAAAGTCTTTATAATGTGCCTCTCTCAGAAATTTTGAAAATATTCACAAATTTATTCACAAATAAATTGAATTACCTCTTGTCTCAAAAGACGTTCTGTCTGATTTCTGGTGATATTTCTATGGTACCACCTGTAAAAGTAATAAAAATAATTTTTAAATGTTATGTTTCATTTCTTTCCAGAAAAAAAAAAAACAAAAAACCCCAAGCTGCTCCATTTCCTTCATTTTTAAAAACTTTCTCCAGAACTGATTTTAGAAAACGGAGTGATTTTTAACTCAGATAAACAATAACGTACTGTAATGTGTCCGTTAGTTTAATACAGTTTTATTGATTGCAAGCCAAGATCTCACTTATTCTATCACATCTCCATTCAACTTTCTGACACACACTTAGTATATAATTTTGAATGATATAACCTCCTGAAAATTCCATAAAAGGTACGTGGTTAGGAAGTCATCATCTTCAATAAACACCTTACAGAGCTTTGGTTAAACAAACTAAAAAATAACCATTTCTTTCCCCTCAGGAACATCTTGTTTACACGCTTATATATGTGTTATGTTATCTTTCTGAACTTAAAACTCACACCAACTTATCTGACTCTCCTGAGTTTGTTACCTTGTGGTAAAGTCAGTGGTTTGATAGCGTAAACAACCAATATACAAATCACCCTGCCCCAATCCCTCACGGGCCTCATGGTGGTCCTCTTTTTCCCCTCGCTTACTAAGCTTGGGCCACATTGGGAATCTTTCCTGGCTCAAACTCACGAAGCCCTTTTCTGCCTCCGACCTTGCTGTTATCTCTGCATGAAGCCATCATTAAATGACTTTAAAATACCAGAGCTACACACAGTGATCGTAATTAAGTAACACTGTAATTTAAACATATGGTTTGGTATAACAACACAATCAGTAGGCAAATCACAGGAAAGAGAGAGGAAACGGTAGAACAAAGGCGAGAGACAGAAAAATGGAAAAGCTTTCATTTCAAAACAAGATTTTAAAAAGGAGTTAATCTAATTTTACCAGAAATAATATTTTTGTGGACAGTGGAAGGAAGAGTGCATATATAACCATGCAGTAAGTCAAGTGGGGGGAGCGCAAAGGTGGCTGATTGAAACTCAGACCTGCCTTGGAGGATGGAACCTATCTCATCATGTGGACTTCCCCTAACCTTCAATAGTAGAAAGTTGCCACTAAATTAGAATGGTCAGGTTCTTTAAATACTAATGCCCTCAAATTGAAAACAGTCTTTTAAAAAGATGAACCACAGAGAATAGGGGATGATTACAGATGATTCTAATCAAAGTAATATGACTATATGACTACTTACTGCTAGTGGAAACAAGAGTAACTGTGATGTTAAACTGTGCATATCATTCAGTACTTTTTAATGACTATTCATATTGTGGAAGGGAATTTCAAGATGAGTCTGAGACCTCTTGCTGTAGAAAGAAGAAATTCTTTCAAAATAAATGAGACAGAGTTAAAGACACAGGGAACCAGTTTAATGGGGCCCCCCACTGGCTAAGTTCTGAAATATGGGTGCTAAAAGGAGAATGATGACTATAGCTCACTGAAATAACTGAAGCTGTAAAAAGCCAAGACTGCATAATGTACTCGAAAGGGGAGAGATTAACATAAATTGATTTTTTTCTAAATAGTGTTTTTTACCTGCTATTGTGTTGGTGTTAATTTTGTTGCTTTGTACTTATTTATTATAGTGATAAATAAAATAAATATATTAATTTTGACTAAATATAAATTAAAAATCCATCCACGTGGAAGTCACACTTAGAATGACTTCAAAGTAGTAACAAAAGAGCCAGATAGAAGTATATGATGAATTTAAGACCCTTGAAAATAATGCAGAATTCCATCTGCATTATTATAATGATATATGTAAGGCAGGAAAAGATAGGATGAATGCAATTTAGAGGAGGTGGGAGCATGGTATTTCAGAATTTCATCTCTTTAAATCAGTTGGTAAAAGTTAGAAGAGTTTTTGTTCTGTTTTGTTTTTTTCAAATAGGTAAGGCTGTAACTCCTTTACTGAGACAACACTGATTATAAAACTAATATTGAGGGGCTTCCCTGGTGGCGCAGTGGTTAAGAATCCACCTGCCAATGCAGGGGACACGGGTTTGAGCGCTGGTCTGGGAAGATCCCACATGCTGTGGAGCAACTAAGCCCCTGTGCCACAACTACTGAGCCTGTGCTCTACAGCCTGTGAGCCACAACTGCTGAAGCCCACGCACCTAGAGCCCATGGTCCGCAACAAGAGAAAACACCGCAATGAGAGGCCTGCACACGGCAACGAAGAGCAGCCCCGGCTCGCCGCAACTAGAGAAAGCCCGCGCACAGCAACGAAGACCCAACGCAGCCAAAAATAAATAAATAAATAGTAAATAAATGTTTAAAAAATTTAAAAAAAAAACTAACATTGAATGATTTCAATAGAAGCCCCAATACACAGGATTGTGGTGGGCCTTCCACTGACATATTAAAAAAAATCCTGGCTCAAACTCACCAGGATTGGACTCACAGTACGTCCAACTGTGGTTGAGTACAACCATCTTATATATATGTAAGCCTCCCATGTGCCATTCTTAGATTTCTGATCAATAAGTAACAGTATTGTGGTCTTGAGTTTTAGCCCTAGAAACCCTATTAGGTCTGAGAAGGTTAATCTGCTTCACTGAGTGACTTTCTAACCCTGAGAAGGTTAAGCACTCAGTGTAGAGACAATTAGATAAATCAGACTCATATTTCCATAGCTCAGGGTAATCAATGTTTGCTATTTAAAATATCTATAATTTTAAGAGAATCTGGCATATCAGGTTTTTGTCTTTGATTTAAAATTAATCTTAAACTTGTTATTTGAAGTTTGAGGGAATTGAACCAATTTTTAAAATGACATTCATATGGATAAGAGAACTCGATTTACCACATATATCTGTTTAACTTATTACACTTCCAGGATCATGTAAGGACTTACAAAGGGCTATTACAATTGCAAATTTGCCGTCAGGCATGTGATGTACAATACTTAAAAAGAAAACTGAATTTATTCAGTTTATCAATGCAAGTTAGATGTTTCCAGAAATTTAATTAACTGAGCTTATAAATAGGATGGATTGTTTAAAGACATTTCGTATGTTGAGTATGAATTAAGGTGATTGTTCTTAACCTTTTTAGATTTATGCGTAGTATATCAAGACTTACAAGTTAAATCTGAAGGCTTACTGAAAACCAGGGTTTTACGTTGTAATGTTGATAATTTAATTTCAAACCAAAGTAGCCATAAATATTTCTCTGAATAAAGGTGCCCCTGAAATGTCAGAAGCCCATGTGGACACAGCATTCCTTCCCCCCTCGGCCCCTAACTCCCTCCTGCCCCCTTTAGCCCTCAAGTCACTTCCTCAGAAAGGTCTTCCCCACCCAACACGCTCATTTAAATTATATCCCCTTCCCTCTCCCTGTGCCCCATACTGTTCCTTCATAATACCACAATTTAAAATGATATATTTATTTGTGAATTTGGGGTTGTTTAATGTCTATTTTCCCATGAAGCTGTCAGTTGCACGAAGGCAGGGACTGCTTCTGTGTATTCCGTATTGTGTTTCCAAGGCCTGGAACAGCTAACATCTGGTACATCCTAAGTGCACGATAAAAAAGACTGAACAAATAAATTGACTGGAGGACTGAAGTATCTATGAATGTAGTACACCTGTAATACTAGGCAAGGTGGACCAAACTGTAAATGCCTTACCTGTTCATTTCACAGTTCAAGACGGGTTCCAGCCCTGGTCCAGGAAGGTCTCACATGCCACGGAGCAACTGGGCCCCTGCGCCACAGCTAGTGAGCCTGCTCTCTAGAGCCCGCGAGCCACAACTACTGAAGCCTGCGTGCCTAGAGCCCGTGCTCCACAACAAGAGAAGCCACCACAGTGAGAAGCCCGTGCACTGCAACGAAGAGTAGCCCCCGCTCGCCACTATTGGAGAAAGCCCGCACGCAGCAACAAAGACCCAATGCAGCCAAAAATAAATAAATTTAATATCTCAACCATAGTTTCTGATCTGCAGAATGAGGGGCAGAATGATCTGCAGAGTGACTGCTAAGATTTCCGTCTTCTAAATCTATAAGGGTAGCAAGAATGTATTTCTAAGCAGAACTTTAGTAACATACCAAATGTTCTTCCAAACTACATTAGCCTACTTCTCAACTTCATTGATTTCTAAAAGATTTCAAAACATGAGCTAAATATAGTAATGTGTCTATATATTAAGTCTAATTTCATTTATGCACAATTAATGCCATTTTTAATTTTTTTAAATGTTTTGACCACGCTGCATGGCATGAGGGATCTTAGTACCCTGACCAGGGATCGAACCCATGCCCCTTGCAGTGTAAGTGCAGAGTCTTAACCACTGGACCACCAGGGAAGTCCCCATTTTTTAAATAATAACTTTTCCATTTAGGACATGTATTAAAATAAGTGCAAGATGAGTGTTTGGTTTCACATTGTCACTGTCAAAAATTTTTTTAATTGCCCGTACAAAACAAAAGTGATTTTAAGAAAAAGAAGTTTCTGAATCAACCGTTAGAAGGATCAAAGACCTCTTAGGCTAAAGCTGCCAACCGTGTTACCTTCTTTTCCTTACTTTGGTCTTACAGACCAAAACCGCTATGTATACTTATAAGCTGCCCAAATGTACCTAATTTTCATAGATTAACCGTAGGACATATTTTGGAGGACACTTACTCGTATATTTCTAAGTTGGTTGGTTTGTTTTCAGTCACATAGTTGCTTGGAATTAAGCCTTCATTCCTACAAAGACAAAGCAAAAATCAAAACGCTTGGCACATTTGTGGCATTATTGTGGCAAAAATCCTTTTAAAAACCTCAAGGATGCAGGGGAAAATCAAATTCATTTGACTACTTAAATTGTTGAAAGAAGAAAGAAAAGTTTTTTCATTTCAACTAAAACCTCTGCATGATAAATACTAAGTTTCTGACTTATAATGTGAATAGTTTAAGACGTTTTCTGACAAAAATCTTTGCAAAGAGGAAAAGGTGTACTTACGTGATCACTGGGACATCATAGTGACTAGATTAAAAGCATACCAATTACAAAGATATTGACTTAATTCTTTTTAATTGCCACAGAGTATTCCACAGAATAGATATTCTAGTTTAGCCACACCCCTATTACAGCAAAGCTGGAAAGAAATACTTGAACATGCCTTCTTGTGTACAAGTAAAAGTACTTCTCTAAGACAGATACCAAGCAGGGAGACTGCTGGGTCACGGAGTATGTACATCTTTCAGTAGATACAGTAAATTGCTGTTGAAGGGAAATGTACCAATTTATACACTCATCAGCAGGGGAGGGGTTTCTCTTTTCCTATACCTTCGCCAATGAAATCTGAAATTTAAAATGATGGAAAGATCTCCAAGACATTTTATTGAGGAATACAAGCAAGTTGCAGAGCAATGCATAAAGTATGGTCAGACTTAGCTAAATTATATCTGCAAACAATACCATATGTTTCAATGAGTGCATTGAGAATGATCTGGACAAGTACTCACTAAATGAATAATGGTGCTTCCTTTTGGGAAAGAGACTGGGTTTGGAGGTGTGGCAAAGCAGAATTTGGGTACTATTTATCATGTTTGAATCCAAAAAAAAAAAAAACTATATTCAGTTATTAACTTTGAAGTTAAAAATTGCTGTTGTTTCTCTTTAAGTCTGAGTCATGCCAATAGGCCACCTGCAGCAGTAGCTAATTACACAGCCCTGAACCTACTAACTTACTGTGGTCACTGGGACATCATACCTCTTTTCCCACTGAAAAGTCTCCATCACATGTTGAGACTCAATCAAAAACTGGTAACACAGCCAAATCATCAGGAAAATATAAATAAAGAGGTATGTATGTACTTCTGATGCTTAGACACTTACAATCTCCAAATCCTGACAAGGATCAGAAATCAATGCCAGCATTCTTTCCCAGAAAGCTCACCTACTCCTCAGAATTCTTCTCTACCCAGGACTCCAGTCTGGCATTAGCAATCTATTGCAACGGACACAAAGAAGTCTTATTGCATCCCAGGGTCTTTTTTCTTTCCAATTTAATTCAGAAACTATTGCAATGTTTACTTCTAAAACTAGTCATTGTAGAAATATGAAAATGAATAAGATACTGTTTCTGTTTCTATCTCAGAGCTTAACAGGAAAAAAATTCAAATTGCCAAAGAAAGCATAAATTAGAATAAGAACTTGTATGGTAGGAACGATCATTCCCATTTTACAACTAAAGAAACAAAAATTCATTAAAAATAGAACTACCATATGATCCAGCAATTCTGCTTCTAGGTATTTATCTGAAGAAAATGAAAACACTAACTCAAAAAGATATATGCACCCCCATGTTCATTGCAGCGCTATTTACAATAGCCAAGACGTGGAAACAACCTAAGTATCCACTGACGGATGAGTGGATAAAGAAAATGTGGTATATATCTCTACAATGGAATATTATTCAGCCATAAAAAGAAGAACATCTTTTCCTTTACAGCAACATAGATGGACCTGGAGAGCACTATATTAAGTGAAGTAAGTCAGACAAAGACAAATACTATATGGTCTCACTTACCTGTGAAATCTTTTAAAAAATGAAAAATTGAAGAAACAAACAAACAAGCTCATAGATAGAAAGAACAGATTGGCGGTTGCCAGAAGCAGGGGTGGGTGGGGCTGAAGTGGGTGAAGGGGATCAGAAGGTATAAAACTCCCGCTACAGAATAAATATGTCTTGGGGATATAATGTATAGAATGGTAACTGCAGTTAATAGTACCGTATCACATGCTTGAAAGTTGCTAAGAGAATAAATAAAAGTTCGTAAAAGTTCCCGTCACAAGAAAAAAAACTTGTAACTATGTATGGTGATGAATGTTAACTAGACTTGTAGTGAGTATTTGACAATATATATAAATATTGAATCATTATGTTGTATACTTAAAACTAATATAATGTTATATGTCAATTATAACTGAGAAGGAAGAGAGAAAGGAAGGAAAGGAGGGAAGGAGGGAGGGAGGGAGGGAAACAGAGAGGGTAAGTGACTTGCCCAAGGACACACAACAGTACGCGGCAGCATCAGGATATAAAGCCACGTGTACCTAGTTTGGAGAGTCTGCCTGAAATCACGGTGCTATAATGCTCTTTCATACAGATGGGGAGGTGTGGGAACAGCTTCTGTTTCATTTACGAGGAAGAGTTATGAACCTGGATTAAATGAGCCACTACACGGAGTCTATGTCATGCTTCAGAAGTCTTCAGAGAATGAGAGATGAGAGATTTGGTAAAGACTAAGCCATCAGTCTTACCCCAAGCGGTCTCTTGCCTTCCACCAGTGAGGATTACACTTCTCCAAGATCAGGTATTCCTCTGCTCTCTTTAAGGCTAAGTCACAGGGCTCTCTGGGCAGGAAATCATACAGTGCTTTGACTTGGATCTTCTCTTCAGCAAACTCAGAGGGTGGGAGGGGAGGCAGCGGCTTGCGTTTTGATGGCTGCACTCGGCCCCTGTTGGACTGTAAAAACTAAAGAGTGAGTCGTTGTGCTATTGTTTTAGTGATCTGTACTAAAAAAGAATCGGGATAGAGCCTATTTGCCTGCCCCCTCACTTCTCCCAGCCAGCTGCACCAAAGCAGAAGCCCAGGTGGGATAAAGGTAGGAAATGACTAACTATAGAACAACTTCCAGATCCAGCAACACACTCATCATTTTGTAAATTCTCAAGATCACCAGTTCTCTTGCCAGCATTGCACTGAATTGTTCTCATGTCACAATTCTTAAAATTTTATTTCCTCCTTAATAGTTTCACTTCAAGGATTTTTCTCTCTTGGAAAAAGAAAAACAGCTCTTCCCTTTCGCGTGCTGTAAGCTTGTGTTTGGGTTTAACACACTTCCCAAGAAAACTGATTCTCCGCCACTGAACTGAAAATTAATCCTGGCCTCAAAATGGCAGTAGCCAGGATACATTTTTTCCCAATTTCAAGTTCTGCCAAAATATAGCAGAGTAGTCTATTTTAACTGTTTTTGTTGGTTGGTTGGTTGGTTGGTTTCTGTCTTTCACTTTCTTCTAGGACATCGATTCACTAAATGTTTACTGAGAACTCATTATGTGCCAACCATGATACTAGGTTCTGGGCATGGCAGCAAACGGTACCTCATGAGGCCCAGACCCTAAAAATGCCACCGTCCTTTACCCCTTCACCCCCATCAAAACGATACTCACTTGCTTCTTACTTGGCAATTCACTGAACCATGGTCTGCGACGCTGCGTGTATTTTTCTGAAAGTTCTTCATCTTTGCTAAGGCTTATTTGTGTCCTCACTTGTCTGACATTGAAAAATAATCATGTTACAAATGATTATTTGTACTCAAGTTATCTATGAATCTACTAGATTATCACAAACTAGTAGAAAAATCTCCTTCCTATTGTTTTTTTTTTAAGAAGACTTCCAAACTCCATTTCCTTGAACAAGGTACTACCTCTCAGAACTTCATTTTTTTTAATCTGGAAACTAGAGATGCTAAGAGCGTATAGAGTTGTTATGAAATAAAATTGAGAAAACATCTCATGTGCCCAATACAGAGTCTGGTGCATATTAAGGGTGTACAATTATAATCATGATAATGAAGATCTTACTCTGTGTCAGGCACAGTGTTTATCATTTTACATGCATCACCTGATTCGATGGTATCTATTGTTATAAGTAGACATGGTGTAGCAATAAGAACATGAGTTCAGATCCCAGGTCTACCATTTTCATAGTGTGGCCTTGGGTAAGCAATGTAACCTCTCTAAGCCTCAATTTCCTCATCTGTATAATGGAGATTGTAAAAAAAAATGGGTGGTTTTGAGAGTCACTTGAGCTAAAATATGCAAACTTCTTAGCACAGTCTGACATATAGAACACTCCCATTAAATGTTGGCTCTTATTATTATCATGATGCGCTGGATTTTACCCTTATACGTCATTTGCTGGGCACCAAAGTGTAAAACGCACTGATAGTTTGGGGGAGATACTCAAATAAACAAGACAGGATTCTTACCCTTAAAAGGTAAAAATTACAGAGTGAAACACAGACATATAAATAGCATACATGAAATAAGTATTAAATAAAGAACCAAGCCGCGTGCTCTGGGAACACAATGGAAGGAGCAATTAAATCCAGGAGGATCAAGGAAGCATCACAGACCTGACACCTGACCTACAGCTAGCTTTAAATGAATGGCCATTCAACAGGAAGAAAATGGGGAGTAGGGTTTCCCAGGCAGAGGCAACAGCAGATACAAAGAGATGTGGAGACTCGACAGGCAATAGAGAAAAGGAATGAATTAATTTCCGAGAAGTTGCCCTCGGAAGAAGACTTACCGCTTCTGCACGGAACAGCAACAGCAGAAAATCGACTGGACGGTATTATCTGAAAAGCAGATCATTCTCAACTGTTAGAAAGCCGTGAGTCCGTGATATTGGATAGAGGAGGCTGCTGGTGCTGGTCCAAAGGAGGAAATCCCTGAGGGTACGGGTGACAGAAAGTATTGCAAAGCATATGCAAAGTCTCGACCGTGCCCTTCTTCACTAGTAGAAGATGAAAAACTGTCACTAACACAAAAAGAAGTTACTGGCACCCCGGCCACTGTGGTTTCCCTTCTCAGGCTCTTGTTCCTGGGTCTGGTTTCATGCATTTCCTCAGTCTGTGAATGATAAATGACCACTGTATTCCTCTTTACCTTGATCAGGGCTAATGTCAGTTGACAAGTATACACAAGAATATGATTCCAGAA
The DNA here is from genome assembly GCF_011762595.2 of Tursiops truncatus. Taxonomy (NCBI): domain Eukaryota; kingdom Metazoa; phylum Chordata; class Mammalia; order Artiodactyla; family Delphinidae; genus Tursiops; species Tursiops truncatus. Next base: position 70,720,494 of record NC_047038.1, read on the forward strand.
ACAATGTTCTCCTAGGAAATCTGTTAGCAGGGATTTTGAATTAGGTCCATTGCATTTCTTCAAAAATATTTTAATATATATTTTATATATTTACATAAAGTAATATAAATATATTTAATATATTATATAATAATGTAATTTAACATATTTATTTTATTTTCATATATTATGTATCAAAATACATTTATACCTTTTTGGCTCTCAAATTTTCTATGGATTAGGTCCAAACATAAACTGAATATTTAAAGAAAGCACTAGCTATCTAGTAAATCTGGGTCATGCTTACACTTCTACTGTCAAGTTTAATGTTTATTTAAGTTAGACCATTTGCCTTTTTCAAACCATAAATTTTGAATTTATCAAAAGCTGTTTTATGTTCATAGAATCTGCATTTCACAGCGGCACTTTTCTCATACTGACCCCTGAAAATGAAGCACTGTTAAGGAAGCAGAGTACATTAGACATGAGCATTACCTTTGAGGTTAGAAAGACCTAACGATGAATTCTAGCTGGGGGCGGGGAGGGGGGAGGGCGCTGACTATATCTGGGATAAGTCCCTTTACTTCTCTATCTCTTTATTTTCCTATCTGTGAAAACAAGATAATCATACCTACCTGCTTTGAGAAGCCTTAGGGGGCAGAGGTTAATCTCCAACTTTGTGGATTTGGGCAAGTTACTTAACTGTTCTGTGCTTAAGTTTCCTCATCTGTAAAATGGGAATAATAGGACACTAGGCATGTAAGGCTACTATGAGGATTAATTGAATGAATTCATATAAAGCATGCAGAACAATGCCAGGTATATATCAATAGTAAGAGGGTAATCAAGAAGACCTATTATCATTATAGGGTTGTTGAGATTAAATTAGATATTTTCTCTAAAGTCCTGGAACATGGAAGAGGGGTACAAGCAGAAAACACCCGGTACGAGCAATCTACCCCTCAGCATCCACTCTATGCCTCCAGAACCAGGGATGAAATAGAGCTAACATATTATCGCCAGGTGATGTCAATTTGATCATATTCCTACCGGAAACCTAGTACATTAACCACCATCAGGATTCTTAAGTCAGGTAGGGAAGGAAACGAGGAGAAAAGAAGAGTAACATAGGACATAGCTGCTACAATTCCCACCTCTTAAGCTGTCCTGAGTCCTAAGCTGATCACAGATACCTTCTGTCACCATTCATTCCTTGTGCCCCCTTGCCTCTGCCGACACTTTGGCCAAAGGAGGTACTTTATCTAATGGAATTGCCCAAATGTTCATTCCTGTGGGATTTGGGTCCTTAGTTGGTATTGTCTTAATGGGGTTGTTACAGTTTTCTACTGACCAGGACTATTACGAATTTTAAGAAACGAAGCTAGTGAATTCCCTGAGTTTCAAAGTCCTCATTGTACTCATTGTGAAGAATGAACCAATTCCTGGTAATCAGGATATTCATCCCAGCTACTCTGACACTTTCCTGTGCCTATCAGTTCGCTGATACAAGGAATCCCAAAATGGTTAGAGGGCAATCTCAACTTCCAATGTTCCCTAACAAAAGGATTCTTCTCTCGGGCACTAGAATCTCCAAACTCACCAAACCCAAAGTCACAGGGAAAGAGAATAACAATATCCAGTGGGTTATTAGGTGGTGATAGGGGCCACTCCAATCTCTACTCCTTAGTTCCCAGACTCAGACATCCTGGCTATACGGAAACAACACCACATTTGCTGTTGGCTTAAGGCATTTACTGTATATGATAGGACACCACTCCAACTTTGCAAGATGCTGTCTCCCAGGTGTCATAGCAATTGAGCCTTTAGCAGGCCATTCCTCTGTACTATTAAGCCAGCTGCTTCTGAATTACGGGACACATGGTAAGAGTATTCAGAGAACCACTGTACCAGCACCAATGAAACTAAGAAAAGGCTGACTCCACAAAATGTATCATCTTGTAGACCTCTGGTTACATCTTCTCATTTTGTCCCCATTCCAAGAGTTTCAAACACATTCCTCCCCAGATCTTTCACCAACCTCCCAATCTTGTTCTTTCCACGTTCCTGAACTAGCAGGGCAACTTTTTTGCCGTTGCATATGAGTCAATGTAGATCGATGCCTCAGACTAACTGTCCCTAATGAAGTGAATAAACTGATGTACTTCTTGAAGTTCAAGGAGAATGTTATTTCAACACCATCTTTCAGGCTACCTCTGAATAGGGCTGTAGCATGATGGCTGTTCATTTCCTGCTCATGTGGGTTTGGGATGCAGATCTATCTGTAAATCAGGCCTGATGGGAAATTCCTCTTGAGGTCTTGGGTGTGAGGTGAAGGAGAAGCAGAAAGAACAGGTACTATGTGAATGTCACCTGCTCATGAAGGTTTCTTGAGCCTTCTGGATCTACGGGGGCCCACTTTCACATATACCATTTCCATGTTATTATGGATTACTCCTACACATGCCCAATTTCTTGGTTCAGTGAGTCAGATAACACTCAGCTCATGACAGGCTCACTCAGTTTGGATCGCATAAGCATTTCATGGCATGGTTGGAGCATTCAGTCTTCACCAGAAGGAAGCCAGGAGCTACTTTTCAAATCAAAAATAGTGGGGACTTCCCTGGCGGTCCAGTGGTTAAGTCTCCTCACTTCCACTGCAGGGGGCACAGGTTTGATCCCTGGTTGGGGAACTAAGATCCCGCGTGTCACGCAGTGCGGCCAAAAAAAAAAAAAAAAAAAAATCAAAAATAGTTATCAGCACAGGGTCAAGTCATTACTCCCAGTTTCTGAGGGTTTGTGCTGTGATTCTCATAATGGGACTTTCAGAGGCTCCATATAGCCAACATTTTGCCCTTCATCCCAGGCTACCACCAATGATAACTGGAGTAATGGAAAATTGAGTTATTTCTCCCAGCAATAAGGCTATGCCTGGACCTCTAACTATATGACCAAATAAATCCCAGATCCAATTTTGACTCTGTTTCCTAGAGCCACTTATGATGCCAATTATGGTATCAATCAGGCCTATAATATAAAACAAGACATACTTAAATTAGAATACTTTTAGAAGGGTTTATTTACAAAGAGACTAATTACAAAGGTGCAGAAGGGGGTAAGGTAACGATAAAGAATGTGCAGACGCCTGGGTCCAGCAATAGTGGAACTGTCACCATCCCCATGTCCAAAAGGCCCAGGAAAGTGAGAGAGTTAAGTAGAGCAGAGACCATTTTACAGGAGCAATGATCTGCTGTAGAGGGACACAGCCAGTGCAAGGTAACCTCACCACAGCTTCCTTCCAGGGCTCCCCATGGGTGTAGTGTAAGCAGAAGCCAGAGAGCTCAGAAGCATGCCGAACAGCCCTACAGATTCCTTTTCCAGGATAGAGTGCAAGGTGGAGAAGAATGAATACCAAGAGGCCGGGCTCACTGAGCCACGATGGAGGCTGGCTTCCACGTTTAATCCCCACAGGTCATCCTTCCAGGGTAGAATAGGGTGGATAAGAATAAAGATATCCAACATAGTAATCAATATATACTGGTTCCTTTGCCTTTCACCTTCAAAACCTAGAGTCATGCATTAGTTCCTTGCCTTTCTCCGGTTTGGATACTGCCGTTATTCAATGTTTGGGCTACAGACACTCTGGTGGTGTCCAGGGGTAAACATCTCATTTCTACTCTGGAGATACAATTCCAGTCCAAGCCCAGGCAAAGATTCACTTTTGCTCCCACTGCTGTGAGATCACTCACCCCTGATTTAATAACTTTCTTCCTTAGCCTGCACCAAGAAACACAAATTTGATTTCCAGGGACCAAAACAGAGTTCCGCAAACCTTCACTACATGGTGTATTATTAGGCTTTTGGATCTCAACTGCTTCTGACTGTCAGTTTTCATCTGGTGGCCTCTGCATGAGCCAATTGCCAAAAACACGCCCCCCAAACAGGGTACGTTAGCACTTGGGGGCTCTGTCTACCTTGGCAGGAGTGGTTCTAATTTGCATCCTTACCGATTTATTCCAGTGTTGCCTTAGAGCCCCGTACAGATATGCATCCATCCAGGCCAAGAAATGTGAAGTCCAGTGTAGGTTATACAAGTGAGAGAAGCAAGCAGAGTATGGTATGGACTGTGGCAAAATGCTGTGTCAAAGTCCCATGTAGAGGTATTTAGATTCAAAAATTTTTAAATACTCCTTCCCTCTTCTACATCACCATTTTCCCCCTCTCTACTGGATCCTTCCCAATAGCATAGAAGTATACGGCTACTTCACCCCTTAAAAACAAAACAACAAATTACCCTTGATCTTATTTCTTCCATCAGCTTTGCTCCCCATTTATAGTAATTAGCAGTCTTTATTTGCTGCCTCCAATTCTTTCCCTCCCGCTTTCTCTTAACCCATCCCAGTCAAGCTTTTGATCCTACTACTTCCCCAAACTGCTCTTGTTAGGGTCACCAGGGTCCTATGCACTGCTATAAACAATGGTCAATTCTAAGGCCTCATCTTACCTGTGCTCTCAGCAGCATTTGACACTATGTCCTACTGGTCTTCCTTCTTCTCACTCTCCTTTACTGCTTTCTTCTCCTCCCTGCTAACTTCTTAGACTGGATCTAATGCTAGGCTGCCCCAAAGCTTTTGATTTCTTCTTTACTCTGCCTTATTCACTCGCTTGATTATCTCATTCCTTCCTGTGTCTTAAAAGCCATCTATCTGCTGATGACACCCAAATGTACACCTCTACCCCAGTTCCCATGAATTTCAGACTTGCATAGCCAAAGGCACTCTCAAATTCTCCACTTGGATGTCTAGTGGACACCTCGAATTCACAGGAAGAAATCTGAACTCCTCTCTTCTTCCTCCCCAAACTCGTCTATCTACTCTTCTCCATCTTGTCAAGAGCAACTCCATTTTTCCAGTTGCTCAGGCCAATGATCTTGGAGTTATCTTTGACTCCTCTCTTTCTCTCACACCCAGTCCAATCCATCAGGAGAGCATGCTGACTCTTCCTTAAAAATGTATCCAAGGGCTTCCCTGGTGGCGCAGTGGTTGAGAGTCTGCCTGCCGATGCAGGGGACACAGGTTCGTGCCCCGGTCCGGGAAGATCCCACGTGCCGCGAAGCGGCTGGGCCCGTGAGCCATGGCCGCTAAGCCTGCATGTCTGGAGCCTGTGCTCCGCAACGGGAGAGGCCACAGCAGTGAGAGGCCCACGTACCACACACACAAAAAACGTATCCAAGAGTTTCTGCTTGAGAAGACGAAAAAGTTCTGGAGATGAGTAATGGTGATGACTGTACAATAATGTGCTTGGACTTCATGCTCCTGGACTCTCCATTTACAAATGGTTAAAATGGTAAATTTTATGTTAATTACATTTCACCACAAAACTCACACACACACAGAATGTTACTGCTTTTCCCCACCCTTCTGTGACTACCAAGGTCTAAGTCTCCATTATCTGGTACCAATAGCCTCCTAACTTCTTTCTGCTTCTACACTTAATCCCATCCCCCCCACCCTTTATGGCTTATTTTTCAGCTGCCACAGTAATTAATTTAGAACCTAGGTCAGATCATGCTACTCTTTGTCTCACAAACCCACAATGGCTCTCCATTTCACTGTGCGTTACAGCCAATTTTCTCACAATCGTCCTTAAACCGTCCACGACCTGGCCTCCTGGTACCTCTCACCTTCTCTCCAATGTGCTTGTGCTCATTTCACCCCATCCACACTGCCCGCGCAGTGCTTCTGGACCAGGACTGCTCTCACCCAAGGCTCTTCGCTTTTGTTCTGCCTGGACCATTCTTCCCCCAGCTGTCAGCCCTCCCTACTCTCTCCACTCCTTCACTCCTTTAATTAAATTAATAAAATAAAATAGACTCTCAATTACATATGGCAACAAGATTATATCTTTCCTTATTTCCGAGGCCTTCCGTAATCTGGCCAGCCCCACCCTGACGCTTAGTGTTCACCAATTCCTATTACACCAGCTTCTATTCTTCTGTTCACTGTTCTCACAGACACCTTGCACATTTCTGTCCCCAGCTTAAAAATGGCTTCCACTGCAATCCACTCCCACCTAATCTTCCTTCGGCTCCCAAAGCACTGTTATCTGTCTTGCTCTGTGGCTCATAATTAGGTACCATCTTCAATGGTTATTTACTTTTCCTTGTGTAGCCTTCATCTCTCACAGGGCTTCTCAATCTCACCACTACTGACACCTTAGAGTGATGAGTGCTTTGCTGCGGGAGCTGTCCTGTGTATTACAGTATGTTGAGCAACATCCCTGGCCCCTGTGCACTAGATGTCAGTACCAACAGCACCTCACTCCTCTGATACCCACCTCCCACACCCAGGTGTGAAGACCAAAATGTTTCCAGGAATTGTCAGATGTCCCCTGTGGGCAAAAATCACCCCTTGTTAAGAACCACTGAGCTAGATTGTGAACTCTTCAATTTCACGGTCTGAGTCTCATGGTTTTTTGTCTTGTCCATAGCATCCAGCATGAGAGCCTGGTACAGAGCAAGAACTCAATAGATAGCTGTTAAATAACGCCTCCCCAATATCTACACCATCACATTACACTTAGGCTCTATTTGTCAGTAACTCATTCTGCCACATGCAATCTCACAGCTCGACGCTGGCCGGCCGCAGAGCAAGCTAGGTTGACCACGTCCTTTTGACTAAGTAGAACAGTAAAGTTGAAGAAGACAGCTTCCGGAGCTTGTAGTAGGTCATAAGTCTAACCTTTTGTTCCAGGTATAGTAAAAAAGAAGAAGGGGGCTTCGCTGGTGGCGCAGTGGCTGAGAGTCTGCGTGCCGATGCAGGGGATGCGGGTTTGTGCCCCGGTCCGGAAAGATCCCACATGCCACGGAGCGGCTGGGCCCGTGAGCCATGGCCGCTGAGCCTGCGCGTCCAGAGCCTGTGCTCCGCAACGGGAGAGGCCACAACAGTGAGAGGCCCGTGTACCGCAAAAAAAAAAAAAAAAAAGAAGGAAGAGAGGGAGGAGGAGGAGGAGGTGGGAAGGAGAAAAAGCAGTGGCAGCTTATCCAAAATAAAGCATCAATCCACGAGATGCTAAATGAAATGGTTAAAACCCGGTGTTCAAATGTTCTTTTTTCTGTATAAGGACAGCATGTGGGGTTGAGCAGTCACTAGGGTCAGGGTAACCTGAAGTCAAATCACGACTCCATTTTCTTGTAGCGACAATATGATTTGGGGCAATTACTCAGGAGCCTCATCTGGAAAATGATAGAAATAAAACCTACCTTCTAGGAAAGGCAGTTCCCCACTGCTACGAACAAAGCATTTACCATATGGCGGGACTACAGGAAGATCTTACTATCCTATACTAACTCACTCCCTACACACTGAAATAGGTCCTGTAATTATCCCCATTTCACAGATGAAGAAATTGAGTAACAGACAGGTTCAGTCATTTGTCCAAAGCTACATACCTAAAAAAGCAGCTGAGATTGAATTTAAGTCCACAGAGCTTGGCTGAGTCCACGAGCATAATAATGAGACAGTCCTTGTGGATGAGAAGATTGCGTAAGACAGCAGAGATGAAATGTCTAGGACAGAGCAGTTGCTCATTTAATGTCCAACCTTTTCCCTCACTCAGTTCCCTAGAATTCATTCAGCAAGTATGTATTGTGTATTCAAAGAGCAGATTTGAGGTAAACAGATAGAAGCACACTATGGTCCTCCCTCTGAAGACAAAATGGGAAGAAGGTCAAGTAAACCAAAGCTGACCTTCAACCCCACAACTCCTGTGTTCCGAGCCCATTCTCTACCCCTGTTCACCCCGCTCAGGACTCTAAGGGATCCTCTCTCCACTATCAACACAGCTCTCCGGAGGTGCTCTGAAGCTTAGTCTTGGCAAGGTGAAAATGATATGATAGTAAACTGATATAACAGTAAACATGTACGGCAGTGCTTCTTTTAAAGGCGTTTTCATATCTGTAAGCATGACAACTGTATTTGTCAGCGTGATCAGAGAGAGAGCAAGATAAACTGACTTAAGGAATTGGCTCACACAATTGTGAGGGCTGGTGAGTCCAAACTCTGACGGGGTGGGCTGGCGACTCAGGGAAGAGCTGCAGTTTGAGTCCAAAGGCAGTCTGCTGGCCGAATGTTTTCTTGCTTAGTGGAGGTCAGTCTTTGGTTTATTAAGGCCTTCAACTGATTAGATGAGGCCCACCCACATTATGTCTTGGTAATCTGCTTTCCTAAAGATCCACTGATTTAAGTGTTAATCTCACACAAAAAATATCTTCACTGAAACATCCACAGGAACATTTAACCCACTACCTAGGCATCATGGCCCAGCCAAGTTGACCCATAAAATTAACCATTATTATACCTTAAATTAAACATATAGAACTTTCAAAGAGAAACTGCTGGTATTTGCCAGCAGGAATGATATCTGGAGACTAGGAAAAGGCTCCCCCCCGCCTTCGCTGAATTTACCATCCATGACTACACACCAACAGAGTGGACTACAAATCCAACAGCAATCTCTCGGTTATCTTTACTCTCTTCTGCAGCCTGGAATGTAGGAGGAAGTTTTTTCAGAAGTATTTATTTGTCCTCACTCAGTAGCAAAGACAGCTGCCTTCAAATAAGGGTACTAATCTGCCACAGCTTCAATTATGACACGGTTTTGTTCTATCTCCCCTGAAGACCAAGAATAGCTGTGAGCAGCGAGGACAACCTCTGCCTTGTTTATGGTTCAGTTCTGCCCAGCACAGTTGCTAGCAACTAGTCGCTGCCCAATAAATAATTGATGAGTGAGTGAAAAACAAGTTGGGAAAGCCAAACAGCTTCCTGGTGTTCCTTGCTTGGCTTGACTCTTCAAGACACTAGGCCTCTTTATTTACAGACTGAAGTAATGATTCATGCCAAAGCAGATAGCAATGATTATTAGATTTGTGGTCATTTTCTATTTACAGCATCACAGGTCTTCCAGGTGAGTGGGTAAATGGAGAGTCACTGCCACACGCCTGCTGTGGTTACAGAAGCCATTCTTTGAATTGCTTTTCTCAGTAACCTGCAGAGAGAAAGCCCTTTTTCGCCTTTATAAAATCCCCAATGAAGGCAGAAACTCATGCATATCTGGTCTTTGCCAGAGACAATCTAAAATGCCCCAGAGACGGGCAATGACTATTTGCCTGCTAGAAGGTTATATTCGGTGTTGAGGATTAACGCAGGAAGAAGCCAGAGCTTCCCCTCCCAGGCTTACATCTGCGCTATTCTTTTCATCTGCTTCTTATTCCCCAGCAAATACCTTTAATTATCTATCTTGTACCAGCAAATCAGGAAAAGGGCATCACATCCCGGCGTAATCTCCGTGACCTTTAGGAACTGGCACGTCCCTCATGGGTAAGGGAGTCGAACCTCTTATTTTATTTAGTGTTCGCTTACTCTCCTGGGAAGGCTTGCTTCCCCCTTCTCCCACCCATGCAGGTCTCCTAACAGCCTTCTGCTTGTGTGCGTGGCTGCAGCAGGGCTCGGCTTGGGGACGGGTTTCCACCAGGGGGCGCTGGAAGGGAGCGAGTGGGAGAAGCACCACTTCGAACAGCTCCCCGCCGCTCACAGTCCAGCAGATGAACGGTAGCTGAAGGGCTGCTGGGTCACCGCCGTCTGGGAAGCGAAGCTGGTGGCGTTCCCTCCGTTTCGAATGTCTTCAGATTTATATCTATGTAACCTCACGTATTTACGATGGCAGAGTTTCGTTACGAATCAGTGCTTCAGGCGAAATTCAGTCCTCCTGAATTTGCTTAGAATAACTGGCAGAAGGCTGGCGATTTTTATTTGAAAACATGAATAACTGGCTCGTTTCAAGAAGTGCCTTGAGCCAAAGACTAGGCTAGTGGCCCAACGCACACAATCCAGGTTGCGGTTTTAGGACGAGGAATTCCAGGGCAGCTGCGCTCACAGCTGAAGGGCTCGGGGAACTGGGAAGTGTGGAAAACCTGTGGCTTTGGATAAATAGCTCTGGGCAATTGGAACTGATCCTCTAAGTTCACTACAGGAAGCGCCTTATTTTTTTTCCAGAAATTTACAGAAAGGTCAAACCTCCTCATGACTGTAATAAATTCCCACCACTAGATCTATCTAAGGGACTTCTGAAGACCAAATACATGTTAATGGACTTAACCCTTATCATCTGGGAGGTGTGACACATAGCTAGCTTTTTTTTTAACCTGAATTTCTGCCTCTAAGCAGGCACCAGAAAAGACTTTCTGAAAAGACACCAAACCAAGAATCCACGCCAATGAGGGAAAGAAAGAAAAGAAAATAGAAACAGAGGGAGAGGGGGAGAGAGGGAAGGACGGGGAGGGCAAGACAGAGAGAGAGAGAGAAATACACTGAGTTTTTCACGGAAACATTTATTCAATTTAAGAAGTTATCCTTGATACAAACTTATGGTTACCAAAGGGGAAAGGTGGGAGGGGGATAAATTAGGAGCTTGGGATTAACATATACACACTACTATATATAAAACAGATCATCAACAAGGACCTACTGTATAGCACAGGGAACTCTACTCAATATTCTGTAATAACCTACAGGGGAAAAGAATCTGAAGAAGAGTTGATATATGTATATGTATAACTGAATCACTTTGCTGTACACCTGAAACTAACACAACATTATAAATCAACTATACTCCAATATAAAATAAAATTTAAATTAAAAAAATGTTTAAAGATATCCTTGATTCTGAATTTATGCTCTTTATATATTTGAAGCATTAAATTATCCCTGCTTTGTGTGTGTGCCTCCTTTGATATTAAAAGGGCACTCCTTTCAACAGAATTACTGAAAGAACAGTTTCCTTTTGATACTAAAATGTCCGTTCTTCTAAGAGATGATAGTCACCAGAGATGTTAGCGTTTTTGAATGTATTGACAAAATAAGTTAGCAACCCATTATTAGATCACGAACTGGTTTCTGGACATTATCCTGTCTGTGAAACCTTCAAGTAAGGGGAACAACTCCATTAGGGATTTGTTGGTTCCTAACAGAAAACAGGCAGCTAGCTCATGGGACAGTAACTGATAATCTGGGTGGAGGAGAAGAACGGTGCTGGCCTGGCTGAGCCTGAGGGGTGCTGTGTGTGGGGAAGGGGTGCAGAGACTCTGGAAGCCTGGGGAGCTGCATGGGGCGCTGGGCACTAGGGGAGACAGGGTCCCAGGGGCAAAGATGCTGAAGGGAAAGGCAGAGTTTCCCTGAAGACTGATCGCTCCTCTGTTCACAGCTTCAGCCAGCAAAGCCCCAGGCACCAAACATTCCAGCACCAGAAGCCCTTGTTTGTTCCACACAGGAATTTTATTCTTTCCCAGTCCTGAGCTGGCGTGAGGCGGACTTTGCAGGCATCTTGCCCACATCTCCTCCATCCCCTGGTCTCAGAGCAGTGTTTCCTAGGAGACTGTGGCCCGTGAGCTCCAAGTTCATGAGCAGCTCACAGACATCACAACCAAGACACCTGGCCAGCTTGGGATGTAGGTGCTTGGCCACCAGGCCCGCTGGCAGCCAGCACTGGGCAGCACCCCGCCCCCCGAGGGCAGGAAGGGGACAGATGCCAGCCAGTGGGCTTCACTACACAGAAAGGGCATCTGCCGGTCATACACAAGAAGGCGTGGAAACCTCACAGACGCAGTTCCAGATGGTGACTGCTGTTAGCATTATTGCTACAGGTTTCAGGCAGTTGCAGGAGGATAGAAGTGAAGTGGTTTAGAAACAAAAGGAAAGACACATATACTAGTGTCCATATTAACATTGAACCTATTTTTGAGAAAGGGGACCAACTCCAGCCTGAGGCAAAGTGGCAGTAAAAGTGGCCAAGTCTTTTTTTGGTCCATGGCTCTCCTAGCTTTTGCCACTGAATTAGGTATCTATTGTTGGAAACAAATTAGCTCCAAACCTAGAGGCAGAAACTGTTTACTATCTCACAGTTTCTGTGGGTCTGGGGTCCAGGCACTGCTTAACTGGGCGCCTCTGAATCAAATTGAGAAGTTCATGAAGCTCATGAAATTGTAGTAAAGGGGAGTTGGGATTTGCTGGAGAATCTACTTTCCAGTTCAGTCACATGGCTGTCGCTGGCCTTGGTGGCACGGCTCCTGGTGATGGGGATTCTCCACAGGCTGCCTGAGAATGCTCACAGCATGGCAGCAGGTCACCCAAGAGACAGGGAGCCCAAGAGCACTAAGAAGCCACAGTCTGCCGTAACCTAACCTCCCAGTAACACTCCATCCACCCCTGTTACCATACTCCATCTTTCCCCAAGGAGAAGGATCGTGTGAACAGCTGGAGGGGGGACATCACTGGGGCCACCTTAGAGATGCCTGTGCAGCCACCCTCGTTATCTCTGTATTAATTGTAAAAGAAATAACAGAAGATACTAACTTAAATGGGTTGGCGTGGGACTCAAACACAACGAGGAATAAGAGAGGGCTTTGAAAGCGGAGACCCAAGAAAAGCGGAGTGACCAAGAGGTCCTTACCTCACCCTCCAGATCAAATTATGCGTCCAGAAAACTGCATTTTAACAGTATCCTAAAGCACACTTCAGGCACACCAACACTTAAGAACCACCCAATTATTATTTTTCCTTCTACTTTATAAATTGGGAAGAAAAGACAGAGAAATTAGGTGATGATGAGATGGAGGGAAGGGAGGTGGTTAGCTTTTCGAACCCCCAGCACATCTCCCTGGTCCCCGTCCCCTAAACGATTCTCCTGGGCTGGGTCTGTCCTCAGAGCAGGGGTTAGTTGGGAGAAACGACCACTTGTGTTTCACAAACTAACCCTCATAGGAGCAGTGCCCAGGTACCACTCCCAGGCTCTGCCCACCAGTCACTAAGATCAATATCGCACCTTCCACAAGGATCTCCTCCTGCCCTACAGCAGCCTATGAGGCCAGACTTCTATGACAGCCCTTAAAACAACCAATGTATTTCCCAAATGACTCTGGCCCAAAAAACACCTATAAACATTTTTTTGATTAGTAGTAACACACCCTGGGGCACCTCTTAAGCTTTCTCTGGTCAACAGTAAACACTCATTGTTTTACCCAGAAGAAAATGGAGCCACGGCTTCCCTGGTGGCGCAGTGGTTAAGAATCTGCCTGCCAATGCAAGGGACATGGGTTCGAGCCCTGGTCCAGGAAGATCCCACATGCCGTGGAGCAACTAAGCCTGTGCACCACAACTACTGAGCCTGTGCTCTACAGCCTGTGAGCCACAACTACTGAAGCCTGCACACCTAAAGCCCGTGCTCTGCAACAAGAGAAGCCAACGCAATGAGAAGCCCATGCACCACAATGAAGAGTAGCGCCCGCTCACTGCAACTAGAGACAGCCCGTGTGCAACAACAAAGACCCAAACGCAGCCAAAAATAAAAAATAAATTAAATTAATTAATTAATTTAAAAAGAAAGAAAGAAAATGGAGCCACATCTAAGTGCAATCTGTGGAAGAAATAAACGGGTGAGTCTTACCGTTGAATCAAATGATCAGAAGCTGGAAAGGACAGTGATAGTTCATCAAACCCATGCCCTCCCAGGCCAGATAGAATGATCCTCAAAATATCCCCACTAATAGGTGGTCTCTTATTCAATCCTTTGGGCAATCTAATCCTTGTCTCAACCCTCACTGTTTATTTTATATATAACTGAATCCTGCCTGTTATCATTTACAGCCTTCTCTCGAGTTCTGACCTCAGGAGAAACGAAGAACAGATGCCCACATGGCTTTTAATGAAAAGGTTCTTACTAAGTCACTGCTCACCTTTGTCCTGCCATTGGGGGAAGTGGGGACATGGGTTACTGCTTCTTAGCTCTTTCTGCTTCGCTCTGCTTGGCCTGTGTTTCTGATCATGGGCACCCCGTCTTGATCTATGCGTGGACCCAGACTGTAAGTTATAATTCAGGTAGGTACAAGTGGAGTAGCCTGGTTTATTTTTTACGAATCCTACCCACAAGTGTTGGGTCCTAATGAGGTGATTTGGTTTAAACACATGACATTTAAAAATGGCAAAAAATGTTTCCTAATGCCACTTAAAACTCAGAAGTGCAAAAAATGTTGTCAGCAGCCTTGACTGCTTTATTCTGAGGTGACTGAGCTTCGTTGAAGCTTGTTTCCATAGTCATCCAGGATTAAAATCAGTCTTTTTCTTCCAGATTTTTAATTATTTGCATGATAAGGCTCTCTGAGTCTTCGAGGTAAATCAACGAGCATTTCCAAAACTTGTACATGGGACTGAACAGTCTTCCAAAGCAACTCCAAAATTAAGTTCATGAAGAACCTGTCATTTTAATCGACTGTTTCCCTCTAGTATCTTGTTGGGAGGCAGGCAAAAAGAGAGTGCCCATTGTACAGACGGGGACCTAATCTAAAGAACTTACCAAAGGTGACCCACTAGTGTTGCAGCAAATCCTGAAGTGGAACTTGGTCTCCTAGACTTTTGCTCTCAGTTCTTTACACTAAATATTCTAAATACAAACACTGTTCAAACGGATTGCATTTCTACACACACAGGTAGACTTAAGGACACTATTTTGGTTTTTTTTGTGTGCTTAATGCTAAACATTTTCTAAAATTACATCACCACCATGGGTATTTAAATAACAAACAAAACCCTGTCACGACATCTGGGGAAATTATCTTCCACACTTCACAATTTCTGGCATTCAAGACTAACCACCATGCCCAGAACAAGCCCTGAAGATAAAGGACAAAGCCATCTTACTTACAGGTGGAAAGAATCATGGCTGCACTTGTGCGGGGAGCAAACAAAACAGCCTTCAGGTCTTCAGCGATGCTCCTGTCACAAAAACACATCTTTTAACTGAAATCATAGCTCACCCAAGACGTTTCTCACAGGCGAAGTTAACCCCACCTATTTTCCTGTTCTAAAAACCTCAGAGAAGTGTGTGAATGACAACCCAATGGCCTATATAAGAGAAAGCTTGATAATCTACATCCAGATCTCTGAGGGTAGCTGCTATCAGTTCTTCATTCCCGAGTGTGTGGGTGAGTCCAGCAAACACCATTTTCAAGAAATCACAAGATTTGGGTAAAAGGGACCTTAAAAAGGGCATGAATTCAAATTGCTCTCTCTGGACAGAGAAAGAATTGGAGGCACAGATAGGATAAGGGACACCGTTAGGGGTAGAAACAGAATTAGATTGTAAGTTGTGAAGTACCACGTCTAGAATATTCTGTCCTCCTACTCAGTACTAACGCTTTAGGCACCGTACGAGGAGAGTTTATTTTGCGGGGCAGGAGGGAAAACACTAACCCATCCCCAGGTGACTGGGGCATGGCCGAGAACTACAAACACAACAACATCAACAATAAAAACGCACTTAGGAGTTGCACTTCATCCCACGGAAAAATAACCAAAAAGTAACTAAAACCAAAGGGAACCACTGCACTGAAGACATAGCAGATTCACGTTGCCCTTCCTATTCCCTGCTTTCTAGATTAAGATCTCTTTACACATTCTGGGTGGATTCTTCTATTTTTACTTCTCCTTTAGCCATAGCTATGGTTTTATATAAAAACTTTTTTTAAGTTCTAGTGAAATATTTAAAGATTTTTGAAGAAAATATTCCCAAATGTTGCCAAATCTTGTTTTCCCATCAAAAATATACATAACTATTAGGTTAAGGGCTATACTTTCTCCTCTCTCTTCAAAGCGACCTAGCGCTCTAAACACAGTTCCTCAAGGTCAAAAGGGAAGTATGGGATGGGGCTGGGAGGGACGAGAGGACTCCAGGTGAGAGACGAAGGAAGGAGGGAGGAGGAAGGTATGACAATGACAGTAGGGCACGGCGCGCATACAGCCAACCTCTTGAATGAGCTACAATTCAGTTAACAGGTGTGTATATTTTTGTGATGGGGGTACAGGTAAATAGGAAGATGAGAAGGAAGGTGGCAAACAGACTGTGACAAGACTTGGGATAAATATTTTATTTTTTTCCATTATAAGGGGGACAGGGAAGGATAGAAGACAGCCTTCAGGGGATGAACTGACCAGAATGGAAAGATGATTCTCCATGGTCATATGAAGGTGCTACTCAGAGTAGCCAGCCACAGCCTGTGTTCCTTAAAAGGTCTTGATTTTCCATAAACGCAGCCATGTATAATAATTTTTTTAACCATTAAAGCACTTAGTGAGTTAAATGGGTCTAGTACCACTGCTATAATATTCAAGCCAGTGCAATCAACAGAAGAGGGTAGATGGGTCATTCACCTCGACTGCTTGCTCTTGCCTCTAGATCCTTAGTGGAAACACAGGGAAATGAGAAGTCACACGCAGAGGACATGCTATCCGGGTCCCAACGACCTGGCCATGTGACAAAAGAAGCCACTCCCTTGTCAATGAGACTTGAAGATGGTAGAGGAAGTGGGCCTTGAGTATGTAGCTTAAAGAAAATCAAATGTAGAGGCCTCAGCTCATTCTTGGAAGCAAGAGCCATAATAAATCCTCTGGGATCCTGAGTCCGGCCGTACACAGGTTCCTTCGGGCCCCACGTGAATGGATAAGGCTTCTTAGTGCTTCAAACACAAACCACAGAGATGCCTTTTTCATGTCCCAAGGTCTACAGGGAGTCCTGGAGGAAACAGGCAGCCAGAGAATAGTATTTGTGTTATTCTGAGGCCATGGGCACAACTTCTGGCCCATCACTTGCTTGGGAAGCCAGGGGGGTAAACTCCTGAACCCAGCATGGCCCACCTGTGAGCTGTTTCCTTGGCAACACTGTGGTTGAACCTCGTCAGCTGTTCCTGGAGAATGTCCTGTGGGATGCTGTTGACTGAGACAACTCGTCGCTGGGCATTAAGTAGCTTCTTCACATAAGAACTACTTATGTGAACGCTACGTAAAGAGTGTTCACACAATGCTCCACAGCGTGGGGGGAGACCACGGCCCCCCAGAGCAGACGAACTCCTGAAGAAAGGCCCTGTGCCTCGCTGGGCTTTCAATGCCCACAAAACCAACAATACAGTGTGGGGCAACACATGGCCTTGCTTTCATCATGATGGAGACTGTCGTTCTCTACCCTGGGCTCATGAGTAAATGAGGCTCTAACTCAGATGGTGTCCTGGTCAGAAATTATAAGGGTCAGAAACCCACTCAAGTAAACTCAATTGCAGGGTCTACTATGAAGCTATAACAGACAATCTCTCTGATGCAGGAACCCAAGTCCAGCCTGGCCTCCTGAAGCCCATCTGGGAGAGAGCTCAGACGCCACGCTCTCCATTTTTCCTGGCTGCTTCCTGAATTCTGCCAGAACTCGGCCTGCTCCTGGGTCTTGCGTGCAGTTGGGACACAGCCTTTGTGGTGAACATCATCTGTTCCTTCTGCTCCAGAGCTCACTTTCACATTTATGTCCAGGGACAGATTCTTAAGACACAGAAACTGATGGATTGCCCCTAGGCTCAATTTTCCATCCAACTCCAATTAGCTGTGGATACCGTGGGCAGGTCCACTTAGCCCAAACACAGCCCCTGCTGGGGGCTTAAGCTGGATAGGCACCTCAAACATGGCTACCCAAGTGAGGAGGGGGCATTAGCTATAGAAGGGTCCAGACATTTTTCTCTTCAGTAGGGAATGTTAGATCCTCAGGGGAAAAGGAACTGACAGCTGTAAGGTAAAATCCCTAGTCCTAAGAGGGTTGGCTCATATATTACAGAATTAAACATTTCAATTAAAAGACAACTCATAAAATCAACTATACCCCAGTAAAAATCAAATTACAAAAGAGACGACTCATGTTTCTTATAAATATATAACTTTATATATTGTATATATTTACAATATGTACAGCATACAAATATGTTCTAATGTAATACTAATGGCGGTCTTGAATACAGATGTTTCAAAACAAACGATGGGTACTTAGCCAAGGTGGGTTCCTGATCCATCCGGAACCCATATTCTAGACAATGCCCCAGCCCAGATTTCTGCAGAAGTCACAGAGAAGAGAGGGGTGGCTGCAACGTGGCTCGGATACCCTTCCCCCTCCCAATTACCCTGGCCTTCCACCGGCACCGGCTAACGCGACCCCACATGCACCCCTAAAATGGGCAGACCCTGGGGCCTGGGCACAGTGCCTGGCACGTAGTGGGCACTCCAGTACTTGTGGAATGAATAAAAGCGGGTGCTTTTAACCATCGTGTCTAAGGCAGCATTTCCATAATCCAGAAGATTCGGTCACAGAGCTACGGCTGGTGGAGAAGCAAATGTTTTAG
Source organism: Tursiops truncatus (assembly GCF_011762595.2). Taxonomy (NCBI): domain Eukaryota; kingdom Metazoa; phylum Chordata; class Mammalia; order Artiodactyla; family Delphinidae; genus Tursiops; species Tursiops truncatus. The sequence continues at coordinate 70,738,726 of NC_047038.1, forward strand.
GTGTTTCCCCTTTATAAGTAAAACAATCTACACGTCCAAGTGCTAAATAAATTAAAAGTTTGCCACAAAGTGCCATTTCTTCCTCGTGCTTTGGAATCTGGAAGCCATCGCATCATCCGGTCACAGCACTCATCTTCCAAAAGTTTCTGTACATTCGACTAGTTCATCTATCGTGCGCAGCAAATCTTCAAAGGAAGGCCTTCCCTCTGGTTTCTACAATTCAAAATCAAGTAGAAGCTGTGGGTTCCAGAATCCATCCCCAGAATGATTTTTCACCGCTCCAACTCAGATAGCAATGCATACCAGAGTAAGGGACTCCTTGCTTCGGGGCCGGAACACACATGCATCTCCAGACAGGTCTCATCGATCCTGCACGTGCTGCTGCTACACTAACCTTTCTGCCACATGGCTTTGGCATCCCATTCCAGAACCTAACAGAGATCCTAACTGCCTGCAAAATCAAGTCCTGCTAACTCACAGGGCCCTCTATAACCTGCCCCTCCCACAGGCCCTTGCTACCCAGTTTTATTTCCCACAAAAACCCTCACATGGGCCCTATGCTCAATGAGAACACTCTCTACCCTTGTATACACACACCAAGTTCACTACCACCACCCTACCTTTGCTCACATTGTCCGCACTCCCCCTAGCACCACTTCTTGGCCAGAAGGCCTCCGTCCATCCCAATCAGTGCTCTTGGGAGGCATGATAGCAAGTGACCAGGGCATGGGCTTTGGAGTCAGACAGGACTCTGCTTCTCTGTAGTTAAGTGGCCTGAGGCAAGCGACAACGTGATATCCTCATCCACAGAGTGGTCACAGTAAAAGTAGGCACACTTTGAAGGGTTATTTCGAGAACTAAATTGAAAGCACTTAGCACAGTGCCTAGCACATCATACCTCTGAGCTAATGTTACTGGTATCTTTCAAAAGTCATTTTGGTGTCTAATCTCTTCTATGAGGTGACATTTTAACATGGGGCGAAGGAAAACTTCCGAAGACTGAGAGTAAATGACCTGAGGAAGCTGAGGCTTGGAGAAAAAAAACTTCTCTGGTGAAAGAGTAATATTTCGACAACACTAGAGATCCACTGAAAGAAGAGCTACTTCTCTGGGCTTATCCCCAGAGCCCCCAGCTCAGGCGACTGTGGCGGGAGCCCCACTTGGGAAGGGAGCGGCAGCCTGAATTTACTATCTTAATTATTAGTGTTTTCCACTTCTTCACATCTTCTTCCCATTATTCAGACTGAGTTGAGAAGACCGGCTTCCTACTTGGGAGTTTGAAATCATATAAAACATGCACTCATTCACTAGGCTATAAAGACCACACAGTTTGAATCTACCAAGCCCGGATCCCTGAATGCTTTAGAGATTGAAGAAAAAAGCACCCGAAAAATGTTATACCTCCTGCCAGCATCTCAGCATCACCTCGTATACATATCTGGACGCCAACTTCGGCTGATGGAGTCGGTGGCCGTGAGTAACCATGGTTACCACTTCATAGTTGGTGTTTTTCTCAAAGGGCATTCTGCCTTCAGTGAATATTTCCCACATTAAGACACCTGGAAGAGGAGAAGGATTGCCAAACGATGCACCCAGTGCCTCTTCAGGGCAGAGTTGAGGGGAAGTGGAGCGTGACTCTTACCAAATGACCAGACATCTGATTTGCTACTAAAGCGGCTGTAATTAAACACCTCAGGTGGACACCACTTCACGGGAAATTTAGCACCGGAAGAACTCGTGTACTGATCGTCCAGAACATACCTAGAGGAAGACACTGAGTTACGGTCTGTATTTTGTACATGTTCTTTAATTTTCTTTCCCCCTTAAAATCAAAAGCACAGTTGACTGAAGTCCAACAGGCATCCGGTTGAAGCTGGCTGTTTGCCTCTGCAGCCACGCCTCTGCAATTGCCCTCTTCCTCTAAGAGCTAGAGATGCGTGCACTGTAACATTCTAACTGCGCTTTCACTTTTCTGTTTTTCTTTTTTATAAGGCATTGGAGGCAGCATACAAGAAAAGAGTTTGCAAACTTTCTTTTTAAGAAGCAGTTCTGTTCTTTAAACAAAAAGTTTACCCGAAGGCCCCACATGTAAAACATCTAAAGCAGAGCTGCTCTAAAGGAAGTGGTGCAAAGCGCTTGGAGCACATGTGCTTTTGCCCCCGTGATTCCACAGAGCACAACTTAAAACTATAGCAAATAAAAAGGGCAAACTGCAAAATGATGTACGCACATGGTGGTGTATATATGTATATACCATGACGTTCATCCTCTACACACACACACTCAGAACAACACTATGTAGTTTCTCTATGGGAGCATACTTAGGTCCTTCTGGAAGGACACACACCAACTGGTAACACTGGTTACCCCTGGGGAGGATCTTAATTGGGGTGCTAAATACGGGTTCTTCAGCCCTTTCTGTAATGTGTTCAGTATGTATTTACAAGAGGAAGGTGTTCATGTATTATAGGAACATACCAGGTTAATTTCTGCAAGCTCCATGGGAAAATATTCAAATGACTTTTTGCACAAACTTCCTTCGCTGTACAGACAAAGATGGTGACAATGCCACCACGGGCGTTTGTCAGTCAGGGGAGTCTGAACTGAGTGTAGAATGAGTGTTTCAAAGGAGCTGATGCAAAAGCACAGGCTTCTTGAAAGCCAAACATATGAAAATCAAACCTGAAATTGGAGGCCTGCCTGTTAGATACAGAATACCTTCACAGAAAACAAACAAAGAGCACTGGGTCCTTACTGCCCTGACAGCCAGCAGCTCTGGTCCCATTTCGGACAGTAATGGCTTTCTAACCTCCCTCGGCCCGAGTTTCTCAGGACGGAGGCCTGGCCTGCCTTTATAACCGCCCTCATGCTGGCCACGGGCTGACCACCCTGACCCCCTTTCGATTCTTGAGCAGGCCAAGCTCATCCCAAATTTCAAGCTTTTGGACTCGGTGTTCTGCCACCTGGAATATTTTATCCTCAGACTTTCACCTAATTGACTACTTCCTGCCTTTTGGGTCTCTTTTCAGATATCCTGGTCTCAAAGAGGCCTTCGAGAGGCACCAGATTTGAAGTCGCTACCGTCACCCCTGCCCCGCGCCATCACTCAGTACCCGCCCGCCCCACCAACCCCAAGTTATCGCTATCACAGGGGTCGGCAAACTTTTTCTGTAAAAGGCCAGACAATGAGTGTTTTAGATTTTGCAGGCCTTTGTAGAGTGAAAGCAGCCAGACAACACATCTGTGAATGAGTCTATGTCCTATTAACACTTCATTTATGGACACTGGCTTTTGACTTTCAGATAATTTTCACACGTCATAATATTTTTAAAGTTTTTTTTTTCCCCAACCATTAAACAATGTGAACACCGTGGTTGGCTCACGGGCCATACAAACGTAAGTGTTGGGTCAGATGTGGTCCAGAAGCCGAGGTTGGCAGACCCCTGCTCTGTCACCTCACTCTGTGCTCTCCCCTCTTAGTGGTTCTAAGGTCTTATGTTTCTCTCTCCTCCTGAATTTAAGCTGCACGTGGGCAGGGACTCACATGGATAATGTCATCCTCTTCTAGGGTTCAATCTCTACTGTTGTGCCTGGCACAGAGCAGGCACCTAATTTTGTATGGCTGGGTGTACAGATAAATGAATGGATGAAGGAAGGAGGGAAAGAAAGGACAAATGAAATACTCTTTAAAGGACTTTTCTAACACCCTATTAAGATTACAAAAATTAAGAGAATAAAAACATTACAGATTTGCGTATTCTAAAAACTTACCCCAAACACATTTCTATCAAAACAAAAGATTCTAGAAATTTAATCCACACCAGGGAGAAAAGAAAGTAGTGTATTTAACGGGCTATACTACCACCTAGTGGAGAGAATGATTAACAATAATTAACACAATGTATACTGTGTTATTTTAATATATTTATTTTATCTCAGGACACCTAATAGGGTTCCCTTTTTGCTTTATCAATGCAGATTATTTCCATGCTTATCAATCCTATAAGCTAATGTGAATATCAACTAAAGCCACATAATGAAGTATTAAGTAATCATAACTTCTCAACAGTTTACCTGAGAAAAAGCCAAAGCTAACAGTAAAAAGACAAATTCAGCAAAGAAATCTTTCAAAATATAGATAATCTATTTTCTAACCTTATACAAAAAACAATAAGAAGCAGAAAAATCAATCGGTACAAAAATGATGGGGACTTAAAAAAAAATGATGGGTACTTCTAATGTTTTGTTAAAGGAACAAAAGATGTTTCAAAGTAGCTCTTAAACAGGCATCAGAGGAAGAAGCTGACACAAACTGCAAAGGAAAAGTCAAGTACTTTCAAGGGAAAGGCCACAGTCTTACATTAATTTAATCCAAAATGTATAGAAAATGTTCACATATACTCAGCCTTACCTAGCCATTCCAAAATCAGAAACTTTCACAATCCCTGCCTCATTTACTAGACAATTTCTGGCAGCCTGGAAAACAACATTATAAAGGTATATTAGTTGCAAAGTTCCACAATAAAAGTAGAAAAATATAAGTTCTGTTTATATTAAATTTAGTGTAACCCAGTCAACATTTGCAGAGGTGGTGTCTCTTATAAATTTTTTTTTTACCCCTATGGAAACGTCTTCAACATTTATATGAAAGAATGGATAGAAAGACAGGTCAAAAGTCTCACGTGAAAAAAGGCATTATTACATAATCTTTGCCAACTGTCATATCTATATGAGGACTAAGAGGAGGGTCAATCAGCTTCTTGCCCACCCATTTCTATTCTTATTAAACTATCTGATTTTCTTATTGATAGTGACAACATCTCTTAAAGTCCTTAATTCAGGTTCTTACTAGGCAAGCTTTATAACACACAAGCATCAGAGTGATGGGTGAACAATCTTTTACCCAGTGGCTTTGCTCAATGATTGGTCTTCTCTAACCCAAAGAGTCAAAACAGCAGCCATATGTAACATAGTTTGCTTTGTCATTTATGACAAACACAATTCTAGATTACTTATACTTTCTTCCCCATTCTTTAAGGTTACAAGGTTCAAGAAAATAGTTTGGAAAAAGACATAGTATTTCTCAGAAGGAAGACATGATGACAATCTTTTCACATGCTATAACCCATAGACTAAGAATGTATTTTTCTTCCTTATGCTTCAGAATTTTATTCTCTGTACGACGCAAATTCCATTTACACGAGGTTATTTCCTGTTGAATGCGTTTTAAGACTCTCTTTTAAAGAATGAGTTAATACCCGTTCCCTGGATTATCTCCGCCTTCCTATAAAGATACCTTATCATGCCTTTACTTGATAGTCACCAGGATTCTTCACCCAGGAGACAGAAGCATCAAAATCTTCCCTTAAGGGATGACAAAAACCTACCCTAATGATGTCAGTATCATAGGCACAGACATATCAAAATTGCCTTCACCACAGTGAGGTATGTGTAGAGAGGTGTAACCTGTCATACTCACGTAGACAACAGATTTCCATCAGTTTTAAAAGTCAAAAAAGAGGAAGATGCTAAATTCACAAGTTTCAATATGACAAAGAGATGTTCTTTATCATCACTGAGCATAATAATAACTAACGTTACACATATCACATCATCTTCTATTTTGCAAAGTCCTTTGCCCCAATCATAAAATGTGATCTTTATAAGTTTTGTGAAAGAAAAGCCCAGGACTGGATGGCTTCACTGGTGAATTCTACCAAATATTTAAAGAAGAATTAACACCAATCCTAAGTTCTCAAACTCTTCCAAAAAATTTTAAAAGGTTCACTTCCAATCTCATTTTATAAGGTCAATGTTACCCTAACTCCAAAGCAAGATAAGGACACGACAAGAAAATAAAAATATAGGCCAATATGCCTGATGAACATAGATGAAAAAATCCTCAACAAAATATTAGCAAACAGAATTCAACAGCACATTAAAAGGATCATACGGGCGTCCCTGGTGGCGCAGTGGTTGAGAGTCCGCCTGCCAATGCAGGGGACACGGGTTCATGCCCCGGTCTGGGAAGATTCCACATGCCACGGAGCGGCTGGGCCCATGAGCCACGGCTGCTGAGCCTGCACGTCCGGAGCCTGTGCTCCGCAAGGGGAGAGGCCACAACAGTGAGAGGCCCACATACCACAAAAAAAAAGGATCATACACCATGATCCAATGGTATTTATCCCTGGGATACAAGGATGGTTTGACATATGCAAATCAAAAACATGATACACCACACTAACAGAAGGAAGGATAAAAATCACATGATCATCTCAACAGATACAGAAAAAGCATTTGACAAAATTCAAAATCCTTTCATTTCATGATTAAAAACTCTCAACAAGTTAGGTATAGAAGGAATGTACCTCAACATAATACAAGTCATATATTACAAGCCCACAGCTAACAACATACTCAATGGTGAAAAGCTAAAAGTTTTTCCTCCAAGGTCAGGAACAAGACAAGGATGCCCACTCTTGTCACTTCTATTGAACATAGTACTGAAAGTCCTAGCCAGAGCAACTAGGTGAGAAAAAGAAATAAAAGGCATCCAAATTGGAATAGAAAAGTAAGATTGTCTCTGTTTGCAGATGACATGATCTTATATATGTAAAACTCTAAAGACTCCACTAAAAAACTGTTAGAAGTAATAAAAGAACTCAGTAAAATTGAAGGATACAAAATAAACATAGAAAAATCAGTTTTGTTTCTATACACTAACAATGAACTGAGAGAAATTAAGAAAGCAAGTGAATTTCAATGGCATCAAAAACATTAACATATGTAGGCATAAATTTCACCAAGGAGGTGAAAGACCTGTACACTTAAAACTATAAGACACTGATGAAAAAAACTGAAGAAGACACAAATAAACAGCAAGATATCCTGTGTTCACAGAGTGGAAGAATTAATATTGCTAAAATGTCCATACTACCCAAAAGGATCTACACATTTAACGCAACCATAACAAAATTCCACTGCATTTTTCAGAGAAATATAAAACACAATCTAAATTTCATATGAAACTAAAAAGACCTTGAATAGCCAAAACAATCTTGAAAATGAATAAAGCTGGAGGCATCACACTTCCTGATTTTGAACTAGATTACAGAAATATAGTAATCAAAACTGTATGGTACTGGCACAGAAACAGAGACATAGACCAATGGAACAGAACAGAGAATCCAGAAATAAACCCATGTATATATGGTCAACTAATCTTTAACATGGGCACCAAGAACACACAAAGGGAAGGGATAATCTCTTCCATAAATGGTGCTGGCAAATTCAAAAATCCATATGTAAAATAATGAAATTGGACCCTACTCTTACACCATGCAAAAAATTAACTTGAAATAGATTAAAGACTTAAATGTAACACCTGAAACCATACAACTCCTAGAAGAAAACATAGGGGAAAAACTCTTTGACATGGTCTTGGCAATGATTTTTTGGATCTGACAACAAAACACGGGCAAAAAAAGCAAAAATAAATAACTAGGGCTACAACAAAGTAAAAAGTTTTTTCACAGCAAAGGAAACAATCAACAAAATGAAAAGGCTAACTATAGAATGGGAAAAAAAATATTTGTAAAACATATATCTGATAAAGGGTTAATATCTAAAATATATAAGGAACTCATTCAACTCAACAGCAAAAAAGCAAATATTCGATTGAAAAATGAGCAGAGGATTGAATACACACTTGATCAAAAAAGACACACAAGGGAATTACCTGGCGGTCCAGTGGTTAGGACTCCACACTTCCACTGCAGGGGGCAGGGGTTCAATCCTGGTTGGGGAACTAAGATCCCGCAAGCCGTGTGGCAGGGCCAAAAAAAAAAAGAAGACACACAAATGGCCAATAGGTACGTGAAAAGGGGCTCAACACCACTAATCATCAGGGAAATGCAAATAAAAACCACAATGAGATATCACCTCTCACTTCTCAGAACGACTATCAACAAAAACACGAGATGACAACAGCTGGCAAAAAAGAAAAGGCAGAGAGCAGAAGCAAGAAGAACTACAATCCTGCAGCCTGTGGAACAAAAACCACATTCACAGAAAGATAGACAAGATGAAAAGGCAGAGGGCTATGTACAAGATGAAGGAACAAGATAAAACCCCAGAAAAACAACCAAATGAAGTGGAGATAGGCAACCTTCCAGAAAAAGAATTCAAAATAATGATAGTGAAGATGATCCAGGACCTCGAAAAAAGAATGGAGGCAAAGATCGAGAAGATGCAAGAAATGTTTAACAAAGACCTAGAAGAATTAAAGAACAAACAAACAGAGATGAACAATAAAATAAATGAAATGAAAACTACACTAGAAGGGATCAACAGCAGAATAACTGAGGCAGAAGAATGGATAAGTGACCTGGAAGACAGAATGGTGGAATTCACTGCTGCAGAACAGAATAAAGAAAAAAGAATGAAAAGAAATGAAGACAGCCTAAGAGACCTCTGCAACAACATTAAATGCAACAACATTTGCATTATAGGGGTCCCAGAAGGAGAAGAGAGAGAGAAAGGACCCGAGAAAATATCTGAAGAGATTATAGTTGAAAACTTCCGTAACGTGGGAAAGGAAACAGCCACCCAAGTCCAGGAAGCACAGAGAGCCCCATACAGGACAAATCCAAGGAGAAACACGCCTAGAAACACAGTAATCAAATTGAAAAAATTAAAAACAAAGAAAAATTATTGAAAGCAGCAAGGGAAAAATGACAAATAATATACAAGGGAACTCCCATAAGGTTAACAGCTGATTTCTCAGCAGAAACTCTACAAGCCAGAAGGGAGTGGCATGATATAGTTAAAGTGATGAAAGGGAAGAACCTACAACCAAGATTACTCTACCTGGCAAGGATCTCATTCAGATTCAATGGAGAAATCAAAAGCGTTACACACAAGCAAAAGCTGAGAGAATTCAGCCCCACCAAACCAGCTCTACAACAAATGCTAAAGGAACTTCTCTAAGTGGGAAACACAACAGAAGAAAAGGACTTACAAAAACAAACCCAAAACAATTAAGAAAATGATCACAGGAATATACATATCGATAATCACCTTAAATGTGAATGGATTAAATGCTACAACCAAAAGACACAGGCTTGCTGAATGGATACAAAAACAAGACCCATATATATGCTGTCTACAAGAGACCCACATCAGACCTAGAGACACATACAGACTGAAAGTGAGGGGATGGAAAAAGATATTCTGTGCAAATGGAAATCAAAAGAAAGCTGGAGTAGCAATCCTCATATCAGATATAATAGACTCTAAAAGAAAGAATGTTACAAGAGACAAGGAAGGACACTACATAATGATCAAGGGATCAATCCAAGAAGCTATAACAATTATATAAATATATATGCACCCAATGTAGAAGCAACTCAATACATAAGGCAACTGCTAACAGCTATAAAAGAGGAAATGGACAGTAACACAATAATAGTGGGGGACTTTAACACCTCACTTACACCAATGGACAGATCACCCAGAATGAAAATAACTAAGCAAACAGAAGCTTTAAATGACACGACAGAGCAGATAGATTTAATTGATATTTATAGGACATTCCATCTTAAAACAGCAGATTACACTTTCTTCTCAAGTGCACATGGAACACTCTCCAGGATAGGTCACATCTTGGGTCACAAATCAAGCCTCAGTAAATTTAAGAAAATTGAAATCATATCAAGCATCTTTTCTGACCACAATGCTATAAGATTAGAAATGAATTACAGGGAAAAAAATGTAAAAAGCACAAACACATGGAGGCTAAACAATACATTACTGAATAACCAAGAGATCACAGAAGAAATCAAAGAGAAAATCAAAAAATACCTAGAGACAAATGACAATGAAAACACGACGATCCAAAACCTATGGGATGCAGCAAAAGTGGTGCTAAGAGGGAAGTTTATAGCAATACAAGCCTACTTCAAGAAACAAGAAAAATCTCAAATAAACAATCTAACCTTACACCTAAAGGAACTAGAGAAAGAAGAACAAACAAAACCCAAAGTTAGCAGAAGGAAAGAAATCATAAAGATGAGAGCAGAAATAAATGAAACAGAAACAAAGAAAACAATAGCAAAGATCAATAAGACTAAAACCTGGTTCTTTGAGAAGATAAACGAAATTGATAAACCACTAGCCAGACTCATCAAGAAAAAGAGGGAGAGGACTCAAATCAATAAAATTAGAAATGAAACAGGAGAAGTTACAATAGACACCGCAGAAACACAAAGCATCCTAAGAGACTACTACAAGTAAAATGGACAACCTGGAAGAAATGGACAAATTCTTAGAAAGGTATAACCTTCCAAGCCTGAACCAGGAAGAAATAGAAAATATGAACAGATCAATCACAAGTAATGAAATTGAAACTGTGATTAAAAATCTTCCAACAAACAAAAGTCCAGGACCAGAAGGCTTCACAGGTGAATTCTATCAAACATTTAGAGAAGAGGTAAGACCCATCCTTCTCAAACTCTTCCAAAAAATTGCAGAGGAAGGACCACTCCCAAACTCATTCTATGAGGCCACCATCACCCAGATACCAAAACCAGACAAGGATGTCACAAAGAAAGAAAACTACAGACCGATATCACTGATGACTATAGATGCAAAAATCCTCAACAAAATACTGGCAAACAGAATCCAGCAACACATTAAAAGGATCATACACCATGATCAAGTGGGATTTATCCCAGGGATGCAAGGATTCTTCAATATATGCAAATCAATCCATGTGATACACCAAATTAACAAACTGAAGAATAAAAGCCTTATGATCATCTCAATAGATGCAGAAAAAGCTTTTGACAAAATTCAACACCCACTTATGATAAAAAAAGTCTCCAGAAAAAAAAAAAAGTCTCCAGTGGGCATAGAGGGAACCTATCTCAACATAATAAAGGCCATATATGACAAACCCAGAGCAAACATCATTCTCAATGGCGAAAAAACTGAAAGCATTTCCTCTAAGATCAGGAACAAGACAAGGATGTCCACTCTCACCTCTATTATTCAACATAGTTTTGGAAGTCCTAGCCACAGCAATCAGAGAAGAAAAAGAAATAAAAGGAATACAAATTGGAAAAGAAGAAGTAAAACTGTCACTGTTTGCAGATGACATGATACTATACACAGAGAATCCTAAAAATGCCGCCAGAAAACTACTAGAGCTAATCGATGAATTTGGTAAAGTTGCACAGGATACAAAATTAATGCACAGAAATCTCTTGCATTCCTATACACTAATGATGAAAAATCTGAAAGAGAAATTAAGGAAACACTCCCACTTACCATTGCAACAAAAGACCTGTATGCAGAAAACTATAAGACACTGATGAAAGAAATTAAAGATGATACCAACAGATGGAGAGATATACCATGTTCTTGGATTGGAAGAATCAATATTGTGAAAATGACTATACTACCCAAAGCAATCTACAGATTCAATGCAATCTCTATCAAATTACCAATGGCATTTTTTATGGAACTAGAACAAAAAATCTTAAGATTTGTATGGAGACACAAAAGACCCCTAATAGCCAAAGCAGTCTTGAGGGGAAAACAACGGAGCTGGAGGAATCAGACTTCCTGACTTCAGACTATACTACAAAGCTACAGTAATCAAGACAATATGGTACTGGCAAAAAAACAGAAATATAGATCAATGGAACAGGATAGAAAGCCCAGAGATAAACCCACGCACCTGTGGTCAACTAATCTATGACAGAGGAGGCAAGGATATACAATGGAGAAAAGACAGTCTCTTCAATAAGTGGTGCTGGGAAAACTGGACAGCTACATGTAAAAGAATGAAATTAGAACATTCCCTAACACCATACACAAAAATAAACTCAAAATGGATTTGAGACCTAAATGTAAGACTGGACACTATAAAACTCATCGAGGAAAACATAGGAAGAACACTCTTTGACATAAATCCCAGCAAGATCTTTTTTGATCCACCTCCTAGAGTAATGGAAATCAAGCCAAAAATAAACAAATGGGACCTAATGAAACTTAAAAGGTTTTGCACAGCAAAGCAAACCATAAACAAGACGAAACACAATCCTCAGAATGGGAGAAAATATTTTCAAACAAATCAACAAAGGATTAATCTCCAAAATATATAAACAGCTCATGCAGCTCAATACTAGAGAAACAAACCACCCAATCCAAAAATGGGCAGAAGACCTAAATAGACATTTCTCCAAAGAAGACATACAGATGGCCAAGAAGCACATGAAAAGCTGCTCAACATCACTAATTATTAGAGAAATGCAAATCAAAACTACAATGAGGTATCACCTCACACTAGTTAGAATGGGCATCATCAGAAAATCTACAAACAACAAATGCTAGAGAGGGTGTGGAGAAAAGGGAACCCTCTTGCACTGTTGGTGGGAATGTAAATTGATACAGCCACTATGGAGAACAGTATGGAGGTTCCTTAAAAAACTAAAAATCGAATTACCACATGACCCAGCAATGCCACTACTGGGCATATACCCAGAGAAAACCATAATTCAAAAAGACACATGCACCCCAATATTCATTGCAGCACTATTTACAATAGCCAGGTCATGGAAGCACCCTAAATGCCCATTGACAGACGAATGGACAAAGAAGTTTAGTACATATATGCAATGGAATATTACTCAGCCATAAAAAGGAACGAAATTGAGTCATTTGTTGAGACGTGGATGGATCTAGAGACTGTCATACAGAGTGAAGTAAGTCAGAAAGAGAAAAACAAATATCATATATTAATGCATGTATGTGGAACCTAGAAAAATGGTACAGATGAACCAGTTTGCAGGGAAGAAGTTGAGACACAGATGTAGAGAACAAACGTATGGACACCAATGGGGGAAAGCCACGGGGTGGTGGTATGCTGAATTGGGCGATTGGGATTGACATGTATACACTGATGTGTATAAAATTGATGACTAATAACCTGCTGAATAAAAAAATAAAATTCAGAAATTAAAAAAATAAACAACTAATACTAAACTTTCTTTGGGTTATTTGTATGGAAATATGTTAATATGTTTCCGACATTACATGAAATTCCTAAAAATCTTACATGTTCTGGTATAATGTTATAAGTCATAATTCTAGTTATTACTTTAAAATGTGTATCTCAGAAATAACCAAAAAAGAAAAGGTGGAGAAAGAGGAACCCTTGTATACTGTTGGTGGGAATGCAAATTGGTATAGCCACTATGGAAAGCAGTGTGGAGGGTCCTCAAGAAATTAAAAACAGAACTACCATATATATGATCCAGCAGTCCCACTTCCTAGTATGTAGCTGAAGGAAACAAAATCAGTACCTTAAAGAAATATCTGCACTCCCATATTCATAGCAGCATTATTCACAATAGCCAAGATATGGAAACAACCCAAGTGTCCATCAATGGGTGAATGAATAAAGACAATGTGGTGTGTATATATATACACAGACAGAATGGAACATTATTCAACCATAAAAAGAAGAAGGAAATCTCATCAGTTGCAACAAAATGGATGAACCTGGAGGACACTATGTTAAGTGAAACAGACCAGACAGAGAAAGACAAATACTGTATGCTATCACTTATATATGGAATCTAAGGGGGAAAAAAAATGGAACTCACAGAAAGGAAGACTATACTGGTGATTGCCAGGGGTTGGGGGGTTAGGGGAAATGGAGATGTTGGTCAAAGGGTACAAACTTTCAGTTACAAGATAAGTTCTGAGGATCTAAGATATAGCATGATGACTATAGTTAATAATAGAGTATTGTATACTTTAACAGGGACTAAGGGTTCTACCAACATACTGAAAATAGACACATTTGGGAAGAATAGGCAGAGAAGAAAAAGAGAAAGAATAAATGAGTGGAGAAGAGAGGGAGACAGAGTAAGGGAGAGGAAAAATTAAGAAGCGTCTCCAGCACAATAATTTAGAACCAGTAACAGATTACTTTTACTGGTATTTTCTGGAGTTAACGTCGACTCCATCTCTTTCCAGTGAAGAAAATGAACGAAAGGATTTCTGTTATAATTTCAGCTTCTAGTGTGTGAGATGGAAAACAGCTTAGGACTTAGTCAAAGGATGAGTCAACCCTTAACTTCCCATTTATCACCATATGCATGTCATTTCACTTCTCTGATGCTAATTTTCTTATCTATAAGACAATGGTGGTCAGAAAAGCTGTTATGATTAGCTATCTCATGGGATTCTTATGAAGACCAAATGTAATGCATGGTAACTAACCTGGAAATATTACCTATGTAATTATGTATGATTTAATAAGCAGGTACCTATGTAATTATATACTACATGTATTAGATTTAATAAAGATCTTTCTGTTAAAACTATGGGGCAAGTTAAATTTACCACATTTAAAAGTAACAGTGATATATTGTTGAGAACAAAACTTGGGTATGAACACGTCATTCCTCATTTGTTGACCCAGATTACAAAGGAATTTGGCTGGCGATGGGAAGGCAGGTGGTTTGCGATTACCAGGTCTCTGTGGATGAAGCTGTTTCTCTCCAGGTACTCCATCGCTTCACACACATCTTGACACATGCTCAGCAGCACATCTCTACTAAAATGGCCTTGTCTCTGTCGGAGGAAATTCAGAAGGCATCCCCTTTCCATGAACTCGGTAACGATGTAAATGGGTTTCTGCTGGGTGCATACACCATAAAGCTGTACTAACTTCGGGTGTGTCAGTTTCCTGAGAGGGAAGTCATGCATACACAGAGTTACTGCAGGGAAAGAAACCACCAGGGGTGTTAGCTGGCAAGGGGCCACTTTTTAATACAAAAAGAGGAACCAGAAAAAATGTAGAAACTTACATCATTACTTTAGCTTCTTCTATGAAATCTTCCTCACACATGGCACCTTCCCTAATAGCTTTGATGGCTACTTTGTACTGAGCTCGCCACTTGCCAAGCCTTACTACTCCAAAGAGTCCACTCCCCAACTCCCTCATAAAGGTCAGCTCTGAAGGGTTAATCTCCCATTTTTCTGTGAGACAGAGGGGGAAAGTGATAAAATTTAATCAGGAGAATACAGTAGGAATCAGTGGAAAACAAAGAAACTATAACCAAGGTCAATCTAAAACTTACAAGGTAATACAATTACCAACACAGAGCAGACTTGCAACCTGCCCATAAGCGACAGAAGGTGGCTTTCCTCCCTCTGGGGAGGATGGATCCCTTCTCAGCTGTCACAGTAAAAGCAAAGTGAACTGAAGAAGGCAAGAAGATGCTACACAATAGGCTAATAATAATGGAGCTTGAAACTTAAAGGTACTTTTTTCTTTTTTAAACAAATACTTCCTCCTTTACCATTCCTCCCCCTGAAGTTTTTTTTTTTTCTGTTTCAATTCCATCAAGTTGGAAAGAGTTTAACCTGTTTAAAAGGCTTTCACCAGTAGCACAAAGACAATCAAGTTGCATGTCTTCTCTATTACCTCCATCTTTACTTTCCTGTGAGTAGCCAACCAAGCCCAGTGAGAAGCAGGAAAGGCTTTGATTTATTTTAGAAGTAACATGGTAATGCTTATTTTTCACTGACGGACAGTTTTCTACCAAATAATAATGAATAATGATGAAAACAGAAAACCTAGGGTTACTACAGCTATAAGTGTAATCATCTAACATCTCACACGGTAAACTTATATAAAAACAGTTCCGCTATGTGGAATTCTACACATCTAAACTGGTCTTGTCATAACGGGTTCAAGAAAAATTTGCCATGCAACTAAAAAAGGAGTTACCGTAGCTGAATCCTGCAGTGGTTGGTGCATTCTTTGTGCTAACTGGGTACCGCAGCCTTGTGACAAGTCCTAGAAATCAAAAAGAGTATTACAGTTGAATTCACTCACTCATTCTGCATGGTAAAGCACTAAACTAGAAACTCACTTACAAAATTCATTCATTTATTCACTTAGTGCTCATCGTCCTTGTGTATATATAGCCCTCTGCTATATGCTAGCAAAAACTAAAGGAAGGCAGGAAGGACGATGATCCTACTGTTGTCAAAACCAAGCCTGTGTGCCTGATGCACAGTGAGGCCAAACAAACCAAAATGTCGGAGTCTGGAGCAGAAAAAGGTTTATTGCAGGGCCAAGCAAGAAGAACGGGGGGCTTGTACTCAAAAGACCCCAACTCCCCAGTGGCCTTCGACAAGGGTTTTTAAAGACATTGTTAGGGGAGAGGGTAGTAAGACAAGTGATCAGCTCCTGGACCTTCTTCTGATTGGCTGACGGTAGGTAACAGGGTGATGTTTCAGGAATCTCAATCATCAACCTTCTGGTTCCAACCAGCCTGGGGTCTACTTGCTTGTGGTCAGCATGTAGTCACCCTCCTCCACCTGGATGGGGGTCTTAGCTTCTGCAGAGCGACTCAAAGATACGCATCAGATCATTATCTACATCCCTTCAGGAGGAACTAGGAGTCCTGTGACTAATCGTTAACTGCTTCAGCCTGCTCTTTGGAGCTTGCGGAAGGCTTAGGAGACTAAGCCTTTTTTTTTTTTTTTTTCCAAACAAGAAACGGGAAACACAGAGGAGCTTTTTTACCCAGGAAGGCCCCCACAGGGTCCTGCTTGGTTTCACTACTCTCTGAGCCGACAATTCCATATTTTTAAAATATACGTTTTTATTCATTCAACATTTTTTTTTTAAATGCAGTGTTTGTCAGGCACTATGCTAGCATGGTGTCTTGCAAACACTTTAAAGGATGTTCAAAGGTTTCCAACAATTATTATCAAGTATTATTTCATGTTCTTTTCCAGTATGAGATTTGAATTATGAAATGGAATTACAGTAGTCTGCTAAAATTAAAGTGATGCACCTGACATAACTCAGCATTTGTAATCTTAGCATAAAAACTGGACTCTACAATATTAACGACTGGGAATAACACAACTACTGGAAATAGGTGAGGTACCTTAAATCCTTTAACTTAAGTTGCTTACAATACTAAATAAGAAATCCCAGGTATTTCTCCTATAAACACGTGTAGCCCTATGTATTTCTTCTAATACAGCGTATCTCATAGTAATCTAATATTGTTATGTACTTCTCTGTCTCCCCTACCAGATGGTAAGATCTGGGAGAGACAAGATCAATAGCCATCTAGTTTCCCCATAGTATCCCTACCGTCCGGCACCGTTCCTGGCATGCAGTAGGCACTTAATACATGTTTCTGAAATGAGTGACTTGAGATAACGGTGAAGCGTAACAATTCACACAAGAACAAGAAGAAAGGAATAGGGGAATGTGAATGCTGAAAAAGACTAGAATAAAAGATAAGCAAAAGTTCTTCAGGGGATAAATTGATATGAAATCAGTTCCTCAAATGTTAAACACAGAGTTATTACATGATCCAGCAAATCCATTCCTAGGTTAGTACCCAAAAGAAATGAAACATGGTTCATGCAAAAACTTGTACACAGATGTTTCCAGCAGCATTACTCATAATGGCCAAAAGGTGGAAACAGACCAAATGTCCATCAACTGAGGAATGATACAAAACGGATAAACAAAATCCACATGATGGATTATTATTCATCGCTAAAAAGGAGTGGAGTACTTATATAGGCTACGACATGGAGGAATGGCAAAAATATTGCGCTCAAAGAAGCTAGTCAGAACAGACTGCATATGGTATGATTCCATTTACATGAAATGTCCAGAATAGGCAAATCTATAGAGATAGAAAGTAGATTAGTGGGTGCCTAGGGCAGGACTGGTGGAAGGGGTTAAGGGGTGACTGCTAATGCACGGGGGATGCTGAAAATGACCTCAGATTATGGTGACAGTTGGCACAAGTCTGCAAATATACTAATTTACAGACCACTGAGTTGTACACATCATGTGGGTGAACTTTATGGTGTGTAAATTATATCTCAATAACCATTCCTATCATTATCTGAGAGACGTGAAGAGAGTCACAAATAGCAACAGACTTGGCAAAGGCCTTCGATAAAATTTCAGAAGTTAATTTTCCATAGATTGGGCTGGACACTTGGCTGACCCCTGCTCAGTTACATCTTTGAAGTCAAAGGCTAGAAATCTTTCTATCTCATCCTCTGGAGCTTCCAAGGGCACAAATGTGGTTTCTGGTTTTGTTTTTGATGTTTGGTTTATTCCCATTCTGGTGGTTAAGTGTAGCAAAGATTTGGGAAGATGGAAGACGTGTCTGGGACATTCTTACGCTAGTCTTTGGAAGCCTCTAACACAGGCCTAAACCTAAGCTGCTCATCTAGCAGCTTCTGTGACAGCTGCGACATAGACATACATTGGAGTTTAGTTTGGTACTAAATGAAATATTCAATGACGCCTTTAAAGATGGTCCAGCAGGCTTTATTCAGGACCACTGTGATAGGTATAAGGACCACTGCAATGGGATTTTAAAGTGGGGGAAAGAGATGGGCCCGACTCTGAACACAACCTGGACAAATGAGAACTCACAGCCAGGGAGAAGGGTGGGGAATCAGTGGATGGAAAATTACTAAACGAAACATCAATGCAGGGAGGGCTTAGAGTGGTTCTGGCCAAACTAATCGAACAAGATTCTTGCTGAAATAAGCCAGGGTACCCAGACATTACCCGGGGGGATGGTGGAAGGTGAGGAACCCGACCAGTTATTGAGGGTGATTAGACATCAAATCTCAAGGGTAAGGGGTTCTGGTTAAAGTGACTTAGCAGGGTTATTGCCAAAACTGGATTTTATAAGAAAGTGTACAGATGGGCCCAGGAGATGGTCCAGGAGCCTGACTAAAGTTGCGTCAAGCAAAGAACCTTTGTCAGTACCAAGGATGTAGACCTTGTATTGTATGTGGCAGATGTGAACGTTTGCCACACACGATAAGGATAACTTGTGTTTTAAGGTCGAGACGGGGCTTCTTTTGAGTTATTATTTCTGATTTCTCTTTGTATATATCATTTCCTTAATAGGCAGTAATTTTAAATCAATCACTTTCTACAATTAACTGCAACATAAACCTGCTCAAGGTTTATGAATTAACCTTTATGAATTAGAATTCATCACCATGTCTAATCATTTTAATCACTACTTTATATTTGAAATAGGTTTTAACAGCTCACTTACCTGCTGCATTGTGCTTATGATATTCAATAATCTCAGGAATTGAACCAAAAGCATGTTTTTCTGCCAGATAATACTTCTTTGGAGATGTCATTGTCTCCTTTATGTGATAATGCCTGAAACCTGATGAACCTTCTCTGTAACAAAAATCAGAATGTGTTAGAACCAAGTTGGAATAATGTAACTTCACCCTTAAGGTGTTTTCTACCAGGGTCCCTACATATGGCCCCCTCTATTCTCTACACAAATTTTATTTTCCCCCATGTTCTTCTTAGCTTCACCTTTCAAATTAACGGATGGAAGTTATAAAGTGGGACTGATAACTGATACTTGGTCCCTTGCATGAGATCGTGAAAGAGAACATTTACCAAAACTCCATTTACCAACAATTAAAAGTCTTAAAATAGCTATTAGCTGGATACTGCTTTTTGTCCCTGCTGTTGGTGTTGCAAATGTCCAGAAGACCTCTAAAAGTTAATAAACTAGACGTACAAATCATGTACACATTCTATTTTAGGTATCTTAGATCTTCCTGAGTCATCTCTTGCTGAAAATCCTTTCCAGAGAACTCTTGCCGCTGTGAAGATAAAGTTCAAACTCCTTGACATGGACGTGATGTGTCTTCCACTTCTACCTCTCTGGCTTCTCTCTCCTCCCTTCCCCCTGCCCCTCCCATTCTACAATCCAGCTACAATACACTGTTGTCAGCTCACCAAGTGCTCGCTCACTTCCAGGTCCAGGCAATTTCCTGTGTCAGAAACACATTTCCCTCTCTCCAACTTTTGCCTGCCTCACCCGTCAGGTCTCACATTGGATGTCAGTAGACAACGTTAATGCCTAACTCAGATGTGTCTGGGCTAAGTCCCACCCACCCCCACCCCAACACACAAACACACACACACACACACGTTGCCCTCCCTGCATAGCAGTCACTCACATATACCATCACTGCCTGTTTGCCTGTCTGAAAGAAGCCCTCGCTAAGCTACTGGAGGGCTGGGTCTGTGTCTACTTGGCTCAGTGTGGTATCCTTAGTACCTAGCACAGTGCAAAGTAATTATCTGCGGAATGCTGCTACAGTTTCTGTAGTCATTCAGAACAAATATATATATGGAAAATGAGGAAAATTACTAGATATGAATATAAAAATGGTACAGACTTTAGAAATCAAGTTCAGATTTTTTTAATGCTCAATTGTAGCTTATTTTCTGAAAATTAGGAATCCATATACACTATATAAGAACTTCATATAAAAACTCTGATTTTAAGCAGAGAGAGAGAGAGAGAGAGAGAGAGATTACTTACCCTCCGAACTTTGTATAAAGGGAGACTGTGTACATGCCTGGTTGACTGGAATCTCTTACCATAAAACCACCTTCTTTATCCTAAAATCCAAGAAGAAAATTTTTTTCAATCCAATAATACCAATGCCACAGAGAAGATCCAAGAGCCCAATCTTATAATTTTATGATTATTATCCTCTGCCGAGAAAATCTGCTTTGGAGAAGCGCAACTTACCAACAGGTAAGTCATCCACGTGACCGTCTCCCATCCATGTGACCTTCCACTTCACATTACTGAACCGTGAGATTCGTTAAAGAAAGCACACTCCTAATTCCCCACAATCACAACTCCTCACACACACTAGTACTAGACATCTCAACAAGACAACCTCTCAGGGCCCTTCCAGAACTAACAGACAAAATTTTGCAATTCCCTTATGTCCTGGACATGTGGGGAAACAGTTACTGAAAAATGTATTTCTTAATGACTGGGTTTCATTTCATACATTTTTCATATTTGCTATAAGGCTTGAATCCCGACTCAATATCATCTTCTATCCACAGAGCATTTTGCCTGTAAATACCTCAGTGCTCTTTACAGGAAGATTTTTTTTTAAATCCTCAATTCCCCTGGAAATCGATGTTAAATATCACTCTTTATGAAAGGAGAGACAGAGGCACAAGCAACTTAAGCAGAGAAACCCAAAAGGCAGCAACATGCTGAATGACCAAAAGCTAAATCCTCATCAGGTTCTTAGCCTAAGAGCAAGAAACAGAAGCTAAGAACCTCAAATACCTCTCCACCATTAATGTCACAGTCAATCTCTAGCACTGAAATTGCTTTAAAATGAAAGTGTGTTTAACAGAACAAAATAAATTTTCTTCTTATTCCTAGGAAAGACAATGGAATGAAATAAAGGCCCACAAATAAATCTGATAAGAACAATTAGGGACAGTGATAACAGTTAATCGATCAATAAAACATGGTTATTGAACACTTACTCTGTTTTAACATGTTCTAATATGTGGATCTACTCAGTCCTCAAAACAGTCCTATTAGCAGGTACTATTGTTACCTCCTTGCCTGTTTACTTTACAGGTAAGGAAATGGGGCACAGAAAAGTTGGACATTTGCCCCAACTCAAACAGCTAGTAAGTAGCAGAGCCAGGATTTGGACCCCAGGCCTTCTAGCTACCCACTTCCCTAGAGCTGCCTCTCATTGTGAGGTCACCAGGGAGGCGTGTAAAAATCCTGTAGAGGGAGAGGGGCAGGGAGGGGCAGTGACGTGTCATCTGAAGCAAGCAAAGTCACCTGCTATTGCTCTCGTAACATAAACTACAGAAAGAAGTTATACCCTGAGAAAACTGGGCATATACTGGGCATATACCCTGAGAAAACCATAATTCAAAAAGAGTCATGTACCAAAATGTTCATTGCAGCTCTATTTACAATAGCCAGGACACGGAAGCAACCTAAGTGTCCATCACCGGATGAATGGATAAAGAAGATGTGGCACATATATACAATGGAATATTACTCAGCCATAAAAAGAAACGAAATTGAGTTATTTGTAGTGAGGTGGATGGACCTAGAGTCTGTCATACAGAGTGAAGTAAGTCAGAAAGAGAAAGACAAATACCGTATGCTAACACATATATATGGAATCTAAGAAAAAAAAATATCATGAAGAACCTAGGGGTAAGACGGGAATAAAGACACAGACCTACTAGAGAATGGACTTGAGGATATGGGGAGGGGGAAGGGTAAGCTGTGACAAAGCGAGAGAGAGAGGCATGGACATATATACACTACCAAACGTAATGTAGATAGCTAGTGGGAAGCAGCCACATAGCACAGGGAGATCAGCTCGGTGCTTTGTGACCACCTAGAGGGGTGGGATAGGGAGGGTGGGAGGGAGACGCAAGAGGGAAGAGATATGGAACCCTCAGAATGGGAGAAAATATTTGCAAATGAAGCAACTGACAAAGGATTAATCTCCAAAATTTATAAGCAGCTCATGCAGCTCAATAACAAAAAAACAAACAACCCAATCCAAAAATGGGCAGAAGACCTAAATAGACATTTCTCCAAAGAAGATATACAGACTGCCAACAAACACATGAAAGAATGCTCAACATCATTAATCATTAGAGAAATGCAAATCAAAACTACAATGAGATATCATCTCACACCGGTCAGAATGGCCATCATCAAAAAATCTACAAACAATGAATGCTGGAGCGGGTTTGTAGAAAAGGGAACCCTCTTGCACTGCTGGTGGAAATGTGAATTGGTACAGCCACTATGGAGAACAGTATGGAGGTTCCTTAAACAACTACAAATAGAACTACCATATGACCCAGAAATCCCACTACTGGGCATAGACCCTGTGAAAATCATAATTCAAAAAGAGTCATGTACCAAAATGTTCATTGCAGTTCTATTTACAATAGCCTGGAGATGGAAACAACCTAAGTGTCCATCATCAGACGAATGGATAAAGAAGATGTGGCACATATATACAATGGAATATTACTCAGCCATAAAAAGAAACGAGGTTGAGCTATTTGTAGTGAGGTCGATGGACCTAGAGTCTGTCATACAGAGTGAAGTAAGTCAGAAAGAGAAAGACAAATACCATATGCTGACACATATATATGGAATTTAAGAAAAAATATGTCATGAAGAACCTAGGGGTAAGACAGGAATAAGGGGCTTCCCTGGTGGCGCAGTGGTTGAGAGTCCACCTGCCGATGTAGGGGACACGGGTTCGTGCCCCGGTCCGGGAAGATCCCACATGCCGCAGAGTGGCTGGGCCCGTGGGCCATGGCCGCTGGGCCTGCGTGTCCGGAGCCTGTGCTCCACAACGGGAGAGGCCACAACAGTGAGAGGCCCGCGTACCGCAAAAAAAAAAAAAAAAAAAGAAAGGAATAAGGACGCAGACCTGCTGGAGAATGGACTTGAGGATGTGGGGAGGGGGAAGGGTAAGCTGTGACAAAGCGAGAGAGTGGCATGGACATATATACACTACCAAGCGTAAGGTAAATAGCTAGTGGAAAGCAGCCGCATAGCACAGAGAGATCAGCTCGGTGCTTTGTGACCGCCTGGAGGGGTGGGCTGGGGAGGGTGGGAGGGAGGGAGACGCAAGAGGGAAGAGATATGGGAACATATGTATATGTATAACTGATTCACTTTGTTGTAAAGCGGAAACTAACACACCATTGTAAAGCAATTATACTCCAATAAAGACATAAAAAAAAAAAGACTGGGAGCAATTACTAAATAGAATAACTAGATCATAAATGCAGAGAACTGCAGAGGTCATCTTCTAATCCAACCTCTCTGTCTTACAGATGCAAAAAACACTAGAAAAGTCACAGCTAGACTCAGGTTGTCTCCTCATTAAGTCCACTTAGTTTCCTCTATAGTAGATTTCATCCTTCCACTTTATTTCTTTGTAAAGTGTAAGAATTTTAGCACATTTCTTAAGGCAACTATATATTGTATTAAAACTTAATTTATAAAAGATAGCACGTAACACTGATGTAAACTATTTTAAAACAAAGAACTTCAAGCAAAAAGGAAAAACACATGTCAAGTACTAATATCAAGGTAGCAAATGATAAATCAGTAAGAAACAGTAAAGAAATGTTGCCCATGTATAGCTATTACCTATTGTTATCAGTTTAATTCTTTCCCCCTCAAAAAACATACTCTGGAGTTCTAACCCCTGGTACTTCAGAATGTGACCTTCTGTGGAGATTTACAGAGGGAATCAAGTGAAAACGAGGTCATGGGGTGGGGTGGGGGGCTCATCCTATATGACTGGAGTCCTTATAAAAGGGAAATTTGGACACAGAGCCAGGCATGCATAGAGGGAAGAACCATGGGGAGAAAAGGAGAGGGGCCTGGGACAGATCCCTCCCTCACAGCCCCCAGAAGGAGCCACGCCCACTGACATCTGGACTGCAGGCTTCTAACCTCTAGGTCCATGAAACAACAAACTTGAGCTGTTTAAGCCACTCAGTCTGTGGTACCTTGTTACAGCAGCCCCAGGAAACTAATAGAGCAGTTTTCACTTTTAAATGATTTCAAAAAACCAAAACTTGTACTTACACCATAGTATTTTTTGGGCTTTAGAAACAGAGGTAGGTGGAATTACTCATCAGGGATTCGTTACCATTGATTTTGTGCTGAAACCAAACCCACAAGACAAGTACAAACACTTACTTCACTTCTAAGGAGTTGCTCTGCTTTGCTTCTATTCATATTTCTGCAATACCATCTGAAGAGAAAAAGGTATGTTTAGGGCCTCAGGTTTTTAAAAGTGTTCTTTTTTCTTTTTAGGATTAGCAAGGTATTGATAATATTACTCAT
This sequence comes from Tursiops truncatus, assembly GCF_011762595.2. NCBI lineage: Eukaryota > Metazoa > Chordata > Mammalia > Artiodactyla > Delphinidae > Tursiops > Tursiops truncatus. Next base: position 70,763,532 of record NC_047038.1, read on the forward strand.
CAATAACAAACAATAAATAAGAACAAGGCCTCATTCATAATCTCAATAATATAGACAACCACTAGTAACATTTGGATACACATACATGCAGACTTTTTCTACCTATATTTTTATGAAGACACATAGGTATGCCAACATTCTTATTTGCTGTATTAAAGTGAGGTCAAGCTACACTTGCTCTATCAGAACCTGAATCTTTCATATAACGGTACACGATACACATCTTTGCAAAGCAATGTAGTCCTGTGCATCACGGTCTGGATGCACCATCATTTATTTAAGCGACTCTTCATTATTTAACATAAAAATCATTTCCAAGTTTTAACTATTATAATAATAGCAAGAATGAATTTTACCCCACTGACTCAAATACGCAGGAAATGTCACCACGTTATTGTCTTGGATTCCAATTAAATCTAATCCCAAGCCCCCAACAGGCAGGAGATTTCATCTCCAATCATCATGAAGCCTCCCCCGCAAATTTCACGAAGGTCCCAAGTATTGAAAGAAACAGAGCAAAACAGAAGAGCAGGCCTCCTGGGTCTTCCAGACTTTCTGGTTCCAGCACAGCCCCGACCCCTGGCAGCCCTCCGAAGGTCTACTGTAGGAATCCCACCAGGGCCAAGCAGTGGCACCTGCCCTGCCACCACTCTGTGCCAAGCCCCTGCATATCAGTGCCCCTGCTTAACCTTTGAGAAATCTTTCCTAAGGAAAGATGGATACTGCCATCTCCCACCTCATCCTCAGAGGTACTCCCCTCTCCCTGCTTCCCCTAGCCCATGCTCTCCAGGGGATTATGAGCAAGTTGGCCAAAGAAGATGAACGCAGACTGTCAGCTTTAAACTTGGATTTTTGTGTTGTGTTGTGTTGTTTGTTCTAGATGGACTTTAGTGGGCAGAGAATCCTCCATCCAGTCCTATTTCCCAAGGATTCCAATGTTATGAAATCAGCTTGGCCCCTCTAAACCCGTGAAGTTTCCACCACTGCCTCAGCCTTTTATAAAAGAAACAGCACCTGCTTTTGGCCCAGCAAACACCCCGAGACAAGCGAATACAAAGGCCTTCCCTGACTGAGGAAGGGAAAAATACAAAGAAAAAAATACAAGATCATTTTTGGTCTGGATTCTTTCATGCAGTTGGAGGGGACAAACACAAATTATAATCTCAACACAAGCCAAAAACTGTTATTTTATTTGGAGCCTGAAGTGATTAACCAGGCCTCAGAATTGTGGGTATTAAGATCTCATTGTTGTGGACCCCACTTTATGAACTGAGACCAAGTTCAACAAAATTACAAATTTAAATTCTGATCAATTTCTGAACGCAACTGAGGGATAAAATAAATGAGGAGAACAGAATGGATTCTGTCCCTAAAGCTTTCCCACTGATAGGAGAAATATTTGTCAGGATCCCAAAAACAACCATAAAAGTTAATTAGAAAAGGTAGCTGCAGCTCTCATTATGCATTATAAACCAGCAGGACCTGAAAGATTGAAAACAAAAAATTCTCTTTATTAATCACAGGAGATCCAAGCCCACATCTTCACAGTGAGAGTAAGTGATGGAGGCTCAGGCTCACGTTCAGATGCAAGAAATCAGTAAAGCTAGATTGTGGCTCTCAAGAGAAATTCGATATAAGATACTCAGAGAAAGAAAAAGGTCCTTTCCTCACTTGGTATATTCAAGCTCCTGGGAAGGGATAAAAGAAATAAGGAAAGAAAAAAAAATCCACAGCACAAATCCTATTCTAAGTGGTCATTTGTATGGTATTTGCAGTTTCCCCAGAAAGGATGTTTTCCTCCCTAGGATATAAACTCAGACCCTGAAGGGTACGTTGAAGGAAGGAAAGGAGGAAGGAGTGATGTACAAATCAAAAGATGAGTCATCGGGCTTCCCTGGTGGTGCAGTGGCTGAGAGTCCGCCTGCCGATGCAGGGGACACATGTTCGTGCCCCGGTCTGGGAAGATCCCACATGCCGCGGAGCGGCTGCGCCCGTGAGCCATGGCTGCTGAGCCTGCGCGTCCGGAGCCTGTGCTCCGCAACGGGAGAGGCCACGACAGTGAGAGGCCCGCGTACCGCAAAAAAAAAAAAAAAAAAAAAATGACTCATCTCGTGGTGAGTATTTCCTAACGGTTCTTTGTGGCTTCTCTTCCTCTTCCATGATACCTATCACCAGGCAAGGAGGGAAAGACAAGAGTGGCTCTGCTGAACGCATCCTGTCGGGAAGAACGATGCACACGTGGTGAGCCGGAGAGCTGCCGCCGAGATGCCAGCCCGCGTGCGTCGCCCACGAGCCCGGCCCAGAAATGCCTGTTGGAGGTTAGTTAGCGTCCCCTGACGAAGGAACTATATACTTCTAGAAAGAATACCCAGGATTTGTAAGTAACTTGTCATTCCATTCTTAGATATCAAAACCCTAATGGGAATGAGGGTTTCAGATTGGCTAGTCACTTCAAACACTCCAGAGGGACAGGACTTCATAGTGCTGTCTGAATAGAGGGGAAAGCAGCTTTGGGGACAACCTTCTGGAAAGGATGGATCCTGGCCAAGCTTCTTGGAGAGGGTGGGTTGGGTAAATTAGAAAATGGAGGCAACAGGTATAAACTAACAAAAAATTGAAAACAACCAACCAACGAGCTATATAATCTTTGCCGGTTCTCACTTTGGCCCTTGCCTCCTGGATCACCCACGCAAAGCCTTGTCCTAGACTTTTCCTGTTCTAAGGGTCCTTGCATTCCTGTCACCTTCCTCCTCTAGCATACTTCCATCAAGAACATCTTACTGACCACAACGAGCCCAGTTTCTTTCCTGCAGCACTTCCGATGGTCCTGTCTTCCCCCCGCCGGGACCTGGGTGAGGGGGTGGGAACTAGGGTACTGATGGCCCTGGGAGCTGCAGGCTGCCAGTCCTGAGCCCAGCCCAGTGGACAGTTATTGCCCGGACGCCTCCTGCCCACAAACAAACAGCAGAAGGGCTCTTGATTCAGCAGCTGGCAAAAGGCTTTTTAACCCTGGAGACATTTAAGACGTGTTACAGGATGGGCTTTAGCAAAATCTAACACAAACAGTGGAGTGGAAAGACAGCAGGAGTGACTGTCAGCACCGAGAACAGGTTTTTCCTTTCTCATCCAGTCAGGGCTGGCACCTCGCCACATGGAATCCCCAGTCCCTGGGCAGCTGGCTGAGGGGACTCCCACGGCAAGTTCACTCGGTCATGCCGAGGTGGAGTCAGGCACCCAAAAATGGCATGGCAGTGAATCATAAACTTCCTAAAACCCTTATTTGTAATCCCATGAGTCATAAGGGGAGTTCTCCCATTTAGATAAGGATTATCTGGTTTCCAAGCACATCCCTCCTGAAATCACCAGTTACTTCTTGGTCAGATCCCTTTAAAATCAGGTCCAAGTTTTTACCTTTTAGCATCTTCCCTAATTCTAAGGATTTACTCTATTTTCCTAAAATTTCTTCAAGAACAAAACCACTATTTTAGGTACATGCTTTTTATACCCTTACCTACTTCTAAAACAACTTTTTTTTTTTTTTTTAGTTACATGCTTTTCATACCCTTACCTACTTCTAAAACAACTTTGAGGGGTCACACCACCGAGTGCTAGGACTTTTGAATCTGTTAATCCTTTTCTAGACTTTTAAGGTACACTCACATTACAGGAAGTAACATGGACAGAGGAAACAGCTTGGTGGTGGTGGTGGTGGTGGTGACAGTGTTTTTTTTTTTTTTTTGACAGTGTTGTTTTTAAACAAGTGAATGAAGCATCAGTATACCACCTCAGAATGACCACAAAAGGCTCATATATATTTGGTATATATGAGCCTCTCACTAAAACCTGGCCATGCACTGCTAGTGAGCATATAAACAGCAGCCCATTGTTTCTCTGAAAAGTAATCTGACAGCATGATTAGGAGTCTTAAGACGTTCATAACTAGCTTTTAGCTCAGTATGTAGATTTTTAGAGATCTAGTTTAAGACAATAAGCAGGAAGAGGTATCCCAGTATTTTTACATAGTAAAGATGCCTAAACAACATAATGCCACACAAATAAGGAAATGATTATATAAATTATTGCACATCCATGTGCTGTATGTCTGGTTGTACTCCTTAAGGCCTCACACAGTGCCTGATACACACTAAGGTCTCAGTAAACATTTGAAGAATTCACGACTGAATGAAATATAATGCAATTATTAAAATGTTTTCGAAGTACATTTAATGGCATGAGGAAATACTCACACTCATACTATTAAGTGAATTAAACAGGATGTAAAACAGTATATACAGCATGATTCTAAAGATTGAAAGGAAATATATGAATGTTGACAGAGGTCAACTTTAGTTGATTTCTGAATAATTTCTCTTACTAACATTTTTCATATTTTCAAAGAATTTTAAAACAATAATCACATATTGTTATTATAATTAGAAAAAAGAAACAATCAAATGTTTTTTTAAAGGCCACTCGGGGAAACTGTATTTTGATTTCTTGAATGAATGAACAATGAGCTGTATTTCAAAGTCAGCTAAAGCTATGATTCGTTTAAAATCAATTCAATTATATTCACTTCTGTAATTCTATTCACACATAGTACCTTCAGGTAAAGTGTATTATAGAAACTAATTCTCACAACGTCTATTTACCATCCTAGACAACTGAGTTAAGTTAGTGCGTCCTTCTAAAGATAATGAAAGATAACCATTAATCTCCAAAATGTCTTACATAAGTAGGAAAATAAAAACATTTTCTAGTCCTCCACATTCACAAAATAATCTTTTACTTACTCATACTGATCTAAGTTGTTTGATTTCTTTCCTGTCACGTAATTACTTGGGATATATCCTTCACTCCTAGAAATAAGAAAAATACTTTAGACAAACTGAAATTATTTTACTGAGAGAGTACTAAAAGAAAAATTACTGCCTTTCCGGAATAAAGTATAAAACTGCCTAAAGCTTATAAGAAAGACTAGCTGACCCCCAGTAAGTAAATATAGCTACAGTATTTGATGCTTTACAAAGGACTTCCTCATTTGATCCTTACAAAAATTCTGAGGTAGGCAGGCATTATTGTACCCACTTTTTGGCGGGGAAACTAAAACTAAGGCTTAGAAAGGTTGAGAGACTTTCTCAGGTCTCAAAGCTAGCCAGCAACAGGGCCATACGTTGAATTCTGAACTTGTGACTAGTTTCAGAGCCCTTCCTAATATTCCATGATGCTTCTTTTGAATTCACAATTTCTTGGGATGTTTTAACGAAACCACTACTTCAGAAAAGTTGAAGTGTTGGATAAAAACACCCATCACTCCAATACCTCAACAGTCTGTGTAGTGCATTGTTTCACAGAGGGTCATGCCTGACATCTACATCAGTATCATCAGGTCACTTGTTAAAAAGGCAAATTCTGGGACTTCCCTGGCGATCCAGTGGTTAAGGCTCTGTGCTTCCAATGCACTGGGTGCGGGTTCGATCCCTGGTCAGGGAACTGAGATCCTGCGAGCCGCGTGGTGCACAACCAAAAACAACAAAAAAAAAGCAAATTCCTGGGTCATACCCCAAGAGATCTGAACTGAGAAGGCCTATGTGGGCCTACGGAATCTATGATTTTACCCCAGATGACTCCTATCTCCTATGCACATTACAGTTTAAGGAGCGATCATATCAGGTAAAATCTTGGTTAGAGCCAAGAATTTCAGCATAAAAGAGATACATGTATAAAATTTCTAAGTTGAGTAAAAACCTCGTAATCTTAAATTTGAACTATTAGTAAGAACTCATAACACACACACACACACACACACACACACGTACCAGTGCATACATGTAGCTCTGTTGCACTGAGAAAGACCTAGAAGCAACACCAGTCCAGGAGCCATTAGAATCCAAGCACCCCAACTGTTGTCTCTAAATATTGCTTCTTACTACAAGGAGCCAGAACTCCTTGGGGAAATGGCAAACTGCAGGTTTGGCCAGGAAAAATACAAGATGAACTTGAGCTATTTTATTTTATTCAGAAAGCAGGGTAGCTGAGAAAGACTAAAAGCGTCCCCAATCAAAAATAGCTACCACTGACCCATGATGGGACAATTCAAGTAAAAAGAATAATGACTGCAATAGACTGAAACCAAATATATAAGCATCTATAATAACACAAAACATTATTGGTTACCATTGCTATCAACAGAGGAAGCTTGGTCATCAACTCATTATTTCTGAAAAGTTGGTAAAAGATAAGAATCCAAAATGTATCTTGCCTTTCCTGCATGAACTAAATGAACTGGTTCATGAGGCCGTTCTTCTTTAGAGATTTAATAAATGCAGATGGAATGACAGAATTAGAAAAATCACCATTTTGCTATCCCTAATGGATCTAAGCAATAATCATCAATGGATGCCAAAATCATTAGGTGAAACACTGATAAAGAACTTTGTGATAGAGGAATAATGTTGACACCTGAACCAATGAGTAATCCTGGCATCATCAGAAGCGGAACAACCAGATATACAGGACAGAGATGCATATTAAATGACACCATATGGAAGCAAACAGCTTAATCTAGATTGTGGCTCATTTCATAGAGAAATAAGCTGGTTTTATCAATAAATCAAAAATGAGAAAAAAAAAGGCTAGGGATTGTTACAGAATAAAAGAAAGACGTGAGACCTATCAGCCAAAATGCAATGTGTGGACCTTGTTTTAACCTTGATTAAACTGTAAAATACAGATTAGAGCTAATCAAGGGAAACCAGAATTACAGAGTTGGTACTATCCTTAGACCTGGGCCAGAGGGCCCTTGCTCTGACCTCACACTTTCGAGAGGATGCTAAAGCCCATGATCCCTCAGCCCTCCTCTGGACCATCATCTGTGTAACTAGGGTCCCAGAATTCTCTGCCCACTACCAAGCCCTACATGGGCCTTCCCAATGGGTTTCATCCTTTGAAAAGCAAATGATGCTGATTGTGTGCACCCACTCCAGCCCAGGTCCAAGGAGTGACCAAGTTGGGGGGTGGCTTTTGCAAACCATGTGGACAGAGTTTGGATGTACGGCTGGGAGATTTACATGGTACACGTGAGATGGAGCCCAGGGCAGAAGGGAAGAGAGAAGGGAGACACCTCAGGGAGCTGGCTCTCTGTGCACTAACACATTCTGGCATGGAACTCCAATCCAAACCTTGCCTTCCTTGTCATTTTGAAGGTATGTTTGTCAAGCTGGAGGATAAGTTATATCTTATTTACCAGTTTGTTAGCTTGACTTATAACTTCTAAATATTTAAACATATGATATCTGGGCTTTTATTTGTACTCTTCTTCTAGTCCTGAAAATGTTGCAGGAAAGCCTACAGATGATGTTTTTTAACTTATTATTAAGTATGATAATGACACAGCAGTTGTTTAAAAAAATCTTTAGCAGTTAGACTTAGGGGTGAAATGACATGATGATTTGAATTTAGTTTTAAATACTTGAGAAAAAACAGTTGGGAAGATTTTAAAATCAAGACTGGCCAAATGTTGGTAATTTCTGAAGTCAAGTGACAAGAGGCTCCATTATACTATGATGTACTTTTTGGATATCTGAAAATGTCTATAATAAAAAATAAAACTCAATATTCTACAGTGTTTGGCAAAAAAAATCAGTGATGACCTTCTTGTAAACTTGGATTAAAAGGTTTCCAAAAAGGTAATAATGCACAGCAAACCAGCACTCAGGAGATCTACCACTGCTGAGAAGTGAGCAGAAGACACGGACCCTGCCCAACCCAGAGGCTTCCACTGCTTCTCCAGAAGTGACCTGAGGAACACAGAACTAGAACTGGGGGTGGGACAGGAGGTGAGAAAGCAGACTTGGAGGGAGGACATGCTCTAACCAGGACAAAAAGGTCCTCCTCTTCCTATCCACAGGAACTCAGAATATAAACAGGATTATATTTCAGAGGTAAGCTCAGGATGCAGAGCTTTCTTAATGAAGCCGAAGGCTCATCCCCTACGTTTATCCACATTTACCCATTATTTACCAATAATAAGATTGAAAGGACTATTCTCTTTAAATCCTAAATTATTTTGTATAAATAATGTTTGTTTTTAAATTTCTTGAATGTATGTATTTTAGACATAGACGCATATGCACATACATATAGACAGAAAGACACACACACACACACACACGCACGCACGCGCACACACACACACACACACACACACACACATTCTCTCTCTCTTAGACAAATCTAAGATTACTTTACCTTGGGGGTGGGGTGCGGGGGGAAGGGACCTAAAATGTAATTTCCCCCAAGAGCAAACAATCCAATTAGACATATAATGGATGAGAAAGAGACCCGTGTAATGGATTCTAATTTCTGGAAAGGAGTGGTTGATTCATTTATATTTATGGAGTCACTACTAAGAATACATTGTGTTACTGCAAAGTAATAACATATATTTTCATTTATGGCCGCTGAACTAGCCTCATTACATGACAGTTACAGGTTATCCTCTTCTCACTCAGTATTTCACTCCCAGCCACCCACTGTGTATCATCCACAGAGAGGGAATACCTACCCATATTTATCTCTTGCTTTCCACCAATGAACATCATTCTTTTCCAATATGATATACTCCTGGCCTCTCTCTAATCTGAGATCATGTGCTTCTGTCGCTTGGAAATCATACATGGCTACAACTATTTCTTCACTATTACCTTCTTCTTCAGGTGGAATTGGTGGGGGAGGCCTTCGCTAAGAAAAGAAGGTAACATATAAAAGTTTAGTCTTCTGTTTGAAACTGGGTGTGCAGTAAAACACCAAGCAATGCGCACGTCCCCACAGTATAAAGTCTGCTTTAGATAACCTGGTGAACCCGCACCATGAGTTCGATGATATTGATGCTACTGGACCTCTCATGGGCTTCAGAATTTAGGACAAGAGCAAAAGCTGTCTTTAAACATCAAACGGCTTCTGCTCAGTGTCAGGACTAGCTTTCCAGGGAGAGGCAAGGGTAACGTGAGTAGAAACCAGGAGGACTAAAGGCAGACCCACCATTTAACGGCCTGCAGGGGGGAAAAGCAGAACTACTTCTGTCAGGTCTCCTCCCACTCAAAGGAATCTGCACTGCTTTGTGCCTGCTGTGTGCAAGGCACACTCTTAGTACCTAGCTAGCATACGGTTTCTCATTTCTTTTTAATTGAAGTATAGTTGATTTACAATGTGTGAGTTTCTCATGTACGGCCAAGTGATTCAGTATATATTCTTTTACATATTGTTTTTCATTAGGGTGTATCACAGGATATTGAATATAGTTCCCTGTGCTATACAGTAGGACCTTGTTGTTTATCTGTTTTATATATAGTAGTTTGTAGCTGCTCATCCCAAACTCCTAATTTATCCCCCTCCCCCTCTGGTAACCATACGTTTGTTTTCTACATCTGTGAGTCTGTTTCTGTTTTGTAAATAAGTTCACCTGCATTCTCATTTATTCTTAATCCTAATCCCATGACGTAGAGTATATAACTTCCATTTTACAGCTGAGGAAGCAATGGCTGAAGTATCCCACCCAAAGTCACTCATATCAGATTCATGCTGGATCAAGGCTCCTCGGGAGTCCAAAGTGCATGTGTTTTCTACCATACTCCACTATTCACAGTCACTCCTTCGTCATAATACTGTGGTCTTAAGACTGAAATATTCCTTTAAAGTCCCATGCCTCTTGTATAATTCTCGAAGCCAAAATACAGGCAGAATGCCAGATGGTAATATCTGATACAATTAAATTGACATTATTTGACACCAAAAAAAAAAAAAAAAATCAAGTGAGCCATAGTCTATCCATTTCCGATGTGATCCTTGCAGGGAGCAGCATCACAGGAATGAACATAAACATACTTAATAAACTGCAAATGTTTCCGAACGTTAAAGACCAGCTTACCTTCTTTGTTTCTGGTGCTGGTGCTTGAGGTAGTGCTTTTCTTATACCTGAAAATGACAACGACAAAAACAGGTCAAAATGCCATCTACCAATGATTGATAGTTTTAAGTAAAAATGAACCCCTAACAAGAAGTCGACTCAGACTCTCTCACTCTGGTGCATTTTGCTTGTAATACTATTTTAGAACAGATTTTTTTAAATGCTGTTAAAGCCGGTTTGTATTTCTGCCTTCTTGAACAGACTGTAAATGCCACAGGGATTGGGGCCATGCCTTGTTCACTGTAAACAAATGGGACTACATCAGAACCAAAAAGCTTCTGCTCAGCAAAGGAAACCATCAACAAAATGAAAAGGCAGCCAACAGAAGGGGAGAAAATATTTTCATCCCACATATCTGAGAAGGGGTTAACATCCAAAATATACAAGGAATGCACACAACTCAATAGTTAAAACAAATAATAATAATAACTCATTTAAAAGTGGACAAAGGACCTAAACAGACACTTTTAAAATTTTTTTTATTATTATTATTATTTTTTTTTTGCGGTATGCGGGCCTCTCACTGTTGTGGCCTCTCCCGTTGCGGAGCACAGGCTCCGGAAGCGCAGGCTCAGCAGTCATGGCTCACGGGCCCAGCCGCTTCACAGCATGTGGGATCTTCCCAGACCGGGGCACGAACCCATGTCCCCTGCATCGGCAGGCGGACTCTCAACCACTGCGCCACCAGGGAAGCCCCAGACACTTTTTTTTAAAGAAGACATACAAATGGCCAACAGGTACCTTAAAAGGTGCTCGACATAACTAATCATTAGGGAAATGCAAGTCAAACCACAATAAGATACCACCTTATACATATTAGGATAGCAATTATAAAAACCACACATGATAACAAATGCTGGTAAGGATGTAGAGAAAAGGGGATGCTTGTGCACTGCTGGTGGGAATGTAAACTGATGCAGCCACTATGGAAAATAATATAGAGGTTCCCCCCAAAATTAAAAATACAACTACCATATGATCCAGCCATCCCACTTCTGGGTATATACACAAAAGAAACAAAATCAATACCTTAAAGAGATATCTGCACTCTCATGTTCACAGTAGCATTATTCACGATAGCCAAGATATAGAAACAACCTAAGCACCCATCAACAGATGACTAGATAAAGAAAATGTGGCATACAGAGAGAGAGAATGGAATATTATTCAGCCTTGGAAAGAGAAGGAAATCCTATCATTTGTGACAACATGGATAAAGTTGGAGGGCATTATGGTAAGTGAAATAAGCCAGACCAAGAAGGACAAATGCCACATGGTATCACTTACATGGGGAAGCTTAAAAAAAAAAAAAAAAGTCAAACTCATAGAAATAGAGAGTAGAAAAATGGTTGCCAGGGGATGGGGGGTGGAGGAAATAGAGATGCTAGTAAAAGGGTACAAGCTTTCAGTTATAAGATGAATAAGGTATGTTAATTACAACTCAATTAAAATATATAGAGAGCAAGAAAAAAAGATAAATAAGATCTGAGGATCTAACATATAACATGATGACTACAGCTGACAGCACTGTAGTGTATAACTGAAGTTTACCAAGAGAGTAGAACTTAAATGTTTTCACACACACACACACACACACACACACACGTAAACATGCAAGGTGATGGATGTGTTTATTAACTCAATGGGAGGAACCCTTTCCAATGGATAGATAAGTATATCCAGTCACCTCATTGTAAAATTTAAGTATGTTACAATTTTGTTAATTATATCTCAGTAAAGCTTAAAAAAAAGAGAAGAGAAAAGCTGCTGATGGTGCTACATTAGGCTCACAGTTTTAACAGAGTCATTTTTAGTAGGCTTTCATATTGTGATAGAAATTCCCAAAACAGGGCTTCCCTGGTGGCGCAGTGGTTGAGAGTCCGCCTGCCGATGCAGGGGACGTGGGTTCGTGCCCCGGTCCGGGAAGATCCTGCATGCCACGGAGCGGCTGGGCCCGTGAGCCATGGCCACTAAGCCTGTGCATCCTGAGCCTGTGCTCTGCAACGGGAGAGGCCACAACACTGAGAGGCCCACATACCGCCAAAAAAAAAAAAAAAAAAAAAAAAAAAAAAACAAAACTCCCAAAAACAGACCTTCTGATTCCATGAGATGGTCCTACTGCTCACTAAATAAAAGTATTCTTACAAAAATACACCTACACTATGTTTACACCATGCTAGAAAGTGTGAAGGCCATATTTAACCAACATCAAAATCAAAATCATGTCACTTTCTCCCAATAATACCAACAGTATGTACATCCTGAGCACAATATAACTACAGAATAAAATTAATACTTACTACTTTCAAACAGATTATATCTTTCACATCCAGGCGCTAGTTTTTCAGTTTGTCTGCAACACTGATAACTTCCGTCTGCCCAAAATTTAGGATGATATTTAATCATAATATTATTGTTGTTCTGTATTTCTGTAATTCATAGACACATTAAATGATGAGTGAAATGTACAGAGATAACAGAATGTTTCCGGTTGATCATTCTTTCTCAAATACTACGTTTATTATGAGGAAACCTTCATAACATATAATCCAGCATTCAGAAAATCCATAGAGTTCTCTTTCACAAGGTGAAAGGGTGAGGCACCCTTGGTAACAGAAGTGACCTCTGCTACACCGTGATGGATAAACACAAAAGTCAGCCCACCACCATTTTGTTCTGCAGAAAAAGCAATGAGGATTATGCAGGTCAAATCACTGATTAATATACTTTACATACAAGTCAATTCATCCGCATCAAATGTTGACTACATAGGCAATTTCTTAGAAAATACCAAATCCTGTTACCATAAAAGCCCAGTGCTTAGTCACCTCCAAATGTATTACACATTAAATGAAAGCATGTTCTTCTTAAAAACTATGTATATGCCACTAGAAGGAACCAGATTATAAAAAAGGAAGTTAACTTCAACATGTGTCACTTACAGTAACAGAGAACGTTCTTGGAGAAACACTTATTGTAGATTAAAAGATTATAAATGCAAGATACACTAGCCGTATCTCTTTCTTAGTGACAACAATGTTATATTCTGAAATTATGTACAGATTAATATTTCATTATATGAGTTTTACCTTCTTTTAACTTCTTCACCCACCGGTCCCTGCTTTGTGCACTGGGTGCAAAAATGTAAAGTGTGTTGGCATCATGCACAACCTGAAATAAGACAAAAGATGGAACAGGTGAGAAAAGCTTAGACACAGCATCTTGCCTAGCACAGAGCCCTTGGCACCACAGGCATCAATAAAGGATTCTGAAATGACTGACCAAAAGTCAATTACTTCTGATCCAAAGAACCTAGATTCCCTTCTTACAAAAACACATCTATTTCTTCATGTCTCCATCCAGTGGGATACACATTTTACAAAGGACTGTGCTTCTACAGAAAAAATATATATACACAGGCCAGGATGCCTTGCCAGTCTTGTTATTTCTTGCGATCTAATAAACTAAAGTTCCTTAAGTAAACTTGGTATAACAGGGACTACTCCAATCGAATATTTTTCTGAATAATATTTGAGATGAATGGACTACTGTTTCAACATCACTCCTATACCTTCCTTTTGCCACTATAAATAACTGCAGTAGGTAGCTTAATTAAGCACTGACCACCCCAACTCTATACTTTGTGCTTTACAGACATTAACTCAACTAATCCTACCATCAAGGTATCAGTATTTCCATTTTACAGAGGAGGAGACTAAGGTCTATGCAAGACACCCCAATTCTAGATCACTCCCAGAGGCAGTATTCACATAGAATGCACTGCAAATGGTGTCCCTTAAGTTACCTGTCCATCAGCATTTGGCTGGTCATCCAGAAAGCCAGGATTCTGGCTCCAGAGCCCAAACTTTTAACCACAGTACCTCTTTCAGAGGTACCTCCAGGTAAGCAATTAAACAGTCTTATTCTTAATATTCAGAATAAAATTAAGCATGGGAAACCAATCCAAGAATTTTGTCTTTGGTCTATCACTTTATCCTTGATGGTCAGTCACAAGGCAGAAACACCCCAATTGACTAAAAAAATATCTGGGGACTTCCCTGGTGGTCCAGTGGTTAGGACTCCATGCTTCCACTGCTGGGGGTGCTGGGTTGGATCCCTGGCCAGGGAACTAAGGTCCTGTAAGATCCCACAAGCTGCTTGCGGCCAAAAACAAAAACAAAACAAAACACAAATCTGGCTAGAAACCTCCTTTTACCATGTCACTGGATTGAACACACATAGCTCTTTCATCAATAATTGGCTGTTCCTGACCATATTCAATAGATAATCCTGTGGAATAAAAGTCATATTTTTATGGCAAGACAAGAGAAATTTAAACAAAAAATTCTTCTCTGCCCTTTGGCCTCCTCTCTCCCTGCACTGTGCATTGTATAACTCTATTATGCATCACCAAACCCCCCCCATCAGCAGAAATACCTGCTCAACCCTAAAGAGCAACATTCTCCTAGCAGCAACAAGACAACTCCTTAAAGATAGCATTCCTGGGGCTTCCCTGGTGGCGCAGTGGTTGAGAGTCTGCCTGCCGATGCAGGGGACACGGGTTCGTGCCCCGGTCCGGGAAGATCCCACATGCCGCGGAGCGGCTGGGCCCGTGAGCCATGGCTGCTGAACCTGTGCGTCCGGAGCCTGTGCTCCGCAATGCGAGAGGCCACAACAGTGAGAGGCCCGCGTACCGCAAAAAAAAAAAAAAAAAAAAAAGATAGCATTCCTTCCTGATCTTGTAAGGGGTCACGTGACCCACTGTGATGCCACTTAGATCTGGAATATGTAAACTGTCAATAATACGTCATACGATGTCCAGCCCTCTGCCTCAAGAAACTTACATAACTGTGTCTTGACTTCTAATGGGCAGAATAGTTCTCAGAGCTTTCTGAGATTCTCTCCCCAGGTTATAATCCTCAAATTTGGCTTGAATAGAATTTTCCATTTCTTTCTTAGATCAACTGATTAATTTTTTGTTGACAATCCCTTCTCATTCACTTTAATCAAATAAGTGCGGTCAAACAGCAATGGGAACACCATAGAACAAATACTGCTATATTCTGCTCAGTGATTAACTCATCCAACTAGCACTTTGCTGGGACTACATGAGATACAAAAATAAATCAAATACCTTGCTACAAGACAGAAAATGAGATGTGATAAAGAAGTAAAGATAAAGCTCTAAGAGGGACGTGGGGCTGTAGTTGCCTCATTTGGCCCATGACTTTCATACCTGTGATACTGTGATTCACAATAAGAAATATATATTTGGTCTCTCCCCTGGTTCCCAGCACAGAGCTCCTAGAAAACTCTTGGAATTTCCTGTGCTGAGAATGATACGGGTGTCTTTTGTTATACTAATAAAGTGACTACTGGAGAGCCCCTAGGGATGGGAGCTGGTTGCCAGTGAAGCCAACCCCATGATTAGAGGGTTGGAACTTTCAGTCCCACTACCCCCCACCTCTGAGGAGGGGAGAGGAGCTGGAGATTGAGTTCAATCATCAATGGCCGATGATGTGAACCATCATGCCCATGTAATGAAGCCTCTATGAAAACCCAAAAGGGAGCGGGTTCTGAGAGCCTCAGGTGGGCAAACATGAGGAGATGTCCGCGGACAGATGAATAAATAAAGACAATTGATACACACGCACATACACACACACACACAGTGGAATATTATTCAGCTTTAAAAAAGAAAATCCATCCACTTGCAACAACATGGTAAACCTGGAGGACATTATGCTAAGCAAAATAAACCAGAAAGAGAAATATTACATGACCTCAGATGTAGAATTTTAAACAAACTCTTAGAAATAGAGAGCAAAAAAGTGGTTGCCAGGGGCAGGTGAAGGGGGGCAATGGGGAGATGTTGGTCAAAGGGTACAAAGTTTCAGTTATGCAAGATGAATGAGTTCTGGAGATCTAAAGTACAGCATAGGGACTACAGTTAACAACACTGCATATATGAAATTTGCTAAGAAGGTAGCTAAGTATTCTCACCACCAAAAAAAGAAAACAAAAAAAGAAGGGAAGAAAAGAAAATGGCAACTATGTGAAGTGATGGATATGTCAATTGGCTTGATTGTAGCAATCATTTCACAATGTTTACATATACCAAAACATCAAATCATACACCTTAAATATATATAATTCTTATGTGTCAATTATACTTCAACAAAGCTGAAAGAAATCAATCAACAAAGCAATGACAGGAAACACTAACGTCAAATAGTAAGCATGACTAAAAGCCCAGAATTTCACTGTCACAAAAATATGCCAGCTCACCTGAAATGGATATTTATTTTGACAGGGAATGACACCATCATCATTCTTCACTATTTCCACACATCTGATTTTTGACACATCAATAAATCCCTTTCTGTACTTTTTCTGTTAAAAGAAAAAAAAAAGGAGAACCATTCCAATCATAAGTTAAGGAAAAAATGTTATTAATAATAATATTTGTTTTAAAAAAATCACTGATTCAAAATATTACGATTTCCTTAATAATTATCTAAATCATGTCTCCCTATATTGTTAAAATTATTCAAAATACTAACACTGAGGATTGTAATCAAAATAATTAAGTTCTTTAATTTCCAAAGATGAAATTGCTGTCCTTGCCCTCCTCCAAAAGCTCTAGATCTGTTTAGAAAGAGAGTCCCTTTGATTGTGCCTTCCTCTCAGACACACACTGCAACTTCTTCAACTTCTTGATGACAGCCACCCCCTCTCCCCCGAAAATGAAAGCATCAGAGACCAAACCAAACACTCAATCACAAATGCAAACTCCACCAGTTACATCTTCCACTCCAGCACACAGAACTCAGGAGGATGTGAGATGGACACAGGGCGCTCACACAAAGCCTCCATTCAGAGTCTATATTTGAATTTTCTTTTTCTTTTTCTTTTTTTTTTTTCCTTCCCTATTGCCCTTCCTCCCTGCTCAATGCAAATCTCCCTACAGCAAGTAACTAATGACATACCAAGACTCCCTCCTCTGAATCATTCAGTCTTGAGCACAGTAATCTCACATCTGAGAATTTATCCCAGGGAAAAATCCGGAAGATACAAAGTAGTATGTGCAAAGATAACTTGATATACCGTATCCGTGAAAAATTATTACAAATACAATGAAGAAATAAAAAATGTTTACTGAATTATATTAACTGATACATCCCACACAAAAAGCTGTATAAAGACTAAGGTTATTTTAGGAGGGGGTGTAGATAGTCATATGACAAAGAACAGAAGAAAAGTAGAGAAATGAAGATGAAGAACACTGGATTATTTTGGGTGACCCAGCCCTCCCCTGGCCCTAGTCATTCAAAATTGCTTCATCTAATACTCTGAAACTCCCCTCTGGCCACAATCTTTGGGGTCCCTATCCTGCTCCCAGTAACCAGCGCTGCATCCTCACTGTGACCATGTGACCTTCAGACCTGCCAACCCTCCCAGGCCATCAGCTCCCATGTGACGTCTGGCTGTCATTTCACCAGTGTATCCTCCCACCCTCCCTCTCTCCCCCTGCCACCCACCCCCCAGCACACGAATCCCCGTACCCCGGCATTTCCGTCAGCCCCCAGTTCTACGCACACCTTTTTCGACTCATGCGTGCCTGGCTGCAGAAGGTCACAAAACAATCCTAACTGTCCTCTTTGTGCTTAGCCAGGCCTTCGCTGCTGTCCTCAGGTCTTCTGTGTATCTCTAGTGGAGAGAACCTGGTGGCCTCTATGGAGCCCACCAGTCTGATCAGAGCTACAAACCCTTCCCATTCCCCTACTTCATGGAGAAGAGAACAGCTGTCCCAGGAGCACACCCCCAACTTCTTCCTTCTGCAGGTCTAAAGCACCCTAAGATTTACCCTTTTTTCTTCTCTGTCATCCTGCCTCTATGAGAAGGTTAAAAGGACACAACAGCTAAGGACGCTGTAGTAGCACTTAACAGATGTCATTTCCTTTCATGCTCACAAAATTCTCATTTTACAGATGATGAAACTGCAGCTCAGACAGGTTAAACACATTACCCAAGGATCCCAACTGAAAGCTGGGGTCCTAAAGCTCCCCAGACCTTGGATGTCCCAGCTGCAAACAGGTGACAAAATTAATGGAGCCAAGTCCCTGAGGGGGCAACCTGGATTCTGAGCATGGCCTGAGATTTTACTTCTCCTGCTTATAGACACCTTCAGGCCTCTGCCATCCATACCAAGAACCTTCTTCTGGCCCTGCTACTGCCCTAACTCTGTTCTTCCCTTGCTGAAAGAGAGATTATTACACCACCAGTCTTCATTTCCTTCCCACCCACTCCTCCTTAACCACTTGCGATCTGCCTCCCCTCTCGTCACACCTGCTAAAGCTGTTCTCAAAAACACCACCTATGACCAAACCCAAGAGCCTTCGCTCAGCTGTCTTCCGCTCAAGCTGTTAACGAGGCATTTGGGGGTGCTCCGCTCTCTTCTCCTGCAGTGGCCTTGACTTTGGGTCACCCAGGCTTTCCTTCTGCCCCTTCCACTCAGTTTCCCACAGGACAACACCTGTTCTGTGCCAGCAACTGTGTCAAGGAATATATCAAGTCCCTATAGGAAAAGCTCATTTCCTGAGCATACGGTCCAAATATGGAGCCATTTAATCCTCAGATCCTCTGTGAGATAAGTGTTATTAGACACATCTGACAGACGGAAGAAACAAAAATTAAGTCACTTGCCCAAGTTTACCTGTGGGAGAGACATACACAGCAACTTTATCATCCAACGTAGTAAGTACTGAATATTAAAAAGATGCTAAGAGAACATAGAGGAACCAAGACTTACACGATAATTTCAGAAAAGAAATTCCGATAATATCATAGGGAGGGAATGAACAGCACAGCACGTGGGATGAAACACATATTCCAGAATGACCTAGGTTGCCTCATCTATAAAACAGAAATAATAATAGTATCCACTTCATGGATACTATTAGATAGTTATGAGAGTTAAATGAGTTAGTATTTGCAAAGTGCTTAGAAGAGTGACCTGTAGTATCATATCTATGAGTGTTTGCCACATAAAATAAATAAGTGGAAAAAAAAGGTCAGTGTGGCTGAAGGACAGGGTACATGAGGCAGGATGGAAAGGTGAGCAGGGACCAGCTTGTAAAGAACCTGCTGCACAGTACCAAAGGGTCTGGTCAGACAGGGCCACCTACCCTGCTCCTGGGCCTATGCCAGTTAGTGTGCAAAAGAAACTTCCAGAGCGCCATCCTCCTATTAATAAGTCACACGGGTTCACCGTAGAAACCTTAGAAAATACTAACAGCACAAAGAAAATCAAATGACCCTGAATCCCCCAACTCTGGAGAAAATCCCTGTGGATATCATGGAGTTTTTCCAGACACTGCTCTGGGGTCATTTATCACCTACCGGCTCTCTTTCTTGAGCAGCAGACTGTGGTCGGCTTCTGAGATGCCTGTCTCCACTCACCACTTGCCCCTGTGACTAAAAGCAGCTGTCAGATGTCAGTCAATCCACACAGGAAAATTTGAGATGACTGGTATGCTGGGCTGGCTTATGCCCCCTAAATACATGTTCCATGATATATCATATATTGTATTATGCTAATATTTTGGCTTATTATTCCAAATACTTTGCTATGAAGTTTGCAGATAAAGGTTCACGCTTAAGTTGGCCATTCATTATTTTACCTATCCTGCCAGCAAACACTGATCAGACACGAAGCACAGCACTGTGTGCTGCAGCTTCAACGTTATGCAAGGGGGCTGAGGGTTTCCTCAAGAGGAATTCACAACCATATGGTAGGTGGAAGGGGAAGAGGGGAGTGATTCATCATCCAATAAAGACGAAGTCATGCGCTCATGGTATACTACGGAGTGAGACAGTGATTGGGCCAGGAAAAGCTGGGGAAGCTTTTGGGAGGAAAACTGATATTTTGGTTTTGAAAGGATAAGTAGGAGTTTTTCTTTAGAGAAAGTGGAGAAGAGAATTCAGGCAGCAAAAACAACAAAGCACTGATTTAGGGAACAGGAAGAAATGCATTATGGCTGAAGTCCAGGGTGGTTCAGGGGAAGTGTAGGAAAGGACACCAAAATGGTTATTTGAGACCAAATTAGGAAGAGGTAAGTAATGGCCATTTCACCCATTTGTAAACCAGCTTAAATGGGGAAACTAGACAAAGAGATGAAATATGACTTGCTTAAAACCACACATCAACTGAACGGCAGAACTGGGATTTAGGTGAAAGAGATCCTGCCCCTGGGCAAGTCTTACAAGATACACAGTTTTCCTTTAATTTCCAGAATTAAAATACGTTTTAAAATATCAATAACAATCCTAAATTAAACTAATTTTTTATAATTGTATACAAATATCCAGGGCTGGCCCCAGGTGTATCTACAGAACACCCAGACTCAGGTCCTCCTTTCTACACCCCTCTCCCAAGGCATCCTGAGACCCATTACACGCAGTAAGCGTTTCCCTCCAGTATTACAAGGATCCCTCCCTTTCCCTTATATCACAACTTTTGTTCCTAATGTGGCTATTCCCAGCTGCCTGTCACAGAAGGAATCTACTGGATGAATCACCTGTGCATTGCAAAGGGACCTCAGGTCAGGCGCATGGGCTTTGGAGGCAGGCAGATCCTGAGCCCAGCCACGCTCTGCCTTCTCTCAGTTCCTCTGTCTTCAGGAATAGGATAATACTCCTCACTTCATTAAGCTATAAGCAGGAATAAAGATAAGGTACGTAGGTGCTCAGTACAGTGTCTGGCACAGGGAAGTCACTCCCTAAATGGCAGCATTTACTATTAATTAGTCTTCACAACAACCCTGGGAAATTGTTAGGAAACTGAGCGTCTGAGAGGTAACAAGACTGGCTAAGAGGCTGAGCCAGAACTGAACCCAGATCTCTCAAAATCGCAAAAGCTTTTACCTGACTCCCGGTCTCTCAAGCCTGAATATTTCTGGACTCTTATTTTAGAAAAAGAAAATTATTTTATGTCAAAACCTAACAACTACAGAGCATTCACTCTGAGCCAGGCATTATATGCACCTCTCACATGGTAACTCAATGAATCTTCACATAATTATGGGAACTCTTGTCACCCCATTTTACAGATGAAGAAATCAAGACTTAAAGGGTATAATTAACTGGCTGAAAGTCATACAACAAACCAGGACCTGAACTCTTAATTCCAACCCTGAATTCTTAAGTGCCACGTACACTTTAGTAACTTGATACCACTTAACTAAGTACAAACATAAACTCAGTGGAAATTTCTCATGCTTATAACTCTTAACAACTATAAGAATGTTAAGAGTTCACAAGTTAAGTGCAAACAAACTGGACAATAAATAAGATTTAAACTAACAGCTTACTTGATTGAATGTGATGGCTGGGGTGTTTGCTGGAATTGAATCCCTCTCCCCAAACCAGTTCGTCTGGCGTCCTCAGGCTTGCAATACTGTGTGCCATGTGACGGCCTCTTCCTCCCCTCTCTTACTTCCAACTATCGAAGTACGCACATCTGTTTGCACACACGCTGTCAGCCTATCATTAGGCCTCCATTTGGTCCCACTAAATTGTTTAGTCAGCCTCTGTTCTTTCTCCATAGGACACAACAATTGAAACAGACCATAGGGCTTCCCTGGTGGCGCAGTGGTTGAGAGTCCGCCTGCTGATGCAGGGGACACAGGTTCGTGCCCCGGTCTGGGAAGATCCCACATGCCGCGGGGCGGCTGGTCCCGTGAGCCATGGCCGCTGAGCCTGCGCGTCCAGAGCCTGTGCCCCGCAACGGGAGAGGCCACAGCAGTGAGAGGCCCGCGTATCGCAAAAAAAAAAAAAAAAAAAAACAGACCATAAATACAAACACAAATATGGCTGCTGACGTGGCATGTTTAGTGACAAGGGACCATCCAGAGAATACAGACAAAAGATATGTTATATACAATAAAATATAAAATAGAATTCCTAGATCTTGCAGTCCTCAGCAGACGGACAGCACCAAAGCTTACTACTGTCATTCACTGTATTCCATCATGATCATTTCTTCACTCAGCCACATTGATTAAAGATTGATTCTGGCTTCCTTTCTTCTACCATCAGCGAGGCACAGAGGTACCAAAGAACCATGATACAGACTTAAAAGAGTTCTAGTCAACCCTTGAAAAAAGAAAGAAAATGATGTATTCTACCAAAAATCTCCAATGAGCCAAAGGTCTATTTTATACACGAAGGTTCTTTTCCCTTTCTACTCAGAACGGAGTTAAAAGAAAGAGTTAAAAGAATAGGCCTCAAGGGCAGCAGGACACATTAATCATGAGAAAGAAAGAAAACCTCAAGATGGATATGACTTTTTTTTTTTTTTGAGGATACTGGGAATAATTTTGATGTAGATCTTTCTGGTATCAGGAGAAGTAGAATAAATAAAATAAAGGCATTTCCAACTTGGTGATTCTATGATGAAACATCCCCTCTTTGCTAAGTACGAAATTCTAGTGAAAAGTGGAAGAAAGCAAAACCAAAAACGTGGCATCCTAGTATTGTTTTCCTCCCTTTTAATCAGCTCATAATAATAACTGACATAGTGGCTTTACATTTTATAAAGTGATTTTACACTAAACAAACACATAAAAAGGGTACTTTAACATTAAGAAGCCAGTAGTTACATACATAAGCATGGCTTAATTATGAAGATTATGGTTTCTAAGATAACATCCAGAATAAAAACAGGATAAATTATAAGGAATCTGAAGGCAAAAAATTTCATTTTCAAAATCACACAATAATCTTCATATAAGATTGTGCTGATATAGGTAATTATAAGGTTTCTGGAGATAGTTTTTCACTGTATTCAAAGTTAGAGTTTTTATTCCCCCCTGAGTGATCACTTACTCTTATGATTTTTCTATACTTCTGGCAACCCTCATGCCAACTCCCTTCTGCGACCCAAGGGAACTTTTAAAAACTAATACCAGGTATGTTTTATTATAGTTGAAAGCAAAACTTACTAATGTAAGTATTTTCAAATAAGTCTAAAACTGATTTACCTAGCTTAGTTCTTTTTTTTTTAAATAGAGTCACAGATTTATTTATTTATTTATTTTTGGCCACGTTGGGTCTTCGTTGCTGCGTGCGGGCTTTCTCTAGTTGCGGCGAGTGGGGGCTACTCTTCGCTGTGGTGTGTGGCCTTCTCATTGCAGTGGCTTTTATTGTTGCGGAGCACGGGCTCTAGGCACGTGGGCTTCAGTAGTTGTGGCACATGGGCTCAGCAGTTGTCGCTCGCAGGCTCTAGAGCGCAGGCTCAGTAGTTGTGGCACATGGGCTTAGCTGCTCCGTGGCATGTGGGATCTTCCCGGACCAGGGCTCGAACCCGTGTCCCCTGCATTGGCAGGTGGATTCTGAACCACTGCGCCACCAGGGAAGTCCCAAAAGTGACTTTAAATACAAAGTCAGAAGTTATTAGGAAAGAAACTTGTCAAGTCAATTAACTTTTAGAAATATTTATGTGAATAATACGTACAACAATTGACTTTATTGCTAGACTCAAGGCTCTCTTTACTTACCTACATGGACTTTTTTTTAACTTACTGAACATGCCAAAATATTTTGAGTATTGTTTAATATTTTAACACAGCAGAGTCAATGTGTCATAATGGTTGAGAGCACACCTTCATTATCAGGCAGACCTGCATTTAAATGCCAGCTTTGTGGCCCAATGCAAATTAATTGACCTCATTTAGTCTCTATTTCCTCATTTGTAAAATGGGGTTATTAAAATAACTTATCTCCTAGATTATTGTGAGGATTAATTGTGATACACTCATAAAGCACTCGACACAATATCTAGCCCATCGCAATCACTAATATGTTATTAGTATAATTTTTTTGCCTTTAGATAAAAGATTTCTAAAATTTTTCAGCACTTAAACCCTTTTTTCCCACAAATATATCAGAGGATTTAATGGAGATATTTTAAATACTTTACTGGCTTTTACATTGTGTCTTTAGGTAACATAGCAATGCTTCTCTACTCTCTCCTCAGAGGAATTCAACAAACACTCCAAGAACTCAAAAAATCTAGGAGTAGACAATTAAGCTATAATGCATAAAATACTGCAGAGCAAACTAGGGAACTAGGATCATAGCAGAAGCGCTCTTTCTCTTGAAATAAAACAATATTTTAAGAAGCTATTTTTTAAGAGTCATGTACCACAATGTTCATTGCAGCTCTATTTACAATAGCCAGGACATGGAAGCAACCTAAGTGTCCATCAACAGATGAATGGATAAAGAAGATGTGGCACATATATACAATGGAATATTACTCAGCCATAAAAAGAAACGAAATTGAGTTATTTGTAGTGAGGTGGATGGACCTAGAGTCTGTCATACAGAGTGAAGTAAGTCAGAAAGAGAAAAACAAATACCATATGCTAACATATATATATATATATATATATATATATATATACATATATATATATATATATATGGAATCTAAAGAAAAAAAATGTTTATGAAGAACCTAGGGGCAGGACAGGAATAAAGATGCAGACGTAGAGAATGGACTTGAGGACACAGGGAGGGGGAAGGGTAAGCTGGGACAAAGTGAGAGAGCGGTATGGACTTACATATACTAACAAATGTAAAATAGATAGCTAGTGGGAAGCAGCCGCATAGCACAGGGAAATCAGTTCAGTGCTCCGTGACCACCTAGAGGGGTGGGATAGGGAGGGTGGGAGGGAGACACAAGAGGGAGGAGATATGGGGATATATGTATATGTATAGCTGACTCACTTTGTTATAAAGCAGAAAGTAACACACCATTGTAAAGCAATTATACTCCAATAAAGGTGTTAAAAAAAAGAGAGAGAAAGAAGCTATTTTTTAAAGTAATTAGGCCCTATCTATTGATTACCACAGAAATGCAGGAAAAGTCCAGCAACTACTTAGGACAATATTTTCTGAGCATCTAATAATTGCTAGAAAATGTGCTAAGCACAAGAGACATGGAGATTAAAAAATATGGCCACTGTATTTACCCGAGAGAAATGAAGGCATCTGACCACACAAAGACTTGTACAAGAATATTCACAGAAGCTTTATTTGTATTAATTGAAAACTGGAAACAACCCAAATGTCCATCAACAGGTGACTGGACAAACAATGAAATACTTCACAGTAATAAAAAGAAATGCAATATTGATACAAAAGATGAATGTATTTCAAAATAATATGCTAGGTGAAAGAAGTTAGCTTTTTAAAAAGAGTACATGCTAGGGCTCCCCTGGTGGCACAGTGGTTGAGAGTCCACCTGCCGATACAGGGGACACGGGTTTGTGCCCTGGTCCGGGAAGATCCCACACGCCGCGGAGCGGCTGGGCCCGTGAGCCACGGCCGCTGAGCCTGCGCGTCCGGAGCCTGTGCTCCGCAACGGGAGAGGCTACAACAGTGAGAGGCCCACGTACCGCAAAAAAAAAAAAGAGTACATGCTATATGAGTTTATTCTAAAATTCTCATACATGCAAACTAATCTATAGTGTCAAAAATCAGATCAATGATTACCTAGGGATAGTGGGAATGAAAGAGGAGGTATGAATTACAAAAAGCATGGGGAAATTTTGGGGGGTAATGGATATGTTCATTATTTTATTGTAGTGATAGATTCACAAGTGTATACATATATCAAAACTCCTTAAATACTAAAAATAGCATTTCCTTTGCTGCTTGTGTTACAAACTACACAATGAAGTTAGTGAGTTTCAAATGTTATATTAGTCATATTGATGCTTATATACATGTTTAGGCACAGGTAGCTATACCGTGAAAATGATAGTAGTTCAGTAATATAAAATAATAAAAGTCACATAAGTGTCATAGGCAGATTTGTATCTGGTTTTTTCCCCCCAGAAAATATTTACTGTAAATTATTTTCTACTTTGGGATAAAAAAAATTTTGTAATTATATTCAAACTATAAATATGTGTGTGTGTGTGTGTGTGTGTGTGTGTGTGTGTGTGTGTATATACGCCAAAAATTTCTAGTGCTGGGCACAATACTCATTGTTCCAGCAGGAGGAATAATTCGATACTCTAAACTGCTGAAAATCTTATAAGTCTCCTTACATGATCTGTCTCTGGTGCAATTCCTATTACAGTATAAACAGTAGAAATTTGATGGATATTTTTCTTATTTCAGTAAGAAACAGGAATGATTAAGGGAAAAGTTACTTTTTCTTATGTCCTATAAAAGGACAAAAATTCTACAATTTTGATAAAATTTGTTAAATACCTGGGAATAAACTTTATAAGAAATAAGTAGAACATATATGAAGAAAAATAGAAAACCTCACTGAGAGATATAAAGGAGAATTCTAGGTAGGCAATCTAAACAACCATAAAAAAACCTCCTCAAATAATATAATTTAAATACATGCAGTTAACTATATATTGATTATAACCTCAATAGAGCTGAAAAAAATATGGCTGCGGCCATCAGGGACCTTGACATCTGGGAACATTTGGAAACTAAGAAATTCTTTGCTAATAATTTAGTGTTACAAATCATAGACTTAAAAAAGGAAAACCGCAATGACAAAAGAAAAAAATAGGTATAAAAATTAAGCAACATAACTTCATAATGGGCCAGAAGTAGGCAATCAATCAGCTCTCAATTAAATAAAGGCTCTGCCTTAGTATTTATTCTGATTTAGAAACAACTTATCCATTCACCTGATTCATCTAGTACTAAATGAATTTCTGGTTAAAAAATAAAATTAATTTAATACCTTCCCCCAAAGCTGGTGCCCGGTTCTACACTCCTCTTTCTTCCTTTCTCATCATCTGCTTCTTCGAGGCAGGCGTGGTAAAGGTCACCAACTGGAAGGTCAATGAAGACACACCCACCTCCTCCTCAGCACCTGGCACGTGCCCAACAACTTTTTGCATAAGTGCATGAATGAATGAGGACATAAACGAACAGGAGGCGATTCAGCTAAGTGGACAGGAGGCCTTCCTTAGGTCTGATTTCACAATATCCAGTCACAGCCACCACTTTTCTGTGACTATGCTGTTTCAGAGAATAATTTCGGCTAGCTTTATTTCTGCCCCTGCTCTCTCAGACATATGCCATCCCAGGGGGGCATAGGCATGCCACAAATCACCAGGACCTAAGAGACCCTTCCTCTGCCCCTCTGTTCAATCAAAGCACACTGCTGCACGTGTGAATACCAATTAACAGAGTAACTGTCACGTTACAATCCTGAGACACAACTCTATCAAGGGACCCCTCCTCAACCACAGAGATGGTAATCCCTGGATATGTCTCTGCAAATCTCTGCCTTTTTTGTTTGTCTGTTTGTTTAAGTAGGAAAAGAGAAGAAACAGAGAAAAAAGAGAGAAGGAAGGTCCTTTAACCTAGGTTTCAGTTCTCAAGTTTCTACGGTTAACAGTGACTAGTAGAACTTTGCTTCTGTACTAGGGATTCTGTGTGCCTGTGTGTGTGTGTGTGTGTGTGTGTGTGTGTGTGTGTGCACGCATGCATTCTGAGGCTCTCCAGTAGACACTTCGTGTGTTCAGGGTTTTTTTTTAATGACATTTTATATCTTTATGAAAGTGGAAATAACTAGAATCACACGAAAGTGATCTCTTATCAAGAGGAACTTGGGAGACAGAAGCTTTGTGAGTTTCTGGTGGGTGAGAATTACAGACAGCAAACAGGGCAAAATAGAAAATTCCATTTCCAGGATGGGTGGTAGGTGGCAGAGGCAATTAGTAATGCCAACACACGAGGCAAACTCTGTGGCTTTTGCATGTGGTATGAACCCACAGCTGCAGCACGAGTAGGGGTACGATTCTCATCCCCACTCCCAGTATCCCCATCATGACCAAAGGGATTGATGAATCCAGAGAAATCAGAGCCCCAGGAGTGGGAAACCCCTGTGGCAATTGCCCCACACAGCCTCACACTAGGAGGCTGACCCGTGATATATACGCAGGACTGAGTTTCTGGGCAGGGAAAAGGCTGGGAGGCTCATAGCCTCTTGGGAAATTGACCTCCACACTGTCCACACCGGACCAGTTCCGCCACTAAGAAAAATCTGTCTGCTTGTCTGATGTGAGTGGACCACAAAGGTGTTTCCAGACAAGTATGAACTGGAGATGTGATTTCTTTAACACTGAACCGAGCTCTGCTAGGGTCCTGCAAGACCAGAGCATTAGCTTGGTCTTTAAATAAGCTTCCACTGGACCATATACAATATTTCTCTAGTTTTCTCCAGTGTTAAAGGGATCACCCTGGAGTTTGTTTTCTAAATACCTTTAAAATATTCAACGGGCTATAACAGTAGCTTCCCTAGACTGCTTGCTGCCCCTGAGAAAGCGACATCCCTCCTTTTTTTCCTATAAAGATAATCGGTCGTCCTAGGAAAAGTTCCTTCCTTTTGCTTCTACTGGGGCCTAGGGGCTGGGGGTGAATGGGAGGAGGGTGAGCAGGTGGGCATGGGGAGAAGGAATCACCAGGAGAACAGCAGCAACAAAGAGAAAATGTGTATCTTGGATTGAGGTCTCTCATAAGGAAAGATGAACTGCCCATCAATTCTCCCCAGTAAGATATCCAGAGAGAAATATACAAAATTGCCTAGTTCCACAGGTTTCTGGAGGCCTAACAGGTGCCAATCACTGCTTTTACTATGGTTTTTATAGGGATATTCACTTTGTGTTACAAAACTTTGGTTTTTTTGTAACACACAAAACAAAACTTTGGTAAAACTTTGGTAAAACGACCTCTTAATTGCAAACATTCTACAGATAAAATTATTTTTAAAACAATTTCTTCCACTAACTGGGTATGCTTTATGACATCAAGGAAGTTCTGTTGATATGTTTTGAGGTGTAATGATAGTATAAAGGTTAAGATGCTTTATGACATCAAGGAAGTTCTGTTGATATGTTTTGAGGTGTAATGATAGTATAAAGGTTAAGATGCTTTATGACATCAAAGAAGTTCTGTTGATATGTTTTGAGGTGTAATGATAGTATAAAAGTTAAGATGCTTTATGACATCAAGGAAGTTCTGTTGATATGTTTTGAGGTGTAATGATAGTATAAAGGTTAAGATGCTTTATGACATCAAGGAAGTTCTGTTGATATGTTTTGAGGTGTAATGATAGTATAAAGGTTAAGGTGGAGACTCTGTCTTCTGGAGGTAGATACTGAAGCATCTGTAGAAGAAATGGTATGATTTCTATATGATAATGAGAGTGGGAAGGATTTGCTACAAGATAATGGAAGTGGGGGGAGGGAGGATGACTGGGGGTTATTTGGCTGAGTGCTGGATACATGGGGGGTCACTGCACTATTCTGTCTACTCTTGAGTATGTTTGAAAAGTCTAAAAAATACTTCTTCCCATCACATTTTAAAAAATCCTGATCAAAGCAGTAGTTGGATCTACTTACAAAAATTTTTTGTGAGAATATAGAAAGGGTCCATTATAAACGGGTAGAAAGTACAGATGGGCAAATTGCTTAACTACGACTACTAAAGCTTTAGCTATCCTTGTGGTATGGTGTTACTCTGGATTCAGAAGAAGAATCAACACAATCCCTGATGTTCACACAGTGCTCTCAGAGGTCATGTTTATACAGCTCCCTGCATCCATCAATCTCTAAGTGCTCCAATTTTAATTATAGATCTACTGATCCTGATCAAGTAACGAGTTATTTAGCATCTGCATTTTACAATTAGGTAAATGGGGCACTGAGGTTAAACCAATTGATCAAGGGCAAATGGAGAAGATACAGAACTCTAGGCTGCACTGCTCTACTCTTCATTGACTATCACAGCTGGGGGCCATAATTAAACTATTCATCCCTCTTAGTTTGCTACTGCTAATACAATTAACCCTCAAATAATCTAGTAAAAATTAATCCATGTTGCAGAATACATGGCCATTCCAAGAGATGCTCCCCAATGCCAAATACAAGATCCTCACAGCCTAGCAGCCAGGCTATACTCACCGTGAGCCCACCAGCACCTGTGATGGGGCATTATCTGGTTGATTTTCTCTGAGGGACCACATCACACCACCTAGACGGCAACCAGCCTCGCAAGGCTTTCAAGGAACTTGTAGGAGTTACTGTAGCAACTCCAGTGAGTATATCTGAAACCACCATATTACCAAGCACAGGCTTTTAAGTGGATTCAGAAAGAAAGGTGGCTTTTCTCATCAATTCACTAAGGTAATATTAGGTCAAACCAGAAGAAACTGCTATTTTTGTTGTCAAAAATGATCAAATATTAGTAATTTCAGATGGTTCCATTTAATAGATTTGTACCCTTAGAACATTTTGGTCCTACTCACATACCTCACACTCTGAAATAAAAGCAGCCTGTACTTTTTCTAACTTCTGCATATCATAAATGCAGTTATCATTTGTGAAACTCTTGTTGGGTACCTGATGTCCATAATAGATGGGTAGGGGAACAGCACCCACCTGGTGTGCTCACCACCAGCACCCAGCACAGCCAGAACTCAATCAATATTTGGTGTGGACAACCCAGGAAAATGTTGGAATTATAATTAGATTTAACTTAACCAAATTAAAGCATCAGACAGTTAATCTAGAGTAAGCTCAATTCTTTTAAATCACACACTATTTCAATTGCCAAATTGATAGTTATTTCATTGTTGCATGTTTCATGGATATCACAATTGTGCACTTTGTAAACTTTTCATTCCTAGTTATGAAAGGAAGTAGGTCACAATGAATCGTTTATGTCCCCAAATCAAGTCTTACATTCCATACACAGGATATTAAACAAAGTCTGGAATTAACCCACATATCCTCAGACCTTTCTATTATCTCCCCTACACCTCCTTACCCTTCCAGCTCTCACAGTCAACATTTACGTAGTATCTGCTCCTGTTCCCAGGAATTTCCAACTGATTGGGAAGAGATGATTATTCATAAAGCAGTGTGAAAAGTTCTTTCCCGAACAAAATGCAGTGGGACACAAAGGAAGAAGAGGTTAATTCTTCCAGAAGAATGGTCAGAGAAGGCTGCACGGAGAAGGTGTCTCTTTGAGCTGACTGAGCCTTGAATCATGAACAAGAGTTTTCCAAGCAAAGAAAGGAGAAAAAGTATCACCAACAGCTAGAACATCATAAGCAAAGGTGTGTGGTTACAAAAGAGCACGGCAGATCTAGGGATGTCAGTGTACCTGTATGTTCAGATGTACTGAGGAGGAAAAGTGGAAGAGGCAGGACAGGAGGCTGGGAGGGTGAGAAGGGACCACATTATGAAGGGCTCTGTATATAGGGCTAAGGGGTTGCACTTAATCTTCAAGGCAATGAGGAACCATGGCCTGGAATGATTATATTTTGGCATGCAAGGACCCAGGCGGTTAAAGACACAAAACTAAGCCTGGCTCTGTTACTTGGTGTGCTATTCGTCTTTGGAGGAAGAAACCTGGGTAGCTTCTGAAAAACAAAAATGAAAGGACAAACCATTTTTACTTTGTTTTACATATCTTATACCTCTTCAGACTAAGAACCAGCAGGACTCTAACAAGAGCTTACTGCTTAAGAGCAAAGACTGGAGCCAGAATGCCTGAGTTTGAATCTCAGCTCTGTCACTTACTTGCTGTGTCTCGTCAGACAAGCTACTTAACCTCTCTGTGCTTTAGTTCCTTTCGCTATACCATGGGGTGACTAATAGCACCACAACTTCATAAGTTTGTTGTAAGAATTAAAGAGTCAATTCATGTTAAGCTCTCAAAACAAAGCTGACAAATGGTAAATGCCTGATAAAATTAGCTATTAATATTATTTGAAAAAAATATTAGTCCTTAGGGAAAACAAAGGAAAAGTCACTAGTTCTGTTAAAGGAAAGACCCTCACACCTACCTTCTAGACCCTAGGAAAGATCTTCTGAGAACTGATGTCAAATTTGATTGTATCTTAGAAAATAAAATGGCATGAATGAGATCCTTCCCTGGGTCATGACAAATATCAATTCCCTAAAACGACAGGAGGATATACTAGAAATGACCAGTATCCACCAACATCCACTCTTTTCATCCAGAAAAAGAGATTAACCTTTACTTCATAGGTCTGATAATTCTGTTTTTAAAAAGGACGGTTGATGCTTCATGTGACTGTGCTATTTTTGCCTTTTGAGGCTATTTTAGCTGTCTTACAGTATGAAACCAATAATGAATCAGCAACTGACTATATACGCACTTCCTTTTTACGTTAGAAACAGTTGATCTCTGGTAACGCACAGCCTTTACACACAGCAGCAGAGAACACCTTTGGCCAAAAATTTCTCTTCCTTCAAAGTATAATAGTAGTATTACAAAGAAATACTTCTACCAGTTTCTTAGGCTTTCTTGAGGGCTAATTCTTTTTCTGTTGAATATAAAGACTAATGTAAGTATGACTCAGACAGTCTCAGCTGGATTCCTGGCTCTGCCACGTTCTGGCTCTACAACCTTGGGTAAGGTACTCAACCTCCCTGTCCTTCAGTTTCCTCATTTGTAAAATGGGAATGATAACTGCATCTACCTTATAAAGTTCAGAGGATTAAAGTTAATACTTGCAAAGCACATAAGACCATGACATATGGTAAGCACTCTGGAAGTATTTGGTAAATTGAAAAAAAAAAAGCTTACAAGAAAGTCCCAAAGCCCTCTGCCCCTAAACCGAGAAGGCAATCTTGATTTTCACTGTGCAAAAGGATGTGCACTCAGCAGGTCATCAGAGTACTGACTAAATTTTAAAAACCATTGCACTTACATTGCTGTCTTCCTCAATCATTCTGTAATCTAAATACTTGGGTTTATGCTTCCATGGACCTTTCGGCTCTTGAGATTTTATTTAGGTTACCTTAAAGACAGTGCAGAACATAGAGATTAATCATAGTAAACATGAATACTAAATTGAAGAACGCTTAATGACCAGACAGCTGTTTGGCAAATAGTTCGTTGACCCAGCAGACTTAATTCTGCTCCTGTTGGAAAAAGACTCTGTCTTGATTCTTCTGACTTTATACTGGTTGTAAAAGAAACAGAATAATAGAATAACATGTTTTTCTTGTTTAACTGGTAGTTGAATATAGAATTTAGGTAGAATGGTTTTTCTCTTTTCGGAATGTTTTGTATTTGAACCTTAATAAAACTTAACATGCAAAAAAAAAAAAAAAGGATGTGCATTCAGGAACCAGGAAATGATAAAAAGGATAATGCTTTCCATTGCCTCTGTTTTTAAAGTAGAAATATCTTCCCTCTTAAATTTTTTTTTGGCCCAAACAGACAGAATAGTTTGAAATATTCTGTTTGCATACAAATGGCCTTGCAGGGTAGGTATTTTCTCCATTTACAGATAAAGAAACTGAGACTCAGAGAGTTTTATCAACTGACCAATGTCACAGCTGGTAAATGAAAGATCCAGGATTCAGAGCAAATCTGTCTGGCTTTAAAGCCTGCTGCACATCCCCTTGGGAAGCTAACTCCTTCTGGGATAAAGAGAATTAAATGGATTAGATCTGATGATTTCAAATTCACTTCTCTAGTCCCAACTTCTCACTTGGGCCTGATTCAGTATCTCTGACTACGTAGCAAGACACTTCTCTTTATGTCTTTCATTTATATCTCTTTAACATGATACAGAATAAATTCGCCATACCCATCCTTGAACCTAAATCCCATTCAATCATTCAACAATCATTTATTATCTACCCCAGGTCAAGTACTGGGCTAAGCAATGCTTTCACCTGCCTTGTGATTAGTTAAGAGTCAGAGACTGAAAAAACAATTGTACTAATAATTTATTGAACAGAGATACGTGGTAAAAAGCACAAGATGATATTATACATGGAAAACGAATCTAACCTGGAAGATCAGAGAGGCTGCACTGAGCAAGTGATATTCAAGCTGAAACCTGAAGAAGCTAGTCAGTCAAGGGAGGGGATGCATGGATGCTGGACAGAGGACACAGCTAAAGTACATGCTGTAATGTGGAAAGGAGCCTCTAAGGAGCACAAAGACTGGTGAGCTGGAAGGTTACAAGTGAGGAAGAGAAGGAATTGCAGATGAATGTAGGCGGATGGGCAGGCTACTGGACCAAAGGCCTGCTGAGGTCTTGTGAGGTTTAAATAAGGGATAATGAGAAGTTTCTGAAGGGTTTTAAGCAGGAGAAGAACATGATTGTATTTGTGTTTTTAAAAGATCACTGTGGCCATTATGGACCACAGACTGGAGAGGACAAGAGTAGAAAGAGGAACCTATTAGGATGTGACAGAGATCCCTAGTTGTCTAGCCACAATCCACTTCTCAGCAGTAACAGAACCCTAACTTTTAGTTGTGTATATTAATATTCAGAATAAAAGACTATTTCTTGGCTCCCTTTGCAGCGAAGTACGGCCATGTGGCCAAGTTCTAGTCAATGAGATACAGGCAGAAGTCTGTATGGAACGTAAGGGAAGGCTGTTAAGGAAAATCGACTCAGGTGGGAGAAGTACCCTCTTGCTTTTCTTTCTTCCTTCTTCCAACCTGCAATTCAGAGAAGACGGCTGCAGCACCAGCAAAAGTCTTGGGCCAAAATAAAAGATATAAACTAGGATGATAGAAGGGAAAGACAGGCTCCAAGATCCCTGGGTTGCATCTACCATACCAGTTTAGGACAGCCTGCCTCCAGTCTTTGTCTTTTTTCCACCTTGACAGAGAAAAAAAATTCTGTTTTATTTAAGCTATTGTACTATTATTTAGGGGGTTTGTGTGATATATAGCCTAACTCCATCCTAACTGGTACAGAGGCTACTGTATTCATCCAAGAAGAGGCAGGGGTGGTTTGGATCATGGTGGTGGTAGACATGGGAAAAAGTGGCAGGACTGAGATTATATTTAGAAGATAGAATCAGCAAAATCTGTTGAGAGTCCAGACATGAGAGAGGGTGAAGGAGAGGGGTAAGGTCAGACTGACTTCCAGGTATCTGGCACAAGCAGCTGGGTAGACCACGGTACAGTTATTGAGGTAGAGATGGTAGGGACATCCTGAGTTTCTTTTCAGACATTCTGAATTTGAGATGCCTATGGAAACTCTGAGGCCTCAGAATAGACATCAGGCTGGGAAACATAGTGGAGACGTCATTCGCACATAGATGCCAACCCAAAGCCACTGGAATGGATGGTGTCTCCTAAGGCAAGTGCAGAGTGAGAAAAGCGGCCTGAGAACAGACCCTTGAGGAACGCTGATTCTTGAAGGAGACAAGAACCAGTAGCCAGAAAGGAAGCAGGAAGACCGTGGAGTTCACCCCAGGAGATAAACGCCATTACTCATTATATGAACCAGAAGGGCTAGGGGCCATCAAAGAGGCAGGGAGATCACTTCCATGTGGCATTGTAAGAACACGGAAGCAGGGTCTAACAGACAAAGACGGGCCAGGCAGAGGATAAGGAGAGAGGAGCAAGGAACAGGAGAAGCAGAATGTTCTGAGAGTCTGGTGTGGTGGGAGCGAGCTCCGAGACTGGAGAGGGACTTTGGAGGGGCTACATTCTGGGCAGATGGGAGAGGCGGAATCATCCCCTTCCCCCGACACCCCGAGAATCAAGAGCCCGGTAGGTGTTCCTCCTCTCACAGCCAGAGTCATAGGTGGACCCCAGGCTGCCTGGCTCCAGCCCACCATGGCTTGTTTGAAGGTAGGCAGGCTTCATCCACTATACTGGAACTCCTTTCAATTATCCTAAATTTTCTGCTGTCAGTTAAAAGTTTTAAAGGAGTGTGGGGCTGAGGGTCAGGAATCTTATGGACTCAGAGCAACAAGAGAAGTCAAAAAGAAGGATTTCTCTATACCGAGGGTTAACACTAACAGCAAGGTTACTAACTTTACTTCAAGACTCACTATATGGCAGATCGTGTTTTAAACTCATTTAGTGCATGTTTTAGAGGCGTTCTCTCAACTGATTCCCACAACAACCCTGTGAGGTAATAACTATTATTGTGCCCATTTCACAGATGAGGAAACTGCGGCACAGAGCAGTTAAGTTCACTTGTCCAGCTTCATATGAGCTACTGAGTGACAGAGCCCGGAACGGGAACACTGGCCATCTAACATCAGAATCAGTGCTTCTTGTTTTAGTTAGAAAGCTTGCTTTCCTTAACTCCAGAAAAGAATATTTCCAGCCATAACATTAATTAGTGGAAACATAATGATGTAAAGCCATAAGCAGGATAATAACTACTTCACTTGAGAGCTGAGGGAAATGGCCAAAGAAAGGTAAGTTGTTTTCTTTCTTTGACTGGTCTGTCTGGTGACTCAGAATGAAAGGAACCGGGTTTTAGTCAGCCTGGCCTGCTCTCTTCCAGTACTGTTCTTCTAGAGCAGAGCCCCTGGGAATGTGCTTATAACAACTGGACACAATGTAGACAATTCAGTCAGTCTGTGCACATAAGAACAAAAGAAGGTGTGACCCCAACATGTAACCATGACACAGAGGAAGTCAGATGGAGGAAGCTGTTCCACTTTTAGTCAAAGTTCACAGAAGTAAAAGTGAGTTGGAGGCAAGGTGTCTGGGGCACTGGAAGAAAAGAACCAATATTTCCACTGGAGATACAAATAGCAGACCTCAGTACTTCAAATGAAGGCCTTTCAAGAGAGAACAGTCACTGAGAAGTCAGAGTTGGGGTTGTGAAGCTACACAGAGATGTCTGGGCTAAGCAGTTATAATGAATCATGATTTGGAGGTTCTGGCTGAACCCAGAGAGCCCTTCCAGCACAGAGGCCTTACAGATGGTACACACACACACACACACACACACACACACACACAGGGGCTGAGTATCACTGAGGATTTGCACAACTCAGCGCATCATTATTAGAAACCCAGCTCACATCAACTTTGACGCAGGCGCTGGGAAGGGAAGCTGGATATACTGATAAGCAGACATGGTCTCTGCCCTTTCTCAACTTTCTTTCCTATTTTTGCATTTGGTTAGCATACAGAAAAGAGTTAACACAGCAGGCTCGAGACTGCTACTCTTAGAAAGGCCTACTTGCCGGTTCTGCAGTTGGCCTGGGCTGGCATCTAGGAACTCTGACTTTGGGAAGGTCCCATCATTCCCAGCACTGATAAGAACTGCTCACTGGGCCTAAACTGTTTGTACAGACAATTTGGTTTATGCTGAACACCTGCTTTTCCTTCTGGAGTCCGGAATTTTGGTTCATGCTAGGGAAATGGTGCCTATTTAACCAACCGGTCCCCTAATGAGCTTCCTGGTAGGCACTATTTCATATGTGCTGTCAGCTCACTGTTGGAGGTTTAAGCACATTCAAGGTGACTCCGCTGAGAAAGGACTCTTGCAAGCTCATGCCTGGTTTCCTCAGGATTTCGCCTCATGTGCCTTTTCCCTTTGCTGATTTTACTTTGTATCCTTTTGCTGTAATAAATGAGTCATGAGTACGATAATATGCTGAGTCCAATGAGTCCCCCCAGCAATTAATCAAACCTGGGGGGTGGCCTTAGAGATCCCTCCATCTCTCCAAAACAGCTGGTAAACTGAAATGAACTTTG
Source organism: Tursiops truncatus (assembly GCF_011762595.2). Lineage (NCBI taxonomy): Eukaryota > Metazoa > Chordata > Mammalia > Artiodactyla > Delphinidae > Tursiops > Tursiops truncatus. The sequence continues at coordinate 70,801,063 of NC_047038.1, forward strand.
AAGTAAGAAAGACCTGACTTAAACCCCAACGATGATACTTATTAGCTGTGAATCACTGAGGTAGTTAATAAAGTTCCCTAAGCCTTGGATTTCTCTGAAAATAAGATAGTAAAACCTGCCTCAGAAGACTGTTGTGAAGATTAAGTATGTGGTAGACACTCAATGAACATTATATGCTTTTCTCTTTAGACTAACATGTGAATGGCACCCCTACGGATGTGCAGGGCCCAGCCTGTACACACCAGGCAGCCCTAATGAGTTTCACTTCACCCACTCCTCCCTCCACTAATGTGCTGGAGTCAGCTTGTGCCAGCTCACGAGAGCCTACTGTGCACACCATTTCCGTGCTCCACTTTCAATGTCATGTTGGTGGCTGGAAATCTGCCACAGTAGGAGTACGTAAACCATGGAAAGTAGCAAACACTAAAAATATGGGCTTCCCCCTTGACCCCCAGTTGCTAAACATTTACTATCACACCACTGTCCCCTTCATTAAAAAATCAAGTAAAAATGAAGTTCCTGCCAGACAAGCTTTATTGCCTAACCAAAGGCGGCAAGCATATATGCATTTTAAAAAGCAATAGGCTGGGCTTCCCTGGTGGCGCAGTAGTTGAGAGTCCACCTGCTGATGCAGGGGACGTGGGTTCGTGCCCCGGTCCGGGAAGATCCCACATGCCGCGGAGCGGCTGGGCCTGTGAGCCATGGCCACTGAGCCTGCGCGTCCAGAGCCTGTGCTCTGCAACGGGAGAGGCCACAACAGTGAGAGGCCCGCGTACCACAAAAAAAAAAAAACAAAAAACCAATAGGCTACATGAAATGATGCTCAACATTATTAGCCATAAGGGAAATGCAAATCAAAACCACAATAAGATGCCACTTCACACCAACTAGGAGGACTTCAATCAACAAGAGAGATTTTAACAAGTGTCTTAAGGAGGATGTGGAGAAACTGGAACCCTCAATCATTCCTGGTAGGAAGGTAAAATGTCACAGCCCCTTTGGAAAACAGTCTAGCAGTCCCTCAAAACGTTAAACATAGTTACCCAATGACCCAGCAAGAAAAATGAAAACATATGTCTACACAAAAACTTGTACTTGGATATTCACAGCAGCTCCATTCAAAATAGCCAGAAGGTGGAAACCACCCAAATAGCCATCAACAGAGAAGTGAATAAACAAAATGTGGTATATCCTTATAATGTAACATTATGTAGTTCTAAAAAGGAACGAGGCCTGGGTATATATCTGAAAAAGAAAAACCAACACAAACACTAATTCGAAAAGATACATGCACATAGTAGCAGTATTTACAATAGCCAAGACATGGAAACAACCTAAGTATCCATCAACAGATGAATGGATAAAGAAGATGTGGTCTATATATAAAATGGAATACTATTCAGACACACAAAAAATGAAATTTTGCCATTTGCAGCTACATGGTTAGATTTGTATGGCATGATGCTGAAATTAAGTCAGACAGAGAAAGATAAATACTGTATGGTATCACTTATACGTGGAATCTAAAAAATACAACAAACTAGTGGATATAACATAAAAGAATCAGCCTCACAGTTACAGAGAACAAACTACTGGTTACCAGTGACGAGACAGGGAGGGGCAGTACAGGGGTGGGGAAGTGGGAGGTACAAACTACTGGATGTAAGATAGGCTTAAGGATGTACAACACAGGGAATATAGCCAATATTTTGCAATAACTGTAAATGGAAAGTAACCTTTAAAAATTGTATTAAAATAAAAAATTTTTAAAGGAATGAGGTACTGATACACGTTACAACATGAATGAACCTTGAAAACATTATGCTAAATGAAAGCAATATACAAAAAAAAGGTAACATAGTGTATGACTCTGTTTATATGGAATATCCAGAACAGGCAAATCCATGGAGACAGGAAGCAAATTAGTGGTTGCCAGGGGCTGGGAGGAGGGGGGAAGGGGGACTGCTTAATGAGCACAAGGGTTGTTCGTTGGTTCATTTGTTTGTTTGTTTCAAAGACCCATTGCTTTCCCTTGTTGGCTTTCCTCCTATCAGTCTTTAGGATTCTATCGTGTTTAGTCTACTCCTTTACACTGGAAGTCCTTCCGGCTGAACATTTTAATGACCCATCTTGATAGTTTCCAGCTAGTTTCCAGTTTTTTTGTCTTGAGGAATGACCAAAACTATATGCAGTTTTTCAGATGTTAATTACGTAATTTTGTGCCATCTGGATTTATACGACCTAATATATTATACCTTATGACTTTTCAGATGACTTATAATGACAATCAATTCAGAATCACAATAATAATGATAGCTAATTTTTTAAAAGATACAAATTGTTTTCAACACCAATTTTTAAGTAGATGTTCACAACTGCATGAAATAGGTAAGGCAGATGCTACACCTCCCACCACACCCTCACCTTTTTACGCATAAGATCACTGAAGTTCAGAGTAATTATGTGACTCCCTGTTTCCACAGACCAAATAAACACTAGACCTTGGGTTTACTGACTCCCCATTCTTATATTTGACAGTCTTAGAGACTATCAAAAGTTAGAGGTAGAAGTGCAGGATGTTATCTGTAGAGTTAATTTAAATTCATAGACTAGAAACTATTAGCAAAGAATGTAATTAAACTTCCTTCTAAATAAAAACAGATCAAAAAATATTTCTAGTGGTATGTCAGTGTCCTCATAGAGGAAATGAAAGCTACAAGCTGACATACTAAGTCAGCTTCATTTAGGCTTCTTTTGTATAATGTTCATGAACCTTAGTGCCGAAAAAATTTAATTGCAATTTAGGAACCAATGGGTTATCTCAGAATGTATGGAAAGTAGCTCACTTGTACTTTCAAAAACTGCCTTAATGGATTTACTTTTGTTTTTTTTTTTGCAGTACGCAGGCCTCTCGCTGTTGTGGCCTCTCCCGTTGTGGAGCACAGGCTCCAGACACGCAGGCTCAGCAGCCATGGCTCACGGGCGTAGCCGCTCCACAGCATGTGGGATTTTCCCGGACCAGGGCACGAACCCATGTCCCCTGCATCGGCAGGCGGACTCTCAACCACTGTGCCACCAGGGAAGCCCTGGATTTACTTTTTTATGTAAAATAAGGGAAACTATGTATCCTAAGTTTTATTGTAATTCCTTTTTTTTTTTGCCCCTATCACTTTATGTTATTATTTTTTAAATATTTAAATACCTCTGCACCCATTTCTCCCACCCTCCACCCCCTATCTCCGGCAACCACCAATCTGTTCCCCGTATCTATAAACTTGTTTTTTTTACTTTTATTTTTTGATTCCACATATTTTAAAAATCACTCTATATGTCTTTCTCTGACTTTCACTCAGCAATGCCTTTGAGGTCTATCTATGTTGTTGCAAATGGCAAGATTTCCTTTTTATGGCTGAGTAATATTCCAGTGTGTGTGTGTGTGTGTGTGTGTGTGTGTGTGTGTGTGTGTGTGTGTGTGTGTGTCTCTGTGTGTATCACAATCTCTTTATCCATTCACTCATTTATGGACATTTAGGTTGCTTCTATATCTTGGCTATTGTAAATAATGCTGCAATGAACCCTGAGGGGTGTACATCTTTTCGAGTTAGTGTTTTCGTTTTCTTCAGATAAATATCCGTAAGTGGAATTGCTGGATCATATGGTAACTCTATTTTTAATTTTTTGAGGAACCTCCATATAGTTTTCTATACTTGCTGCACGAATTTACATTCCCACCAACATGCACAAGGGTTCCCTTTTCTCCACACCCTCACCAATACTTGTTATTTCTTGTCTTTTTTAATAGCCTTTCAGACAGGTGTGAGATGATATCTCATTGCAGTTTTGATTTGCATGTCTCTGATGATTAGTGATGCTGAATGCCTTTTCATGTACCAGCTGGCCATCTGTATGTCTTCTTTGGAAAAATGTCTATTCAGACCTTCTGCCCATTTTTTAACCGGATTTTTCTTTTTTGCTATTGAGTTGTATGAGTTCTTTATATATTTTAGATATTAACTCCTTATCGGATATATGATTTGCAAATATTTTCTCCCATTTAGTATGTTGCCTTTTCATTATGTTGATGATTTCCTTTGCTATACAGAAGGTTTTTGGGTTTTTTTTTTTTTAAGTAACTTAGGTACTTTTTAAAAAATATATTTATTTATTTATTTGGCTGCACTGGGTTTTAGTTGCAGCACATGGGATCTTTCGTTGCGGCATGTGGGCTCTTCGTTGCGGTGCATGGGCTCTTCATTGTGGTGTGGGGGCTCCTCTAGTTGTGGCGTGCTGGCTCAGTAGTTGCAGCACTTGGGCTCTCTAGTTGTGGTGCACAGGCTCCAGAGCATGCAGGTTCTAGAGCGTGTGGGCTCAGTAGCTGTGACACGTGGGCTTAGTTGCCCCACAGCATGTGGGATCTTAGTTCCCTGACTGGGGATGGAACCCATATCTCCTGCACTGGAAGATGGACTCTTAACCATTGAATCACCAGGGAAGTCCTGCTATACAGAAGCTTTTTGGTTTGATGAAGACCCATTTGTTTATTTTTGCTTTTGTTGCCTTTTCTTTTGGTGTCAGATTTAAAAAATCATCACCAAGACCTATGTCAATGAGCTTACAGCCTAAGGATTTTTGCCTCTGTAGTTATCAGGGATATTGGCCTGTAACTTTCTTTTCTTCTGACATCCTTGTCTGGTTTTGATATTGGGGTAATGCTGGCCTTGTAAAATTAGTTTGGAAGAATTCCTTCCTCTTCTATTTTTTGGAAGAGTTTGAGAAGGTTTAGCATTAATTCTTCTATTAATGTTTGGTAGAATTTTCCAGTGAAGCCATCTGGTCCTGGATTTTTGTTTGTTGGGAGGTATTTGATTAATGATTCAATCTCCTTCTTAATAATCTGTTCAGGTTTTCTATTTCTTCATAATTCAGTCTTGGTAGGGTATATGTTTCTAGGAATTTATCCATTTTTTCTAGATTGTCCAATTCGTTGGTCTGTAATTGTTTGTAGTAGTCTCTATGTTTCTATGTATTTCTGTGGTATCAGTTGTAAGATCTCCTCTCTCTTCTTTCCTTGATGAGTCTAACTAAGGTTTTGTCAATTTTGTTTATATATTCTTTTTATATAAATTTTTTTTTTTTTTTAATTTTTGGCTGCGTTGGGTCTTTGTTTCTGCGTGCGGGCTTTCTCTGGTTGCGGTAAGTGGGGGCCACTCTTAGTTGTGGTGCGCGGGCTTCTCACTGCAGTGGATTCTTTTATTGTGGAGCACGGGCTCTAGGCACGCAGGCCTCAGTAGTTGTGGCACATGGGCTTAGTTGCTCCGCAGCATGTGGGATCTTCCCAGGCCAGGGCTCGAACCCATGTCCCCTGCATTGGCAGGCGGATTTCAAAGATCTGGCTTTAATTTCATCAATCTTTCCTATTATCATTTTAGTCTCTATTTCATTTATTTTTGCTCAAATCTTTACTTCCTTCCTTCTACTAACTTTGGGCTTTATTTGTTCTTCTTTTTCTAGTTCCTAGAGGTATAAAATAAGGTTATTTATTTCAGGCTTTTCTTGCTTATTAAGGTAGCCATTTATTGCTGAACTTCCTTCTTAGAACTGCTTTTGCTTTTGCATTCCATAAATTTTGGTATATTATATTGCCATTTTCATTTGTCTCAATACATTTTTCAATTTCTCTTTTGATTTCTTTTTTGACCCACTGGTTGTTCAGTAGCATGTTGTTTAATCTCCACATATTTGTGAATTTTCCAGCTTTCTTTGTGTAACTGTTTTCTAGGTTCACACTACTGTGATTGGAAAAGATGCGTGATATGATTTCATTCGTCTTAAATTTATTAAGACTTGTTTTGTGGCCTAACAGAGGATCTATCCCAGAAAAAGGCTTCCTCCAGAAAATAGCTTATATACTCATCTGGAGCCCCAATTTTTGCAACTTCCACCCAGGGGACACCTTCAGTCCACCTGGCTCTGATGGCCAGCAGGTCTTACACTTGCAGTCCATAGAACTGTATATATTTGCATAGTTTTAAAACCTGCTACCTGTGAGTCTGGCTTCCAGTTAGCCTGAATCTAAGTGCTGAATATCCTCCCCTTTGGGACACTGACAGGTCTCAGCATATCCTCAAATACTGGCACCATTAAAAATATGATAGGCTGCTTGGACAAGCACAAAGGTTTGAGAAACAACCAAGAGCTGGGGCAAAGTTGAATGACAAGGTTCATCTCCTACACGAGGCCACTCTTTCAAGACTGGAAGAGGTGGTTGTTTTAGCTACTACACAGAAATCCATACAGAGAGTCAAGCAAAATGAAGAAACACAGGAATATGTTCCAAATGAAAGAATAAGATAAAATCTCAGAAAAAGAAACCTTAATGAAATGGAGATAAGTAATTTACCTGATAAAGAGTTCAAAGTAACAGTGATAAAGATGTTCACCAAATTGAGAATGGATGAATACAGTGTGAACTTCAACAAAGAGATGGAAAATATATGAAAGTACCAAATAGATATCACAGAGCTAAAGAATACAATAACTGAACTGAAAATTACACTAAAGGGATTCAACAGCAAATTAGATGAAGCAGAAGAAAGAATTAGTCAACTCAAAGGCAAAACAGTGAAACTCACCCAGAGCAGCAAAAAAAAAAAGAAAAGAAAAGAAAAAATGTGATGACGATAACTTAAGGATGAATGGAACAATAGCAGAAAGTCTAACATTCACATTATATGGCTCCCAGAAGGAAAAGAGAGAGAGAAAGGGGCAGAAATCTTATTTGAAGAAATAATGGCTAAAAACTTCCCTAACCTGGGGAAGGAAACAGACATCCAGATCCAGAAAGTTCAGAGAGTTCCAAATAAGATGAATTCAAAGAGACCTACACCAAGGCACACTATAATTAAAATGCTAAAAGTTAAAGACGGGCTTCCCTGGTGGTGCAGTGGTTGAGAGCCCGCCTGCCGATGCAGGGGACACGGGCTCATGCCCCAGTCCAGAAGGATCCCACATGCCGCGGAGCGGCTGGGCCCATGAGCTGTGGACGCTGAGCCTGCGCGTCCGGAGCCTGTGCTCCACAACGGGAGAGGCCACAGCAGTGAGAGGTCCACGTACCGCAAAAAAAAAAAGTTAAAGACAAGGAAAGAATCTCAAAAGCAACAAGAGGAAAGCAAGTTGTTATGTATAAGAGAACCCTCACATAAGACTATCAGCAGATTTTTCAGTAGAAACTTTGCAGCCCTCAAGGGAGTGACACAATACAGCCAAAGTGCTTAAAGAAAAAAAACTTCCGACCAAGAATACTTCACCCAACAGTTATTCAGAATTGAAGGAGAGATAAAGAGTTTTCCAGACAAACAAAAGCTAAAGGAGTCACCACCACTAAATCAGATGTATAAGAATTCTACAGGGACTTGTTTAAGCTGAAAGAAAGGGCACTAATGAGCAACAAGAAAATACTCGAAAGAATAAATCTCATGGGAGAGGTAAATATATAGTAAAGGTAGTGGATTAATCACTTATAAAGTTAGTATGAAGGTTAAAAGACAAAAGTAGTAAAAATAACTATGACTGCAATTACTAGTTAAGAGGTACACAAGATAAAAAAATGTAAAATGTAACATCAACAAACAAAAAGTCTGGGGTAGAGAGTAAAAACCTTCAGCTTTAGAATGCAATTAAACTTAAGTTGTTATTAACTTAAAATAGACTGTTATAGATATAAGTTGTCATATGTAAGCCTCATGGTAACCACAAAGCAAAAACCTATAGTAAATACACAGAAGATAATGAGAAAGGAATCTAGGCATACCACTAAAGAAAGTCATAAAATCACAAAGGAAGAGAGCAAGAGAAGAAAGGAACACAGACGAATTAAAAAAACAGCCAGAAAACAATTAACAAAATGGTAATAAGTACATACCTAACAATAATTACTTTAAATGTAAATGGACTAAATTCACCAATCAAAAGACACACAGTGGTTGAATGGATTTTTTAAAAAGACCCATCTATTGGGTTGGCCAAAAAGTTCGTTTGGGTTTTCCTGTAAGATGTTACAGAAAAACCCAAATGAACTTTTTGGCCAACCCAATATATGCTACTTACAAGAGACTCACTTTAGATGTAAGGATACACACAGACTGAAAGTGAACAGATTGAAAAAGGTATTCCATGCAAATGGAAACTAAAGGAAAACTTGGGCAGCTTTACTTGTATCATACAAAATAGACTTTAAAATAAAGATTTGTATAAGAGATGGAGAATCATAAACAATTATGCACCCAACGTAGGAGGAACTAAAAATATAAAGCAAATATTAACCAACTTAAAAGGAAAACAATGCAATAACAGTAGGGGACTTTAACACCCCACTTACATCAATGGATAGATCATCGAGACAGAAAATCAATAAGGAACAATCTGCCTTAAATGATACTTTATACAAGATGTACTTAACAGATATATACAAAACATTCCATCCAAAAAGCAACAGAATACACATTCTCCTCCAGTGCACGTGGAACATTCTCAGTTTCTGTTTAGAGTAATAAAAAAAGTTCTGGAATTAAACAGTGTGGTTTTTGCACATTATTAATATACGTAATGCCACTGAATTGTACACTTTAAAATGGTTACAATGGTAACTTTTATTTTATGTGTATTTAACACAGTAAGAAAAAAAGATATCATTAAGAGAGTTAAGGCAAGCCACAAAGTACAAACAAGTATTTGCAAATCATATACAGATAATGAGTTTGATTCAGAATATATATATCTTTTAGAAATAAATTTTAAAAGGAAGAAAACCTAATTTTTAAAAAAGGAGGGGGCTTCCCTGGTGGCTCAGTGGTTAAGAATACGCCTGCCAATGCAGGGGACATGGGTTCAAGCCCTGGTCTGGGAAGATCCCACATGCCGCAGAGCAACTAAGCCCGTGTGCCACTACTACTGAGCCTGCACTCTAAAGCCCATGAGCCACAACTACTGAGCCCACGTGCTACAACTATTGAAGCTCACATGCCTAGAGCCCGTGGTCCAAAACAAGAGAAGTCATCTCAATGAGAAGACCATGCACCACAAGCAAGAGTAGCCCCGCTTGGTGCAACTAGAGAAAGCCTGTGAACAGCAACGAAGACCCAATGCAGCCAAAAATAAAAATAAATTAAATTAAATTTAAAAAACAACGGAGGAAAAATATCTAAATGGGTTCTCAACAGAGAGTAAATGCCAATAGACAATGAAAATAGGTAGATGTGCTCATCCTCTTTAGTAATCAGGGAAATGCATGTTGAAAAAAACACTGTGACACCACTACACACACACAGAAACCTGGCCGCCCAGAGACAGAGGTGAAGCTCAGGACTGAGCAGAAGGTGGGGGAGGTGGGGGGGGGGTGGGTAGGTCTCCTATTCCACACAGCCAACAACCACTGCTAATACATGTTGAATATTTATAATTATTTGAAGACTTGAGAATCATATTTAGCCATGAAGGGGATTCTATTGATCACATAATCCAATTTCCTCATTTTAGGGTAGAAACTGGATAACTGACCTCCTCAAGATCACACTGGGGGAGACCTTCAAGGTGGCAGAGGAGTGAGACGTGGAGATCACCTTCATCCCCACAAATACATCAGAAATACATCTACATGTGAAACAACTCCTACAGAACACCTACCGAACGCTGGCAGAAGACCTCAGACTTGCTAAAAGGCTAGAAACTCCCCACGTACCTGGGTAGGGCAAAAGAAAAAAAAAAACACAGACTAAAGAATAGGGACGGGACCTGCACCTCTGGGAGGGAGCTGTGAAGGAGGAAAAGTTTCCACACACTGGGAAGCCCCTTCACTGGTGGAGACTGCGGGTGGCGGAGGGGGGAAGCTTCAGAGCCACCGAGGAGAGCGCAGCAACAGGGGTGCGGAGGGCAAAGCAGAGAGATTCCCGCACAGAGGATCGGTGCCGACCAGCACTCACCAGCCCAAGAGGCTTGTCTGCTCACCCGCTGGGGCGGGCGGGGCTGGGAGCTGAGGTTCGGGCTTTGGTCGGATCCCAGGAAGAGGACTGGAGTTGGCTGCGTGAACACAACCTGAAGGGGGCTAGTGCGCCACAGCCAGCCGGGAGGGACTCCAGGAGAAAGTCTGGACCTGCCGAAGAGGCAAGAGACCATTGTTTGGGGGTGCGGGAGGAGAGGGAATTCAGAGCACCGCCTAAACGAGCTCCAGAGATGGGTGCAAGCTGCGGCGATCAGCGCGGACCCCAGAGACGGGCATGAGACGCTAAGGCTGCTCCTGCAGCCACCAAGAAGCCTGTGTGAAAGCACAGGTCACTCTCCACACCTGCCCTCCCAGGAGCCTGTGCAGCCCGCCACTGCCAGGGTCCCATGATCCAGGGATAACTTCCCTGGGAGAACACACAGCGCACATCAGGCTGGTGCAACGTCACACCAGCCTCTGCCACCACAGGCTCGCCCCACATCCATACCACTCCCTCCTCCCGGCCTGAGTGAGGCCCCTAATCAGCTGTTCCTTTAACCCTGTCCTGTCTGAGGGGGGAATAGACGCCCTCAGGCGACCTACACGCAGAGACGGGGCCAAATCCAAAGCTGAACCCCAGAAGCTGTGCAAACAAAGAAAGGGAAATCTCTCCCACCAGCCTCAGGAGCAGTGGATTAAATCTCCACAATCAACTTGATGTACCCTGCATCTCTGGAATACCTGAATAGACAACGAATCATCCCAAAATTGAGGCAGTGGACTTTGGGAGCATCGATATATTTTTTTTTCCCTTTTCTCTTTTTCTGAGTGTGTATGTGTATGCTTCTTTGTGTGATTTTGTCTGTATAGTTTCCCTTTTACAGTTTGTCCTAGGGTTCTGTCTGTCCGTTTTTCTTTTTTTTAGTATACTTTTTAGTGCTTGTTATCACTGGTAGGGTATTTTTTGGTTTGGTTGCTCTCTTCTTTTTTTATTACCTTTTTTAATTTTTAATAATTATTTTTTATTTTAATAACTTTATTTTATTTTTTCTTTCTTTCTTTTCTTCCTCCCTTTTCTTCTGAGCCATGTGGCTGACACAGTCCTGGTGCTCTGATTGGGTGTCAGGCCTGTGCCTCTGAGGTGGGAGAGCTGAGTTTAGGGCATTGGTCCACCAGAGACCTCCTGGCTCCATGTAATATCAAATGGCGAAAGCTCTCCCAGAGATCTCCATCTCAGCGCTAAGACCCAGCTCCACTCAATGACCAGCAAGCTACAGTGCTGGACACCCTTTGCCAGACAACTAGCAAGACAGGAACACAAACCCACCCATTAGCACAGAGGCTGCCTAAAATCATAATAAGGTCACAGACACCCCAAAACATACCACTGGACGCCGTCCTGCCCACCAAGATCCAGCCTCATCCACCAGAATAAAGGCACTAGTCCCCTCCACCAGGAAGCCTACACAACCCACTGAACCAGCCTTAGCCACTGGGGGCAGACCCCAAAAACAACAGGAACTACAAACCTGCGGCCTGCAAAAAGGAGACCCCAAACACAGTAAGTTAACTGAAATGAGAAGACAGAGAAATACACAGCAGATGAAGGAGCAAGGTAAAAACTCACCAGACCAAAAAAATGAAGAGGAATTGGCAGTCTACCTGAAAAAGAATTCAGAGTAATGATAGTACAGATGATCCAAAATCTTGGAAATAGAACAGAGAAAATGCAAGAATCATTTAACAAGGACCTAGAAGAACTAAAGAGCAAACAAACAATGATGTACAACACAATAAATAAAATTAAAAATTCCATAGAAGGAATCAATAGTAGAATAACTGAGGCACAAGACGGATAAGTGACCTGGAAGATAAAGTAGTGGAAATAACTACTACAGTGCAAAGTAAAGAAAAAAGAATGAAAAGAATTGAGGACATTCTCAGAGACCTCTGGGACAACATTAAATGTACCAACATTCGAATTATAGGGGTCCCAGAAGAAGAAGAGAGAAAGAAAGGGACTGAGAAAATATCTGAAGAGATTATAGTTGAAAACTTCCCTAATATGGGAAAGGAAATAGTTAATCAAGTCCAGGAAGCACAGAGAGTCCCATACAGGATAAATCCATGGAGAGACATGTCAAGACACATATTAATCAAGCTATCAAAAATTAAATACAAAGAAAAAATATTAAAAGCAGCAAGGGAAAAACAACAAATAACACAAAAGGGAGTCCCCATAAGGTTAAGAGCTGATCATTCAGCAGAAACTCTGCAAGGCAGAAGGGAGTGGCAGGACATATTTAAAGTGATGAAAGGGAAAAAGCTACAACCAAGATTACTCTACCCAGCAAGGATCTCATTCAGATTTGACAGAGAAATTAAAACTTTTACAGACAAGCAAAAGCTAAGAGAATTCAGCACCACCAAACCAGCTTTACAACAAATGCTAAATGAACTTCTCTAGGCAGGAAACACAGGAGAAGGAAAAGACCTACAATAACAAACCCAAAACATTTAAGAAAATGGGAATAGGAACATACATATCAATAATTACCTTAAATGTAAATGGATTAAATGCTCCCACCAAAAGACACAGACTGGCTGCATGGATACAAAAACAAGATGCATATATATACTGTCTACAAGACACCCACTTCAGACCTAGAGACACATACAGACTGAAAGTGAGGGGATGGAAAAAGATTTTCCATGCAAATGGAAATCAAAAGAAAGCTAGAGTAGCAATTCTCATATCAGACAAAATAGACTTTAAAATAAAGACTATTACAAGACACAAAGGACACTACATAATGACCAAGGGATTGATCCAAGAAGAAGATATAACAACTGTAAATATTTATGCACCCAACATAGGAGCACTTCAATATATAAGGCAAAAGCTAACAGCCATAAAAGGGGAAATCAACAGTAACACAATCATACTAGGGGACTTTTTTTTTTTGGTGGTATGTGGGCCTCTCACTGTTGTGGCCTCTCCCGTTGCGAAGCACAGGCTCCGGACGCACAGGCTCAGCGGCCGTGGCTCACGGGCCTAGCTGCTCCACGGCATGTGGGATCTTCCTGAACCGGGGCACAAACTTGTGTCCCCTGCATCGGCAGGCGGACTCTCAACCACTGCGCCACCAGGGAAGCCCCATAGTCCCCATAGGGGACTTTAACACCCACTTTCACCAATGGACAGATCATCCAAAATGAAAATAAATAAGGAAACACAACCTTTAAATGATTCATTAAACAAGATGGACTTAACTGATATTTATATGACATTCCATTCAAAAACAACAGAATATACTTTCTTCTCAAGTGCTCACGAAATATTCTCCAGCATAGATCATATATCGGGTCACAAATCAACCCTTGGCAAATTTAAGAAAATTGAAATCGTATCAAGTATCTTTTCTGACCACAACGCTATGACACTAGATATCAATTACAGGAAAAAAATCTGTAAAAAATACAAACACATGGAGGCTAAACAATACACTATTTAATAACCAAGAGATCACTGAAGAAATCAAAGAGGAAATCAAAAAATACCTAGAAACAAATGACAATGAAAATACGACAATCCAAAACCTACAGGATGCAGCAAAAGCAGTTCTAAGAGAGAAGTTTACAGCAATACAATCCTACCTCAAGAAACATCTCCAATAAACAACCTAACGTAACCTAGAGCAATTAGAGACAGAAGAACAAAAAACCCCCAAAGTTAGCAGAAGGAAAGAAATCATAAAGATCAGATCAGAAAGAAATGAAAAAGAAATGAAGAAAACAATAGCAAAGATCAATAAAACTGAAAGCTGGTTCTTTGAGAAGATAAACAAAATTGATAAACCATTAGCCAGACTCATCAAGAAAAAAAGGGAGAAGACTCAAATCAATAGAATTAGAAATGAAAAAGGAGAAGTAACAATCAACACTGTAAAAATACAAAGGATCATGAGATTACTACAAGCAACTATATGCCAAAAAATGGACAACCTGGAAGAAATGGACAATTTCTTAGAAAAGCACAACCTTCCAAGGCTGAACAAGGAAGAAATAGAAAATATAAACAGACCAATCAAAAGCACTGAAATTGAGACTGTGATTAAAAATCTTCCAACAAAAAAAACCCCACGACCAGATGGCTTCATAGGCAAATTCTATCAAACATTTAGAGAAGCACTAACACCCATCCTTCTCAAACTCTTCCAAAATATATCAGAGGGAGGGACACTCCCAGACTCATTGTCTGAAACCACCATCACCCTGATACCAAAACCAGACAAAGATGTCACAAAGAAAGAAAACTACAGGCCAATATCACTGATGAACAAAGATGCAAAAATCCTCAACAAAAACTAGCAAACAGAAGGGCTTCCCTGCTGGCACAGCGGTTGAGAGTCCAACTACCAATGCAGGGGACACGGGTTCATGCCCCGGTCCGGGAAGATCCCACATGCCGTGAAGCAGCTGGGCCCATGAGCCATGGCCACTGAGCCTGTGCGCCCGGAGCCTGTGCTCCGCAAGGGGAGAGGCCACAACAGTGAGAGGCCCGCGTACCGCAGAAAAAAAAAAACAAAAAACTAGCAAACAGAATCCAACAGCACATTAAAAGGATCATACACCATGATCAAGTAGGGTTTATCCCAGGAATGCAAGGACTCTTCAATACACGCAAATCTGTCAGTGTGATACACCATATAAGCAAATTGAAGGAAAAAAACCATATGATCATCTCAATAGATGCAGAAAAAGCTTTTGACAAAAGTCAATACCCATTTATGATTGAAAAAAACCCTCCCGAAAGTAGGCATAGAGGGAACTTACCTAAACATAGCAAAGGCCATATATGACAAACCCACAGCCAACATCATTCTCAATGGTGAAAAACTGAAATTATCTCCACTAAGATGAGGAACAAGACAAGGTTGCCCATTCTCACCACTATTATTCAACATAGTTTTGGAAGTTTTAGCCACAGCAATCAGAGAAGAAAAAGAAATAAAAGGAAACCAAATCGGAAAAGAAGTTAAAGCTGTCACTGTTGGCAGATGACATGATACTATAGATAGAGAATCCTAAAGATGCTACCAGAAAACTAATAGAGCTAATCAATGAATTTGGTAAAGTAGCAGGATACAAAATTAATGCACAGAAATCTCTTGCATTCCTATTGCATTGCTATACACTAATGATGAAAAATTTGAAAGAGAAATTAACAAAACACTCCCATGTACCACTGCAACAAAAAGAATAAAATACCTAGGAATAAACCTACCTAAGGAGACAAAAGACCTGTATGCAGAAAACTGTAAGACACTGATGAAGGAAATTAAAGATGATACCAACAGATGGAGAGATATACCATGTTCTTGGATTGGAAGAATCAACATTGTGAAAATGACTATACTACTCAAAGCAATCTACAGATTCAATGCAATCCTTATCAAACTACCAATGGCATTTTTCACAGAACTAGAACAAAAAATTTCAATTTGTATGGAAACACAAAAGACCCTGAATAGCCAAAGCAATCTTGAGAAAGAAAAATGGAGCTGGAGGAATCAGGCTCCTGGACTTCAGACAATACTACAAAGCTACAGTGATGAAGACAGTATGGTACTGGCACAAAAACAGAAATACAGATCAATGGAACATGATAGAAAGCCTGGAGATATGGTCAGCCACGCACATATGGTCACCTTATCTTTGATAAAGGAGGCAAGAATATACAGTGGAGAAAAGACAGCCTCTTCAATAAGTGGTGCTGGGAAAACTGGACAGCTACATGTAAAAGAATGAAATTAGAACACCCCCTAACACCATACACAAAAATAAACTCAAAATGGATTAAAGACCTAAATGGAAGGCCAGACACTATAAAACTCTTAGAGGGAAACATAGGCAGAACATTCTATGACATAAATCACAGCAAGATCCTTTTTGACCCACCTCCTAGAGAAATGGAAATAAAAACAAAAACAAACAAATGGGACCTAAAGAAACTTAAAAGCTTTTGCACAACAAAGGAAACCATAAAGAAGACAAAAAGACAACCCTCAGAATGGGAGAAAATATTTGCAAGTGAAATAACTGACAAGGATTAATATCCAAAATACACAAACAGCTCATGTAGCTCAGTATCAAAAAAAAACAAACAACCCAATCCAAAAATGGGCAGAAGACCTAACTAGACATTTCTCCAAAGAAGATATACAGATTTACAACAAACACATGAAAGGATGCTCAACATCACTAATCATTAGAGAAATGCAAATCAAAACCACAATGAGGTATCACCTCACACCGGTCAGATGGCCATCATCAAAAAATCTACAAACAATAAGTGCTGGAAAGGGTGTGGAGAAAAGGGAACCCTCCTGCACTGTTGGTGGGAATGTAAATGGATACAGCCACTATGGAGAACAGTATGGAGGTTCCTTAAAAAACTACAAATAGAACTACCATATGACCCAGCAATCCCAGTACTGGGCATATATCCTGAGGAAACCATAATTCAAAAAGAGTCATGTACCACAATGTTCATCGCAGCACTATTTACAGTAGCCTGGACATGGAAGCAACCTAAGTGTCCATCAACAGATGAATGGATAAAGAAGATGTGGCTCATATATACAATGGAATATTACTCAGCCATAAAAAGAAACGAAATTGAGTTATTTGTAGTGAGATGGATGGACCTAGAGTCTGTCATACAGAGTGAAGTAAGTCAGAAAGAGAAAAGCAAATACTGTATGCTAACACATATATATGGAATATTAAAAGAAAAAAATGTTTAAGAAGAACCTAGGGGCAGGACAGGAATAAAGATGCAGATGTAGAGAATGGACTTGAGGACACAGGGAGGGGGAAGGGTAGGCTGGGACGAAGTGAGAGAGTGGCATGGACATATATACACCACCAAATGTAAAATAGGTAGCTAGTAGGAAGCAGCCGCATAGCACAGGGAGATCAGCTCAGTACTTTGTGACCACCTAGAGGGGTGGGATAGGGAGGGTGGGAAGGAGATGCAAGAGGAAGGAGATATGGGGATATATGTATATGTATAGCTGATTCACTTTGTTATACAGCAGAAACTAACACACCATTGTAAAGCAATTATACTCCAATAAAGTTGTTAAAAAAAAAAAAAAAAAGATTACACTGCCTAGCAGAGCCAGAACTTAAACCTCACACCTTCTAACGGCCAATTCATGCTCTACTGTGCCCCAGCATCTTAATGTGCATGAATGTAAGAGCCACACTTTGTCACTCCCCACTCCCAACCCTCCAAAATCTTCGCATCACATTTTTTAAAAATTTTTTTAATAGAAATTTTTTTAAAAAAATCCAACGTCTTTTCCATGGTCCGCAGTGATACATGCAGGATCTTGCCCAGGTCTCCAGCCACATCCTCCCTACGCCCCATCCCACTCCACTTCAGCCCCTCAGCCTCTTTGCTGCTCCTGTCTCCCTTGGGGTGTTACATTCCTGGATTCCCCTGCTGGAACGCCCTCCCCCAGGCCTCCACATGGCCTTTCGACTATTCCCATTTAGAATTTAAAATGCTTTTATCTTTCTTTATATTTTTTTAATTATTTTATTCTCATAATTTGGGTTAAATTTAATAGAAAACAACCCTTTTACAGCAAAGTTGGTAATAGAAAATTGTAATACTTAGAAAATACATAATACTTAGAAATAGCATAGTATACTGGTTGGTTACAAAATAGATTTATAAAAATCTAGAGCTTGATTATATATCAACTATATCTAATTACAACATATCATGAAAATTCACCTGTTCACAAGAGTAACTACAACCATAATATACGCAGGAATACATTTAACAAGAAAAGTATTGGAGTTTTAAAAACAACACTGAGGACCTCCCTGGTGGCCCAGTGGTTAGGATTCCACCTGCCAATGCAGGGAACACAGGTTTGATCCCTGGTCCGGGAAGATCCCACATGACAGAGCAACTAAGCCCGTGCGCCGCAACTACTGAAGCCCACATGCTGCAACTAGTGAAGCCCGCGCACCTAGAGCCCCTGCTCTGCAACAGAAAAGGCACCGCAAATGAGAAGCCCGTGCACCACAGTGAAGAGTAGCCCCCGCTTGCAGCAATGGGAGAAAGCTCGCGTGAAGCAATGAAGACCCAACACAGCCAAAAAATAAAATAAAATAAAATAATTAATTAATAAATAAAAAATAACAACAATGCTGAAACTTTTATTAAAGGAAAATAAATTTGACAGATTAAAGTAGATACACCACTTTGTTCTAGAAAAAAGCTTTTAAGAACATAAACTATAAATATGCTTATATTTTAGATGTTTTACAGTGAAGATGTCTGGGGGTATTTCACTGGCAGAATTTGTAGATATTATCAGATACTAGAACAAATAGAGTCTCACATGCTCTGCAGAGACAGATCCAGGTTTTGAGTGGCCTGAGGCTTACACACTTTGGGGAGAAGACTCTCTTTTTTTCAGTGCAAAATTATGAACGTGAAAGCGCTAGGGCCCTTCCAGGGGCATTAGAAAGGGCTACGGAACTGAAAGGCTCTAATGCTTACCAGTAGATCCACCTCTGACGTTACAAAATGTAAAACTGAACAGCACACATTTATCGCAATCAGCACCCTGTCATGTGCCCACGGACAAACAACCAGAGAGAAACATCCAGAGCAGACCCGATGAGAGTTCCACCAACACAGGCTCAGAGGTGCCAAGAATGAGAACTAGCCCTACCCCAAGGTATGCATTTCCACCAGTAACCAGAGCTCCACAATGTAACTGGACCACAAGCAGCAAAGATCAATTTAAAGAATGAATCACCTGTGATTAGTGACTTACTAGGAGAATGAAATGGTTATGCTTATTGCAAAAAATGTCTATATCTGGGAAAAGCCAGATGCAAGAGCAGAAACTCTGAAACACGTTATACAAAAAAGACAAAAGTGGGTGACAATGGAAACTACTTATACTAATAACCACTGATACTTACAATGGCACTTACTGTACGCCAGAAACTGTCCTAACTACTTCATATATAGGTATCCATTTACTCCAGACAAAAACCTGTGAGGAAGTACTATTATTTGCCCCAGTTTAAAGATGAGGAAAATAAGGCACAGAGAGATCAAGTAATTTGACCAAGGTCACACAGCTAATAAGTAACAAATTTAGGATTTGAACCCAGACGATCTGGCTCCAAAGTCCACAGTCTACTCTCTAACTCACAGGAATTCGATTAACTCAGAGATGGACCTCAGACCACAACATAAGTTCCCTATAATGAAGAAGGAACAGAAAACTGCTGGTAAGCTCACTCTAGAACCTCAAGAAACACATTATCTGATCCAATGGAAATTGGTCTTGTTTCCTACACATATTTTAGTCATAACACCTATCCTTAGAAAGTGATTAAGTGTGACGTCTGAAAATAAAAGAATGACCCTGTTTAAAAACAAGTTCTGGGGCTTCCCTGATGGCACAGTGGTTAAGAATCCACCTGCCAATGCAGGGGACACAGGTTCGAGCCCTGGTCCAGGAAGATCCCACGTGCCGCGGAGCAACTAAGCCCGTGCGCCACAACTACTGAGCCTGCACTCTAGAGCCCGCGAGCCACAACTACTGAGCCCCTGTGCCACAACTACTGAAGCATGCGTGCCTAGACCCCATGCTCCACAACAAGAGAAGCCACCGCAATGAGAAGCCCGCACACCGCAATAAAGAGTAGCTCCCACTAGCCACAACTAGAGAAAGCCCACGTGGAGCAACGAAGACCCAATGCAGCCAAAAAATAAATAAATAAAATTTTTAAATATATATTAAAAAAGTAATTTCTGAATTACATATTTGATCTTCAGCATCAAGCTACTCATTTTTTTCCAAGAAAATTCAAGTCTCTACCCTTTTTTTGATATTGTACTGTAATCAATCCTAGTCAGAACTGAGTTAACCTAAAAATCAGCTTACTTTACTATTTTATTAAGTGTTTAACTTACTTATTTATTATTTTAAAAAGTGTTGAACTAATTACTGCAGTAGATTTTAGGAATTCTCTTCAACTGTGACACTGTTCTCTACTTGCTGGGATAGACTATGAATGTGAATCAATTCATCTTTAATTAAGTTACCTGTGAGTTTTCTCTGCAAAGAATCATTTAAAGTATTTATGAAATGAACTATTTAACCAAACCCATTTTAAAGTTTTTAAGAGTTACAACTTCAGTTTAACCCTTTCAATTTCTTTCATCTAAGCATTCACAGTAATATGTTCTTTTCGTGGGTCTCTTTTCTGTACAACTCTGATTTACTGAAATGCATAGAATTCCCACCACCTCACAGGGGTGCAGTGAGGAAAAAACAAACACAAATCAACAAGCGCTAAAAAACACCCTTTCTAAGGTCTTCTATATAAAGCTAAAGAATGGAAGGAGGAAGGAAACGTATATATAGAGGTGGTCAGTGAACACACTGTTTAAGGCAGTCCCCCTTCCTTAAACTAGCACAGTGTGGTTTAACAGCACGCTAGCCAGAAAGATAAGACATCTTGGTTCAGCTAGTCAGATGGGATGTCACTTCAGAGAAGGTACCTGACTTGGTTGTTTGTTCCCCAGTGTCTTCACCTGTGAAGTAGATGGTGGGCAAATGTGTTGGTTATCTACAGATACACTTTATGGAGATGCTATGGAGAACAGAGCATTGCAAGTAGGTGTGCAAAACCCCTGTACTTTTGTGAACTCTATGCTATGTAAAGTCTAAGAACAGAGGGAAACACAAGGGCCAGGAAAGTTAAGACTCCCAGGTAATCCAGAAAAACATGGGTGAGTGCAAACAACAGTGGCACACAAGGATAACTCCAGGTCTCAAGAGGCCCCCTTCAAAACAGACTGGATGCAGTATAGGAAAGTTTGCCATTTTGAATCCAGAAAGGCAGAAGTATAACTTAATCAGACTGTAAGCTTAACAAAACCAGAATCATTCATCTTTTAATTCCTCCATCCCTACCATACTGTACATACTCACTAAATCTTTTCTGTACAAATGATGAATGAATGAAAACAAATGAGCTGAGTCCCATGAAACAGGTAAGTGCACAGACTCTCTTTTGCCAGGAAATATATATACATGAAATAAATATATTTTACATATATATATATATTCCCCTAAAAGGAGAAAAATTCACATGTTACAATCTAATGAGCAGGGAATTGCACCTATCCATGTTACTTTTTGCAGTGGCAAATAAAATTAAGGAACAGCTATACCTATGTGATTACTTGGAATAAAGACAGAACTTTTCCAAAAGTCTTCACATACAACTAAGATGATGCGGGCGGGGGCGGGGGGGAACTCCTTTCTCGCAGTCTATTAAAAATCACTAGAGATTTCATTTAAGTCTCTTACTTACTCATTTAATTTTATTTAACAACTATATTGCACATATTTTGTGCAATTTTTCAATTCAGGTGTTTACCAATGTGGTATCATGCAAATATTATAGGCAGTTGACTATGATTAAAAATAAAAGGTAAATGAAGAGCTTTGGTAAGAAGACTATAACAATGTTTTTAATTATCTGAAGTAGCAATCATCAAGCCATCATGAGATAATACTTATCTCAGAAGTACAGTATATTCACAAAACCCAAAGGCTAATAACATCAAGAGTTCTCTTAAGAGAGTCATGGAATTACTGAATAACCCAGGTGTTTCTAAGTGCCCTTCTATAGGTGATTCTCTACGTGTACCTGACCAGTGGCTAAACCATGTTCTAAATGGATTTAGAAACAACTCAAAATGTAGTTTCACTTTCTCAAATGGCCATGTGATTTCTTCTGACAGTTCATACTCTGGCTGTTTACAATAATGTCCACATTTTAGTTTGGGGGAGAGCTTAATACTAATAAATACTAAATAAAAACACAGTTTTGATTCAAAATTTAAATAAGGCATCTTCTCAACAACTAAAATGGAACAAAACTGCATGGGAAATAACTATCACAATGTCGCTAAAGATCTTTTTGCTTACTTGAAATACTAACTGATCATCACTATTGTAATTTTTACCAACAAAAACTTTTTTGAGCAGGCAATGGGTGCAAGATATTGTGTGATATGTTGAAATTAGGAGGCAACAACCTCTGCCTTCAAGGAGATTATTATGTAGTTGGTGACTTTAAAGAGGCAATAACAATAATAATGCATATAAATTTAACAGTAATTCTGAAGGGGCTGGCATTTACAACTGGGGGGTGGGAAGGTGAACAAGGTCTCTCACTTAAGAGTAAGTCAGACAGAGAAAAACAAGCATCATATGATATCACCTCTATATGGAATCTAAAAGAATGATACAAATGAACTTATTTACAAAACAGAAACAGCTTGGGATTAACAGATACACATTACTTTACATAAAACAGATAAACAACAAGGTCCTACTGTATAGCACAGGGAAGTATATTCATATCTTATAATAACCTATAATGAAAAAGAATTTCAAAAAGGATACATATATACACACATGACTGAATCACTCTGCTATACACCAGCAACTAACACAACATTGTAAATCTATACTTCAATTTTTTTAAAAAATAAAGTTTTTTCAAATTTAAAGAAAAAAGAGGACTTGAAATGGGAATTGGATGAACAGAAGGACAACTGTTAAGCACAGCAAGAGCAAAAAAGGCAAAAAAGTGACAAGTATTTCAAGCAAAGGGGTCTGAATAGTCACTAGATGGAGTCCATTCTGTGAACAACCATATTATTTAAGCTGTGTAAGTGCCCTCACCTACCTGGGCAACCCAAACTCATCTTTGCCAAAACAAAGGCAGTGCAATCAGAGAGGCTGATCTGAGTTTTGATCCAGGCTTAACAACCAGCTTACTGGGTGACCTGGAGCAAATCATTTCCTTACCTTCAGTTTCCACAAGTGGAAGACTTGAAGATTACTCTTTAAAGTTCCTTCCAGCTCTAAAATTGTACGACTTCTTCATTACTAACAAATAATCATCCCCATGAATGGGTAATTATCAGCATATAAATCTATGGAGGTCTAGAACAGAACAGTTTCACAGACACACCAAGCCCTCTTCCACCCCAGGGCCTCTGCACATGATGTTCCCACGGCATGAATGGGCTCCTTCTGCCCAACACTGCTCATACTCCAACCCACAGTCAAATGGAGACCTTTCCCAATCCCTCCCCAACCCCACCCCTCACCAAAAATCTATATAGTCTGCACTTTTACCACCAATGCTTCCTCTACTCATATAATTTGGTCTCTTTTTTAACTGTTCCTCAGGGTAAGTGCTATCATACCTATCCTCATCAACAAACACTTAATAGAAGCTACTAATTACAGAACTAGCTTCAAAGATTTCTAAGAATCCCCAGCCCAGCAGTTCACGATGCAGAGAAAAACAAAACTCAGCTTACGAAAATCATGATGTCAGATACAGTGCTTTTTTTTTAAAATCAACAAGTGACACGTACTTCTGTTTAAGACAAGTTTCCTTCAAGAGAGGCAGGTGGGAAAAGGGGGTGGGGAGGAAATGCTGTTTATTTCAGCTATACGGCCATTTCCCAAACATTCTAGGAATTGTTCTTTTCATAATTGCCTTCAGTGCCTACAGCACAGCTTTTTGAATATATTCAGTCCTAAAATAGCTATATAAAACTCTGATGGAAATTTGCCTTTTTGGTAACACTAAAAATTGCCGAGAGCTAAGTCTTCTGAATAAAATAAACTAGGTAATGTCATGTATGAACAGAAATGCTGATTTTTCTTAAGGCCTTTGTCTCTCTCATCATGATACAAATCATCACTGAATAAACCACAACTATCACAGCCAGATCCAAGAGTATTTTTTGAGATCTAGAATCCTTTTATTATTTCTACTTTTAAGTAGCATGAGGACCAAACCTTTGATTAAATTCCCTCTTCATTTACTAGAAATTACTCATACTGTACTGTTCTCCAAAAAATGCTTTACATGACTCATAATTATTTAACACAGAAGAATAAAAAGTTAAAATTGAGGTGGGGGAGAGAGAAAGTGATTAATATTCATCTCAGTGGACCAGGCTAAAATAACTTATTTCGCAGGAAGGTGATCTTCAGCCCCTAATGATGACCATGAGAATGAGAGTAGGAGAACAACTCTAATGATTTTTAAATCCAATTTCATGTTTGCAGACTCTGACATACAATCACTGAGTATTCATGATGTAGTTGGCATTTTACAACAAACGACAAAGGACAGTATTTCCTCCATGCATTTCTCTTCCTTGCACCATGGACATTTACAAACTTTATGTCTTGACCTACTAAATGCAATGTGTGATCAGGGATTAGATCCTGGATTTGGGCAAGGAGGGGAGGTTGAGAAACAGCTATGAAGACATCAGTGGAATGATGAATGAAATCTGACTATGGACTCTGGACCACTTAATACTACTGTATCAGCGTTACATGTCTTGATTTTGATCATTGTACTGTAGTTCTAAAAGAGAATGTCCTTATTTTTAGACAATACACAATGAATTATTTAACAGCAAAAGGGGACTGTCTACAGCTTACTTTCCAATGGTTCGGAAAACATGCATATGAAGAGGAAGAGACCAAGAGAATGACAGAGCAAATGGGGCAACCATAGGTAATTTGTGAATCTGAGTAAAGGTTACTTGAGAGTTCCTTGTACTATTCTTGCAACTTTTCTGTGAGGCTGGAACTATAGCAAAATTAAAAGTTACAAAAATATTTTTGGAGTGTGGATGGAACAAATGGTATTCTCCCCCTTTTCTATCTTAAATAGGTTTCTGCTTCCTAGAGGAAAAAAACAGTGAACATTATTAAATGAAAATGGATAATTTGTCAAATTAAGAAGGTAAATCAGACCCTAGGACTTCAGACCTGCATCTTGGCTCTTTTAAGTGATGAGGAAGGTCAGGTCAGTAAAATAAGAAAACAGATATGAATCAAAAGTGGGGAAAGAGACACCAGAGAGGAAACTGAGACGCAAGACAGGAAGTTGATACAACCTTATTTCGGAAACAAGGAAACTCAACTGCCAAAAAGAAAATGAGTTTTCATCAGATAATAGAGTAGAGAATTTTCAGAGCCCTAGTACACTAACCACTGTACCGTCTACAGAGCATCTAGAGCTGTCCCACTTTTTACAAGCTAGTGAATTGTCTGATAACCTCTAAAGTCTGATGCAAACACTTCCAATTGTCCTATAGTAAAAGAAACTATTTTGTCCACCCCACACTCGCCCCCCAGAATCCTAGAAAGTGCCAGAAGATATAAATCTTCAGGCAGCAATTAGAAAGGTCTTGTAAACCTATGTTCCCCACTGGGAGTCCACCTAGTCTAGGGATACAACTAAGGGAGAAATATCTGATCATTTCAGAACCTTAATAAGCTCTTACGCCTATATCACTAGAGTCTCCAGGTTCCAGGGGTGGTAAAGAAAACAACTCTATACGCCCCAGAAGGCCTTATAGAAATATGAGAGGTTGCCCAGGATATTCAAGAGACTCGTGCCATCATCTTATAACTACCTCCACTATCCCGACAGTTAACCTGGGTAAAAGGTTAAATTTTCAAACAACTCATCACATAGAATGTTTGATTTCAGTACAACTGGAATAAAACAATAAGGGAGGCATTATAGGAAGAGCACTGAACTTAGAGTCAGAATACCAAGGCTCAAATCCTGACCCTTCTACTTATTAGCAGCATGACAACCTTTCTGGTTGTTCATGATGTTTGCATAGGATAAATCTGCCCTGCCTGCTTCTAAGGGTTGAGGTCTCCCCATGTCTCCTTTGGACCCATCCAGCCATCCAACGTGTATTGAGCACTCAACTCTGCACTAAACTCTCAGAAATACAAAGATAGAAAAGCTATGAACCCTGCCCTCAAAGAGCTTAAAGTCCAATGGGGGACACAGATATGTAGATAGAGTCAAGCAACCAAGATGTCATGATAAAAATATGAACAGGGCACAAAGGGCTGAGGTGGGCTGGGGATTCTACCACTGGTGGGAGGGATACAGGAAAGGCTTCAGAGAAGATGGGGATTGAGCTGAGTCAGAAAAGATGAGTAAGTGATTATTTGGGCACTCAACACATTTCTGATGGATAAAATAGATATGGATAGATAGACAGATCCTGGTAGGCAGGTAGAGGAATATATCACTTCAAGTTGATTGAACAATAGTAACAAAGGCACAATGTGAAAGAGTAACTGCAGGTAGAAGACAGCTGGGGATGGAGGAAGGAGAGAGGGAAGACAAGGAAAAAGGCCATCAAGTACCTTGTATTCCAAGCTAAGGAGTTTTAACTTGATCGTAGAGCAGATGCAAATCTACAAGTTTTAAAAATCCCTTTTATGGTTTTATAGTTGAAAGATGAAGATCCAAAAGTAAAATCAACTAGGGCAGTAATCCACCAAGAGAATGGAGTTGGGAGCTGCAATAAGGTTGTAATGAAGGGAAGGAGAATTCACAGGACTTCGAAATAGATCGGATGTGTGCTGGGTTGAAACAGTGATGGCAAGGGAGTTAAGGGTGTAAAGAGACAATATATTTATATGAAAGCAATTTCTAAACTATAAAAACAATTGAAGAACACTGTTTTCTAAAGTCCAATTAGATAGTGGCAGAATCAGACAAAAATCCCCGTTTTGTCTGACGTTAATTTTCTTCTACCACAAAGAAATTTTTTTAAAAAATCATAGCTGAAAGTAATAAAAATATCCTCAAAAGTTTTAAAATAAAACTTCATCTGTATTATGGAGAGATTTAATAGATTTTTTTCCTAAGTTTCCCCAGAGTATCAAGGTTGTTTCAAAGATAGGCTCTGAAGAAACAGCCCTGCAACTCATTAGTATTTGACCTTGTGTAAGTTTTTAAACTTTCTGAGCCTCGTATCACTCATTTTTGAAATGGGGGTACTAATAAGACTTCATACAGTATTGTTTTGAGGAATAAAGAAAATAATGCATGTACTTATTTAGCACAGTGCCTGGCCTGTATTGGGTACTCAATAATTTGTATAATTACTACTAATGTGCACGAAAGAGTTAACATGACAGGCCTATGATGCTGCCTACAAGGTTGGTCCTTGGCTGGGTTCTGGGAACTCGCACTTTGAGAGGGGAGGGCTCTCCCATTCCCAGCACTGATAAGAATGGCTCACTGTGCCTAACCTGTTTGTACAAACAACCTGGCTTATGCTGAACCCCTGCTTTCCTTCTGGAGTCTGGAATTTTGGTACATGCTTAGACAGAGGGTGCCTATGTGACCAGCCTCCAATGAAAACCTTGGCCACTGAGTCTCTAACGAGGTTCCCGGTTAGAAAACATTTCACAATTGTCACAATCCGGTAATGGAGAAATTATATACCCCCTTTGTGGCTCTGCTGAGAAAGGACTCTTGTGAGCTTGTGACTGGTTTCCTCCAGACTTGCCCCAGGCACCTTTTCCCTTGCTAATTTTGCTTTTTCTTCTTTCACTGAAATAAATCATAGCAGTGAGTTAAACTCAGCGCTCAGTCCCCTGAGTCCTCCTAGTGAATTACTGAACCTGGGGGTAGCCTTGGGGATCCCTGACACAACTAGTCTCCCTATTCCTCAACCTTATAAACTATTGTCAGTTTTCATAACAGAGGAGTGTTACAGACAAGAAACCAACAAAATTGGTAATACCAAAGTCCAATTATAAAAATGTCCTGATTTCTTAGCTAACAATAGTTGCAGATTTACAAGCTACTCGAAATTTTTGTATTCAAATATCTAAACATATAAAAATCTCTCCATTCCTTGTTTTCTCACCATTATTTAACAGGCCTTTTTTCTTTCTTTTTTTTTTTTTTTTTCTTTTTTATTTTGCGGTACGCGGGCCTCTCACTGTTGTGGCGGAGCACAGGCTCCGGAGGCGCACGCTCAGCGGCCACAGCTCACAGGCCCAGACGCTCCATGGCATGTGGACTGGGACACGAACCCGTGTCCCCTGCATCGGCAGGCGGACTCCCAACCACTGCGCCACCAGGGAAGCCCCAAAAGGCCTTTTTTCTGATTAAACTCCAGTCCTGTTCGTCCCTGGATTCCATCTCAAAACCATGTGGAGGCCCCAGCAGAACATCGAGTGGTCTAACCCCTGTGTCATTTAGTTCCCTGACCAGAAAGCAAGAGCGCAGTTTCCTTTGTTCTGTGTTATTATAAGAAGAGCAAACAATATAAATCGTCAGTAAGATCTTTTATTGGTTCACTAGAAGATGCAGAAACATAAGCTAGTTGAGAAAGAGCAAGGAGGACAAACCAAAGAATGGCCCACAGCAGAAACGGAAACACAAGTTTTACATGAGACTTGGAAGAAACAGCTTGACTGAATTTCTCATCGTCTAGAACAGAATTTCTTAGCATACTTTGAAAAGTACGATAAACTGTACTTAATAGGAAAATTTTCAGTAAAAGCTTATTGCCATCCTATCGAAGGAGCTGGGGTCCAGAGAACCAGGAAAAGATTGATGTCTGACTCTGTGATTAACTGAGAGTTTTAATAAAGGATGAATGTCACTGAATTGCTACAAAGAAACTAGGAATCATAGCTACTAGATCAATCAGTAGCCTACCCAGTATTTCTTTTAAAAACAGAACTATGAACAACTAAAATAAATATCTCTGGGGCTACCGCAGAATGGCCCCCATGGTTTTTCTAATCCACTTAGAGTCTTACAAGTCTTACACTTTTAACAAAATATTTTCTTTTAATACCTGTTGATTCTGGGCACTGGGCTGGCAGGGCCCAGCCCAGGGCTCCCTGGCTGAGGCTCCTGCCCCCTGCTTCCACACGTAGGCATCTCTCGGGACAATTGGCACAAGAGCCGCAAGACCGGGGACAAGAGAAAGCCTCACCACAGGAAGTGGAGGTATGAGCTGGAACGCCCTGCTGCCAACACCAAGATTGGACCCCGCCGCATACACACAGTCCATGTGCAAGGAGGGGCAACAAGAATTACCGGGCTTTGAGGCTAGACGTGGGGAACTTCTCCTGGGGCTCGGAGTGTTGTACACGCAAGACAAGGATCATTGATGTTGTCTACAATGCATCCAACAACAAACTGGTCCGTACCAAGACCCTGCTGAAGAACTGCATCATGCTCACTGACAGCACACCGTACCGGTAGTGGTACAAGTCCCACTGTGCACTGCCCCTGGGCCACAAGAAGGGGGCCAAGCTGACTCCTGAGAAGGAAGAGATTTTAAACAAAAAACGATCAAAGAATATTCAGAAGAAATATGATAAAAGGGGGCTTCCCTGATGGCGCAGTGGTTAAGACTCCACCTGCCAATGCAGGGGACACGGGTTCGAGCCCTGGTCCAGGAAGATCCCACATGCCACAAAGCAACTAAGCCCCTGCACCACAACTACTGAGCCTGCACTCTAGAGCCCGCAAGCAACAACTACTGAGCCCATGTGCCACAACTACTGAAGCCCACGCGCCCTAGAGCCCATGCTCCACAACAAGAGAAGACACCGCAGTGAGAAGCCCACGCACCACAACAAAGAGTAGCCCCCACTCACCGCAACTAGAGAAAGCCCGCGCACAGCAACAAAGACCCAAAGCAACCAAAAAGTAATTAATTAATTAATTAAAAAAAACTTTCAACATAAAATACACTGCTATAAATAAATTTTTTAAAAAACAGAAAGAAATATGACGAAAGGAAAAAGAATGTCAGGACTTCCCTGGTGGTACAGTGGTTAAGAATCCGCTTGCCAGTGGAGGGGGCACTGGTTCAAGCCTTGGTCCGGGAAGATCCCACATGCCGCAGAGGAACTAAGCCTGTGCACCGCAACTACTGAGCCTGCACTCTAGAGCCCACAAGCCACAACTACTGAGCCCCCATGCCACAACTACTGGAGCCCGCATGTCTACAGCCCATGCTCCACAACGAGAGAAGCCACCGCAATGAGAAGCCCGTGCACTGCAGCGAAGAGTAGCCCCTGCTTGCTGCAACTAGAAAAGCCCTCAGGCAGCAACGAAGACCCAACGCAGGCAAAAATAAATGAATGAATGAAGGAAAAAAGAAAAAGAATGCCAAAATCAGCAGTCTTCTATAGGAGCAGTTCCAGCAGGACAAGCTTCTTGCATGCATCACTTCAAGAGCAGGCCAGTGTGGCTGAGCAGATCACTATATGCTAGAGGGAAAGGAGCTGGAGTTCTATCTGAGGAAAATCAAGGCCCAGAAAGGCAAATAAATCCTCTTCCCTCCTATCTTAGCTCATATAATAAAGGTGTTTATTGTTCTAAAAAATGTGGGTTACCCACATTACAGCCCTTTCCAGATCACAGCTTCTAGGGCGAGGGAGATGAAAACAAGAACATTTACCCAAGGAAAACAGAGAACTGGGCAGATTAACCCAAACAGGGAAGAAACATAACAGCGAAGTGCTACTGGGCTTACCTAGGAGCTAGGCTGAGAGCTGTCAAGAAGGAATTCTGCCTAGTACTATCAGAACTTTTATTGTCTCAAGAATTCAGATTCTTATCTTAAAATTCCTGACTTTTTAATATAGTTAACTATTTCTTTTTAACTGTGGGAGGCAAACAAATCTGCAACCATATTTTCAACTGAAGGTCATAAGTTTGCCACTGAACATCAGTCCCCAAGAAAAGAATCCAGGAGGGATCAGAATGCCCAGCTCATGGGAGGAGGGGGGTTCAGGCAGGACTAGCTAACGGGACTAGGCTCCCTGGGCCAGTCAGCAGTAGCCAGAAAGGAGATGGATTCTTCTTGTTTCTTCTTGTTTTTTTTAATTGAAGTATAGTTGATTTACAATATTGTATAAGTTTCAGATGTACAGCACAGTGATTCAGGTTTCTTGCAGATTATATTCCATTACACGTTATTACAAGATATCAGGTATAATTCCCTGTGCTACACAGTGAATCAATGCTAAGTGTCAGAGGCTGGGCTGTTACATGTTGCGACAACCTCTTCATTCTGTCCTTTCTGGTTCTCATGGTGGCGGAGGCTGCTGCCAGGAAAGACAGTGGGTCAGGTTCTGAAATACGAGGGTTTCCACTGTTCTCTTTATTCTGCTTAAGCTAAAGCAATTAGGGCACTTTTAACTTTGTATCATCTTTGTATTATCATTTACCATCTTCAAAGTGACTTAACAATTGCAATGTATTTCAATTGTATGGGTCCATGTTTCTAAGCAGGTAATATAGGATTCTGAGGGTTTTTTTGGTTAGTAAAGGACCACACTTTCCCATGTTTACTGTTACATTCCTATTCTTTTCTCATGATATTATTCAAATTATGACAAATCATTATTATACAGCAAAAAATTATTAATGTTTCCCCTTAAAATTTATTTTAGATTTTAAAATAATTCATATTTCTAGTCTTATCTGAAACCCTTTTGGAATCCTGAATTTTTCAGATTTCATAAATGTAATACAGCACATACACCATATACACTCCCAGCAAGAACTGGACAGCCCCACATAATTAAACACATACTAATTCTGCACACACGCGCACGCGCACACACACACACACACACACACACACATCACACTAAGATAAAGACTAAAAATAGCTTCATCTAAGGTCAGGTTTTGCAACTGAAAGAGTTTTTGAAGTTTGGGTCTTCAGCATTTTGGGGTTTAGGAAGGTGGATAAAGGACTATAGTCCTAAATTACGTGAACAGGCAAAATTCCACAATGACTAGGTCACAATGACAAGCCAGAGCAGAAATGACAGAGTTAAGGACTCTGTTGAGGACCACCAGCGAGAAGCAATGCCATTCTGTCTGTATTGGGGGAACCAAAATACAGAGAAATCAGTGGGAGAAATTAGTGGAAGTAAAACAAAACAAAAACAAGAGTAAATCCATTTCTGAGGAAGGTGCTCTAGGAAAATAGCAGAATAAAATAAACTAAAATCAAACATCAAGATCACCAACAATCTACTGTAACCAAGTAGACAATGGCATGTGGTCAAAAAGGGCAACACAGTCTCCCAGCCATTCCCTAGAACCCAAGAAAATTTCTAAAAGGGAGGAACGTGGCTGGGCCTGCAGTACTAGATGAGGCACTCCCAAGATGGCAGGAGAAAAAAAGATGGGTCGGAGGCCACTCTATATGCATGCACCTCATCTAGTGGTAGAACCAGAGGCTAAAACAACTGAAAAGCCAGGAGCTGGCTGACAACATGGCCCCCCTCTGCCACCTGCTCATTGGCCAGGTTCTTAGGGAGCCACTGCCCTCTGCTCCCATCAAAGGAACTTTGCACTAGCTGCTTATCACAAAAAAAAGTTGAACAGTTCTGTTGTCAGTCAACTCCACCCAATCACTAAGCAGTTTTAAGTAACTTTCACTTAATAATGAAGAAATATTCATATAAAGTGATGAACATAGACAGTTTATATGTGCTAAAGAAGGCTTTTATACATAATATGATAGTTTATGGAAAAGAGCCATGTACACAAAATACTTAATGAATTCCACAAGGATCTAAAACTGATGTAGGGATCTGTTTTCTCTAATACATTAATTCACTAGGCCGATATAAAATTGTATACGCATGTATATACTAACCCCATAATTACCAGACTTGTGAAAAATGTCTATCCATATCCTTAACTTTATCTTTCCAATCCAAATGATAATAAATCATTACCTTAACTTCATTAACCTAAAGCTTACTCCATAAGATTTGGAGGGTATGCGGAATGTCAGTATTATAAAACAGTATCAACATGGAAAGCAACAAAGTAAACTCTGATTGTCTCCTACCTCTGCCCGACCCTCATAGTAGGTTAACATGGACTCTGTTAGCACAAAAAGTCTCTCTTTGTAGTTTAAGGGTGATGTCTTCTTTTTCTGCTGTGACCTTTTAATAAGAATCTCTTCCAGAAGAGTGTTAAAATTCATCTCGGTCTTCTGATCACTGTTTCTCCTGCCATTGAAGATCCCAGGGTTCTGAAGGAAGAAAATAAACAGTTGCAATAAAATGCGACATGTTAATTATCCAAGAAGGCTGTCATTCCAAATTTACCAAAACAGATTTTACTCTGACCACAGCTAGAGCCGAGGAATGTTACTCCATGCACCTGGACTAAAAATGCCCAGGGCATGAAAGCTCAACCTCCTCTTCTTCCCCAGCCCCATCCTGTTCCTCCATGTCCCTGGATTTCATAAGAAAACCTAATCAAGGTTTGCCATGATGATGATGATTCACTCCTTTGTCCCTCCCTGCCATCCCTTAGCTTGCTGGCACACTCTTCTGCTATCTGATTGCAGGGAAACAAATATCTCAGCAGGAAAAGTACATTTCATCGCCTGCATGGCTGGTTTAGGCTGATATTTAAATTGCCTCAGGATCTTGGTACACAAAACAGACAAGCACACAGGCACGGTAGACTGTGAACAAAGCGCATTACCATAGTGGTGGATAGCATTCAATCTCCAGCTCTAATAAGGATGTAATCTTGATCAAGCATCCTCGCCACCAGAGCCACGAGGATGTTCTCTGATACCTACACTACCATGCTCCACATTTCTCTTCCCTATGGCTCCTGTCTCAACCACAAGAGGAAGGAAACCCACCCAGTTACAGCTAATCCTACTCAGCTAACCTACCCTACACAGCTGCCCCTCAGGGCAGAGCTCACCTGTATAAGGTTCTCAGCCCTATATTTGGAGCCCCACGTCTAGACTATCCATGCCTAGACTAATAAGCCTTCTAAAATCCAACAAAATTTAACTCTCTGAAAACCAAAGATACTCAGAAAAGGCCTGAACATTCTTACCTGAGACAAGTTGAATGGACAACAGCCCTTTCTTCCCTGCCCTCCACCACACCCTGACAAGAAGTCATTGTGTATCAAACCACAGAGGCAACAGGAGTCATGTGAAGAGCACA
This sequence comes from Tursiops truncatus, assembly GCF_011762595.2. Taxonomy (NCBI): domain Eukaryota; kingdom Metazoa; phylum Chordata; class Mammalia; order Artiodactyla; family Delphinidae; genus Tursiops; species Tursiops truncatus. The sequence goes on from NC_047038.1 coordinate 70,835,008, forward strand.
GCCGGGAACTTGATACTGCCAGTGAGGAAGTCTACCATCTTCACGCCCAACCCGACACCTCGGAAACACCCTTGCAACTCCCTATGACTGAACTCCCGTCATCCAATCAGGCCCTCCATTTTCTGGAAAGTTACTTTACAACAGCTTAACCTGTGAATATCATCAGTTTCCTTCATTCATAAAATATGGAGGTAAATACCACAAGGTTACTGAGATGTGGGAGAGAACTTATTAAGAAAACACCACACAATCATTAATCATTAGAGAAATGCAAATCAAAACTACAATGAGATATCATCTCACACCGGTCAGAATGGCCATCATCAAAAAAATCTAGAAACAATAAATGCTGGAGAAGGTGTGGAGAAAAGGCAACCCTCTTGCACTGTTGGTGGGAATGTAAATTGATACAGCCACTATGGAGAACAGTATGGAGGTTCCTTAAAAAACTACAAATAGGGGCTTCCCTGGTGGTGCAGTGGTTGAGAGTCTGCCTGCCGATGCAGGGGATGCGGGTTCGTGCCCCGGTCCGGAAGGATCCCACATGCCGCGGAGTGGCTGGGCCTGTGAGCCATGGCCGCTGAGCCTGCGCGTCCGGAGCCTGTGCTCCACAACGGGAGAGGCCACAACAGTGACAGGCCCGCGTACAGGAAAAAAAACAAACAAACAACTACAAATAGAACTACCATACGACCCAGCAATCCCACTACTGGGCATATACCCAGAGAAAACCGTAATTCAAAAAGACACATGCACCCCAATGTTCATTGCAGCACTATTTCCAATAGCCAGGACATGGAAGCAACCTAAGTGTCCATCAACAGATGAATGGATAAAGAAGATGTGGCACATAGATACAATGGAATATTACTCAGCCATAAAAAGAAACGAAATTGAGTTATTTGTAGTGAGTGAAGTTAAGTCATACAGAATGAAGTCAGAAAGAGAAAAACAAATACCATATGCTAACACATATATATGGAATATAAGGGAAAAAAAAAAAGGTCATGAAGAACCTAGGGGTAAGACGGGAATAAAGACACAGACCTGCTAGAGGATGGACTTGAGGATATGGGGAGGGGGAAGGGTAAGCTGGGATGAAGTGAGAGAGTGGCATGGACATATATACACTACCAATTGTAAAATAGATAGCTAGTGGGAAGCAGCCGCATAGCACAGGGAGATCAGCTTGGTGCTTTGTGACCACCTAGAGGGGTGGGATAGGGAGGGTGTGAGGGAGGGAGACGCAAGAGGGAAGAGATATGGGAACATATGTATATGTATAACTGATTCACTTTGTTATAAAGCAGAAACTAACACACCATTGTAAAGCAATTATATTCCAATAAAGATGTTAAAAAAAAAAAAAAAGACGGACACCAACCTCTCAATACCAAAAACTGAAGAGAGCAAATGAATTTATATTCAAACAGAAATAGACCCATAGACATAGAAAACAAACTTATGGTTACCAAAGGGGAAAGGTGGTGGGGATAAATTAGGAGTTTGGGATTAACATATACACACTGCTATAAATAAAATACATAACTAACAAGGATGTACGGTACAGCACAGGGAACTAGACTCAATATTTTGTAATAACCTATAAGAGAAAAGAATCTGAAAAAATACATATATATAAGTATGTATAACTGAATCATTGTGCTGTACATCTGAAACTAACACAACATTGTAAATCAACAATACTTCAATAAAAATACATACATACATAATTAATTAATTTTTTTAAAAAACTGGAGAAATAATAGGCTTGATGCTCTAAAGTAGAAAACGAAGATGAAACAAAATTTCAGAGTCCTCCAGCTCACTCTCCCAGCCATTTTCCACACCGAAAAGAACTGACCCATTCAGAAATAAGAATCACAAAGGAACCAACTCTGGGTTAAAAATATCTTTTTAAAATAAAACTCGTAGCTGCAAGTTAAGCCCCTTTTCTCTGTGTCTCCTTGAAGGTGAACACAAGAACCCTCTCTTCTTGGGACTTCCCTGGTGGCGCAGTGGTTAAGAATCCGCCTGTCAATGCAGGGGACACAGGTTCAAGCCCTGGTCCGGGAAGATCCCACATGCTGCGGAGCAACTAAGCCTGTGCGCCACAACTACTGAGCCTGCGCTCTAAAGCCTGTGAGCCACAACTACCGAAGACTGTGCACCTAGAGCCTGTGCTCCACCACAAAGAGAAGCCACCACAATGAGAAGCCCGCGCACCGCAATGAAGAGTAGCCCCGCCCGCCACAACTAGAGAAGGCCCAAACGCAGCAACGAAGACCCAACACAGCCAAAAATAAATAAATTTATTTAAAAAAAAAAAAAAACACTCTTTTCTTTACTCTGACTGCTAATTGTCAAAAGTTTGAAAAACTTAACACAGTCTTTGAACACCAACATTCTTTTTTTTTATTGAAGTATAGTTGATTTACAATATTGTGTTAGTTTCAGGTACATAGCAATGTAATTCAGGTATATTTTTTCAGATTATTTTCCACTGTAGATTATTACCAGAGATTGAATATAGTTCCCTGTGCTACACAGCAAATTCTTGTTGCTTATCTTGAACACCAATATTCTGAAGTAGGTAACGGACACTGTTCAGGTAATGAACACTGTTTTACCAATGAGAAACCCAAACTACCAAGAAGTTACATTCTCTGCCCAGGGTTGCAAATCAGAGTACCAGACTCATGGATCTCAGTTTCATGGTCTAGCAATTTTAGCCAAAAGATCTAAAAACTCTTTTTCATCATAAAAAATTCTGCCTGAAAAAATATATATTTTATATATATATATATAAAATGGCTGCTAAGGCTACCCAGCCTACTCTATACACCCTTTCATAACATTTTTAATCAAGGGAACAGAGGTGACTGTGAGTTACCAAATGATAGGATGGTAAGCGGTATAGTAAATAAGAAACAAACAGCCTAGTTATCAGGGTAGAAAAAGGATGAACTCCTTACAGGAAGGAGCAAAGAGTGATTTAAGGTTGTTGAAATTCTCACCTTACTAGGTTAAGCCATATGAAATTGCCAATGTTCAGCAATATTTTACCTACAAAATCAGCAAAACTATCTAATTCAATCTAATACTTGTTAATGCCCTAAGATTAGTAAACTTTAGTTAAAGCCCTCAATTTTGGAATTTATACATCAGAACGCATTGCCTATTACACATCTTGTCATAGGTTTACGACAAAGTTAGTGCCTGTTTGCAATTTTAAGAAATCTAGCATGAATAAACATCAGACTGACATTTACTTGAGAAATCAAATGTGTGCCTGACAACAGTACCTGTAGATTATATTTCAATTCAAAAGTACCTAAAATGGGTAGCTACTATATAGGAACAAATCTTACCATGCTCTCTTCTGCAACGTATACTCTCAGCTTAAGCCCCAATTTTATTTTGTAAAACGGGAATTGAGTAGCAGAAACACAAGCAAAGAAGAAAAAAATGCTAGGCTGACTTCAATCAGAATAAAGGGTACATTCTAGGCTCCCCACTTATCATGAATTGGAGCTATTCCAGGATCAGGCAGCTTTGTAGCTCTAGAAGAAAGTAACACTTTAGCCCTCAGGTCTTCCTTGCCTATGAAACAAAGGCACCCAGGGATAACCTGTATTAAAGTCTTGACTGTGTCTTCTTTCAACCAACTGATATTGTAGCAGGCTACAAAGTTTTGAGTAGCCTTGTCTGGTGACCTATTGAACCTAGGTCTAGATAAGAGAAGACTCAAAAGGTCAAAAGGCAAAAGTTACAGAGGCCAGCTGACTTATCTCATCTTTCCTGGTCCCCATCCAGCCCACTGCCAAATGGTGGGTGATTACAGTGCTGTACTGGGGGCCAAGTGAACCTGGAAATGGACTGAGCAGTGCTGCACTAAGGATAGTTGTTTCTTATTGTCCATATAATACAGGTACATGCATTGATTTAACATGTGCTCTTTAAGACAAGTTTGCGTTTCACAATGAAGGTCCCCACTGTGGTCCTTGGCTATGACTGTGGTTGAGGGCCTCCTGGCTGATAAAGAGGAAGAGAAAAGAAAGAGAGAAAAAGAACAATGGATGGAGAAAAGAAACCATGGGTAATACTGTTACCCGAAAACTGGACTTGCCTCTTGGTGGGTATTGAGCCAAAAGACAGAACCAAACCAAAGAGCAGAAGGAAGGATTTATTTCTCGCAGCAAGTAAAGAGGACAACAGGGATATTTCCCAAAGCGGTGTCTCCCCAAACAGCAAGATTGGGGCCGGAGCAAAGAGAATTCAGCATAGAATTGGGGAAAGGTTGACAGAGTCCAGGCACTAGTTGACTGAAGTCAGAAGGGTCAGCAAAGGTTGAAATCATCATTCCTTAGGTTCCAGTTGATCTGGTGGTTGAACCCTCAAGAGGGTGTGCATTCTGCAGAACAGCTCAAGAATGTGCTTCAGGCTAATCCTTACCTTTGAAATCGTAAACTGATATATTATGGTTAAGTTATCTCCCTGGCCTGGTAACAGCTGTTTGTTTTTACCCTCTTTTGCTCCCTTAAAATCATTAACTACTGAGACCTATTCTTCTGCAAGGGCAAGCATTGTGGCCGGGCTTAGATCACAAAACGGCTTAGGCCTAAAAGGGCCAGGTTCTCTTCCTCTGGGGACCCCCACCCTATATGCTTACAATACCTCAAAGCATCAACAAATATATTTACTCTATAGGTGATTCATAGTTAAGTGATTCTAGAGAGAAGCAAGAGTTGTCATAAAAATTACTCACTGATCAATTAACCACATAGGTCCCAATCAAATATTCCTTCCGCATTACTAGGTTTTGCTTCTCTCACTGAATAAGGGAATGCAACAGTCATCAACTTCAAATACTCAAAAGATAAGGGTTTTCAAAAAGTCAATGAGAATAATGTTGGAGAATTGCTCCCATCACACTCAATGCCACTGGCAAATGAGGATCTTGCAGTAAGTTAGCTAGCTAGTAAAAATAAAATAAAATAACACAAGTGTCAAGAATGACTTACACTTAAATTACTAAAGTACACTGAAGCAGACTGCTTTCTGCCCCCTGCCCTCATCCATTCTTCCTTTCTTCCTGGACGTATGGGCTAGAGATACTTCCCGGCCTTCTTGGCAGTGACATGTGGCCATCGAAGGTCAAGCCAAGCGGATGTGTGCAGAAGTGATGCGTGGGCCAACTTCAACTTAAAGACAAGCTACTCTCCCCAGATTTAGGGCATTTTTCACCTCCCCACCAGCCAGAAAGTACACATGGCAGACTCAACTTTATACATTCAAGACATCACTGTAGACAAGAGCAAGGGAGGAACAAGATGGAACCTAGTTGTTTTTTTTTTTTTTTAACATCTTTATTGGAGTATAATTGCTTTACGTGGTGTGTTAGTCTCTTGGAACCTAGTCCTTGAATGACTTCATGGAGCAGAGCTGCCCTATCAGCCTAAACTTGGTACCCTACTTTGACAGGTTAACACACTTCTATCTTATTTTAGAAATGACATATGATGGTTTCTTTGTTACAGTGACTTAATCTTTATTCTACCGCATGGATACACCCTTGCAAAAACTGATAAAGCTTTCTAATGCTTTCGAAAAAAATGGCCCTCTTTAGATCTGTGCTAATTTAAACGTAAAGGCTGTCACAACTTTCTATCACGCAGTTTCATCAGAAAAATAATCTCAAGAAAACAACTAATATTTGATTGTGTCTTTGTTCTAAGAGTTAACAATTATAATCTAAATTGTACCATATATGAGATAAAATAAACATTTTCACTTTATTTTTCATGATAAAGTCTGAATCATAAGGGTTTGTGTTCTTTTGTTTTTTGGTTTTTTTTTGGTTTTTGTTTTGTTTTGTTTTTTACTACTTACTATGAAACATAAGTGGATTCACTTTGACAACATTCTGGCATTAATTCTCCTCCCATGAAGGAATTTCTGATACACAGCAAATATTTCTCTTTCTGCTTCTTGCTAATTCAGAAGGAAACAACTAGTGAAAACAAGACATGAATAACAAGTTTCTCAAGTAGGTAAAGTGATTTTCAGCAACTATACTAGAAAAAAACATAAAAGTAACTTGGAAATTATATATAAAATAACACCAAAATGTGTTCCTTTACTATATTAATCTAAATTGTTTTTAATATGAAACATTCATCTATGTCAACATATTATTTTCCTATTGTTTTCAAAATAGGAATAAAGAACCCAAGTCATTATCGCATTCGGTTTTTTTACAGAATGAGCAAGCTTCTTTAACAAAAATTTCAAGAACAAAAACAGTGAGATTGAGGAGGAATCAACAGACTTTAAAAGTCTTATGAGACAGTTGAAATGTGTGAGACAACTGTGGCAACTTGAATACTAACTGTATACTGGTGATATTTAAGTTTGTGATAAGATTTTGATGATAACAAAATAGTGTTAGGTTGTTCTGGAGTTTTTTGGTGCGATGACGGTATTGTGGTTGTACTTTTAAGAGTTCTTATCTTTTAGAGATACATACTGAAAAATTTACAGATAAAATAATGTCTGTGATTTGCTTTATAACCTGGTAAGGGGGATATGGGAGCACAGACAAAACAAAATTATTCATGAGTTGATAACTGTTGAAGCTGAGTGAGGCACACAGGAAGAGTTCATTATACTTCATTTTTGCCTGTGTTTGAAATTTTCCATAATAAAAACTTTTGAAATATGTTTAAGGGAATAGCATGGTTTTCCATGTCCCTGTCATCCAACCCTTTGGAACTGGTAAGAAAGAGAATAGAAAAAGATGAAAGGAGGAAGAGAAGGGAGAGAGGGGGAAAAAAAGAACCAAGGCAGCCAAATAAAAGTAGAAAAAGGTGGGTGGGCTCTCCTTCCTCCAGGATATTATTACCACACTACCCAGCTCATCACGGAAGCTCTTCCAATGATCCCAATGATTCCCTGAGTCAGCAGAACTTCATGGTAAGGTAATGTGATACCATTTCTTCCCCAACAGACAGGAATATGTGGTTTCTGGGTTATTTTTATGGTTATTTTATGGTTATGTGGTTATTTTTATTTTCCAAAAATAAAACCACAGTCTATGCAACATTTGTCCTTGTTATAACTCCTCTTCTTCCCTCTATTTCCTTTCCTTTCCCCTGTTCAAATTTCATGAAAGCAGAAGTTAGCTTTTCAAGCCTAAAGCACAATAAAAAGAAAATTCGGTACAGGCTAACAAAGTACCAAAGAATAGTGGGCAGTCAGGTAAAGTGAGTATAACCAAATTGCAGCCTTTTTATAAAAGAATCATTAGAAAGCTCACCAAAGGTAAGCATCACAACTGAAACTACAGAGCATACTAAAACAAGATGGCAAATTAGACCAGAGAATTATTTACCCTTACTTCTAAGGCTTGTGAGGCTCAGTTAATGAAAAGTTTCCAAAACTGAAATGCCAGCTGTTACATACCTGACCTCTAAAAGAATAAAAATACACTGATAAAAATACTAAACATTCTCATACATCACTTGTAACAAATGAAAATTGTAAACTACATTCAAAAAGTATCAAGGGGGCTTCCCTGGTGGCACAGTGGTTAAGAATCCGCCTGCCAATGCAGGGGACACAGATTTGAGCTCTGGTCCGGGAAGATCCCACATGCCGCAGAGCAGCTAAGCCCGTGCGCCACAACTACTGAACCTGAGCTCTAAAGCCTGCAGGCCACAGCTACTGAGCCCGTGCACCACAAGTACTGAAGCCTGCATGCCTAGAGCCCATGCTCCGCAGCAAGAGAAAACACCACAATGAGAAGCCCGCGCACCGCAACGAAGAGTAGCCCCTGCTCACCACAACTAAAGAAAGCCCACACGCAGCAACGAGGACCCAACGTGGCAAAAAATAAATAAATTTACTTTTAAAAAGTATGAATATAAGCCATGATCTAATTACTGTGGAAGATGTCCAGTGACCTTTTTTTATGGGATTATAATTAGCACACAATATATTAGTTTCAGGTGTACAACACAGTGATCCAATATTTTTATACATTATGAAATGATTATCACAAAATTCTAGTTACTATCTGTCAGCAAAGTTATTACAGTATTACTAACTATATTCCTTACACTGTATGTTACTTCCCCATGTCTTATTTGCTTTATAGCTGGAAGACTGTACCTCTTAATCCTCTTCATCTATTTTATCCATCCTCCTACCCACCTCCCCTCTGGCAACCACCAGTTTGTTCTCTGTACCTATGAGTCTATTTCTGTTTTGTTTTTGTTTGTCTATTTGTTTTGCTGTGTAGATTCCACAAATAAGTTACATCATATAGTATTTGTTTTTCCCTGTCTGATTTATTTCACTTATTTTTCTCTGTCTACTTATTTCATAATACCCTCCAGGTCCATCCCTGTTGCTGCAAATGGCAAGGTTTCATTCTTTTTTATGGCCAAGTAGTATTCCGTTGCACATATATACCACACCTTCTTTATCCACTCATCTATCAAAGAACACTTAAGTTGCTTGCATATCTTGGCTATTGTAAATAATGCTGCAATGAACACTGAGGGGTATATATCTTTTCGAGTTAGTGTTTTCATTCTCTTCAGATAAATATCCATAAGTTGAATTGCTGGATCATATGGTAGTTCTATTTTTAATTTTTTGAGGAACCTCCATATAGTTTTCTATACTGCACCAATTTACATTTCCACCAACAGGGCACAAGGGCTCCCTTTCCTCCACATCCTTGACAACATTTGTTGTTTCTTGTCTTTTTGGTAATAGCCAATCTAACAGGTGTGAGGTGATACCTCATTGTATACAATTTGATTTGCATTTCCCTGGTGATTAGTGGTATCAAGCATCTTTTCCTATGTCTGTTTTATGTCTTCTTTGGAAAAATATTTATTCAGATCCTCCGCCCATATTTTAATCAGGCTGTTTGTTTTTTTGATATTGAGTTGTAGGAGTTCTTTGGATACTAACCCCTTATCAAATATATCATTTGCAAATATCTTCTCCCATTCAGTGGGCTGTCTTTTTGTTTTGTTGGTTGTTTCTTTTGCTGTGCAAAGGCTTAGTTTGATGTAGTCCCATTTGTTTATTTTTGCTTTTGTTGCCCTAGCAACATATCCAAAAAGATATTACTAAGACTGATGTCAAAGAGATTACTGCCTATATGTTCTAGGAGTTTTATGGTTTCAGGTTTTACATTCAAGTCTTTAATCCATTTTGAGTTTATTTTTGAATATGGTATAAGAAAAGTAATATAAATAAATCTGCTGCATTTCTATATACTAATAACAAACCATCAGAAAGAGAAATGAAGCAAATAATCCCATTTACAACTGGAATAAATTTAACCAATGAGACGAAAGACCTACACTCTGAAAACTATAAGACAGTGAGGAAAGAAACTGAAGACAACACAAATAAATGGAAAGATATACCATGCTCATGGATTGGAAGGATCAATACCATTTAGATGTCCATACTACCCAAAGCAATCTAGAGATTCAATGTAATCCCTATTGAAATATCAATGGCATTTTTCACAGAACTAAAACAAATAATCCTAAAATTTGTATGGAACCACAAATGACCCCAAATAGCCAAAACAATTTTAAGAGAGAATAACAAAGCTGGAGGCATAACACTCTCTGATTTCAAACTATACTACAAACTTATGGTAATCAAAACTGTATGGCACTGGAATCAGTGGAACAGAATAGAGAGTCCCCAGATAAACCTATGCTCATACAGTCAATTAAGCTACAACAAAAGAGGCAAGAATATACAATGGGGGAAAAGACAGTCTCTTCAATAAATGGTGTTGGGAAAACTGGACAGCTACACGCCAAAGAATGGAACTGGGCCTTTTTCATATACCCTATCCCTAATGAAGTAAAGTGACAATGTACTTCCCTGTTCTTTGCTCTACCCATCATCATCATCTGGACCATCTATGATACGTAATGCTGCTCTTTTTTAAAACAGATGCAAATTCACTGACACTCCTCCCCTTGAATCTGAGTGGGATTTTGATTCCTTCAACTAATATAGTACAGCAGAAGGGATACTATGTAATCTCTGAGGCTAAGCCCAAAAAGGCCAAGTACCTCCTCCCTTGTTCTTTTGGACTTCTCATTCTTGGAACAGTCCTTCTTGGAACCTAGCCACCATACTGAGAGAAGCTTCTGCCAAATGCAGAAGCCACATATAGGTGTTCTAGTGCAGAATACCTGCTGGGCCCAGCCTTCAAATCATCCCAGCCCAGAAGACAGATATATGACTGAGAAAAACTCTCAGATGATTCCAGCCCTTAATTGTCCAAGTTGCTCCCAGGTAGCAAGTTTTCCAAGAGCACAGATATTGTGGAGTAGACATTCCCACTGTGCCCTGTCCAATTCTTAGCCTACAGAATAGACGAGTGTGATAAAATGGTTGTTGTTGTGTGCCTGTAAGTTTAAGGTAGTTTGTCACACAACAGTAGATAACTGGGGCATATAATTAATATACTACATCATTCTTGACCACCTCATTCTCATTTCATTCATCTCTAATCCCTGTCAACTCTCTTCCTTCCCTTAAATGTTTCCTCATTCATTTCTTCACTCATCCATCTTTTCACCATGTTCAGTTCACGAACCAATCTGTTCACAGGAGTAGTTTCAGACATTCATATATAATCATTCATTCTGGCATTTATTGCATAGCCATGATGTATGAGGAACTATGCATGAGGCATTGAGGTGGTTACAAAAATGAGCAAGGCATGATCTTTGCGCTAGAGTGGCATAGGGAAAAGTGACTTAAAAACAAAGAGCTACAATACAAGCTGTTGAGGGCTATAAAAGTGATATGTACAAAGTGTTCTGGAACACTAATAGCCCCTAAAAATCACTAACATGTAATCACTAAAGAGGTAGCAATTACCCCTCTTCGAAGTATGGTGGACCACTTCAATGTGGATATGACATATAAAGAGAATTTTGACAGATGGCTAGAGATACACCAACACATGAATAAAAGTAGATGTTAATATTCTGGTCTGTATAATCACTTCCATGTATAATACATATGAAAATTTTCTTTCTTAAAAGTTGCTTGATTTTAATCTGAATCATAAAAAGGAAATAAAAGTTTTTAAATGGCATGTGTTCACTCTGTCATTCTGAGAATTTTTTTTTATTGGAGTATAGTTGCTTTACAATATTGTGTTACTTTATACTGTATAATAAAGTGAATCAGCTATACGTATACATATAACCCCTCTTTTTTGGATTTCCTTCTTATTTAGGTCACCACAGAGCATGGAGTAGAATTCCCTGTGCTATATAGTAGGTTCTCATTAGTTATCTATTTTATACATAGTATCAATAGTGTATATATGTCAATCCCATTCTCCCAATTCATCCCACTCCCCTTTCCCCCTTGGTATCCATACGTTTGTTCTCTACGTCCGTGTCTCTATTTCTGCTTTGTAAATAAGATCGTCTATACCATTTCTTTCAGACTCCACATATATGCGTTAATATATGATATTCGTTTTTCTCTTTCTGACTTACTTCACTCTGTATGGCAGTCTCTAAGTCCATGCATGTCTCTACAAATGACCCAATTTCATTCCTTTTTATAGCTGAGTAATATTCCATTGTATATATGTACCACATCTGTATCTATTCCTCTGTTAATGGACATTTAGGTTGCTTCCATGTCCTGCCTATTGTAAATAGTGCTGCATGAACATTGGGGTGCATGTGTCTTTTTGAATTATGGTTTTCTCAGGGTATATGCCCAGTGGTGGGATTGCTGGGTCATACGGTAGTTCTATTTTTAGTTTTTTAAGGACTCTCCATACTGTTCTCCTCAGTGGCTGCATCAATTTACATTCCCACCAACAATGCATGAGGGTTCCCTTTTCTCCACACCCTCTCCAGTATTTACTGTTTGTAGATTTTTTGATGATGGCCATTCTGACTGGTGTGAGGTGATACTTCATTGTAGTTTTGATTTGCACTTCTCTAATAATTAGTGATGTTGAGCATCTTTGAAATTCAAGCTGTTGACAAATGTGTTTGTTGGCCATCTGTATGTTCAGAAGTTTTATACTGGCTCTCCACTATGAGTTTTAATTTTGCATATTTTGTTAGTGTAGAAAAGAAGTTAAACAGAAAAGCAGTAGCCTTAGTTACAGAAGAATGACTCTTTTAACTATATATATATATTCTTCACTTTACATACGAAATGCATTCCAAGTACGTGGCTGAAATTAAAATAAATTTTAACTAGAATAATGTGCCAATATGGATTCAATTATAGAATTAAAAATACATTTGCATGGGGAAAAACGTTTATTCGATACACATGGTACAAATCTTTGGAAAGAAACAAGGCCATTCTAGGTGTTAAAAATTGAGAAATGGTTTCATGAAACTTCCAGAATTTGTCAACAGCTTGAATTCAAATCTAGTATTTTTTTTATTCTTTTTTTTTAACATGTTTATTGGGGTATAATTGCTTTACAATGGTGTGTTACTTTCTGCTTTATAACAAAGTGAATCAGTTATACGTATACATATGTTCCCATATCTCTTCCCTCTTGCGTCTCCCTCCCTCCCACCCTCCCTATCCCACCCCTCCAGGCGGTCACAAAGCACCGAGCTGATATCCCTGTGCTATGCGGCTGCTTCCCACTAGCTATCTACCTTAAGTTTGGTAGTGAACTTTCATTTCACCATCATCCTATTACTTTCAACTACCTTCTCCAAAACAAATGTTTCCCACACATAAGCATCCCCTAACCATACAAAGATTTTGACTCTAGACAGTTCTCCTTTGGGGGTGATATCCAAGCATAAACTCTTTTTTTAAATTTATTCATTTATTTATTCATTTTTGGCTGCGTTGGGTCTTTGTTGCTGTGCACGGGCTTTCTCTAGTCGCAGAGAGCGGGGGCTACTCTTCGCTGCGGTGCGCAGGCTTCTCATTGCAGTGGCTTACCTTGTTGCAGAGCACAGGCTCTAGGTGCGCGGGCTTCAGTAGTTCTGGCACACGGACTCAATAGTTGTGGCTCGTGGGCTCTAGAGCGCAGGCTCAGTAGTTGCTGCGCACGGGCTTAGTTGCCCCGCAGCACGTGGGATCTTCCCAGACCAGGGCTCAAACCCGTGTCCCCTGCATTGGCAGGCAGATTCTTAACCACTGTGCCACCAGAGAAGTCCCCCAAGCATTAAATCTTAATATCATGTTTTGCCAACAGATGATTGCATATTTCAGTGTGTCTGAAAATTCCATTTGAAAAATTATATTCTATAAAATAGATGTCCAATTTTTTCCAGTGCTGTGTGAAATTGTAAAAAATCAACTTTACGTAAATAAGAATACTGATATTTAGATAGCCACACAGAATAAATTAGTTAATATCTATGTGTGTGTATACATGTTATACAGACATATAAATATCCATTCTGTTCCACAGCAATTTCTCAAAAGCATATTTCCAAGTATTTTTCCCCCTCTGAATACTCTGTCTTAACACAAACCAAGCAAAAGAAAGTATAATATTTGGCATGATCTAGCAACTGGTACATTGCCTGAAACGCAATATGTATGCAATAAGTATTAGATGGCTTAATGATTTCCCTTTATTTAAGCCTCAATGGTATTTACTTCAGAAACCAAACCTCAAAGGTAACGGAAGCATCTACTTCAGCCCTCTCACCATATTTAGTTTCTCTTATTGTCACTGGACAGACTTGCAGGAAAAATCTTTTTCAAAAGTACATCCATCTGCATTTCAAATCAGCATGGTCTTTGTCTTTGAACCATAAATCAACAAAAAACTAACAGGATCTTCTTCTCCTCTGAAATGTTCCTGAGGATTAATTCTGCCCTATGCATGAGGTTCTTTCTTCTGACGGGGCTGGCAGCTCAGAGTTTACTCAACCCAGCGTCCCACACATCTCTGATGTTGAGAACTGACGGTGTTTCCTCCAAGCTCTCCTGTGCTATCTCTTCAATGTGACAGGTCTTTGTCCGCCACTATTCCGAATCTCTTGTTAACATGTAAAAGTGAGCCTCAGGGTATAGAAGAACCTTCTCTGCCCTTAGCTGACAATTCAACGGAAAGAAAAACTCACAAACTCTGAGACCCTATAATTTCATCTCTAAGATTAATGCACTGAAGCTGATGAGCTCTAACCTAGTCTTTAGCCCTAAAATTCTATGTAGCTCAACATTTTAGAAACCCACCTGTTCCCTATACTACTACGGTATTAAACACAGAAAATTCAACCATCTAGAAGGCAGGCCTATACCTTTGACATGTTAACTCTCAAAATTTTAATATGTTCCCTGACAGAGCTGCAAATGACATAAACAATGGTTCTTTAAACATTATACTAAAGATTCCTTTCCCTATGTCACCCTCCGTTACCTTATTTCACCAACTGCTTACGTTAGAACTTCTGGCTAAGCAGCATGATTTAGTAGAAGGAACCTGAACTTTTTTTTTTTTAATTGAAGTATAGTTGATTTACAATGTTGTGTTAGTTTCATGTGTGGAAGAAAGTGATTCAGTTATACATATACAGATTCTTTTCCATTATAGGTTATTACAAGATATTGAATATAGTTCCCTGTACTATACAGTAGGATCTTGTTGCTTATCTATTGTATACATAGTAGTTTGTATCTGCTAATCCCAAACTCCTAATTTATCCCTCCCCCACCCCCTTTCCCCTTTGGTAACCATAAGCTTGTCTTCTATGTCTGTGAGTCTCTTTTTGTTTTATAAATAAGATCACGTGTATCATATTTTAGATTCCACATATAAGTCATATCATATGATATTTGTCTTTCTCTGTCTGATTTATTTCACTTAGTATGATAATCTCTAGGTCCATCATGTTGCTTCAAATGACATTATTTCATTCTTTTTTATAGCTGAGTAATATTCCATTGTATATATGTGCCACATCTTCTTTATCCATTCATCTGTCAATGGACATTTAGGTTGCTTCCATGTCTTGGCTATTGTGAATAATGCTGCTATGAACATTGGGGTGCATGTATCTTTTCGAATTACGCTTTTCTCCAGATACATGCCCAGGAGTGGGATTGCTGCATCATATGGTAACTCTCTTTTTAGTTTTTCAAGAAACCTCCATGCCGTTTTCCATAGTGGCTTCACCAATTTACATTCCCACCAACAGTGTAGGAGGGTTCCCTTTTCTCCACACCCTCTCCAGCACTTATCGTTTGTGGACTTTTTAATGATGGCCATTATGAACAGTGTGAGGTAATATCTCATTGTAGTTTTGATTTGCATTTCCCTGATAATTAGTGATATTGAGCATCTTTTCATGTGCCTATGGGCCATCTGAATGTCTTCTCTGGAGAAATGTCTAGGTCTTCTGCCCATTTTTTGATTGGGTTGTTTGGTTTTTGTTACTGAATTGTATAAGCTGTTTGTGTATTTTGGAAATTAAACCCTTGTTGGTCACATTGTTTCCAAATATTTTCTCCCAGTCCATAGGTTGTCTTTTCATTTTGTTTACAGTTTCTTTTGCTGTGCAAAAGCTTATAAGTTTGATTAGGTCTCATTTGTTTATTTTTGCTTTTATTTCTATTGCCTTGGGAGAACAACCTAAGAAAACATTTCTACGATTTATGTCAGAGAATGTTTTGCCTACAGGAATCTGAACTTTTGAGTCTGACTGACCTGGCTCTAAATCTTAGCTCTGCCATTTATTAGCTGTATAACTTCATGTAAGTTACTTAACTCCTCTGAGACTATTTCCTTACCTATAAAATGAGGATAATGATACCAACCTTAAAGGAGTATCATGAGGTGTAAATCAGAAAAATGCATGTAAAGTTTCTTAAAAACAGCAAACAGGAAAGCATAGTCAGTTGGTTTTGCCATACCTTTGTTCTGAACTGATACCCATCTACACATTCAACAACTGTTAACTGAGCATCTGCTAAGTGCCAGATATGTTATCAGGTTCTGGGACACAAAATAAAGCATAAGACACATCCAGTAAGGTGTCCACAGCCTAGGAGAAAGGACATATATGACAGAAGCTAATGATGTCATTAACCACATGATAAGTGCTACACCACAGATGTATACAAGCTTCGGTTCTGCCCAGAGGTAGGAGGTGGAAAGATAATCAGAGAAGATGATGTCTGAGCTGGGTAAAGGCTGAGTTAGTTGTCACCCAAGGAAGATAGTGGAGCAAGGGCTCAGTCTCATGAAATGCAAGGTGAGTTTGAAGAAAAACAAACAGTAAAAACAGCTTCTATTCATTTAAATATATTCTATTTCAGTAATCCTTCCTCTCCCCCATTCCCATCCAAATACGCACACATACTCTCAAAGGAGAGAATGCTATTTCCACTATCAAAAAGAAATCAAAATCCAAAATGATTCCTTTCCAGCCTTGTGTTTGTTTGTTCATTCGTTTTTCAACCAAATAAGGTTGTTTAAAATCTACTGTATACCAAGCACTGTGACAGAGGTACAACAGTGCAAGGGAAAACACAGGCCCTGCCTTTTTGGAGCTTACACTCCAGTGGGCTTTCTCTCTAATGCCTTAAAGAGCCCTCCCCTGAAACATCCTTCTCAAATGCCACACAGAGGACAGGGGTGTACCCAGGTTATTCATATTCAGGTTATTTGATTACAGAAAATGAGAGCTGGGCACTCCAATAATTAGAAATCACTAGGTCCAAACCTCTCTACTGATAATATAAATATCAGAGTCCAAAAAAGCTGAGTTGACAAATACTACCTCTCTTTCTTTGTTCATTAATACTGTTATCAGCATCTTAATTTTTAAAAACTAACTACTCACCATAGCAATTTTTTAAGAACTCTAGGCTAAAATTATGGGTTGCTTTTTTTCTCAATGTCATTCAGAAGGTAAGGTTTCACACACACAAACACACAATCACACAGTCCTTTAACTTTTAAAACTGCACCCCCGGGCTTCCCTGGAGGTGCAGCAGTTGAGAAGAATCCGCCTGCCAACACAGCGGATATGGGTTCGAGCCCTGGCCCGGGAAGATCCCACATGCTGCAGAGCAACTAAGCCTGTGCACCACAACTACTTGAGCCTGCGCTCTAGAGCCTGCGAGTCACAACTACTGAGCCTGTGTGCCTAGAGCCCATGCTCCGCAACAAGAGAAGCCACCGCAATGAGAAGTCCGCACACCGCCATGAAGAGTAGCCCCTGCTGGCTGCAACTAGAGAAAGCCCGCACACAGCAACAAAGACCCAACGTAGCCAAAAATAAGTAAATAAATTTATTTAAAAAAAAAAAAAAAACCTGCACCCCCACTCAGTATTTCATTTCATTAAATGAGTTCGTACACATAAAGCACTCAGAAGAGTACGTGGCACTTAAGAGTCATGTAAGTGTTTCCTCCTAGTGTTATCATTTTAACTTATTTTTTGTAGTGTTACTATTAATCACTAAGAAATTAAAATGTGCAATAGTCCCGTAGCAAGTACCACTCTATAAATAAATAAATAAAAGCAAAGAGAATGTAACCGATTTAACAACAACAACAATAATAATACCTTTGAGACTAGAAATCTAGTGTCCTTACTCCCAGACTTCTATAGTAAAAGTCTGGCTACATTAGATAGCTGACAAGCTACATTAAAATTTTTATTTTTTTTATTGATTTATAATTTATACCGTGTGTACATCCAGTGAGAAATTGAGACACCTTACAATAAAAATACATGAACAACAGCAGCACTATTTATCATAGGTAAGACACGGAAACAACCTAAATGTCCATCAACAGATGAATGGATAAAGAAGATGTGGTACATATATACAATGGAACAGTACTCAGCCATTAGAAAAAGAATGAAATAATGCCATTTGCAGCAACATGTATGGACCTAGAGATTATCATAATAAGTGAAGTAAGTCAGAAAAAGAAAGACAAATACCATATGATATCACTTATATGTGGAATCTAAAATATGACACAAATGAACTTATCTATGAAACAGACTCACAGACATAGAGAACAGACTTGTGGTTGTCAAGGCGGAGGGGAGTGGGGGAGATGGATTGGGAGTTTGGGATTAGCAGATGCAAACTATTACATATAGAATGGATAAACAACAAAGTTCTATTGTACAGCACAGGGAACTATATCCAATATCCTGTAATAAAACGTAATGGAAAAGAATATGAAAAAGAATATATATTTATATAACTAAATCACTCTGCTGTATAGCAGAAATTAACACAACATTGTAAATCAACTACACTTCAATAAATTTTAAAAAAATACATGAACAAAATTTAACCAAGGATGTGTGAGACTTATGCACTGAAAACCAAAAAATGTTGTTGAAAGAAATTAAAGAAGACCTAAATAAAGGGAAAGTCATCCATGTTCATGGATTGAAATTCCTAATATTGCTAAAATGACAAACTTTCCAAATGGCTCTACAGATTCAAGGCAACTCTATCAAAATTCCAACTGCCTTTTTTTTTCCTTTTTTTGTACAAATGGACAAGCTGATCCTAAAACTCATACAGTAATGCTGAATAGCCAAGTTAATCTTGGGGGAAAAAAAAAAAGGTTGGAGGACTCACATTCCCAATTTCAAAACTTATTACAATATTACAGTAATCCAAATAGTGTGGTATTACATAAAGATAGATACACAGATCAACGACATAGAATTGGGAGTCCAGAGAGAAACCCATATATCTATGGTCAACTGATTTTTGATGAGCATGCCAAGACCATTCCATGAGGAAAGAGCAGTCTTTTCAATAAATGGTGCTGGGACAACTGGATATGCATGAATTTAGACCCCTACTTCACATCACAAACAAAAATGATTTCTAAATAGATCAAAGACTTAACGTAAGAACTCAATCAAAAAACTCTCAGAAGGAAACATAGCTGTAAATTTTCATAATTTTAGATTAGATAATGGTTTCTTAAACATGACACCAAGAGCACAAGCAACAAAAGAAAAATAGATAAATTGGACTTCAACTTAAAAACTTTTGTATGTCTAAGGACACTACCGAGGAAGTGGAAAGACAGTGCACAGAATGGGAGAAAATATTTGCAAATGATATACTCAATAAGAGTCTAGTATCCAGAATATATAAAGAACACTTACAACTGAACAACAACAACAAAATTTTAACAGGTAATGGACTTAAATAGGCATTTCTCCAAAGATGTACAAAAAGCTAATAAACATATGAAAAGATGCTAAGCATCACTAGTTATTAGAAAAATATAAATCAAAAGCACAATGAGGGGGCTTCCCTAGTGGCGCAGTGGTTGGGATTCTGCCTGCCGATGTAGGGGGCGCGGGTTCGCGCCCCGGTCCGGGAGGATCCCGCGTGCTGTGGAGCGGCTGGGCCCGTGGGCCATGGCTACTGGGCCTGTGCGTCCGGAGCCTGTGCTCCGCAGCGGGAGAGGCCGCAACGGTGAGAGGCCCACGTACCGGGGAAAAAAAAAAAAAAAAGCACAATGAGATCCTACTACACACACACTAGGCTATAATCAAAAAAAAAAAAGAAAGGAAAATAAGGATTGACAAGAATATGGAAAGACTGGAACCCTCAAATACTACTAGTGTAAAGTGGTGCAGCCACTGTGAAAAACATTTCAGCAGTTCCTCAAAAGTTAAACACAGAGTTAAGCTATGACCCAGCATTTCCACTCTTAAGTATATACCCAAGAGAACTGAAAACATATATTCACACAAAAGCTTGTATACCAATGCTCATGGTGGTATTAGTCATAAGAGCCAAAAACTGGAAATGATCCAAATGCTCATACACTGATGAATGGTGATAGTTGTATATAGATATTTACTTATTCTCTCTCTCTCTCTCTCTCTCTCTCTCTCTCTCTCTATATATATATATATATCTCCATACAATGCAATGTTATTCCACCATAAAAAAGAATGAAGTACTGATATGTAGTACAACATGACTGAACTTTGAAAACATTATACTAAGGAAAAGAAGCCAGGCACAAAAGGCCACATGTTGCATTGATTCCATTTATATGAAATGTCCAGAATAGGCAAATCAATAGAGAAAAAAAGTAGATTACTGTTTGGATAGGATGAAGGAAGAATGGGGGTGGGCAGGGGAGAGAGTATAGGGTTCTTTTTTGAGTGATATAAATCTTCTGGAATTAGATAGTGGTGGTGGTTATACAACATTGTAAATATACTGATACTAAACCCCACAGTATCGTGCTCTTTAAAATGGTTCAAATGGTGGTTTTTATGTTACCTGAATTTATTCTCAATAAAAGAAATTTAAGAGAAAATACAGTCACAACATGTAAACAACATACAGATGAGAATTAAAAGCAAAAGGAGAAATTAGAAACCAAAAGGAAGGAATAAAACAGAGTGGAACCAAAGCTTATGTGGAGGTTGGCTCTCACATCAGCATGTACAGCAGAAACTGAATATAATCAAAATTGGCCTTGAACATTCCACAGAAGAAATGGCCATACTATCTCTGGATAAGTCCAACATAGCATCAGCAAAAATGTCCACTAGCACTGGAAGTTATATTAGTTAGCTTTTGATGAGAATGACCATCACCAAAAAACCCCACTCCATAACTACTAGCATAAGAACAATAAAAATGTATTATTGCTTCTGATTCTGTTGGGTGCGCAATTCGGGCCTGCATGTCTAGGACGGCCTCACTCACATTTCAAGAACTTGCAGGCTATCAGCCAGGACACCTCACTTGCCTTCCATGTGGTCTCTTCAACAGGACAACCTGGATTTATACATGTAGTTCTCAAGGTTCCAAGAGCAGTAAGAGAGACCAAGCCCCAATACACAACACATTTCACGTCTCTGAATGATTTACCTTTGTTATTATCTCATTGGCCAAAGCAAGTCACATGGCCAAGCCCAGATTCAGAATTGGAGGTGATTCTTCAAGGTGGAGTGCGTACGGGGAAAGGAATTATGGAGGACTTTTTGCAAACAATCTAACAATCTAGCAGAGAGAAAAACAGATTTTTGGTTATTTGATTTAGTATCAGATAAAGTATCAATAGTTGGTTTGGACTCAAGGGACAGTTTGTGTGAAAAACTTATCTTTGACCACTAAAATCACACTTGGCACTATGAGATGCTCATGGAAAAACCTTGGCAGACTAAGACAAGGGAGCGGGAGGTTCCTGCATCTCCCAGTGCACACACCCTCTGGGGCATATGTTCCCAGAGTAAAATGGTAAATAGAAGCACGGACACTCTTTAAATTGTTGTTTTTCTAAAAATAGCGCTACCATATGATTCAGCAATTCCACTCCTGGGCATATATCTGGAGAAATCTTAATTCGAAAAGACACATGCACCCCAATGCTCACTGCAGCACTATTTACAATAGCCAAGACACAGAAGCAACCTAAATGTCCATCGACAGAGGATTGGATAAAGAAGATATGGTAAGGGGCTTCCCTGGTGGCGCAGTAATTAAGAATCCATGTGCCAATGCAGGGGACACGGGTTTGAGCCCTGGTCTGGGAAGATCCCACATGACGCAGAGCAACTGAGCCCGTGCGCCGCAACTACTGAGCCTGCTCTCTAGAGCCTGTGAGCCACAACTTTTGAGCCCGTGTGTCACAACTACTGAAGCCCACGCGCCTAGGGCCCGTGCTCCGCAACAAGAGAAGCCACCGCAATGAGAAGACCATGCACCGCAAGGAAAAGTAGCCCCCGCTCGCCACAACTAGAGAAAGCCCGCACGCAGCAACAAAGACCCAATGCAGCCAAAAATAAATTAATTAATTAAATGAATAAATTTATTTTAAAAAACAGAAGACGTGGTACATATATACAATGGAATAGTACTCAGCCATTAAAAAAAGAAAAATAATGCCATTTGCAGCAACATGGATGGACATAGAGATTATCATACTAAGTGAAGTAAGTCAGAAGAAGAAAGACAAATACCATATGATATCACTTATATGCAGAATCTAAAATATGACACAAATGAACTTATCTATGAAACAGAAACAGACTCACAGACTTTGAAAACAAACTTATGGTTACCAGGGGCTTCCCTGGTGGCGCAGTGGTTGAGAGTCCGCCTGCCGATGCAGGGGACATGGGTTCGTGCCCCGGTCCAGGAAGATCCTACATGCCGTGGAGCAGCTAGGCCCGTGAGCCATGGCCGCTGAGCCTGCGTGTCCGGAGCCTGTGCTCCGCAATGCGAGAGGCCACAACACTGAGAGGCCCGCGTACCGCAAAAAAAAACCACAAAACTTATAGTTACCAAGGGGAAAGGTGGGGGGGGTAGATAAATTAGGAGGTTGGGATTAACACATACACACTACTATATATAAAACATAATCAACAAGGACCTATAGCACAGGGAACTCTACTCAATATTCTGTAATAACCTATATGGGAAAAGAATATGAAAAGAATGGATATATGAATATGTATAACTGAATCACTCTGCTGTACACCTGAAACTAGCACAACATTGTAAATCAACTATACTCCAAAATAAAACAATAATTAAATTTTAAAAAGTGGTCCAAGCTTTTAAAACAATGTTGTTTCTTTCTCTCTTTTCTTTGTTAACTCATAGAGTTTAATTCCCCTAAGTTGAACGCACAGATGCTACAATGCTACTACACACTGATAATCAGAGCATTAAATTTTGAGCTTCTCAAAATCCAAGGAACAAAGGATAACATAATGCTTCACAGAATAATAATTTTTTATCATAAGATACACACCAGTTGATCAAAAGAAAAACTTTCCCTGTCATTAAATTCTAAGGACAAACTAGTTTATAGGATCATAAAGGACAATGAAAGATGTTACATGATACATCTTCAACAGAAATTTGGGCAGAAATTATAAAAACATTCCTCACCTGGCTATTTCTTATATTAACACTTGATAACAGCTTAGTAAATAAAGCCTGATAAAAGCATTTCTCTCTGGGCTGAGCTAGACAGGTTTTCTTGTTAACTCAAGAAACAAGAGTACAGTACAGAATTAGGTAAATAGGTATGATCCTTGGGCTACATCTGCTAAACACTATCTTCTATTTTTTTCCCCCAAATCAAAAGAGCTTTTATTGCATCTTTAAAATATCACAAACGAGGGGCTTCCCTGGTGGCACAGTGGCTGGGAGTCCGCCTGCCGATGCAGGGGACGCGGGTTCGTGCCCCGGTCCAGGAGGATCCCACGTGCCGCGGAGCAGCTGGGCCCGTGAGCCATGGCCGCTGAGGCTGCGCGTCTGGAGCCTGTGCTCCGCGGCAGGAGGGGCCACAGCAGTGAGAGGCCCACGTACCGCAGGAAAAATATATATATATATATCACAAACGAGTCCGAAAATCATTTGGCATCTTGCTGTTTCTATAGCCTGACCACTCAGATCTTATTCATCAGCCTGCTGAACTGTTCCTTTTTCAGAAACATAGATACCATCCAAAAATTTTCTGATATTCTTGTTTTTAACTGTTTTGCCTTGCTGAATCAAAGCAGCTGAATTTGACACAAGTTCAATGTCGTTTCCTTCAATAATCAACTCATCTTTCTGGGCTTGAGATACTGAGCAAGCAACGCCGGGCTTCATCCAAACCCTGCAGATGTATTTTTCACCCAAAAAATTTTGGATTTCAACAAGAGAACCATTCTCCTGAATAACAACATCGATGGGGAAGTGAGGAAGCACAGACCTCATCCAGTAACAGAAGCCCAGTGTAACACCGTTGATCATGTTCTGTACGTGACTACACGTCGTGCGAACAGTCGCCAGTTCCATTCTATTTCCCCACCATTTGTCAACCTGGAGCCTCTTCTTTTTCTTTCCAAGGAGACTGA
Organism: Tursiops truncatus; assembly: GCF_011762595.2. Classification (NCBI taxonomy): domain Eukaryota; kingdom Metazoa; phylum Chordata; class Mammalia; order Artiodactyla; family Delphinidae; genus Tursiops; species Tursiops truncatus. Next base: position 70,858,898 of record NC_047038.1, read on the forward strand.
GTTCTACACTAATGTGATTGAAGTTCCTCCACAGGGTGTCTCTAGGGCCCTTCACAAACTGTGCATCCCTTCAAAGTAATGACATTTCATGGAATGTCAACAGTCTGATGGCTGCGAATGGTCTTCATTCTCGCAGTAGATGCGGCAAAGAGTGTTAAACACTATCTTAAGTTCATTTTCAACAAAAGTTGAATGAAATTCAGTTTAAGACTTACTCTCCAATACGTGACAGAAATGTGAATATTACATTAATGATAAAATAATATATTTGTTGTAAAAATGTTTGAAGGCTAATAGGTACCACCTTTCTGACAGGCCAAGTATTTTCAGATATACCCTCCTGAAAGACCTAATGTAACAAAAAACAGCAACAGTTCCAAAGATCTACAGCTTCACATTAGAAACATTTAAATTTTGAGATTCTGACTTCATCTGATTTACGTCTTGCTTCTTGACTTC